>NC_141669.1:16143571-16827500 GCF_028749965.1 Puma concolor
GTGAGGGACTGATGTTTCAGGTGTATAGGACTTTTGTTCATTCATTCTTTTCATTTTTCAATTAGACAGGTGTTTATTGAGCACCTGCTCTCTTGTTTATCCATTCCTTTATTTGTTTCAGTCAAGAAGCATTTACTGAGTCCCTACTATATTCCAGGTGTTGTGCTAGGTGCTAGGGATCCAGAGTGGCATTGACCCCGTTCTTTCCCTTAAGGAAGCCCAGAGTCGTAGGCCTCAGAAAGGCAGTGCTCTCGTAATATAACTGTGAAGCTTCCCCGCGTCATAAATAGAACACGTGTGAGAAGCTGCTACGTCACAGTGTAAAAGCTGGCAATCTAGGATGTTAGGTACAGGGACTGAGAAGGGCACAAGCATCATGGGCTCAGAGACAGCTCTTGGAAGCGGAGTGAAAAAGTAGTCCAGGCAGAGGGAGCAGCTTGTGCAAAGGCACCGTGGCCCAAAGAGCTGAAGGTGGAGACCTAGAGTTGACGTCAGAAGCTACACAGGACCCGTCATGTAGTGCCTCTTGAGCCATGTTAAGGAGTTTGACCTTTGTCTTGAAGGCTATTAATAGAGAGGGGACTTGATAAAATGTATGTTTTTAGGAAGATCTCTCTGGCTGTGAGTGAAGTGTAGGGGCTGGCAGGACAGTGTTGCCAGAAGGAAGGGTACTCCTACCTAACGAGGGCCCTTCACAGCAGGGGAGCATCGAGGCTGGGTTTGGAGGAGACCTCTAAGGCAGATCGGGGCAGCTGTGCTGTGGAAATCCTGGGGGTCCCTTCTCTGGGACAGGCTCTGTCCCCTGCCCAGCGCACCTGCCAGGCAGTGAGGGGAGTGAGGGCACAATTCCCATGACATGGCACCAACAACAGACACAGGAGCTCTCGGGGCATCTCCGGGGGGACATGTTTCTTTGAGAAAGCAGACAGTTTCTGCTGCAGGACAATCCCTTCACAGTATCCAGGCAATTAATTATTTCTTATCTCACCAAGTAAGGGGCCCATGTGGAAATGACTCCCATCCTTCTGTTCACATTTTATGTTGCTGTTTATTCTGAACAGGAAAAGAGCAGAAAATAGAACTGTTTTCAGATGAATATCAATTAGAGGGTTTTTTCCTTTTATTTCTGAGTGGTGGGAAGAGGGAGAAAGTGGGGGAAAGGGGCCTCTTCTCTAGGGCTGTTCAGGTGGGAGCAGGCACGCCTCAGGGCATGTGCTTGGGGACTGGCCCCCTGCACCTGCCTGAGAAGGATCTGAGAGCACAAACAAGCCAGAGCCTAGAATGTGCCTTAGCCCCGATGTGACAGCCCTTCTCAAGGTTATTCCCTTCGTGAGATTGCTGACAGCAGGCCCTTGATAGAACTGGAGGCAGTTCAGGCCTATAGAGTCCCCGAGGGACTGGAACAGGACTGGAACAAGAGAAGGCAATGGGGCACTGACTCGCCTGGCAGGTTGCCTGGTGTCCCGAGTGAGTATTGGATTAAAAACAGGGGACCCAGGCTCTGGCCTCTATGCTGCCTACTGTGTGCGGCTGACTAACTATGTTCTCTTCCAGGCTTCAGTCTCTCCCTCTGTAGAGTAGCTCTTCTGCCCTCGACAAATGCCCTGGAAAAAGTAATACAGCTCCCTGACTCCCACACACCCAAAGAAAACACATAACAATACCCTCGAGAGTGAATGGGCCCGGAGTCTAGGTTGGACACTGTGAGGGTGGCACGCTTGTTGGAGGGCCCGGTGTGGTCTCTGTGCCATGGTTTTGCTGCAATCCACATCTCCCTAGAAACCGCAGGGACGTGGCCTGCAATGGGCCTTGACATCACCAGAGGCTTCAGAGGAGGGTTCCTGGAGCCTTGGAAGCTGGGATGGGAGTTGACAGGCCCTGGAGGGTAGGAGGTGGAGGCCCAGCCTGGCATCGGGGGCTGGAGGGAATCTCTTCCAAGGACTCGCTGTGTGTCCCTGGGCGCAGCCAGCTCTCTGAGCTTCAATTCCTTCATCAGTGTGATGGGGACAGTAAGTCTGGTGCACGTGCCTGGGGGAGACACAGGTGTGAGGACAGGGCGGTCATGTTGACAGCATTCACTGCCACATCCCTGGTGCCTAGTTGGCCTCCAGTAAACGTTTGTTTGTTGGATGAATAATGCATGTGAAATGCATAGTACAGTGACTGGCATAGAATCAAAAGCAAGCGTAGCTGCTGCCCTTGACCTGCTGCGCCCGCTCGGTGCCACCATTGCCCGCGGTGACAGTTACCGGCTTCGACGTTTTGCACACTCAGGGATCCGTGCTCAGCCCAGCCCTGTGGTCTTTTCAATTCAAACTTCATCAGAAAGGGATGTCCGTGCCCAGGTCACCACACCCTGTTCTCTGCCGGCTGCCAGAAGCCTCCATTGTTTGCCCCAGCGGTTGCTGGGGTGTGATGTGAAAGCTGTCTCCCCAAAGGAAGTAGGGGTCCCCAGGCCTCAGTCGGGGTCAGCTGCCTCTGCCCTGCCCTACTCTGGACCTGTCCTGCTCAGAGCAGGGCTGAACCAGTGCCACCTGGCTCCCCTCAGTGCCAGCCCGGCCTCGGCCACCACTCCCTGAGCTGTCGGATGTGAGGCTGTTGGCTGCCCCCTCTGGCTTGGACAGGAGTTCCCTTCATGCACCTGCTCCTTCCACACCCACACCAGCCCACCCAAAAGCCCAGCTGTGGTTTTAGGAGCATCCCAGGCCCATCCCCAGCCTCTGGCTGGCCGCTCTGGGATTTGTGTAGAATGCCCAGATTTCTATCACTCACTCCACACTGACTGCTTAGCCTGGGCTCCTGGCAGCATTCTGGGCTGGAAAGGGGAGAACTTTAGCAAGGCCCACGCACTCCCCTGGAACCTCCTCTACTCACTCTCCCCCAGGTGTCTGCACCCTGCTTGCTGTCCAGGATGCTAGAGGGCCCCTTTTCTCTCTAGAGCCCTCACCCAGCCCCCTACTGCCCTCCATTCACTCTCCTGCTCCCCTAGGAGAGCACTGATGGCCCCTGTGCCCCCAAGACACAGCCACATGTTAATTTGTTCATTCGTAGCACTTAACTCACCAGAAGCTCGCTAGTCCTCTGTGAATAGGGCAGGGGTGGCCTGCAGGTTGTTGTGAGTCGGTTGGTCTGGTCTAGGACTCTTAGCCTCGTGGGGAGGGGCAGGACGGGGTGGAGTCCACCTGGGAGCTCAGTTCCTGATGCCCAGGGTGTGGCCTGTCCTGGCTGGGCCTCCACCTGAGCCACCCCGAGGCTGGTTCTGCTACTGCCCTGCCAGGGCAAAGGCCTGAGGTTGGTGAGGCTGTGAACCTAGCTGGAGGGTCGTGACCGGAGAACATTTACTGAGCACCTACTGTGCGGGGTGGTGGGGGTGGGGGTGTAGTACCAGCTGTGGCTCCCGTGCGGCCCACCAGTGAGGATAGATAGGGAGGTAGGGGCTGTGTTGGGGCCACAAAAGGAGCCCTGGGGAATGAAGTGGGGGGTTGCCACTCCCATGTGGGCACTGGGAAGCCCTCATCTTGAACTCTGCGTTGACTTTCAACCGGCAAAGATGAGGAAGGGCATTCCAGGTGAAGGGAACAGCATTGGTGAAGGCCAGAGATCAGAAGGGATGGCCATCTTGGGGGTGGTGAATAATCTGGGCTGTCATGGTGGGGGCTTGTGGGTAAGGAGGCTGGGAAATAGGGTAACCATCTGTCCTGGTTTCTGGGACTGAGATGTCTCCTAAGACATAAGACTTTCAGTGCTAGAACCAGTTCCAGGCAAACTGGGATGAGTTGGTCACTGTACTGGGAAAGTGAAATTGAGTTCTGATAGAAACAGACTTTGAATATATTAGTAAGAAGTTTTGGGGTTTTGTTCTCTGAGCCACGAGGAACTATAAAGGCTTTTTTTTTTTTTTTTTTTTTTATGAGAGGAAGGGGAGGAAGTATCTTCTATAATCAAGCCCATTGATCCCCACACTGATGGGAATATTTATCTCCATTTTTCAAATGAGGACACTGAGTGTAGGAGGAAGTTAGGTCACTGGTCCCAGGTCACAGCAAATAAGCAGTTGTTGATTCCAAAACTTGTGTTCTCAACCACTGAATCCTCTTTCTCAGGGTGAGGCTCCGGTAGCCAGGGACTGGGTATTGTGGCCTAACGTCGAGGCCGCCTGGGATCTCTCTGAAGATGGGAACTGAGGCCTCACTGACCCTTGGTGTCCCTGTCTGTGGCAAGCAGCTCCAGGGCCACTCAGCCTTCCTAGCTCTGTGCTTCTGTTGTCCTTCCCAGGTCTGGCTTCAGGGAACAGTATTGAAAGAATGGTGGGGCCTGTGTTGGCCCCACTGTGACTGAGAGAGACCCTGAGGAGCTGACCACCTAGCAGCCCCTCTTGCAGCAAGGAACAGCATTACTAGGAGGACACAGGGTCCAGGAGGAGACCCTGTGGTGGGGAAGACTCTCTCCTGGCTGAGTAGGTAGCAGGTAGCACATTCTCTGCACCAGGGATCAGTGAGAATAGGCCCAGGTCCAGCTCTCTTCTGCCCAAGTCCAAGCTGCTTGAGATGTGGCAGCCTCTCCTCCCAGACAGCCAGGCACAGAAGCATTAGTGGGTGGCCCGAGGAGCCATCACCTAGAACCAGGAACTGGTGGGCTGGAGAGAAGCCGGGAATAGGAGGAAGGCCAGCCGGTGGAGCCAGGGCCTGGTGGCCCAGGAGCAGGTGTGGGGGGCAGGGGGGCAGCAAGCACGCCTGGCTGGAGGAAAGAGTGTCTGGACAGGTGGCTTGAGCCCAATGACAGGAGTGGTCAGCCAGGTCCTGATCACCCGAATCTAGGGCAGGAAGCCAGGCGTGTTGACGATCCATGCGTGTTATAAGGTGGCAGAGGGTGATCTGAGTGGCACAGGGCCCTGGCACACATCTGGCTTTTAGGCCATCCTGTGTTCGACGTGCCCCTGGCCGTGGAGTTACACCAGGGAGCCAGCCTGCTGAGGAGGGCATCCCAAAGTCAAGGCTGCAGCAGTGATGCTTCCCCTGCATAGCCGCTGGGGCTTCTGGGCAGTGGAAACTTTGCATGGGGTGCTTTGTCGGGAGAGCCCCACATGGGCCCCCAGAAGAGAAATGCTGGTGCAGGTGGCTTGGGCCTCAGTCAAAGGTCTCTTGGTGGATCTGTGGAAAGAGGCATCACAGGTGTCTCAGCCTTTGTTAGAGAGCCAAAGCAGGACTGTTTCCAAAGGAGAAGAGGGCCAGTGGGGGTATTTGACTCCTCTCCGTCCTTTGCAAGTACACAATTTGCTAAGGATCAAGGACGGGTGTCAACCATGGGCACCATGAGCGAGCAACCTCCATAGGCCTTTTTGTGCAGTTCTGGGGTCTAGAGCACTGGTTCAGGTCAGAAACAATAAGGCCTCTTTCCTGGGCATGAGGTTGGGCTGGGGGACCCCTCAGAGCCTCTCAGGGGGAATCTAGGAGAGGAGAACAGGGGGTTATTGCTTCATGGTTGCCATTTTTGGGTGATGAACACGTTTTAGAAACTGAAATGATGATGGTTACATAACACTGTGAATGTAATTAATGCCACTGAATTGTACACTTATGGCCAAAATGGCAAATTTTATGCTGGATGTGTATATATTTTACCACAATTTAAAATAAGTTAAAAAAAAATTCAAGATGGAAGGAGACCAATGAAACAGGGTGACCCAATGCAAGGTGGTGACCTGGGTTCAGTCCTGGGGTAGAAAGAAAAAAAAAAAAAGGACAGTTAATGTTTATTAAGGGAAACTTGGTGAAATTCGAAGAGTTTATAGCTGTGTTAATATTGTCCCAATGTTAATTTCTTAGTTGTGACAAATGTTCCATGGTTACGTAAGATGTTAACATTGGAGGAAGCTGGGTTGGGTGTATGGGAACTCTATGTACTCTCTTTGCAACTTGTCTGTAAACCTAAAATTATTTCAAAATACAAAGTTAAAAGGAACCAAAACAAAAGCCGGACCTGGACTACCAAGAATTGCTGGGGCCAGGCGTGGTGTTGGGCCTCTGGCTGTGCCGGGTTGGGGGGGGGGGGGGGGAAGGCCAGGGTGGCCGCAGCTGGCTCCCAGCGGAGGTGGGCCAGAGTGAGACAGAAGCAGGCAAGACGTGGGAGCTCTCCCAGTACCCTAGCCGCAGTGGGTTGTCTGTGAGCTTTGCTAGTTTTCTGGTGTTCCCTGCTCTCCACAGGGGGGGCTTTGTGTCTTCCCTGGGTGGGAGCATGGCCTTCCCCAGCCAGTGTGGGGGGCCTTGGGAACCTGTGTGGACACTGAAGCCTTGGTCTGGCTGTACCCCTCCCCCAGCCACAAGCTAAAGGCAAAGGCTGGGGCCCTGCCCCGGTGCTGCCCAGCTCCATCTAGATGCCACACTTAGGGCCTCTTCCCGAAGGCAGCCCTGCTCTCCATTTTGGTATCAGAGATGGCTCCCTGGTGCTTAGAGAATGAATTCCAGCTCTAATCCAGTTTTCTCCCAACACAAATCACTGCTGACCTGATAAACCAGTCAGGAGGTACCAGCCTCAGGGTCCTTGCTCATTCCTGGTTGTTGTTGTTGTCTTGACAATATTCAAATTCAGTTTTTCAAGGTCCACATCAAACTCCGTCCTCCCGATCTCTCATGGCATTTGTGACTGGCCTATCTAGAGTCTCTGATATGTTTTCACACTCAAGTCCCACGGGGCTGCCTGACTTCCTTTCTGTCTCCCCCGAGAGTCAGCCCAAGGCCTGGCACCAGGAGACCTGGTGAAGGAGTGGTGTAGGTTGAGGCATTTGTGGGACTCTGTCAGAAAATGCTCTCAGGCCTGGGTTCAGCCAAGCCCTGAAGGCATGAACAGTGCCCTGCCCTTGGGGTGCCTGTGACTCTTGATCTTGGGGTTGTAAGTTCGAGCCCCATATTGGGTGTAGAGATAACTTAAAAATAAAAATCTTAAAAAAAATTAAAGAAGAAAACTAGAGTGCTCTGCACTCCTGCCCAGGTATTTGGCTACACCTGTGCCTCTGCTGGCCCCAGAAGCCCTGAATTGCCTCCTGGGACATGGCTCCAGGCTCCAGCGGGCCAGAGAGGAGCCATTGCACCAGGCTGATGGCTCAGACTTTTCAGATGGCCCTGATAATGCGTCCTGTCATTCTTGAATTGAATTGAATGGAGGCTGCCTTCAAGTGTGGAACTTCCCAGTGGTTGCAGAGAGGCTCAGGGTACAGGGACCTGCCTGCTGTGGCTGCCAGACTGGTCTGGTCAGCCTGTGCTGATCTCTGTTTCTCCCTCTGAGCCAGGCCTGGGGGGTGGGGGTTGGAGGTCCTGCCTGGAACTGGGGGGGGGGGGGGGGGGGGGGGGAGGCTGTGGCCCCCAGTGTATTGGCAGGACCTAAAGTAGAGCCCAGACCTCTTCAAAACATCCTCGACCCTCACCCAGCCCCCACACTGCAAAATGTGGCTTCCTTCATCTCTATTTTGCCCTTGGAGGGACCACAGATATCCTGAAGGAGGCCCTGGTTGCAGATACTTCCTCTGTTGCCTCTGATCCTGCCATCCTCCCAGGTCCTGCTTTGGTCTCCCCATGCCAGATGCTCCCTGATACAAGGGGCTCCCAGAGACCCTGGGTGGTCTTCACGTCCTCTGGTCCCACTACGAATGGCTCTGAGCTCAGCGCACAAGGGAGTGCAGGGCCGGGCTGAGCTGCTTCCGGCACCCTGGGTGTAGACAAATGAACAGCATGTGGGAGGTCCCCACTGGAGTCCAGCCCAGCCCAGGATGCTGCGGCTTGTCCCTGGGCCTCATCTTGGGAAGGCAGGTCCTGCAGCACAAGGCCCCAGTCCAGGCCCAGACCCGCCCTGCTGCTCTGGGTACAGCCTCTACTCTGAGCTCCATTCCCCTAGGCTGGAGAGGGGGGTGAGCCCAGAACGTTCTGTGATTAAGGCTGTGGGTGTTGGCTGTGACTGTACGAAAAAGACCAGAGTGTTTCCAGTAAAACACTGAGTGATCTAGAAAGCAGTGACCATGCCCACCACATGTATTCTTAGAAATCCCAGAAAGCTCTTGACGAACTCAGTCTTGGAAACTGGGCTTTGGCAGAAGACAAGGGGGTCTGCGAGAGACAACCCCCTAGGGCCCTGCCCTGAGCCGAGAGCAGTTTTCGGGGAGGCCTGAGGGGGCAGTCGGGGAGGGCTGTCTGCAGCATCCACGCTGTCCTGGAGCGTCGCGGTGACCTGGGGCCATCTCCCTGCCATTCAGCTGCCTTTCGGGCCCCAGAGTCCTCTGTTTGATAAGCATACCTGTGTCACATGCTCTCCTACCTTTTCGAGGGATTCCATCCAGCATTCCCCCTGCTGGGGTCTCTCTGGAGGCTCACGGGGTCATGGTTTAAAGCCCCTAAACTTTAATTCCTGGCCTTTGGCTTTGGGGAAGTGTGAATCAGACTACACCACCCTTGCTTATTCCTTCAGCAAGGGCTTGGGGTGGGGGGAGGGGAGGAGCCTGGGGGGCAGAGAGACTCTGACACTGTTCCGGGCCCCCTGGTGAGCTCAAGGTGGCAAAGTCAAGTGTATAGGTAACTGTAGCAACAAGTGGGAAGGGACCAGAGAAGCCACCAAAGGTTTATACATGGTAAGGAAAGAGAGGTTTGGCACAGCTGTGTAGACTAGGGCAGGCTTCCTGGAGGAAGGGGCATTAGACTGAGACTTGAAAGATGGATTTTTTTTTTTTTTTTTATCTTGAGTATTGACAACAGGAGCAGGCAAGGTGAAGTGGGACGAGGCCGGGACTGTGTCAAGCAGACCTGGTCCGGGTCCCATTCCCAAGGGCTGGTCCTTTTCTTCCTGAGCTTATTTCTCACCAGAAGAGGAAGAACACTGTGACGAAACCATGAAGTGACATGGGAGAAAACGCCCAGCTGCAGGGGTGGGGGCGCCTATGGGCAGTGCCCCAGTTACGCTCACTAGTCCCGAAGGTGGTGATGACCTGGTGGGTGCTCCAGGTTACCTCCAGGCAGCTCTGGCTAGACTGGTGGCACCGGTTGGCAGGGAATCATTAGATACCAAGCACCCTCTCATAGAGTAAGCTCAAGAACACTGCTGTAGGAAGAGGTAAATATTGTCACTGTCCAGAGCCATGGGGGGGGGGGGGGGGAGACCAGCACTGTCTGTGTGTCAGTGAACACAGCCTGGAGAGCTCCACACCCGCGCCTCTCTCCACGGGGAAGGGAAGCCGAGGCCTGCGCCCAGTCACGCGGGGCACCAGAGGGGTTCGCAATGGGGCTCCGTCCTAACGTGGCTCCAGTCCTCCTCCTGACAAAAGACCCCTCCCTGTGTCATGGCTGGAGGCAACCCCGAGCCAATATGTCCATCAGGAGGAACAATTTACATCCAGCAAAAAGACATCTGTTCACACTTTTCTCCTCAGATCTAGCTGCGCATTCGAGGCCTTCTGCGCATCGAAGTGGCCCGGGGCCTGGCCTCCTGGGATGAGGCACAGCATCGAGGAGCACAGAAGCCTTTTGCCGTCCCTGATAACAGGGCCCAAACCATTGCTTCAATCCACAAGCAGCTGTGGAACAGCAAACAGGGGCATCCTTGAGTTCATTACCACGTGGTTTCCAGGCAACCGTTGGCCAGGCCAGCTCTGGGTCCTGACACCCAGTTGCAGGCGAACGTTGAGAGACTGGGGGGAATCGAGGGAGGGGGGCTCTGACGGGGTCTTACTTCCCACAGGATGACAGCGAGGTGGGCTTTGCCTGCCAGCTGTGGTGTAGAAACTCTTGCGGGCACAAAGCATCGAGGATTTGACCACCGCGGTTCCTTCCGGGGCAGCGATGGGGCTACAGATCGCCTACTCTAACTCCCCTGTATGAGGGAGGAAACTGAGGCCCAGGGAGAACGGCAGGGGCCAGGAGCGGGGACGAGGACCCTGGGGCCTGAACTGAGAGGAGTTTAGAAAACCTCTAACCTGGGTTTGTGGTGGCACGGGGTGAGGGAGGGGGTGGGGTGGCTGTAAAAGGGCAGCGGGAGCGGTCCTTGTGGTGATGCAACCTTCTGTACCTTGACCACGTTGTCAGTGTTTCAATGCCCTGGTTGTGGTATTGCAGGATAGTTATGCAAGATGTGACATGGGGAGAAACAGGGGAAAAGAAGACGCAGGATCTCTCTGTATTTTTCTTTCTTCCTTTCTTTCTTTGTTTTTCTTTCTTTTCCCTTTTTCCCTTTCTTTTCCCTTTTCCCCTTTCTTTCTTTCTTTCATTTTTTGAGAGAGAGAGAAAGACAGAGTGCGAGCAGGGGAGGGGCAGAGAGAAAGGGAGACACAGAATCCAAAGCAGGCTCCAGGCTCTCAGCTGTCAGCACAGAGCCTGATGTGGGGCTCAAACTCATAAAATGCGAGATCATGACCTGAGCTGAAGTCAGACACTCAACCGACTGTATTATTATTTCTTGTAACTGCATGTGAATCTACAGTGATGTCAAAACAAAAAGTGTAATTAGAAAAAAGAAAGGAGGAGAAAACTTCAGAGCTGGATACACACAGAGGTCGGAGGGGCAGAGGAGCCAGTCCACAGTGGACGGCTGAGCTGGGTGAAAAAGGCCTGTGCCCAGCACACCTCTAGGGGACAGTGCGCCATGGTGCTCAGCTGGGCTTGCTCCGTGAGCAGTGGCGTCCGGGCCCAACAGAGTGAGTGTCAAAGAGCGAGGCAGAGCTGAGAGGGTGGCCGAGGGTGGGTGCTGCAGGAGGAAGGGTGAGGAAGCCACTGAAGACCCTTCATGACTGGTGAGAAGGCTTGTGGGGCAGTTGGGGGAGGGGTAGTGTCTGCCCTGCGGCCCAGTGTGGAAAAGCACTGTGATTGCAATCAGAAAGGGAGTCGCCAGCCGTCCGAGGACAGGAGGACCGAGGGCTCTGGGATATCTCTGAACCAACAGCTATTTACATTTCCACAGGGAAGAATTTAGGTCAGATGCCCAAAAGGCAGGGCTTGGTGGCAGAAAGTGCTATCAGAGGGTATTTAATGAGCCATTGGGCTGTGCAGCCTGCAGCTGGGTCAGAAGCATGCGGACTTGCTCCTTGTGTCTGCAGTTCAACGCCACTGAGCACCCACAAAGTAGCAGGCACTGGAGGAGACTCGTTTACACTGACACCCCTTCCTCGGCCCGGGGCTGGTGACATAGAGAGCAGAGAGATGACTTTAGTAGCAGATGAGATTGAGTCTGCCAAAGGGACTGACAAGGGCTGGGAGCTCTGTTCAATGGCACAAGGTCTGTGGTTTGCAAATGCCTATTCATAAATGCCCTAGACAGAGCCCAGTCACTGAGGTTCCCTTCTGCACACTAAATCAGTGTTCCTGAGGCTCATGTGCCTGGGAAACCCTCCCACATCTTCAGACCTCAATTCTGTTCCCCTTAAGACCCCCACTCTATCTAACACTTCATGTTCCAGCCCAGGCAGGGAAGGCAGCATTCTCTGAGGGTGCTTGCCGCTGACCGTGATGCTGCTGGAGGAGCCCCTGTCCACCGGGCAGGGAGGCTGATGGGGCCGAGGACCCTTGTACCCAGACCCTGCCCGACATTCTGAAACCAGGCCTGCAAACTTGCCATCGGCCCTGCTGGGCTTGCCTTGTGCCTGCTGCTCAGGCAGTTCTGGGGGACAAAGCAGACGGGAGGTGGAGGTGGAAAGACCCACATGCTGCCCTACATAGCTCCTGGCCACACTGATGCCATGTGAACTCATCTCACAAAGCCAGAGATAATTAGATAGTGGGTGGGCACCCGACCCATCTGGGCTGCAGGCTGGTGGGAATGTTGACATGGGGAGTTCTTTTTGAAGGAGAAGGAGGTTCGACCCCTGTGTTCCATAGGCTGGGGGCGTAGATGGATCAGGGAAATCTCCTGCAGGGGAAGGAGAGGAAGGGCGAACGGACCGGGCGGGCACCTGGTGTGTTGTACAGGATAAGCCAGGAGGGTTCCACTTAACTTCCTTGATGGTCTCCTGGTCCACCTCATCACTAAGGAGGCAGCGTCACCTCCAATTCAGATGATGGAAGCAAGGCCAGAGAAGATAAAGGACCGCCCAGGCGCTCTGAGCCAGTTGCCAGAAGAAACCTGCTTCTCAGCTGTACTGTACCCAGGCCAGCTCCTACGGGCTGGAAAGGAGAGAGCTCCCCGGAGGAGGCATGGAAAGGCAGCTGGGATGAAGGCTGCAGTCCGACTGCAGAAAGCCTCAGAAGTCAGAGCAGGAGACTCCCGCAGTGATGTCGGCTAAATGCTCCACAGTTCACTCATGACGGAAAGCCTGGGTCCTCCACAGCAACCCTCCCTTTGCTGCTGACTCTGGCTTTGCTTCTGGAGGGAGCTTGTGGTGCAAGGCGCGAGCATGGGCTGGGACTCCACTCTGGGCTCTGGCCCTGTAGCTGGGTGGCCTGAGCAGATGCCCTAAGCTCTCTGATCCTCCGTTTTGTCCCTATAGCGGGATCTAATAATACACTGCCAGCTGCCGCAAGCATTGGAGGTACTGTACGCAGAGTGCTGGGTACACGAGCACGCGCAGCAATAAGGAGCTATTAATATTGTGTCAGCTGCTGGAGGCTCCGCTTCTTCCTCAGGGTCCCTGTTTCAATCACCCGATCACCTCCACAGGGATTGTTCAACCCTTGTTAATGCTGCGGGATGGAGGTGAATCTCCCAAGGATTCAGACGGGGCCCTGGGGTCTGGGAGATGCCCTGAACATAAGGAAACCGAGCAGTGGCCCTAATCCTGCATCTCACACGTCTTCCACAGCATCCGAGAGGAGCTGCCGATGTGGACAGCTGGTCCCGCAGCGCTCCCCCTCAGAGGGGCTATTAGCTGGGTTATGCATCCATTTGTAATGAAATGGAAGTGTTTTGATTTCTCTAGGAAGCCGGATTTTCTCCCCGATCCTTGCTGCTTTCATCCTTGGACATGAAACGGCTTGTTCTAATCTCATATGAAGGGGCAGCAGTTATAAGGCGCCCATGAAATTTGATCACCAACTCGGCTCCCAGGCGGCAGCTTTGATCGCTGGGAGGGAGCAAAGCGTCCCCTGCTTGGCGCTAATAGCCCCATGCATTATTGAAGAGCCACGTTTCGGTGGCAGACACGTTCAGGGAGATACCCAGATTGCAGGCTGGAGCGTCAGCTGCTGGCCTCGCTCCGCGGTGACGGAGCTCTGTAATCGGGCAGAGCCACTAAAAATAGGCTGTCTGTGCAACTCACCCCACCCTTGCCACAGACTAGTTGGGGGCAGCTGATGTGGAACGTGCAGATAAGGCAAAACCACCACTTTGCAATTCTCTTAATGGCTGTCCCTCTGATCCAAATGTCTGAGGAATGAGCAGCTGCCCAGGGAATTTCCTTCGGTGGGTGCACATCTGATCCCTCAGCTGAATATGGGCTGGGCTGTGGCCTGTGGTCTCTACCCTTGGAGGAAGACACAGATCCCTAGGCTTTGAGATCTGGGGCAAGGCAAAGGTTGGGACTTAATTATTCCCGAGATTTTGCTGGAAACACTAAGGGGAGTTGGGCAGGCTCACCCTACTCATCCTCACTTACTGTTTGAGGTAGATAACCTGGTCAACCCCTCTTTTGTTCCCTCAAAACCTATTGCTTCATTATCTACAATGTGCCAGGCACTGAAGCTGTAACAGTGAACAAGGGCAGATGGGGTTCTCAGCTGTGGTAGATGGCCTTCAAGTGACTCCTGGATTCATGTACTCACATAGCCCCGTCCCACACTGATTAGGCCCAACCTGTGTAATCAGTAGAATATTATGGAAACGATGCAGTGAGGTGTCTACAGCAATTTCATAGGAGACATTGCGGCTTCGGCCTTGTTCTCTCGGATCATTTGTTCTCCGAGAGGAGCCGGCTGCCACGTTGTGAGGATACAGACTGCCCTATGGAGAGGCCCAGCAGCCATCTTGGAAGCGGATCTTCTAGCCCCAGTCAGGCCTTTGGAGGACAGCCACCCTGGCTGACACCCTTGTGAGAGAGCTTGACTCAGAATCACCCAGCTAAGGTGCCCTCAAATTTCTGACCAATAGGAACTGTGAGATAATAAATGTTTGCTATTATAAGCTGCTACGTTTTGGGGGAATCTGTGGCAATACGATAGCTGATGCACTGGTCTTCGGAGACTATCACGGTCTGGTTGGGAATTACATAGTGATTACTTCCACCAATAGCTATAAAATGGCAACTATGAAAGATGCTATATGTGCCTCCCTGAGGGGGGACTGACCTAACCGGAGAGGTCAGAGAAGGGAGTGGTGACTGACCTGAGGCTAAAAGGCAAGTACAGGTAAAGTAGGTAAAGCAGGTGAGGAAGGGCACTCCAGGTAGAGAAGCAGCTTGAGCCAAGGCCCTGAGCTGAAAGGGAGCCCAAGGCACAGGAATTTCAGGGAAGCCAAGGAGGTGAAGGGCAGTGAGGGAGGGAGGCACACAAGTGATGAGAAGGCAGATGGGGCTTCTACCACTGAAGGGTTTGCTCCTCATCCTAAATGCCATGGATATCCCCGAAGGGGTTTTACAAAAACAATTAACATGCTCAGATCTGTTTTTGGAAGGTTCTGTTAGTGCTGGTGGAGACTGGTTAGCAGATTTTAGTAGATGGGGCTGTGGCAGGAGCCCAGGAAGGGGATGGGATATCTAGAACCATTAATGGTTGGTGTTAATGAACGTAGAGAGAGGTGGACACGTTGAGAGATACTCATGAGGTTGAATTGAGGGTATTTGTGATAAAATGGCCATGGGGGTGATGGCAAGGGAGGTGCCTGGGAGGAGTTCTAGTTCATACAACAATCATGGATGATCTGGGGGTTGAACTGGTACGAGAGATTCAGAAAAGCGCACCTAATGGGGCAGGGGGCTACGTGACACTGACATTCTGTCCAGGAAGTGCCCAGCGGTCTCAAGGGCACAGGTCCGCCCACCACCTGCTTCTGGGCATGGCCCTGTCCTATCAGAGCTCACAGTCTAGGGGAGCAGATGGTACCCCTGCAGGAAGCACTGAGGGACTAGGAGATCAGTTTGCTTCTTCCAAAGGGTGGATGTGTCAAAACAAGATCTAGGGCAATGGCCCCTGTGGGGCCCTGACATTTTTTCCAGGGTGCCTGGGGATAAAATTATTTTCATAACTGTACTAAGACATTCTTTGCTTTTTTTTCCTCTCATTCTTTCATATGATAAAGGGGAGTGTCCCAGAATCCATGTGGCATACCATCTTGCTGGGGACTGAATGTAGAAGCAGATATAATCATCTAGCTGTCCATTAAACCAGACCACTAAAGACAATTCTACTCTTGTCACTACTGTTTTAGAAAACACAGTAATTTTTCATAAAAATATACATGTTAAGACATAATAGATTTATTATTGTTTTTAAATAAATTAGTACATAATTTAAACATTTCTCAGCTTGGGGCACCTGGGTGGCTCAGTCAGTTGAGTGTCTGCCTTTGGCTCAGGTCATGATCTCATGATTTGTGGATTCGAGCCCTGCATCAAGCTCACTGCTATCAGTGCAGAACCGGTTTTGGATCCTCTCTCCACCTCCCTCTCCGCCCCTCCCCAGGCTCTCTCTCAAAAATAAACATTAAAAAATTTTTTTAAAAATTTCTCAGCTTTAGGGCTCCCTGGGTGGCTTAGTTGGTTGAGTGTCTGACTCTTGATTTTGGCTCAAGTCATGATCTCGTGGTTCATGGGTTCGAGCCCTACATTAGGCTCTGTGCTCATGGAGCTGCTTTGGATTCTCTCTCTCTCTGCCCCTCCCCCACTCATGTTCTCGCTCTCTCTCTCTCTCTCTCTCTCTCTCTCAAAATAAACTTAACATTTTTTCTCAGCTTTAATTTCTATCAATAGCTAGCACCCATCTAAACAGAAGCTTTTAGGGCGCCTGGGTGGCGCAGTCGGTTAAGCGTCCGACTTCAGCCAGGTCACGATCTCACGGTCTGTGAGTTCGAGCCCCGCGTCAGGCTCTGGGCTGATGGCTCGGAGCCTGTTTCTGATTCTGTGTCTCCCTCTCTCTCTGCCCCTCCCCCGTTCATGCTCTGTCTCTGTCTGTCCCATAAATAAATAAAAACGTTGAAAAAAAAAATTAAAAAAAAAAATAAATAAATAAACAGAAGCTTTTATGGGTCCTCAATAATTTTTAAAAGTATAAAATAGGGGTCCAGAGACCCAAAAATTTGAGAATTGCTGATGTGGAACAAGGAGGTCCTTTAACAACCGGGGTCCTTTTCAGGCCCCTCTTTCATCAGTAGCTGAGTCGTTAACAAGATGTCACAGTACAGTTATGTTGGAAACGTGTACTTTGGACATGAATGGCTGTAGTGATCAGGGAAAGCCCCCCTACCACCTCCATTCATGGTGTTCATGACCGTTTGCCCTGGTTGCAACACAAACCAAAGGATAACTTGTGGTTTGTAGGCTGAAAATGCCCTGTGGAAGGCAGATGTTAGGAGGACCTAAACTCCTGTAAACTAAGGGCGTACTTAAGAGCGCCTGTTTTCTAAATCCTAGCTCATCTTCTCTCCCTTCTCTCTGTCCCCTATGCTTACCTGTTAATTAGAATATAGACACTGATCTTTCTAAAAACACTTTGGTCCTATTTCTCCCTGATTAGAAATCCTTCAGGGGCACCTGGTGGCTCAGTTGGTTAAGCATCCGACTCTTGATTTCGATTTAGGGCATCATCTCACGCTTTGTGAGTTCAAGCCCCACATCAGGCTCTGTGCTGACAGGGTAGAGCCTGCTTGGGATTCTCCCTTTCTCTCTGCCCCTTTCCCCTCCCTCACTTTCACACGTGCTTTCTCAAAATAAATGAATAAGCATTAAATAAATAAAAAGAAATCCTTCAACTATTCCAAATAAACTTGGGGAATTAAATCCTAAAACATTATTAAATCATGCAAGGCCCTTTGTGATCTGGCCCCTCCCAGCATCAGTGCTTCCCACCAGCCTCAATCAGATATTGGAAGTTTCCTGAAACACCAGGGTCTCTCTTGCTTTGACACTTTGTTGATGTGGTGTCCACTCTACACCCCACTTGTGCCCGAAATGCCTGGCTTCCTTCCTTGCTTCCTCTGCTCCTGCAAGATTCAGCTTAGAAGCATCTTATCTGGGGAGCCCCACAGACCATGCTACCAAGACCTCTAGAATGTTGTATTCCCTGTATTCCCTGTCCCATCGGCTCCAGGGCTGAGGCCTCGCCTGTGTGAATCAAAATGTGTTTGTTTATAGGCAGCGTCCATTCTCACTGGTCATATTCTCATTCTGAGTGCTTAATGTCCATACCATTCTGGTTGTTAAATATATTTAAGACCACCCCTTCCAAAGGTCTTGAAAGAAAGCTTTCAGTAAATATTTGTTGAACAAATAAATGAAATGAACAATGTGATCTGTCTTCAAAGTCACAGAGTGATTTTGTTTAAGGACCCCACACTGCAGGTTCCCAACCTCAGAGCTGGTCATTAAGGTCCTTCTACTGTACCACCAGCCTGGCATTTGAAACATCCTGCACTGCCCTAAAGTCTGAGAACCTCAGTCAATTGGTAGTTTTCTCTGAACCACACAATAGCAAATAATCAGAGCTTGAACTCCTTTATTTTTTTCTATTTTTTTATGTTAACTTATTTTTGAGAGAGAGAGGGAGAGAGAGACAGAGTGTGAGTGGAAAAGGTGCAGAGAGAGAGAGAGGGAGAGACAGAATCTGAAGCAGGGCCCAGGCTCTGAGCTGTCAGCACAGAGCCCGATGTAGGGCTTGAACCCACAAACTGCGTGATTATGACCTGAGCTGAAGTTGGACACTTAACTGAGCCACCCAGGTGTCCCAGCTTGAACTCCTTTACTGGACAATCTCTTTATAACATGCTAGACCTTCACACACTTGCACCATTAGAAGAAGGGAAACCCCCTGCCCTGTAAGGAAATGCACTCTACGGTTTCTCAAGGAGGTCAGCAGACATCCTTGGTCCAGATGGATCATTACGGAGGCCTTGCACTTTGTGACTGTAATTTAACAGCTCACACTATAGGTGAGGCTCCTAACTGAATGAACTGGAAAGTGTTCAATTTCTTGAAATAATCATGCACTAGAGTCAATATCTTTTCATAAATTGCTCAGAAGAATTTTACCCTAATCCAATCCAATCACTGCCTCTATGTTGGAACACCTAATAAAATGCCAGTGGCTCTGGATTTGGACACTATTATTGTTCATGAAACCCACACTCTAGGGTCATCCCCGACCCAGGGAAGAGTATAAAATTATCATTTGTATGTGGATGGGCCATCTGGGGTATAAACAGGCATGCCCCCACACAGAAAAAGCACAGACTCCTTTCCTTGGCAGTTAAGATCTTTTATGCTCTCCCCTCCAGCCTTGTCTAACCAAGTCCACTCATGCCAACAGTCTAAGGCCAAGCCCATCTGCTTCAGGGACCCTGCCATCCTGGTATGACACCATACT
The DNA here is from genome assembly GCF_028749965.1 of Puma concolor. Taxonomy (NCBI): domain Eukaryota; kingdom Metazoa; phylum Chordata; class Mammalia; order Carnivora; family Felidae; genus Puma; species Puma concolor. The sequence continues at coordinate 16,162,045 of NC_141669.1, forward strand.
GGGGCGAGTGTGCCTATACGAACACGTTCTCAATGCATTGAGAGGCCTAGTGAAGACTTGGTCACCAGTTAAATAACTAAAAGAACAGAGTAGTTAAACTGGTAAGGTTAAGATCAGAAATACTGAAACTGGCACCAAACGCTGTTTGGTTGTTTATGGCCGGTGGATGGCAAATGCATTGTAGCCTCATTTTTTTCATTCATTTGACAAATGTTTACTTAATGCCTACTAATGTGCTAGGCTCTGTGTGGGTGCAAGCCCCCACACATCACACACACACACACACACACACACACACACACACACACTTTTCCTTGGAAAAACATGGAATGCAACTTCACAGGAATTATCACAGTGCCAAAAATTCTCCAAGAAAGAATAAGAAAGAAGCCTTATTCTGCCCATTTCTCTACAGACAGCTGAGTCAGCCTGGAATCCATGGTCTCCCTGAGGTCTACCCTCTGGGTCTGGGAGTGAAAGAGGTGCCTGTGTCAGTCTCTGAGTGTGGCTCAAAGGCCAGGATCTGCACACTCCAAGTGTGGTCAGACTGTCAGGCTGCCAGGCTGGCCAGGTGGGCAATGCCACAGGATAGCAGGCATGCTCTATTGGCAGCCGAGATCTAGTCTGGGAGCTGCCCACCTGCTCAGCCAGCTCCTCTGTGGCTGTCTAGAAGAAAAAGAAAAAAAGAAAGCCAAGGAAAGCACAGTCTTGGATGATCGATGGGCTGTGTGTGTCTTTCTCTTGCTCCCGTGGATTTTTCCCATAGGAAAGAAGGGGCTTATCTCTCATTTTTAATTGATTTTAATGTGGCTCAGCCAGGCTAGATCCGATCCCAACTCCTCCGTGGCCTTCGATGAATGTGTGAGGAGCTGTCTGAATGTTAATAAGACAGGTTGAGACAACCAGAGAGTAACGAGGCTGCTGTGTGTCTGTAAGACATCCTTTGCGGCTGTTGGGGCTGAGCCGCCAGTGCGGACCAATCTATGGATTGCAGGGGTGGTGTGGATATGGGGCTGGGGGTAGTTTGATCTCTAGCTGATGCAAGGGAATATACATGTGCAGTTGTAAATCCAGCCCGAAGGGCTTCTAACTCAATCCACTGCAAGGGTTGAAGCTCTAGCTAGCCTACCTCTCAAAACATTAGCCACCCTCTTCCTGCCAATTCCCCTCTGAAAAGCCTTTGCAGTTAACTATAGCATACTCTGTACCTTCTGACATTGAGGATTCTCTCCTCACTTCCTATATTGTCCCTCCTCACCACCAAGCCTTGCTGGGCCCTACCTCCCTGAATAAACTTGGGCCGATTGCTAAGCTCTTCTGGTCCTCAGAGTTCTCCTCTCAAATGGGGATAACAGCATTCACCCATAGGGCATTTGAGGTGGCAGAGAAGTTAAGGCAGGTAAAGTGCACGGCACTGTGCTCAGAGCAATAAATACTCAGATGTTATTTCTTTTCCACCCAACCCCCCTCTTCACCAGGCCAATTGCATCAAGAGATGCAAACAAAATAATTGGAAACAGGAGGAGGGCTGAAGTGGTATTCTGTGGTGATAGACTTGGGCTCCTGTTGTAACCACATGATAGGATAGCTAATTGATAAACGCCCTGTCCTGTTTTCTTGGCTGGAAAGAGATAATAGGCACCTTACAGGAGAGGTTCTCAAGCTTAGCTGCTAGAGGAGAAATCCCTAGGGAGATGTTTAACAACCAGCGCTGGGGCTTATGACCCAGAGTCTGACTCAAGTGGCCAGGGTGGGCCAGGCATTGGCAGAGGTTGTAGAGGTCGGTGAGGTTGAGATGGGGTGGGGAAAAAGAACTTATTCCACAAATCAGGGGCCCCTTCTCACCTATGTATTCTACCTGATGTTCCTCTGCAGGCTTCTTCCTGTGTCACTGCAGTCATCCTAGGTGAAATGCAGTGCTCCCTTGGGGGCCCCCATAAGCCCAGGTGGCAGGTGCATGGATGGAGGAGGGGGCATCTGTCTCTCCATGTTCCTTATTCTCCATCTCCTTCCTGGGTTTCAATGTAGACAGCTGATGCAGCCCACATTAAATATATGCTTATCATTTTCTCGTACAGACTCCAACACCCAAAGGCTGGTTTCCCAATATTATATAAGCTCTGGAACCCCCTTTCCCAGAGATACCCCCACCTTCTAATCCTCCATTTACATATAAATGTGGCCAAAGCCAGACTCACTGAAACATACATATTTACAGATATCTCATTAATAACTGAAGTGTCTGGGATTCTCTCCAGTTGCGGCTATCGGGTGAGCCGTCATGGTTTTGTGGATGCTGGTAGAAAACACAAGCTTCCTGAGTCAGGGATGAAGGACGGCTTGCTGCTAACAGCAATCACAGTCACCAGAGTAACCGCACTTTGGTGCCAGTTCTCTGAGCTCTTGGTGCCCCAGGGTGACGTGACGAGGATTAATGACACCCCACATGCCGTGGGTTGCAGGGGAAGGAGGAGCTCTGAGCTAGGGACAGCGGCGTCTGCCAGTAAGCGGGGGATGTGTCTGCCCTTTGCTCGGGAGGGAGATACTAATTCTATCTACCAAGGCTGTTTGCTCTACAATAGTCTTGAAAAGATAATCCAGAACAAAGGGCATCGGCACTCACTTTGCAAGACGCGCAGAAACATGAGATCCTTGGAGAATTACCTCCTGACACTTATGTTCTCAGATAGGCATCCCTACCATCTGACACACTCCCAGCATGCATTCACACAAGCATCAACTCACTCCAGCGTGCCTAGAAATCCACACAGTGTCACACGCATGTCACTGATCTACAACATCCACAGAGCCTGGGAAATACTTGGGCAGGTTTGGAATAGCGCTTTTCTTCCTTGTTTACGGAGAATGCTAGCTGGGGTCTCCAGCTGGAATATATTCACCACATTTACCTTAAAGTGATCCTTCTGGCACAGGAATCTGATTGTACTTAAAACACACCTCCTGTGGGACGTGGTTCCGGCTTTCTAACGTGGCCTGTTGCCCTGTGGCCTCCTTGCTTCCTTCTCCCCAGCCTGGCACCCTGTGCTTCAGCCTCAATGTTCCTGTCTGCCCTGTGCCCTCCGGTGTCCCTGTACCCACCCCTGACATGCGCCCCCTCTCAGCCTGAGACTGGGTACAAATCACGGGTCTGCAAGTGAACACTTCTTTACCCTACACTCTCACCTCATTCGTGTTTGTGCCCAGTGTCCCACTAAGCTCACTGTGGTTTAATCGCCATTTGTTTTCTTGGCTTGCTCCGCATTCTAGGCTGGGAGCTGCTCTAAACCAAGGCCCTTCTTTGACTCCCCTTTTCCTGCTACCCTCCCCACTCCTTGACACACACAGCTCCAGGTGGAAACAGTGTAGGACAGTGACCCCTCCCTTCCCCACCAACACACACACAGCAGCACTAGGGAACTTTCTCAATTTCCTACTGTGATTTCAAAAGATGCTGATCTCTGTCAGCTGCATTAATGAATCACAGCCCAAGAGGCGCCAACCTTCCTAAAAATATCTGAGAACCCTCGGTGCAGAGAGAGCCTGCAAAGGCGAATATATCCTGACGGAGCCAGCCAGCCCTGCTCTGACTGTCCAGGCCATCTCCCACAGCCCCCCTTCTCCACGACCCCATCCTTACCTGCTCTGAGCCCCAAAAACCTGAACTGGTAGGTGCAGAGCCACCTCCAGGAGAACCTTCAGTTCACTCCCACATAATGGATGGGGAAACTAAGGCCCAGAGGGGGAAGCGTCAGAGGCTGAGGCCTCCTGGTTCCCAGAGAAGGGCCCTGCAGTTTGCTGTCCCTCTGGTCAGCAGCCCTGCTGGGGGTAGGGAGGAAGCAGGCTCCTCTGTCTAGGGCCCCGGCTGGTCCCTGGTTGTGATGGGGCCTCAGCCACCTCACAGATCCAGGAAAGAGCTCTTAGACAGAAGCAGGTCACCAGGGTCAGGAGAGGAGTAGGGGAGGTCACACAAGGCCATGATGAAACTGTCTTCTTATAGCAGGTTCATGTTTCTCAACAGGGGAGACAGAACGGCTCCCAAGGTGGAGGGTGGTAGGAATAGACTCAGACCTGCTCTAGAAAGAATGGAGTCCATTCTTGTGGAGACTCCTGCACTAGAGTTTTCCTGGCACTCTCCCTGGCCACCTCCTGTCACAGAGTCCTGAGGGTTGTCACTGGCAGCTACAACTTTGCTTCTCCACGTGTGGTCCCAGGACCAACAGCAGCAGCACCTGGGGGCTTCTTGTAAGTGCACGACCTCGGGCCCTGCCCTGGACCAGCTGGATCAAATCCCCAAGCGGTCCTTCTGCCCATTAGAGTTTTAGAAGCACTGGCCTATGGAACCACTTAGCAGCAGGCCTCACCTGGCAGTGATACCTCCGGTTAATGGCACATGAACACTATTATTAATTAGCAGAGAGGGGGCTGGGGGTCTGGAGTAGGAAAGGAGGGGTCCCTAGGATGGAGAATCCATGTGAAAACTAGAAACTGCTGTGCAGCAACTCTGGAGAAATTAGGTTCACAGGATGATTAAATCTGGGGAAAAGAAAGGGTGAGAGATTTTCTCCTGCCCTCTAAGGCTAGGAGTTCCTCTGCAGTCTCGTTCATGGCTGCTTTCCAGTCCCAGCCTGGGCTCCCACCCTGACGGGGAGCTCACCACCACTCAGGCAGTCCATTGCAGGGGGACAGCTGTGGCCCTGGGGAGGCCTCCCTGACAGGGAGCAGACCCACTTCCATGTCCTGTGTTCCAGCCCTTGGTCCCCGGGTGCTGCCGGTCACCAGGTCTGTCCCTCCTTTGATCCTCAACATTCTACCACTTTGCTCTTCCTCTAGTTCCAGAAATAGTCGGTTTGTGGAGAGTTTTTTTTTTTTTTTGAGAGAGAGAGAGAGAAAGAACACACAAGCAAGCAGGAGCAGGAGAGGGGGCAGAGAGAGAGAATCTTGAGCAGGATCTATGCCCAGTGCAGAGCCCGATGGGGGGCTTGAACCTACAAACAGTGAGACCATGACCTGAGCTAAAAGCAAGAGTTGGCTGCTTAACTGAGCCACCCAGGTGCCCCTAACCTGTTGCCTAATTGGTCCCAAACCCCTAGTCTCTCCTACAATCTACCATCTACATGAACAGCAGAGAGATCTTTCTGAACGTAAATGCTATCATAGAAACCTGCTTGTTGGAAATTCTTCAGTCAAACCCCAGGCCTGTGGCACCAAATTCAGTCTCTTTAGTGGGGCCCACAAGGCTCTCAGGAAAGGGTTTTGTGGGTGGAGGGGACTCTATGGGCTTTGAGGCCAGACCTGCTTGGATCCAAATCCTAGGGTTCTCCGCAGCCCTTTCTCATTCCTCTCTCCACCGCCTTTTCTCCCTTCCAGGAAGACAACACCACCACCACCTCTGAAATCTCTTGTGCTCCCCTGGAGCCCTGCTTCCCTCTCCCAAACGCCCTTGCCATTGTTAAGGATCGGGTCCCCAAACCCCCTTTGAGTCTTGCAAAGTTCTCAGCTACAGAGATGGACATCGATGGAGTCCCCTGCCCAGTTACTGCTGTAGAAGGATGTGTTCTGTCCCGGGGTCCCCAGCTTTCTGGAGGAGGCAGATAGCAATGCTTATGGGAGGTGGCTGGTTCTCCTCTGGTTTTTAAAAGTCAAACCAATTTCCCTTGTGTTTGGTCTGCCAGGACTTCCATAACAAAGTACTACAGACTGCATGGCTTAACCGCGGTTTATTTTCTTGCAGTTTTGAGTCCCCCAACAAGGCGTGGTAGGGCCAGTTTCTGGTAAAAGCCCTCTTCCCAGCTTGCAAACGCCCACTTTCCTCACATGGTGGAGAGAGAGCCAGAGAGGTCTCTGGTGACTCTTTTTATAAGGACACTAATCCTATTAGATCAGGGCTCCGCCCTTGTGATGAGTTCATTTAACCTTAATTACTTACAGCGGTGATGGTGACCATGGTCTCCATCCTAATTGTGCACCTGAGTGTGTTGTGTACTCTGTGTACACAGCCTAGCAGGTGTCTATTCCCAGTCAGCCAATTTTTACAGCTAATCCGGCTCTATTTGTGGACACCTCTCTAGACTCCTGTACAGCCCATCGTAGTGTTCACACCTGGCTGCCGCCTGAGATTCCAGTGAATTCTCAGTCCACAGAGCTCTAGTATCTGGAGCCAGTAGAAAGGGAGGCAGGGCCAGGGCCCAGGTCCATGAGGCAGAGGAGAAAATGCAGGGACATTGTTCTGGTCCCACCCTGTCCCTGACTCAGGCCGGTTCTGATCTCTCTCTGAACCCTCTCCCTGTCTGACAGCCTCCATGGGCCCTCTGAGCTGGCTCATTCTACACCTGTGTTGACAAAGGGAAACCACTGTTCGCATGTGGCCATTTAAATTTAAATTAACTAAAGTTAAACAAAATTTAAAAATCCAGCTTTTCAGGGGCACCTGGGTGGCACAGTCCATTGGAGCATATGACTTCAGCTCACGTCATGATCTCATGGTTTGTTGGTTCGAGCCCCACCTGGGTTCTGTGCTGACAAACTCAAAGCCTGGAGCCTGTTTCAGATTCTGTCTCCTTCGCTCTCTGCCCCTCCCCCGCTCATGCTCTGTTCGTCTCTCTCTCTCAAAAATAAATAATAAACATTAAAAAAAATTTAAAAATCCAGCTCTCCAGTTATACTAGCCACATTTCATGTGTTTGACTGCCACACGTGGCTAGTGACTATGGTATCGGGCAGTACAAATATAGAACATTTCCATCATCACAGAAAGTCCTAGTGGGCAGGGCTGCTCCGCTGCTCAGTGAATTTGAATGAGCCTCAGAATCACCTGGATTCTTGTTAAAATGTGGCCTCAGCCTCAGAGGCTGGTGGAGGGTCAGGTTCTTCATCTCCAACAAGTGGTCTGGCTGAGCCCTGCATCTCGGGTAGCAAATCCCTACGGTGCTGCTCTGAGTGGTCAGGCTTCAGCAGCATCAGCACCACGTGGGAGCATGTGGCAGACGCAGGGTCTCAGGACCCGCCCCAGAAACACTGGGGGTTGGGCCCAGGAATCTGTATCCACTGGCCCCCCCTGGTCAGTCATCTGCACGTCTCGGTTTGAGACCTCTGATCTAGAAGGCAGAGTCCATCAGGGTTTCCATGAAATAGCTGCTCAAGTTCAACACGTCCTAGAACATGTCCTGCTCTGTCCAAACTTGCTACCCCTAAGCATGGACACGAAGCCTCGTGTCATGTGCGTCAGAGCTCCATCTTGCTCTCTGGGGACTCAGGACAGGGATGGCAGCAGACCCAGCCTCTGTCCATGCTTTGGAGCTCTCTCTGGATCTGGGACTCTCACCAATTCCTGGTGGCCAGGAATCCTCTGTGGGTGGATACAGGGCTGCAGTGTCCAGCCAAGGACAGGTGCTCACTTTTGAACCTTCACGATAGAGGGAGGACAGGCCCCTCTCACCGGCGCAGTCAGTGAACAGAAAGGCCTCCGTGCCAGCCACACGCGGGGCTTAAAGTGGGGGCTCAGGATTCTGAATGCTACTGGCCTGCAAATATCGCACACTCTCCTATGGCCCACATCTGTCCGTGGCTGCCCCCCCTGGGTCACAGCTTGCTCTCAGCACTGCCAGGACTGTGCCTCCACCAGGCTGCCCAGACGTTTCCGAAGCCGCTGCTCCCTGCCATTCCTGCTCACTTGCCACACAGTCTAGGGATCCCTCCGAACACCCTGGCCCCTGCTGGTCCCACCTCCACAATTACCCATCTTGGCAGAGTGTACCTCTCTGCCCATAGCACGCCCTGACCCAGGGGTGCCCAGGAGTCTGCCTTTGGAGCTTGACCCCCGCAGGCATCTGCACCCTGAGACACATCTGGAATGGGCAGCAGTGGGCACCTGTTCCCTGCCTCGGGCAGGCCAGCTATGCCCCAATGGACACTCCCAGCATTCCCTGCAGCTGGGGTGTGCCTAATACCAGCAGGTATAGAGCTGGAGGATGAGTGTAGGACCTCTGACCCTGCTCCACCTGCACTGATCAAGACCTTCCTGGGACAAGCCAAGGCCACCAAGCAGGCCAGAGCAGGAAGTTCTGTCACTCCTCTCAGAATATAGAGGGAGAAAGCACAGCCCAGAGAGAGCCAGAGACCTGCTGGGGACACACAGAGCTCTGGATGCTGAGCCAGGGCTCACCGGCCAAGGCTTTGTGGGAACGGCCATCACCTGTGGACAGAAGCTCTGGGCTAGTTATCTCCCAGGTGCAGTGGTTATGAGGATCCCCATTTTACTAATGAAGAAATGAACTTGTCAAGGTCATGCAGCTAGCAAATCTCCTCTTGGTGATCTGAGCCCCCAGGGCTGGACGTGACCTGTTTCCCGGGACAGGGACACTCTGCAGCTCTATACTTAGCAGCTCTGCCAACCGCCCCCACCCCCCGCTGACTGGAAGCTCCCCCTAGAGGAGGTGACCAGACGACTTCTCCCTGTGGTTGAGTTGAAGCTGTTTCCCTGAGGCTGCTATGTGCCCCTCACTTTTTGTGGCCCTCACTGCACCTGCTTAGGGCTCTCGAAGTCACAGACGGCACCTGAGCTGACTTCCTACCTGGACTGGCCTCTGCACTGCCCGGGGATTGGGAGCATGTGGACCAGAGCAGGACACCCCTGCAGCTCCCTGAGTGTCTACCCCAGCTGCCTGAGCTCCGAGGCCTCGGGAGATGCCGAAGTCACACTGGACCTCTTGTGCCCCTGGCTCCTGGTCCAGGATGACGAGGTGGAGCGGGCTCCCCCCAGGCATGTTGGCACCCTAGCCTGGGTGTCTCTCCCTCAGCGGCAGCCACACGCAGCAGGGAGGTCTGCAGGGGCTGTTTCAGGTCTCCCTGTCCTCTTCCTGGGAACCTTGCTGCCCCCCTGCCCTGCCAGCCCCTGAGGACAGGGACTGTGTTTCTTCTGCCCTGTCTCCCTCTCAGAACTTCCCAATACCAGGAATTCACAATTATTGGGTGGTGTATGGGACAGAAACCACCTCTTGATAGCATTATCTGGTGAGTATTGCTAGCCCATTTTACAGATGAGAAAACTAAGATTTGGAGAGCTGATGTCACTGGGAGAAGGCCACCTCTTTAGTGAGAAGCAGGGCTGGGATTCAAACCCAGCAACTGGGTTCACGTTTTTCTCAACAGTCCAAACTGCATCCTGCTAAGGTGCTACTTCTGCAATGAGGGGTAGAAGCTTGGAGCCCTCAACCCGATCCCCACTAGACTGCCCGAGGCCAGGCTGAGCAGGCACTAGTAGGCAGGAGTTTCAAGGGCTCTCTGCCTGCGAGGTGACCGGGGGGGGGGGGGGGGGGGGGGGGGGCACCAAGAGGACCTCCGCCCCGCCCCCCACCCCCACCCCCACCCCAGCCACTCAGCTGGGCCAGACGGTGAGGCTGGAGGAAGGCTGGCCGGCTGGCAGCCAAACAAAGGGGTCTTCAGGCAGACGCTTCCTCATTGCACAAAGCCCTACTTCCCCCCCAGACACAGACCTCGGCCACAAGGACCCCAGAGAATGCCTGGAATGTCCCGGGGCCAGACAGCCTCCTGCAGAGAGGCGAGCTGGCTTTGTGTTCAGTTTGCCCTGACGACTGACCCCAAGTTAGAAAGGTCACTCCCTGACCTGTGACCCTGCCTTCTCATTCTGTCTCTGGGGGAGCCCAGGCTTCCCTCCTGGGAACCCCAGTGTCCCTTCCATGACAGTGGCACCTGGCCCCAAGTTTGCAGCACCTCTGGGAGGGAGAAGAGGGAGAGCTGACTGGTGGGAGCTCAGAGAGACTGGCTCCAGGAGGGTTAGGGTCCAGGAGGTCGGACTCTACTCTGAACTGGAGTCCCCCTCCTCCGCAGTGTGGAGGCTCCCTGGGAGGCGGCAGATCCAGACTGCACTTCTGCTGTTCCTCCAGGGCCGGCTCTTCTGTGCCACAGAGCCCTCCCTGTGGACGTACCCGCTGGCTCCCCCAGTCCTACCCCACGGGTATGCAGCTAGTGAGGGACATGGACAATACACCCAAAACGAAGGGAGTCCTAGAGCATGAGGCGCACTTCCAAGAAAGAGGAGCGGCGCTGGTTGTGTGGGAGGGGGTTACCATCTCAATCGGTGTGGTCAGGAGGTCTGAAAAGAAGTTTGAGCAGGCTTGGAAGGAGGTGAGCCTTGTAGGGGAAGAGCATTCCAGAAAAAAGGAAGATTGTTTGGGGCCCAGCAAGAAGAGCAATGTCAGCAGGGGAGGCTCCTAGGAGCCGAGGCAGGAGGTGATGGGGGGAAGAGTGAGGGCCGGGGCGGTGCCAGGCCTCAGTGCTCATGCCTCAGTGCTCATGGGTGCCCTTGTGGGATTGTGAGCCGAGGAGCACTGGGATTTAACGTGGCCCTCTGCTGCCCGTGCAGATGGCCTGGGGGCGATGGAGAACACAGGGATCACACCCCGAGGCTCCCAGTCCTGGCCTGGCCACCCTACACACATCTCTGATTTTCCCACAGCAGCCATGTCCTGGGGCCTGGGGCCTCGCAGTTGCCAGGACTACGTCCATTCTACACTCAGCAGACAAAGCACTGTGCCAGAGGACAGGACAGGACCTAGAGCCATAGCACACTGTGTCTTTCCCATAGAGCCCCCTGCTGATGGCAGACGGGCCCAGGCAGCCCCTCCTAATCCTGAGCCCCGGAGCTGAGGACACACCACACTCTCTCCACGTCTGGCTCAGCGCCTGCCTGCCTGCTTCCCGAGAGGCCTTAGAGCTTGGCCTCCCCTCTGGCCTATGACCCGAGGGCCCCAGCACCCACCGCCAAAGGCACAGGCAGGCCTGGTCCGGTAGTTGGGAGACAGACCATCCCCCTAGGGTCAGTGGAGTCAAGAGGGGTGTCAGGGAACCACGGGGCCAGAAGTGGCTTTGTTGATGAGGTTCTCGGTAGACTGAGAGGGCCAACCCAGCCTACTCAGCTCAACTGGGCCTTGTCCAACATAGCAGAATGAATGGACATCCAAAGGAAGGAGAAAGGAGGCCCCTGTTCACCCAACCCCAAAAGCCAGAGACACATTTTCAGCTTGCCTGTGACTCATTCTTCCTCAGCAGAAAACTGTTTTTTCCTTCAAAATCACAGACTTCCACCTTCAGACAATAATGTGTTCTCAGGAAGTTACACGTTTTGTTTTTCTGTGCAAGCTGCTGGGCCGGGGGGTGGTGGTGGTATTTGTTTTCGAAACGTTTTATTGTCACGGAGTCTGAGGGCCATGCCGCCCCTCAGACCCCCTGACCTCTAAACAGAATGGCCCTATTTGGTAAATACAAATACAGGACATGTAGCTAAATTTGAATATCAAATGAACAAATACTTTTTTAGTCTAAGTATGTTCCATGTGGTATACGGGACGTAAACAAAAAAAATTGTTCATGTATCTGAAATTTATTTATTTAAAAAAAAATTTTTTTTTAACGTTTATTTATTTTTGAGACAGAGAGAGACAGAGCATGAATGGGGGAGGGTCAGAGAGAGAGGGAGACACAGACTCTGAAACAGGCTCCAGGCTCTGAGCGGTCAGCACAGAGCCCGATGCGGGGCTCGAACTCACGGACCGCGAGATCATGACCTGAGCCGAAGTCGGCCGCTTAACCAACTGAGCCACCCAGGCGCCCCCATGTATCTGAAATTTAAATTAAACTTCTATTTCACTTAGCCACCCGCCCCTAAGGCCACTGAGCATGGCATTCCTGGCCATCAGCTGACAGGGTCCACGGTCCCCCAACCACTGGCTCCGCTCTGTGTGCGTCCCTGGAGGTGGGCACTGGGGACCTCAGGTGGGCCAAGCTCTAACGCAGTTACGAAGCTGAAGCCCACACATCTCTAAACGTTGCCTTGCTCCCCATTTGCCCCCGCCTCTCCTTCTCTCTGACAGAAGGTGCTGCCCCCTGCCCCTGACAGTCTTCTTCCCTGAGGTCAGGGCCTTCAACCTGGTCCTTAAGGAGGAGTTGTGCCCTGGCCCCAGCACCTGCCCAGAGCTTTCTGGCCTCAACCTGAGGGAGGCTGTCCCCACCCAAAACAGTCCCCCACTGTTGCTTCCTGGCCACAGACTCCTCCAGGGCTCTTGGCTCCCCAGAGCTGGGCCTCTAACCCCCAGCACCTCTCTGTAGGGTAGTGTTTGAAAGGGGAGTTTTTTCCCTCTTTGCTGGCTGAGGCATCAGAATCCGGAGTCCTGGTTCCACTTTAAAACATTACATCTTAACTGTTGAGGTATGTATTTTTCCAACTTTATGGAGCCCTAGAACAGATGAAAAACCTTTCTTCCATTCTACCACCTCCAAAAGATTGTCTGCAGGTCACTGACCCTGAGCTGTTTGGCTCACTTAGCGGGAAACACCCTCTGGACATCTGCTCTTGGCAAGGCCCAGCTTGGTCTCAGTTGGATAAAGACATGAAGAGGCTCCAGTGTGGCCTCAAGGAGCCGAGGATGACAGGAGAGAGATGGGCAAATGTCTCATCACCTTACGATGATTCCAGGCTTGCCATGGCAGGTGTTTGGGGGCAACCTAAACTGAGAAAGCAGGGTGGGCCTCCCAGAGGAGGCAAAGCCTGAACTGAATCCCCAGAGGTTAGTAAGATTCTGCTGGGGAAGGAGAAAAGAAACAGTGTTTCAGAAAGAGGAGCAAGGTGAGCAGAGACCTGGAAGCTTCGGGGTGAGTGGCTCTCTGAGTGACAGGGTTCGGGGGAGGTGAGGTCTGGACAGGCAGCAGGGCAGGATTTTACTCTAAGGTCCCATAGGAGGGCTGGGAAGGATCACAGAATTCCAAGAGGGACCCAAGCTCACCTGAGCCATGATAGGAACAGTACGGACCCTGGGGAGGGTTCAGGTTCTAGAAGTAGGACCCCATCTTCTTCACTACTCACTCCCTTGTGGCCCACACCTTGCATGCAGGAGGGGCCCAACATTTGCTAAGGGAACTTGGGTCTGAACAGACAGAAATCTCTGCTCCTTAATAAAGACAAAGACAAAAACTAAGGCCTGACTCTGGACACAGCTGTTCCTCAGCCCTTCACATCAGAAGTTCCTCATTCAGGCTGCACCCCTTTTTCTCAGGCCTTCCCCTTCCCCTGCTCCCTCTGTGTTTTTCCACTGCTGGGCTCAGGCCCCCTACTCTCCTGGCACTGCCTGAGCCTTGGGGTCACCCATGGACTTCCAGACTCCCGGAGCCTAGGCCTGCCCGGCAGGCCCCAGCCCTTTTCCCATTTCTTCCTGCTGAACACTCCCCACATTGTTCGCCTTTGTGTCCTTTTTCCTGTGCCTGAGCTATTCTAACTTTATTGCCTTGGTTCTCTCCAAGGGTCACTTGCCAAGCCGGGACTGGCGCCACAGATTGGAGAAAACAGAGTCCCGCAAACCCCCAGGACCTCCTCCTGCTGGGGAAGACAGCAGAGACCCTCCCAGCCTGCTTCCTCCCCTCCGACCATCCCAGGCCTTGCAGGACCCTCGTTCTGGCCCACAGGGACTGCTGTGATCCCGCCCTGGGCCCATCTTCACTGGATCTTCCGAGAGAGGCTTTCCCTGGAGGCAGCCTGAGTGTCCCCTGGGGCAGTGAACCCCGTGAAGACCCTGGGTCCCCAGACAAGGCTGGTGGCTGACCCTAATGACAGCAGGCACCGATTCATCAACTTGAAATGGAGCCTTCCCAGTGCCACTCCTGGGAGGCTGGGACAGAGCTCACATCATTAAGTCATGTGGTCCTGTCAGCACATCTCTGTGGTAGGCCGGAACAGCTGAGGGGAAGGGGGTGCACATGTGCCAACACTTCCCGGATGCCAGCGTGCCTGCTCTGTCCTCACTTTACTTCTGAGGAATTTAGGCTCTGGAGGGGTTCAGAGCTGACAAAGCCAGGGCTGGCCCTGAGACCTGGACTTCTGGGTTCACACCCAGTGCTCTTTCCACCCCGTGTCAAGGGCTGAATTGGTCCTGAAGCTGGTTCTGTGGGGGGAAGCACAAAACCCAGGGAGAGGCTGGGAAACATGGTTCGGGCCTGACTCCGCCGCCAACTTCTTACGTGGTGCCCGTCAGGCTCTCATTGTGCTCAGCTGCCTCCTTCCAGTTCCGAGCACCAAGGTTTCTGGGTTGGGGCCACTTTCCTCTGACTGACCTCCCTTTGACTGGACTCCAGTCAGGCTCTTCTGAGCTCTCCTCTCAACCAGGCCCTGGCTTTTCGGCTTCCATGTTTGTCTCTGCATTGTCCAACTTAGCAAGGATCCTACCAAATCAGCTTTTCCAGAACGCCCCATCATCTGTATCTGACCACCCTTCACATCTGGGGTTCCCATCCCCCACTTTCCCCAGGTGGTGTGACCACTCTGGCCTGCCTTCAGCAGGAACCCTGTAGGGTTGGTATAGCCAGAATCCCCTGCCTGACTCCTGGTGTTTCCTCTTAGAACTTTTCCAGCCCCACCCAGCCCCTGCTTCTTGGCTATAATTCCCTCTTTTTCTTGTATTCAGAGTTGAGCCCAGTCTCTCTCCCCTACTGCAACCTCCCATTGCTATGGTCCCTGTACCTATCGTGACTGTCCCTCTGAGTAAAGTCTGCCTTACCATTCTATAACAAGTATCGTAATAACTGTTTTCTGACTTCTGTTCCAATCAGAATCCCCTCCCACTGCCCTGTGCCACCCATGACCCAGGCCGTGGGGCTAAAAAGACTCCTGATTCAGGTCTTGGTGTAGCCCTAAGGTTTTGAAGTGATTTCCTCACATCCTCCTCTGCGCTATACCTGTGATTTAGAACTCTAGGTCCCTTACAAGAAAGACAGCATGATGTTGTGAAAAAACCAAGGACCTTTTTCTCTAACCACCTGGCAAGTGGGTGAGCAGGCCCCTCCCTCTCGATGTGGGGGAAGGGAAAGTTTGGCAGCCAGATACTTGGGAGAGGGGAAATCTTGTCTCAGGCCCCTGGGCTTCTGTTAGCTTTGGGCCTGGGAGCCATGCCCTGGGGTTCTGTGGAAGAAAGGCCAGCAGATCCATGATCTTGTCTGGCCTTCCCCCACCTCATCCTTCACACAGAAAAACCCTCTCCTCCTCAACTTTGAGACCTCCCCTACTCCCACCCACAGTGCCTTGGGTCTCTCTAGGAGGTGTGTTCTTTCTTTTTAAAAAATTTTTTAAAGTTTATTTATTTATTTTGAGAGAGCGAGTATGCACACAAGTGGGGGAGAGGCAGAGAGAAGGAAAGACAGAATCCCAGGCAGGCTCAGCACCATCAGCACACAGCCCTATGTGGGGTTCGAACTCACAAACCATGAGATCATGATCTGAGCCGAGATCAAGAGTCAGATGCTTAACTGACTGTGCCACCCAGGTGCCCCTATAATTTGTTCTTTCAAGGGAGACCCCCAAGCCCCTGATTTATTCATTTTAATCCTGAAACCCCACATCATTTGGCAGGTTGTGACTCGCCTTTTGTAGACTGAAAATCTAAGATTCAGAGGTTCCTAAAAAAGGAATAGCCCAGGGTAGACCAGCAGTTCTAAAGAAGCACTTCTGGAGGCTTAACCAAATCTACAACTCCCAGCTGTTAAAAGGCTTTCGCCTTTCTGTTCAGAAATTGGCTTAAATTATGTTCCTTTTTCTGGTCTGCAAGTTACAAAACCAAGAAATTTTCTCATAAAAATAACAAATACCCAAGCCAGAGTCCGGAGAGCCTCCAATCAGAGCCAGTAAGTTCAGGCTTCTCAGGGGACCCTGCATTTTCACCCCTACTGGAGCAGGGAGAGCTGAGGGCTTTGCTGCCCTGGTCCGAGGCAGTTTTTAAGGAGACAGAACTGAGCAGGAAGACCAGTGTCAGAAATCAAAGCATGCCCGCCCCTCGACAGGGTTTTGAATGCCAGAGACTGCAAAGCCAGATCCTTCCCGTGCCTGTTGCCCTCAAAAATCCAGAAAGATGTCCTGTTCACAGCAGGGAAAACAATTGCACTGATTAATTGTGCTTCTGTTGATGTCTCCATTCTCCAGACTTCTGAGTGTGTTCCAGTGAGGCCATCTGCCAGATGGAAGTGTTGTCACACACAGCTTCTTGGTGCAAACTGCAAGGCTTGTTGAGTCTCCAGTAAGCCTGTTAGAATTCCTTTTACTAAATGGCCATAATCAAAGAACAAGCTCTTAGTTATCTAGCAATGAGCTTTAGAAATAGATGAGCACGCAAAATCACAATTTATGAGTTCAGCAGTTTTTCTTTTGCTGCTAAAAATATTAGCCCGTGAAAATCTTACAGTGTTGGAAGAGATACAGTCAATTTGCTAATTGTGTCTAAGAGGTTGATCTGTCACTACCTTCTTCCCACCACTGCAAAGGGCTCTAGGCTCAGGGAGCAGGGCTGAGCGGGTCTGGGAGAGGGAATGTGGGAGATCTCATTCTCAGGCCCCAAAGGGCCTGGACATCAGCAGGAAGAGACGAGTACTATCTGGCTGGAAAAGCTATAGCCAGGGAGATTGGTCAGCCTAGGTCAATAAGGGGATTATGGCCTGGCCAGTCCCACGCAGCTGGCACTTGGGGCAGGTGGTGCTGGATAAGGCTGGCCTCCTGGCCACCTCTCCAGTCTGCTTCCTTATGCGGCTGACTCCATGTTGGGAAGCTCAAGGGTACCCGGCAATCCCCTTCAGGCCAACCTTGTCCCTGGATGAGTGCAGCTGGCCCCACTGAGCTGAACGGGAAAGAAGCTGGGGTACTGGGTTCGAGACTCAGCTCCAAGTGTTCACTATGCTGGAGGTCCCAGGCCTCTTGGAACGTCAACCCCTCATCCCTGTAACGGGATGCTAATATTAGCCTTGCTTGGTTTTTTGCCAGGATTAGATGAGAACATGGAGGGGGTGGTAGTTGTTATTACTGGCATAAAAAGAGCCATTTCCTAGCTCATTAATGTGGAAAATGTAAACGTCTGGATGCCTAAGGACAAAGGCCCCACTGGCCCTTTCCGTACTCCCTCCTGGCTCCCAGATTGTTGAGAGTTTGTTCTGGTTGTTTTGGGACTTCCAGAACAATGGGTCCTGGGGGTTGGTTCTGCAGCTATTCACACCCCCAAAGGATGCATTTGCTGAGCTGAGGTCACATTCCAAGGGTCAGGGGACATGGGAGGATGTTTACCTGGCTCAGTCCTGCAGCCTAGTGAGCCAAGCTGGGGGTCAAGAAGCACAGGGACACTACCATGTCAACCATGCAGCTGAGAGACCTAGCTCAAAGCCTCCTGTGCTTATTTTAAGTTATCAGCTGACTCTTAAAGTCAGAAAAGGCCAAGAAGTGCCAACTCCTCCAGCTTCCTCCAGCTCTGGCACCCCAAGGTGCTCTCTGGTCTCAACACAGCCTCTAGCTCCCAGGCTCCACAGCAACCTAGCCACATACCACATCCACCTTGTGGGTCCCCAAAGGCAGTGAGCCCCTCTTTAAGCATCCTTGGAGGCCTCACTGTAGGGTCAGGTGAGGGGCAGGGCATTAGGGAGGAAGCCAAGCATCTCCTCCCTCCTGTGTTCTCTAGGCTCAGACCTCAAAGCACCTGCAATATTTGTCCACCGGCCTGGCATCCACAGGTCTGAGCTCTTCCACAGCTGTAGAGGGGCGCCTGGGGGGCTCAGTCGGTTAAGCGTCCTACTCTTGATTTCGGCCCAGGTCATGATCTCATGGTTTCATGAGTTCGAGCCCCGCATCAGGATCTGTGCTGATGGTGCGGAGCCTGCTTGGGATTCTCTGTCTCCCTCTCTCTCTGTCCCTCCCCTGCTTGCACTCTCTCACTCCCAAAATAAATAAATAAACATTAAAAAAAAAGAAATAGACCTATACAACAAGGGTGATGTCCGAGAAGCTCCTCACAGGCTATTTGTTTGGGGGGTTGGTGCTCAAGTCCATCCCATCCCATCCTTTTTCTGGCCAGGCTTCTCTCCCTCAATCTTTGCTCATGTTCTTCCTTCCACCCGGACTCTGCCTGTCCCTTCCTCCTTCCTGTCCTCTGAGAACCAGCCTGAGCCTCACCTTCCCCAATAAGACTTCCCCACACAGACCCTCCTTCCACTGGAGCCACAGCACTGGCATCCCATTTTCTACGCTTCGTATGGGACCTCCCTGAGACTCAGACCTGATTCTAGAGGCTCTGCCATTTGCTGGCCAAGTGCTCTTCCCTCTAAAGTGGGGGCAGTATTATCTATTGCACAGTGTTGTGAGTGCCTGGCACACAGCAGGTGCCGACAATTATTGCTGCCCCCCGACATTCTGCAAGAGAGGGAGGACTGAGTGGTTCCCTCAGTGTGAGTCCAGGGCATGTGCCACAGTCCAGGGACTTTTAATTCTACCACAGGAATGGAAGATGACCCCATCACACCGAGTCTATGCCGTTCTCGGGTCTTCCCTGCCTTCTGGGAAGCAGAACTTATTACCAGAGGGACAATGCAGGCTGAAGTTTCTGTTTCTGTTCTGCATGGAGTCATTGCTTTTATGAACCAAAAGACACGCAGTCATATCCTTTTGTTCAGTGGAAAACAAGTGATAAGGTCAGAATTCCTCCTAATGGATCCTTTGCCATTGAGATGGCCAGGATGGGTGGTTTCTAGAAATTCCCAGCAGCAGTTTGTTTGGGATCTACAGTCCCTGACCAGCCCCTTTGCCTGAAGGTCTAGCTCCAGATCTGACTGCTCCAGAGGAAGGCCAGGCCTGAACTCCTGCCTCATGCAAGTGTCCCCAAAGTTTGCCCTGTGGCAACACAGATTCCAGGGGACTTTGTGTGTAGGGTCCTATTCAGTCAGGCCATGGCCAGTCTGACTTTGGGAGCCTGTTTGGATGAGTGTCTTGTACACAGTAGGCACTCATAATAACATGGATTAGACTGAGGTTCTAAGGACCCTAATTTTGCGGAATAATCAAGCCCATAGGAGTACAGAGGAAGACAAAATTCTGGCAGCTGTCAACACAGCTAAGCCAGAGGGGGTGACATGGGGGGTGACTGATGGCTGAGCTACGCCTTGGAGAAGGCAGTTAGGGGGCTGACAGAGGGGAGAAGAGAGCCTGATGGGTGGAAAAAAGTCAGCAGTGGAGACCCAGATGTGGGGTTGAGCACGAACTGTGTAGGGGCCACAAAGAGGCCAATAGGCTCGGAGCATAGGCTATATGTTAGAGAAGTGCCTTGTGCAAAAAGGGCCATGTCCCAGGGTCCTTAGTGGTAGAAGTGTCACAGGGCCCTAAGTAGGGGGGGCACCGGGTAGCAGTGGGCCTGGGGCTGTGTCTGGAAGGCTGAGTAATATCTTAAAGAAAGCTGGGGCTGGAGATTCCTGACCTGACTCCCTGGTGTGTCTGGAGGGGTCCAGAGTAGAGAGGACTGGAACCTGTATTTGGGCCCCACATAACCATGGGTGAGGTGAAGACAACAGATGTACAGATTTGAAGAAGACTGGGTATGCTGAGCTGGCGGAGAGGCTGCTGGGGCCAGGCGGGAGCATATCCGGTGCAGGAGAGGGCACGAATCTGGTGTTAGACACTTGAAGTAATCGCATGCATTTCTCTCTGCTCGCACCCCTGCGTCATGCACCTTGGGCTGTAAGTGGGTGTCATGCTGTGCCCACTGCTGACTCAGGGCAGGGAGCCCTGCAGTCATTGCAAACATTCCGGAGCCCAGACGCAGCCAAGCCTGTGATAAGTTCTGGAGAAAGGACAAGAGCTACACCTGCCGCTGAGTCAGGTTTGCAGGGAGAGCAGAGCCAGGGCTGAGACTCAGGGCAGCCCAGTGCAGGCGGACATGGCACTGGGGACAATAAACGTTGATACTCTTTTAATGTTGGCTCAATATTTATGTGTGGGGAAAGGGCTGAGAGTTGAGTGGGAAGAAGGGAGAAAGGAGAATCCTTTTTGTGGACCTCAGCAGTTCAGCTCTGGCCCCACACACAGCCCATTCAGAAAGACCAAAAGCCTGCGGGCCCAGCCTCCTTAGAAAGTTCCCAACTGTCTATGGGGCTGAGTATGGGTCTTGGGGTTCTCACCTCCTCCCAAAGGTCTTGTTCAAGGCCTCCTTTGAAACCATGTTCTCCCCGAGAGAAATTCTAGTACATGCAATCTTCCCAGCTCCTTGCATTTCCCGTGAAACATCAGGGGCTTGAATATAGCTCCCATGTGGGCAGAGGGGGCATGGAGAAAAAAGACCCTCCAGGGGGAAGAAGGACCCATTTAGGAAGTGTGAAGGTGCTTCCCTGCCGCTGGAAGGTGGACTGGAGTAGAGATTGGCAGGAGCTGGAGCTGAGCAGGGACTAGAATGACTAAGGCCTTGGCGCTGAAGTTGAAATTACCAGGTTTTGAGCCTGAGGCAAGTGACGTCCTTAGAGCGTCTGCTCCTCCATGCAGGCAAGAGGCAGTCTGTCCCCGGCACTGAGGCTGGGGCGTGGGGGCGGGACAGGCCTTCCAGAGACTGTAATACAGGCCCGAACACACACACTGGCCATCTCAGAACCGCCGACGTGGCCTCTCACATCAAACCTCAGCAGTGTGACTCTTCAGATGCATGTTTTTGTGGCCGGGGGTGACCACAAACTTGCAAAAGCCATGGTAACATGTCCCATTTCTCATGATGCTCCGCCAGGCTGGGAACCTCTGATACAGAACACTCAGTGCTGCATCATTTCCCCTTAGGTAACTGGCTGGTCCCTGGCAAGGGGTACAGGAAGGAGGCTTGGGAGCAGTGCTCCTGAATCTTGGACAGAGGTGTAGGGCAGAGGTGGGAAGGCAGCCCACTGGGAACAGCTTCTCTTGCCCAGTGCCTGGCATCTGACCTGTGGCTCTGCAGCTGAGGGAAGCCCTCAGAGGAGGGCTGGGTGCGGTCTGCACAGGAGGGACCTTGGTATCAGTGGTTTCTGGAGTGGGGCCCAGGGCTCCCCACAGCTCTCCCCTGGGCCCTGTAGGCCTGGACTTCATCCCTACAATGTTTCTCTCCAGGTGGTCCTTGGAGCCATCATTGGTCCTGGTAACCAATCAGATGTGAAAGACCAGCAGAAGGTGACAAGGACCCCATTCTTGGGCCTCAGACACACTGGGGTGGTTCTTTCCTTGGAGGCTCTGGCGGGTGGCCCCACTCATCACCTGTACCCAGAGGAAAGGTGGGCATCCCAAAGAACATGTTTGGGCTGTGAGCCTCTGGGAGGTGAACTAGAAGAGAAGCCCAGCCAAGAGCCTCTTCAAACTTTGGGGGAGTGAAGGGAAGAGAGGAGGCTACCGGTTACTGAAGGCCAGCTGTGAGCAAGGCAGCTGGCAGACGTAAGCTGGTGCGTGCCCGCAACAGCCTTAGGAGCAGTGCCGCCATCCCATTTCATTGAGGAGGAAACTGAGGCTCAGAAAAGTAAAGTAACTTGGTCAAGGTCACACAATTAGTGGTTGTGTGGCTCTGTGACTCTGGAACCATGCTCTGTACCAACTGGGGTGAGGGGTGGGGTATCCTTTAAACAACAACAACCATTAACAGAAATGTCCAAGTTCCAAGAATTGAAGTGGCCTCAGTACCACATGGCTCTCTTTGTTTATGAAATCTTGGTAGGATCCAGCCAAGTGGAAAGTCCGACCCTGGTTCCCTTCCCAGCCTCACAGGCCAAGCCAGGATCGGTGGCCACCCCAGCCCTTGACTTCCCGTCAATCCCAGGTTGACCCTCCCTGGGATGCTCCCTAATGCACTTGCCTGGGGTTTCTCTTGAGTTCAGGAAACTCCACAGGACACAGCTGAAGCTGGGCGGCCACCACACGCGTGCCGTGTCCAGAGAGAACAAAGTGGGGGTTTCCCTGGACTCCATGAGCACAGGGTCTCTTCTTCCTGGCTGGCTCTCTCTGCCCAGTGTCCACCCCCCACCCCCCCCACCTCCAGGAACTCTCTCAAGGCCAGGGGACCGGGACTCTCAGCCATTAGTGGGCGGTGAGCTTCCCGGGGCTGGCCATTGACAGGGTTTCCCCAGAGCAGCCGATGAGATCATCTGCCATTTCAGGCTGGGCTGAGAGATCCTCAGGCACAACAAAGCAGGCCCAGGAGATATCCTGCATGACTCATCGGTGGGCCAAACACCAGGGGCTTCCGGCCCTCAGGAGAAAGCAGACACAGAGGACCATTGTTTGCCCCGGAAGCCCCCACTGGCACTGCAGGCTCAAAGGGGTCGTTTGTGTTTTTTCCCCTTCTCTGGGTGGGGGGGGGGGTGGGGGCGGGTAGGGGTCCACCAGGAGGCCTGGGTCCCTGCAACAGAAGGAAAGTCAGTATCCAGTCACCCACACATAAATCCCATAAGAATCCCATGAAAGTCCCCCTGATATGGGACTAAGACCAGGCCTGAGAGGCGGCTCTGATCACCCTTATGTAGGGCAGACGCTTTGCTCACACTCAGCGACACACAGACCCAAGGCTGGCACAGAAGACACAGGGCCTGGTGGCCTGAGCTGGGCAGAGCTGGGAATAAGGAGGACAGGGCTGAGCAACTGCCCCTGGGTATGGACCTGGGCACCCTTAGAAACCTCAAGGGGAAAAAAGCAAAATAACAAAAACAAAAACAACAACAAAAACCCAACAACAAAACTTTTTTTTTTTTTTTTTTTTTTTTTTAAGGAATCAAAGGGTATAAAAGAATTCACAGGAAGCAAAATCCAGATGACTAACAAGTTCATGAAGAGGTTGTAAACCTCACTAGTTATCAGGGAAATGCAAATTAAAACAATGAGGTACTATGTTCTCCATGACATTGGCCAGAATTACCAAGACTGATACCAACAAGCACCAGCAGTGTGGGGAAGAGGGAGCCTTCAGGAGCCGCTTGTAGGAATGATCACCAGGTAGGCAAATAATGAGTTTTTATTGAGAATCAGTATGTAAACTCAGTGTGTATCAACCTCTGGACAGGAATCCTATTCCTGCACAGATAAACCCCAGAGTACTGGATGAGGCCCTAGGTAACACTCCCGAGGACCCCTCTCCAAGTAAGGGTCCCCCACCCACCCACCCACCCACTCTCCAGGGTGCAGGCTTTCTTCAGAAAAACCTGGAACCCTGGAGAACAGGCCCCATGGAGGGTCCACACCTGCTGTCCTGCCTGGAACCGGCCACTGTCCAGCTGCTGAATTGGGCCCTTGGGGGCTTGGATTCAGAGCTCTGACCCTGAAGAAGGCAAGACACCCCACTCCCTTTCCAAGCTCCAGGTTGACATCTCAACCCTTCCAACTCAATATTAGCTTTTTATCTCTGGGTAACAAATGACCACAGACTTGGCAGCTTAAAGCACACCCCTTTATCATCTCATCTCACAGTTGCTGTGGGTCAGGGATCTGGGGATGGCTTAGCTGGGTCCTTTGCTCAGGGTCTCACAAGGCTGTAATCCAGGTGTCAGTGGGACAGCATTCTCATCTGGAGGCTTGACTGGGGAAGAATCTTCTTCTGAGTTCAGGCATTTCCTTGCAGCTTTAGGACAGAAGCCCAGCTCTTTCTGACTGTCCGCTGGAGGCCACCCCCTTGATGGGGACTTCCTGTGGTTCTTTGCCAGGTGAGCTTCCTTGACATGGCTGCTTATTCCATCAAGCTGGCAAGGATGGGCTCTCCACTCAGAGGGTGCCCAATCCCACGTTTAAAGGTTCTCATCCAATTAAGCCAGCCCTACACAGAATTATCTCTGTTTTGATTTACTCAAAATCAACTGATTTGAGATCTTAATGACCCCTGCAAAAATCCCTTCAACTTTGACATATTCCATGAGCTAAGAGCAAGTCATAGGTCCTGCCCACACCCAAGGGGAGGGAATTATGGACTGAATATAGGGCAGGAAAACATGGGGCCACTCCAGGGTCCGTCCACCACCTTTTCTGTCCCTTCCATAGGGGAAGGCTCCTCAATGGCTGAAGGGAGTTAAAGCCTCAGGCTGCACAGAACAGCACAGGATGGGACAGGGCAGGGCTGTGGGGGTGGGGGAGGGCTAAAAAGGGTAGTACTGGGGTGCTTGCCCTCCTGAGATGTGGAGGTCGCTAGGAGAGAGGGATGGGTGGGAAAAGAGGTCCTGGAGAGGGCTGGCTTCTCAAGCAGCATAAATAAATGAGGAAGGGGTGGAACAGCAGGCACAGTGTGCTTTGCAGGGGTCCTGGGATGGCTACTGAATTTCTCCATTTCCAGGTGGGAAGGCCCCAGAGACAGGCACCTCTCCCTATACATGTCAACCCCTTACATTGTAAACTCTTGCTCTGTCCCCACTGTCCTTGCCATCAGGGGACCCAACCCTCCTTCCCCTCAGCTTTAATGGGCACCTAAGAGGTAGGCTAAGGGGCAGATGGAAGGGTACTGTATGTACCCACAAAGGGACAATGGGAGGATTGTCAGCCTGCCGGGCTCAGCTCATCCTGCTCCAGGGAGGAACATTGTCAAATGGGAACAAGCACCCACTATGCTGGTCTCCTCCCACTGCTGGGTTCCGATCTGGGAAGGATCCTCTCAGAAGGTCAGAGCCTGCAGTGACTGTCCTGGCAGCCCAGGCTTCAGGACTCCACATCCTCCTGAAAGACAAGGCTCAAGGCACTGGTGGCCCTGGGCAGGCATGAGCCCTTGAACCTGGGATCCTGACCAGGTGTCCTGCCCCTTTCCCTGCCCAGTTCCTAAGAAATTCTCCCCATCCTGCCTCTGCACCTTAACCACCTTTGACCCTCTGTGCCTGCCAAGCTGTGGGCTGGATAGGGCACCTGCCTCCTCTGACCAGGCCAATGAGGAGTCCCAGCTCTGTGCCAGCTGGGACTGTGCCAGAGCAGGCCCTGGACCTCAGGCCTGCCTCAATTGCCCCTCACATTCTGGCCTACCTGCCACTCTCACCCTAAGCTGAGTGCTCCCAGGACCAGCTCTCCCACCCAGAACAAACATCCTCAGTAGCCCCCCAGCCTCTTCTCACACCTTAATCAAGCAAGGATTCTAGAACGAGGCATATGCAATCAAAGGTAGGGCCCTGGCACTATGGATAACCCCTCTGAGCTGTGCTGGCCATGGCACATGCTGTTCTGTTGTACTTGGCCTTCATATGCAAACCACAGAAACCAGCTTTGGCTAACTTACTTAGAAAAAGATTTTAACTGAAGAATATTGGGCCACTCATACTGGGCTATCAGGAAGGCTGAAGAACAAGGGAGGTGAGCACGGTTGGACAGCATCCCCTTGGGGACAGTGTGCTAGTACCTGCCATCCCCAGATGGACACCACTGGATTCTCTAGTCCTCTGAGCCTCTTTCTGAAGACTTGCATCCCTCTCTCCAGGTTCAAAGCCCCAGGAACAAGGGTCTTGGTGATCGAGCACGAGTCCCAGCCACCACTCTGGCCAAGAAGTGAGGAGGGGACAGGAGCTCCACGTCATCTTCTATGGTGGGAGAAGGCAGGCTCCCCTTCCTTGGGAGTTGTCCAACGGAGGAAGGGAGAGGCCACCACACTCTCGGCCACCACTATCTCCCCTGTCTTGGCCATCGTGACACCTGGGGCCCAGCACTGCTGGTATGCACCAGACCATGCAATAGGGATTGAGGTCTCCCTGACTTGTCTCAGGGTGGCTGGAAGACAGGTCACTCTTTGGACCTTGTCAGCGCACTATTCCATATATGGTGACGGTGAGCAATGTACCTCGTTTAGTCCCAGAACTGGGTCCCCCACCAAGCTGCTCAGGTGTCTGTTTCAGGCCAAAGGTCCTGTGTTTCTAATTTGTGCTCCATTACTTGGGGTTTCTGACTCTGCGTATTTGGTACCTGGCTCACAGATTTAGGCTTAGCTAGTGTTTTGCTCCTCTAGCGAATGTCCACCCCCAGAGCCATCAAATGGAGGATTTATTTTGTGATTTTAAAAGATTCCCTATAAAATTGTTTGTGGCACTGAACAAGGACACAGAGATGTGTCCCCAGAGAATCCCTGGCCTAGGCTGGGACAGGCAGGGCTTGAGTAGCCTGCAGCTGCAACCTCCCACTTAAAAATAGCCAGTGTCCTGCAGGGCAGAGTGGAGATTCCCTGGCCCAGCCCAGCCAGCAGGACAAAGGCTGCTCTCTCTGTTCTGGATCTGGAGGCTTCTCTCCTCTCCCACTGCTCAGGGGATGGGCCTGGGGAGGCCTGGGGTGCCCGTCCCACCACGGTTTTACTTCCAGACTCCTGCCCCTGTGGATACAGCATGCTTGCTCCGGCGATCTGAATACTGGCCCTGAACATGGAATGAGGTCCCTGAGCATCCCCTCAACCCCACAACCATCTCCCAACACTGTAAAGCTCTGGGGGTCTGAAGGGGAGGAGCAGAGCCAAGAGAGCCACTGTCCAGCTGCGACAGTGAGAGCTTATTCCTTCAGAGTCCAACCAGACCCGACTCACAGCTCAGACACTCTGACATAGCAGAGGCCCTCTAGGGCTTGCTTCCAGACTCAGTCAGCTAGCTGCCCACCTTAGGATGAGGAATTTGTCCTCCAAGAGAGAGGATCAGATTGCACATTCCTGAGGCCTGAGTCACTCTGGTTCCGGCTTGGCTTCAGGAATGTGTTTATGCTAACACTGGGAGGAGAGCTGAGAGCCTGAGACGGGGCTGCACACACAGTAGTTTATTCTGTGTCCGGCTGGCTTGGGGCAAGAGACGAGGGGCCCTCACAAAGACGAGGGGGACAAGGCTGCGACCTCTGGAGTTACTGAGATGCGGTTCTGTCTGGGGCCCAGAGGACTAGAGAAGGAAAGGGCCAGATTCAATCAGAAATCGGAGCCTTTCCTTTGTCCAGAGTTGGCTTCAATTTGATCCCATGAGACAAACAGTGGAGAGGGGCCCGTCCAAGCAGGGCTCCTTTCCAGTGACCCTGGGAAAGGGACTTGGTCCCTCACTACCTCCTTCCGGGAAGGACAACCTCCTAGAGGGCTTGGGGAGACTCTGGCTGCTCCTGGCTCCCTTTCAGAGTCATGGCTGTGAATTGCAGCCCCTAGCCCCTGTTTCATCCAGGGCTCTCTGTTGAGATGGTTCTTTTCTATCCCCAGCGTGGGCCACCCAGCAATGGAGAGAGCCCATACACAGCTCAGTAAATCGGCTGCTATCTCAGAGGGCAGATTCAGTCAGCCACTGTGCCAAGCCCTTTACTCTGTGTGGCCCTGTGCCCTGGTTTGCCTGGGACAGTCCTGCGTTGCTGGACAGTTATTAATAGCATCTCTTTTCCCTCTCAAAAGTGTCCTGGTTTGGAAGACAAGTATATCTTCACCCTAATTTTATAGATATTATTTTATTTAATCCCTACAATGCCCTACAAGAGGGGCACTGTTAATAGCCCCATTTTATGATGCAGAAACTAAGGCTTACAGAAGAGAAGTAACTTGGCCAAGGTCATCCAGTTAGAAGTGGCAGATCCGGAAACCATTAGGGACTTCAAAGCCCCTTGGCTTAGCCACAACACCAAACTTCCTCTCCTAAAATCCTTTGATGCTTTGAAGGACTGAGACTAGTATCTCCAAATAGTAGAGAAATAACAATTAAAGTCCTGGAGTTACCTTGGCTCCCTTCCCAGTCCCACACTTTGGCATGCTGTTCCCTTTTTGAGAGACAGCATGCACAACTCTGGTTTGCTCATGGGCAGCAGAAGCATCATAGTCATCAGACGAATGAGCATCATCCCGCCTACTGTGTGCCAGGAGTTGCATCTAATCCTCACACCAACCCTGCAAGCAGGATGTTACGGTCCTCCTTCCACAGAAAGGAAACTCCCCCGGGGTGTGCAGCCGTGAGGAGGCAGAGCTGGGGTCAGAACATGGCAATCCCACCTTTGAGCCAAGCAAACTCTCCACAGTGTGCCATTTGGGTTGCATGCACTACGGAAGGTCAGCAATGGGTTTTTGTTTGGGCTGCCAAGGGAATGAGGTTCCAATGGGCCCATGGCAGAGACAAATGGCTGACCCACATTATGGACCCAAAGACCCCTGAGGCATTTTAGCTACCAGGAAGCCAGGACCATCTTGCCCAAGAGCACAGCAATAAGCCCTGTGAGCTGATCTGAGGCCCATACACAGATGGTCTTCACTTGTAGATCCAGCACATTTAAAAGGTTTTTGGACAGCGTTTTCATTTCTCAAATGGGAAACACCCAACGACATTCAGAACAGAGCACATCCACCTTGAAGGTGGAGAACAAGACATTTCTGGAGCCCAAACCTCCCCACTCCAGTTTCCCCACCCAGAGATCATCACACTGTGAGAGCCTCTCCCCACCCCAACACACTGGTCCCGGGGGAGGGGGAGGTAAAAGCAAGCACATTCCAGATGGTCCAGGGAAAAGGGGATTTGGGAAAAGGATGTTTGTTCAAAATTTACCAAAAATAGAGAACCGAGGAGAGGAAGAAGCAACCTCTTGACCCATTTAAAAAGCTATTTCCCAGGAAGGACTTTCTAAGCAATGGATAATATCACAAAAGGAATAAGCCAGGGGCGCCTGGGTGGCGCAGTCGGTTAGGCGACCGACTTCAGCCAGGTCACGATCTCGCGGTCCGTGAGTTCGAGCCCCGCGTCGGGCTCTGGGCTGATGGCTCAGAGCCTGGAGCCTGTTTCCGATTCTGTGTCTCCCTCTCTCTCTGCCCCTCCCCCGTTCATGCTCTGTCTCTCTCTGTCCCAAAAAAAATGAATAAACGTTGACAAAAGGAATAAGCCAATGGCTTTGACAATGTCAAATTATAAAGCAGTGGTATGTTAAAAACCATCAAAAACAAAAATAGAAGGAAACAACACACTAGTAAAACACGTATGCCACAAACGTTGTAATGACAATGTAGAGAGAGCTCGTAAGATGATTTTTAAATAAACCCATCAAAGCTGTGTTATAAAAACAGGTGAAAAAAGCACACAATTGACCCCCCCAAAATTTTAAATGGCTTAATAATTATGAGTATTTTTGTTTCATTGATAAGCTTGCAAGTTATAATTTTGCAATTAACATTATTTGCCTTTTAGATAATAAAATTTGCTTTACTGTTATTGCCACAAGCTGGTGCAGACCCAGACACTGGCCCTCTCAGACCTCAGCTGGTGGTGACATAGAAGTAAGGGACAACCCTTCTAGAAACTTCGGCAGAACGTGTCAAGGATATTTAACTAAAAAACATAAATGCCTTGGAATTTTCTCTGAGGAAATAATTAGAAATTCAAACAAAAAATCATGGACAAAGATGACCAAAAAGGAACTGTTGAGCAGCAAAAAAACAGAAGCCCAAAAAAACAGTAATCCAAAATAGGTGCAAAATATTGTGTATTGCAATACAGCTATATAGATTGCACAGCCCCTTAAAATGGTGTTTCTAGGGGCGCCTGGGTGGCGCAGTCGTTTAAGCGTCCGACTTCAACCAGGTCACGATCTCGCGGTCCGTGAGTTCGAGTGCCACGTCAGGCTCTGGGCTGATGGCTCGGAGC
Organism: Puma concolor; assembly: GCF_028749965.1. NCBI lineage: Eukaryota > Metazoa > Chordata > Mammalia > Carnivora > Felidae > Puma > Puma concolor. The sequence continues at coordinate 16,191,421 of NC_141669.1, forward strand.
CTGGAGCCTGTTTCCGATTCTGTGTCTCCCTCTCTCTCTGCCCCTCTCCCATTCATGCTCTGTCTCTCTCTGTCCCAAAAATAAATAAAAAAGGTTGAAAAAAAAAATTTTTAAAAAATGGTGTTTCTAAAGAATGTTCACGCAAAGCAAAAAGAACCGTAAAATATTACTGAGCAAAGTAGACCGTAAAGCAATTGTATAATCCCAATTAAAATTTTTTTAAAAATATTTTTATTTATTTTTGAGGGAGAGAGAGAGAGAGAGAGAGATAGGGCACAATCAGAAGAGGGGCAGAAAGAGGGAGACACAGAATCTGAAGCAGGATCCAGGCTCTGGGCTATCAGCACAGAGCCCAATGTGGGGCTTGAAACCATGAACCATGAGATCATGACCTGAGCCGAAGTCAGACATCTAATCAACTGAGCCACCCAGGTGCCCCTGTGTGATCCCAATTTTAAAAAGTGTATATACGTATGTGATGACATGGTTACGTAGAAACATGTCGATCATCAACCAGGTACATCCATGGCGGGGAGAGGAAGTCATGATGCTTTCCCTTCAGTCACAATCTTCAGGGCATGTAAACTGGCACCATCCTCCACCCTCCAAGGATGGTAGGCATGTCAGGAGACCATTTAACGTTCCAGAGGATGGAGGTGAGGCTGGGAATGGGGAAGGAGCCTGAGGGAAGGTCCAGGGCAACAGGGTCTAGAGAGCAGGACATTTAGGTGTCACTATCTAATGACAGGTCAGAGAGTGTCAGGGCCAGTGGACCAAGGGCTGGTGGGCCCACAATATAACCACAATCTGAGTCCAGATGACAGCACCAAGAACCAGTTCCTGGGTCAGCTCTCTGGACTCGGGCATCCTTAGGGGTTGAGTGGACCTACTGTGTGGGAAGCCACTACCACTACGAGTCAGGAGAACTGGGTCGGCCTCCGTCTTTGCCCTAAGTCACCACATGGTCTGAGCTTCTCTGGCCTCCGTTAGCTCATCTCTAACACTGGATGTTAGTTCATCCTTTACCTGCCTGTTTTGAGGACCGAAGCACGGCTGTGTAGACATGTACCTGGATCTGTATAGATCCCTGTGGGTATCTGAGGGAGGGGGCTGATCCCAGGACTCAATAGCCATGGGCCCCTCCAAAGCCAGCTTCTTCTTGGAAACCTTCCCTTTCCGCAAGCCCCAGGCCTTCCCCCCCTGCACCCCTCCAGCACTTTCTGCCTGACCACACAGATCCTTAGTCTTCCTTTGGGTCCCCAGCTGTTTCATGTGTGAAAAGCTGGTCTTTACAATTACTTTGTCAGGTGGTTGGCTACTAATGACCCCCTCAAAGTGCCCCGAGCTCTGTTTGGAGAAGAGTGTCCCTTAGTGGCAGTTCAGAAATGTTTTGTAGTGCTTTTGGAGGACCCAAGCTCCTCTCCGAGGGTGACAGGCCCTGTGTGCTGCAATAGTATGCCTGCTCTGCCCTGGCACACCCCCTAGAGGTGGGGGTGTGCACTGCCACAGGTGACTGGCGGGCCTCTCAGGAGACCAGAGCTGGCGCCAGTTGACCCTGGAAATCCACTGAGGGACAAGGTTCTTGCTGGGGGAGGGGAGGGTGTTAGATCCAGCCACTGAGGCTGTTCAACTTCTAAGTGCCAGGATGGGCTGTATTATTTCAAAGCTCTCTTCCAGATCCAAAAGCATCAAGTTTCAGGATTAAGCACCCCAGGACCTTGAGATTCAGAAGACAGAATTCTAAGCGATGTAAATCCTAAGATTCTGAGTGGGCGTTCTCAGGAACACATCGCCAGCTGCCCTCCTCCACAGAAAAAGCAGAGCCTATTCAAACCCGTGGGGGCCTTGCCTCCCATTGACTTTAGGCCAGCCAACACTGCTGCCCAGAAGCAGCACACAGCAATCCTGCCACCAGAAAGCCAGGGTTGAGTTCTCTAAAGGGGAAGTGCTAATTAGTCATCTAAAACCAAGGCCTGTGGAAATGAAACGCAGGCATGCAAGACCCTCAGTATGTTTTGTCTGCAGTGTGCCCTCCCAGGATGAGACTTCTCAGACATCTGCGGTCCCTGGCCGGGTCCCTGGGAAGGTCAGAAAGGACTAGAGTCCTTGCCCTGGGACAGACCCCTGCTTCTGTGAAGGAGACATTTCCGCGGGCCCCAGAGTTGTAACTGTCCTCCTCACCATGGTGAAAGGGTGGGGATGGCCACCAGGTGTGCCCCTGCATCTCTGTAGCTGAGTTGCTGTGTTGCAGTCTCTCCAGGGAGGCTGGGTTCACTGGGGCAGAGGGAACTTGAGAAAGACAGAGCTGAGCACACCCTGCACAGCCTCCCTGGAACGTGTGGGTGCCTGGAGGTACACAAGCACTGCCTGACCACAGGCCTGGCCCCAGGAGCAGCAAGGGGTGGCTTCTCACCCTGGTGGAGCTGGTGAGCTCATCGGGTCCTCTGACTAACGTGCAGGCCGGAACGTTCCCAATGCCGCAGAACCCTCGGGTTTGTCCCCTGCCCCCACCCCTGCCTGGTACAGCAGCCCAGAGCTGCCTGGAGCAGGGCTCTATCTGCAGGGCATGGCAGGTAAGAAGCAGAACTGGGGAGTTGCCTTGACCATGAGGTTAAGCATGTGTGTGAACCTCTCTGAGCTTGGCACTTGAGGACTCACATCTGATACAATTGCCTTCTCCAGGTTAACGTTCCACTGCCTTGGACCTCTGTGCTACAAAGGCCCAGATGTTTCCATTTAACTCCATAGTGCAGCTCGGCATTGAGCTGGGGCAGGAGCTGATCCTCCCCCAGCCTTAGTGCAGATGTCAGACAGAGGCCCTGTAGGCTAAAATGTCCCTGCAGATGGGGCAGAACATCTCTGGGTCCAGGAGGACTGGCTCTGATCACTGAAGGGCCAGAAGAAATGGTTGCTTTCTAAGCCAAGAGCCTGTTGTGGATCTGAATGCATTCACCACAATTACACACAGTCACCTCCCCAATTTGGACTATGTATGTATGTATGTATGTATGTATTTTTTAAATGTTTATTTATTTATTTCTGAGAGGGAGGAGGTACAGAGAGAGAGAATCCCAAGCAGTCTCCACCCTCACCGTGGAGCTCACCCTCACCCTCCCACGACTATGAGATCAAGACCTGAGCCAAAATCAAGAGTCAGAGGCTTAACCGACTGAGCCACCCAGGAGCACCCTATCTATATATTTTGTTTGTCACTAAACAAAAACCAGTAGGTCTCAGTGACTCTCAGTTCTCTGGGGCCCACATACTGTGGCTGGCCCTAGGTACTGTGTCCCAGGTACCTAGTACAGAATTATCACCCACTCCCTTCACACACACACACACACACACACACACACACACACACACATTGACCCCTTAGCTGCTGACGACAGGGGCCCAGAACTAAATGTTTGGGTCCCATGAGTGAAAGGGCTCCCATGATCGGTCTGGAGGAGGACCTCTGGGAGGAGTTTTGTCCTCATGCGCTAGCCTTGGGTAGCCAGAGAACTGGCCATTAAGTGCTATGGCCTGTCAGCTGTGCAAAAGGGGCAGCATGGACTTTCCTGAGCAGGAAGGCCCTCCCTCCAGCCATGTGGTCACTGCACAAGGGGACCGATGTGCTCACCAAGAGTCTTTCCATCGGATCACTTACTTCCTGGTAAAAGACCCACATGGGGGGGGCTCTGACATCTGCACTTTGGAGCACCAGCCAGTTCTAGGATCCATTCCCCTCACAGGTGGGGAGGAGGATTAGGGGGGTGGTGAAGGTCTCCTGCCCCAGATGTGGAGAGAAAGGTGACTGAGGCTCCTGTGGGTGCTGACCTCCAGAAGCTCCAACTGGACCGGTAGGTCCCAGCAGCTCTCAATTCACTGCTGTGTCCCTGGTGCCTGGTACAGAGTTGGCACTTAGTCAACATCTGAATGAATGAATGAATGAATGAGGCCAATACATCAGAGGCCATCCAGGTCTCAGCAGTTCCTAGGCTGCCCCTGCTGGACTCCCCACTCCCCTCCAGGTAGACAGATGGGCATGCTAAGGTAGAGGCCTGAGTGGCTGAGACCTTAGGTTCTGGGCTCTGTGTGAGTCCCTTGGCCCCAGGCTTGAGCCTAATCCTCATCCCCTGTATCCTCCTCCATTCCAGCTTGGCTGAGGGCCTCCCTTCTTCCCAGAACTTCAGGGAGACACCAGTGGCAGGTGAATGGCACCCTCCATTTCCTCTTCACTGAGGTTGGGCGGCACCTTCACTGGAAGGGCTCTCTGTAGGCAACGATGAGTTTGGGTCTTCGCAGAGGGCCTGCGGGCCTCCCTCCCTCCCTCCTCTCTGTATCTCCCTCTCCCAGGTCCTTATGTCTGATTCATTGGCCCCTCATCCCACCCCTTCCACACCTGACAGAGCTGGCAGATGGATGGGGCTCACTGGGGTAACTGGACCACGCTGTATTTCTAGATTCAGAGTCAATCAGGTGTGGCTATGGCTCTGGGACTGAGCTAGGCATTTCACCTCTACCGACTTTGGTGATCCTTGTGGGACTCTGTGAAGAGCAGCGCATTGTCTCCACGTTCCGTTTGAGGAGACTGAGGTGCAGAGAGATGAAGTTTCTGGACCAGGATGCAGAGCTGGTGTTTTTCCACATGGCCCCCCAGGGTCCCCACCCTGCCCCTCACCCTGCTCTCTCCTGTATTACATGATACTCCCAATGCAGAGGTTCTGACCACCAGCCAGCATGACCTCTTCAAGCAGAGGCGAGCCCTCAGGGGGAAAGCCAGGCTCAAGGCTGGGACACAGGGGAAGGGTTGTCTCCATGGGAGCAGAGAGGGAGGGCTGCAGCCAGCCAGCCAGGCACTGATAGTTTATAGGGGTAAAATCAAAGGCAGTTGCAGCCACTGAAGAGGGACGTCTCCATATGTGTCCATGTCCCTGTGAGGCTACCAGCCCCATCCTCCACGGGAGCTGCCAAGGGAAGAGAAACCTTCTGTCATCTTCTGGACACTTTCTCCTGCTTTACAGAAACAGGACCAAGTCCTGCTTGAAGGTGCCCATCACCAGGTCACAAAAAGCCTCAAACTTGAGCATGGCCACCAGTCCCCAGAAAGCCTCACCTGCTCAGACCCTGGGAGCCCTGAGAATCAGAAGGTGCTTAAGGATTTAGTGCCAGGTGTTTGTTGTCAGACTTCTGCACTGGCCACGCATGTGGCCCACTGCCCTCTGGCCCTTCGGAGCCCGTGGGATCTTGTCTGAGATTTCTGAGCAGCTGTAGACCACTGTGTCGGGGAGGCTATGAAATCCGACAGCAGCTGGAAGGCCCAAGGGGAGGCATTTCAAAGTCAGCTCCCACAGACATCCAAGGACAGCATAGCCCTGGCCCTGAGGCCGCACACTGTCCGGAGGCCCCAGGGGAGGATCCCACCTTGCATCTTGTACCTTCTGTGGCCCCAGGAGTCCCTTGCCTTGTGGTGGCATCCCTCCAGTCTCTGCCTCCATATTGACATGGCCTTTTCCTCTTCTTCGTGCCCATCTTCTCAGGGTGTCTTGTGAGGACACTTGTCACTGCATGATCTCATGTCACGATCCTCAATTACATCTATATAAACAACCTTTTCCAAACAAGGCCACCTGCACAGGTTAGGAGGTTAGGATGGCGACATATCACAATTCACCCCGTGGCAGGTGATTACATTACACACTGCAAGTCTACGCTGGCCCATGAGACCCTGTGGGATCTGTCCCCCATCCAAACTCTGCACCTCCTACCTCATGGCCCCCATACCTCAGCCTACCACGGTCAGCTCATGTACCCCACTCCCGCTCAGGCCCCTGCTGTTTTCCTTACTCCCCAGGCTCCGCAGGCGCTCCTTCTGCTGCCTAGGAAGGCCATACCGTGGTCGTTCTCCCAGAGATGCACACAGTTCTCCCCATCAGAGACAGCGTTCTTCAGGTTGTCACTCTTCTGAAGTGGGGGCCTCCCCGCCAATACCTCATCTCTCCCAAGCACTTCCGCTCTGTCTCCTGCTTTGTCTTTTGCCAGCACTTATCAGCACCGAACATACATGCATTTTCCTCCTTTATCTGGTGTGTGGTCTGCCCTCTGCTAGGGGGCAGGGGTGTTTCTGTAAGTTCTGCTCACTGCCGTGTCCCAATGGCTGGATGCCTGGAGCTAGTCGGCCTTGGATGAAAGAATGAATGAATGAATGAACGAACAAGCTTCTGCTCAGGCTGAGTTCTGAGCTCCCAGAAGCTCTCATGGACATTTAGCCCCACTTGGGGCTTCCCTGAACTCTTGGGACACCTGGACTCTGAGGGCCCCACAAGTCAAGCTGTGTGCATACTCCTTGTCAAGTTTAAGTCTAGAAGGGGGTCACTGCTGGTTCAGCAGACACTCCCTGAGCCCATAACCAAGTCAGCCCCAGGCCCTGGGTCTTTCCTGGCCCTCCTGCCCCCACAGGGCCCACACTTACCCTGGTCACATTCAGCCATATGTGCACAGGAACCAGTGTGGGAAGAATAGGCAGGCCCTGCTGCCCCTGCCCACCTCCAGAGCTGCCATGGGGGTGGGGTGCATTGGGGGGCTGGTCCTCCCAGTCCACTAAAGCCTGGCATGAAGGCCTCCAGGGCGGGCATTGAAGGAAGGCATGTAGACAGGCCTGGGGGCCCTGCAACACCCCTACGTTTGGTTGAAAATCCCACACCACCAGAATCTCCATCTCAGTAGAGGTAGATTATGGTCCCCAAGAGAGAGCCCTGGCCCGGAGGTAGATAGGACACTGGCTTTCTCGTCACAGCTGTGGGACACACACACGTTCCTTCCTGTTGCTGGTCTTCTGTTTCCTCATCTCTAAGTCCAGACACTGGAACACACGAGGGAGAGCTGAAATAGGCTGCTTCTTATATATTGACTCAAATAGCTCTGTTGTGGCTGCTTGGAGCACTGGGTTGAGAAGGATTCTGAGGTTCAGTCCAGGGTTACCAGGAAAGCAGCACAGTGGTCAATGAGCGATGTCTGTGACGGGGACGGGGAGGAGAGTGAGTGCCAAGGTGTGTGAAGGCTCAATGAGATGATACATGAGGGTGCTTCAGGCTACAGGTCTACACGAGTCTGTAGATGCCTACGGTAGCCCCAGAAGTCCTTGCTGAATTTAGTTGGTGACTGTGAGGCAGCCAGTGTGAACTGCTGGCCGGGGAATCTTCCAAGAGCCAGTGCAGAGGCTGCTCTGGGGGGGGGGGGGGGGCCGGGGTGGAGGCCGCAGGACAGTGAGCCGAGAGCCCCGCACTGCACTTTGACTCTGGGGTGGTTGTGGCGCTTGCTGGCAGAGGCTGGCTTCTGGCCCAGGGCTTGGATCAAGAAGGCCATGGCCCTGCCTGGGCCCGGCCAAGTGTCCTCCACAGCTGTCCTCGGGACAGACACAGAGCCATCACATCCCTTCTGGGAATGCTGGGAAGACTTTCATAGCCAGAGCGGCTGGATAGGCATGAATACCTTGGAAGGAGGTGCCCCAACATGATTAGAGTCTCAGTTTCCCATCTGTGGGGGAGGAGTCACACTTGCTGTCGACTTTTCAGGTGGGGCCGGCATCAGCTGTGCCTGACAGAAAGGCGATGGCCAAGTGGGTGAGTGGGGGCCGCACGCCCTGGGGCAAAGCTGTGCCCACCTGGAGGATGCAGCACCTTTCTCTAATGCCCTGTGGACCGGTGGTAGCTCTGGGCTTCCATATCATGCCGAACCATTAGCTTCATCATTGTAATTCTTTGTGCTCTAAATGAGGCAGGTAGACCCAGTAAGAGGGAATCATGGCACCAGGAAGGCTTCATAGAGGAGGGAGGGTCTGAGCTGGGCCTTGCAGGGTCTGGAGCAAAGATGGCAACCACAGCCCCTGTCTGGACGACTGACTTAGCCCAGAGGGACTGCGGCCTGCTCTGTGCTGCTGCCTTTCCCAGCACAGCTGTTTTCTTTCCTAGTTCTATATTTTGGTTCCCGCCTCTTCTGTGACATCAATGCAAATGAGACAACACACACAACAACTTCAAAGCCAAGGAAGCCTGGGGCCGGAGCTATCCCCATGGGACCCTGCCTGGCAGGGAAGCTGGGCAAGTGGTCCCTCAGTGCCCACCCTCCAGCTCTCAGCTGGGTGGGAAGACCTTTTCAGGGTCCTGAGTTTGCTGAGTGGCCCAGAAGAGGCGGTAGTCAGGAGGCAGTGTTTTATGCTAATCCACAAGAGCTCTAGCACCGCTTATGGCTGGAATTTCTGTGTGTGTGTGTGTGTGTGTGTGTGTGTGTGTGTGTGTGTGTTTTAAATCTCTGGGAACTTAATCAAAGGTTTTTCCTGTGTGGTGCCCCAGAATATAAAATGGAGGAAGACATGACCCAGAGCTTACCCCCTACCTGCTTTTTGGGGGGCCCCGAAACACTTTTTGGGCCACCAGTAGTTTGAAAACTACTGACACACAGATGTGACCCAAATGTTTAAGGCTCTTCATAACTCTCTCCTCTGTCCACCCAGCACCTCTGCAGCCCCACCTGTGGCCACACCAGGTACTCCCGGTTTCTGTCCAGGCCCTCGTGTGTTTTTTCACCCTCTGCTTTGTCATCCTGGAACACTGATCTCTCTCCCTTTCTTTCCTCTTCCCTCCCATTTTTCTCCTGGAAAACTCCTGGTCATCCTTCAAGAGCCCGGCCAGGATACCACTTCCCCAAAGAGACTTACCTTGATCTCCGACTACCAGACACCCACATACATAGACAGAGTGGCCCTTTCGTCCTCTCTCCATACTGCATCTCCCTACCCCAACATCAAAGTCTTCCTTCTCCTGTGTTTGAAGTGCCTGTTTCCCTGTTTGTCCCCACAAGTGTCTGAGCTCCTTCAGAGCCTGGTGTTTTTTCACCTCTGCATTTTCTGGGTTGGGCCCCTAGGCCCCATCTGCCTCATACAGGTGACTGCTCGGTGCTGACCCGAGGTAGCCCCAAGGGCCTCGGCTCACTGGACTCTAGGTGGGATTTGGAGGTCCAGCTCAGGGCCACCCCTCATGGCCACACAAGGGGGCTGAGCCTGCATCATCGCTAAACTCCACGTGAAGTGGGCTCCCTCCATGTTTATGGTGTGGACTTGAAGCACGGGATTTGCAAGCTTTGAGCAGTATGAGGACCTCCACCTTAGCTCTGGCCATTGCCCCCCCTGCCCAGCAGGAAACAGGCATCTGCTCCAGGACTCTGGAGTAAAAGGTCACTTCCTGGGCCAGGGTAACCCTGGCAGCATGATCCTGTCCCCTTCCCCTCGCCCAGCAGCCTCAGTCTAGCCAAGTGTCCATGTAAGCTCTGATTTGGTCCAAGTTTACAGTCAGGCTAAGGAAGGTCTTGTGGTGGTTTTCGAGCCCCGGTCAGATTTCCAGACGTCCCAGCGCAGCCTGCCGCTGCCTTGCTGGGGGTTTCTGCAAACCCCTGAGCCTTCTGCCTCAGTTTTCTTGGCTGTAAGACAAGGAAGCAGATTTGGGTGAGAAGTGATCAAAACTGGGCTGTAGGAACCTTAGGGATTCCACAGACGTTAGAGTACTTTTGCCAAGCAAACTACTTTGCCTGGAGAAAACGCAATGCTTTTTTTTTTTTTTTTTAATTTTTTTTTATGTCAGACATGTTAAAGTTCTGAGTAAGATTTTTTACCCGAGAAAAAAAAATAATTTTCACTGATTGAAAAAAACACCTAAAAACTACTAGATACGATTTTTATGCATTTAGAAATCCAAATAGTGTGGACTGAAATTCTAGGAGGTTCTCAAAAGATCGAGACTGAGAGAAATTCTGGGGAAGAAGAGCCGCTTTCTGTTCCCAGCTTAAACTGCTGTTGTCGTTACATCATTGCGAGGTAGGGGTGCCTGGAAAGTCTCTTTCCTCCCTGTGTGTTGCCTTCAATGTCAGAAGTTTGCTCACATAAGACTGACTTCTTCAGATATATTGTTGTGCTCTTTTTCTTCTTTAAATGTTTATGTGTTGATTTTGAGAGAGAGAGAGAGAGAGAGAGAGACTGAGCACCTGCGGGAGAGGGGCATATGGAGAGAGAGAGACAATCCCAAGCAGGCTCCACGCCCCTACTCGGGGCTCCATCCCATGACCCGGAGGGGCACCGGGAGATCATGACCTGAGCCAAAATCAAGAGCTGGAAACTCAACTGACTGAGCAGCCCAGGTGCCCCTATGTTATCATGCTGTTTAAAATCTTCTTTTAAACCTCCCTCCTCCTTCTCCAAGGGTTCCTGGGCTGGTGAGCTAAGCTTCTCCTTGGAGTAGGGAGGGAGAGGGCAGCCGCTGGGAGGGTAGGGTGGGGGTGGGGAGTGGCTGACACGAGGTGAGGGGGTGTGGAAGTGCCGGAGGGGCACAGGCACCCGAAGCCTGGGTGAGCACTGTCCCCCGGGGCCTGTGGCCTATTGGAGAGATTACTAAACTCTGCCGGAAAAGTTCCTATTTTTCTGTTCAGGCTCCTGGCATCCGGTCCAGGCCAGGACCTGGGCTGTGGGGGTTCCAAAACAGGAACTGGGGCAAGAAGATGGAGGGGCTGTCACAGCCCGGGGCTGCTCGAGGACACAGCAGTGCCGGCACGTCCCACACTCCCCCCCTCCCCCCGGGGCCAGGGAAGTGCTCCTCACGTGGGCAAGGCTCCCAGCACAGCCAGCCACCTGGATTCGTGCCCAGTTGGGGACATGAGCCTGCATCACCCCAATCATCCTGGACACCCAGGTCAAGCAAATGAGTTGTGAGTACTTAAAATCAGATTCGGATACGTTCCAAACTGGGAATCTGTCTCAGGGGACACTACTGGGCTTGCAGACAGAGGCCAAAGGACTTTGAGCCTTCTCTGCAATGTTCTTTTTTTTTTTTTTTTTTTTGTCCCCAAGGAAAATGTATTCATGGACTACTTGGGTAAAAATAATAATAATAAAAAAGACTTTTTTAAAGGCCAGACTTAAAGAATTTACTGTAAAAATATCAGTTGTCTTACAATTGACTCCAAACATGTTCCCTTTCAGAGATGGGGTGGCAGGGAGTAGGGGCTGACTGGTTCAGACAGTGCTCCTGACTTGCTGAATGGTTTGGAATTGGATCTGGCTCCTTGAGCCTCAGTTTCTCCATCTGTACAACGGGGAGGTGGACCCAATATTCTCCGAGGTGTGTGTGGGGGGGGGGGGGGCTTCTTGCAGTGGTGACGGTTCACTTCAGATGCAGTGTCCTCTGAGACGCACGCCCTCAGAGGCTTGGATGTGGTCCCAGGGCAGTGCATGACAGTGGAGCATGCCTGGGACTCTTTGGGCAGGTGAGCTGAGCTGTGTCCCTGGGGAGAGTATGCCAGGCCTCAGAAAGCCACCCCCCCCACCCCCCCCACTGCCCCAGGACAGTCAGGACAAACAGTGGCATAGTAACAGGTTTAGTCATGTCCCTCTCCGAGTTTGGGACTGAACAGCCATGACCTGTGTGTGTCATTAAGACAGAGATGGTCTGGTTAGGGACATTGCCCCAGTGACCCTGCCCCCGGCACCAATCACTATGACAACAGCTCAATAGGGTCCCAGCGGCCTAAGAATCCTGCTTCCACTGAGAGCGAGGTTGGCTGAGGTCAAAGAGGGATTAATAGAGCCCTGTTCTCATTACACCACAAAGCGCCATTATTACAAGTCGCAGTGGCCCTACCAGGAGATGCATCATGTTTTCAAGTCACAGAGAGCCCAGTCCACCAAAGAGAATGGTTCCAGCATCAGCTTCAAAGTCACCCTGAGCCCAGAGGAGGAGGAGGAGGAGGAGGAAAATGAGACATGTCCAAATGTCCAACGGACGGTCACACAAAGCAGGGTAAAGCCAAAGCACAGCACAACTTGGCCTCATTCACACAACGATGTTGATGACATTATTACATTAAAGTCCTCACAATACATAGAAACAAGGTTACAAAATCTGTTGACAAGATGCCATTTTTCTTTCAAAAAATCATATATATACATATACACAGTAAAGATATAGAAGAAAATATTTTATTTTATTTTTTTTTTAATTTTTTTTAACGTTTATTTATTTTTGAGACAGAGAGAGACAGAGCATGAACGGGGGAGGGTCAGAGAGAGGGAGACACGGAATCTGAAACAGGCTCCAGGCTCTGAGCGGTCAGCACAGAGCCCGACGCGGGGCTCGAACTCACGGAGTGTGAGATCGTGACCTGAGCCGAAGTCGGCTGCTTAACCGACTGAGCCACCCAAGCGCCCCCAGAAGAAAATATTTTAAAATGTACCAGTGATTATCTTTGGAAAGTGGGATTGTGTAATTTTTTTCTTTTGGTTTATCTGCATTTTTTGTAATGAAAATATATTTATTTCTCTTGCATTTCTAAAAACCTTTCTTAAAGTTTGGTACAGAGAATTAGAAGATTGTCATTCTTTCCCTCTGTGAACAAACTGCAGTTAATAAAATGCATGGGAGGGCATTGATTCGGAGGGTCATGTTTTCTTATAAAGAATATTTATATTCTAATATTTATAATGTAATATTTTAGTAATTCAAGAAAAGATTTTTTAAGAAATTTTGCATTAACCAGTATATAAGTATATACTGAAAGTATATAAGAAACATTATTCTAAAGAATCCTGTGTATCCTCATGCCTTCTTACAACGGAGTGCAATGGAAAGAATTCATCGGGGGTGCCTGGGTGGCTCCATCGGTTGGGCGTCCAACTTCGGCTCTGGTCATGGTCTCATGGTTCCTGAGTTCAAGCCCTGCATGGGCTCTGTGCTGACAGCTCGGAGCCTGGAGCCTGGTCTGGATTCTGTGTCTCCCTCTCTCTCGCTCTCTCTCTCTCTCTGTCTCAAAAATAAATAAACACTAAAAAAAAAAAAGAATTTATCATTAGCTTTATCACTGTGAGGGGTCTGAATTCTACCATATTATGTAATAGGCTGATCTTTAGGACTATTGGACGAGCAGAGGTATTTGTATCTGCAGTGAATAGTCTCAGATAACCCTACTCATTAAGTATCTAGACTTGCTTTTTGTAATTTTTCAGTCTGTCTCACCCACTGCTGATAAACGTCAGGATGAACATCCTGCCCGTAGCAACTCTTTTCCTGCTCTCTCTCTAATTCGGTGCTTCAAGTCTACTATCATCTTAGGAAAAAACGTAGATCCTGCACTTTGTCAAAAGTGTGAGTGAACTAAGGGAACACAGAGAGCTGAGTGGGGCCTCGAAGGGGAGGCTCTGACAAGCTGAGGTGCAGAGTGAGAGGTGTTCGAAAGGAATGGCTCCCGGAGGCTGGGGTTAAATCACGTAGCATCATGTAAGTCACCTTAAAGAGTCTGGACTTTATCCCGAGAGCAGTTGGAAGCTATTGAAGAATTTCAAGAAGGGAAGTGAGGTGTTTACGTTGGTGTTTTAAAAAGATTACCACAAGGATGATTTCATGTGTGGAGAAACACGAAGGGAAGGAAATTTGGCTGTGAAAAGATAATTATTGGGACGTTTATGTGTGTGTTCTCTTCTAGCTGATGAGCCCAAACACATTCTCCCTTTAAGAGGGGTCATAGGAGAAGTTTCTTTCTGGCCTCTGTGCCAGGAAAAGAGAGGCATCCCCTAAGCTCTAGATATATTTTTATGCCATTGGCCTATATATCTTATAAATAATTGCATTTTCCTCTTTGCTTTGGCCACCAGGAAGCCCCGTGTATGTAATTCTGCACACTGACTTTACCCTTCTCTCTCTGTCAGATGCAACTTTTGTCTTGCCTAGAATTATTTATTTATAGTATCCTTCCTATTATTTGAATTTCCATAAGTAGCATCAAATGATTTTTGGATCAAAGTATAGTATTTAAAAAATCCTTTAGAAGTCTCAGCTTGAAAAAAAAAAACAAAAAAAGATCAATAGCTTTTGCTATTTGGGTATGGGCAGATTTCACTATGTTAAATACTGCTTTTAAAAATAAGGAAGTCTATGACACCAAAAGCATAAACTACCAAAGAAAAAGTAAATAAATGGGACTTCATGAAAATTTAAAACTTTTGTGCTTCAAAGGACACTAGCAAGAAAGTGAAAAGGTAGCCCACAAAAATGGGGAAAATATTTGCAAATTCTGATAAGGGACTCATATCTAGAGTATATAAAGAACTCTTACAACTCAATTTTAAAAGTCTAACAATCCAATTAAAAAAATGGAGAAGGAATCTGAACAGACATTTCTCCAAAGAGAATATACGAATGGCTAATAAGCACATGAAAAGATGCTCTGTGTCATCAGTCATCAGGGAAATGCAAATCAAAATCACAATGAGATATCACTTCACAGTCATGAGGACAGCTATAATGAAAAGACAGATATTAACAAGTATTGGGGAGGATGTAGAAAAATCCGAGCCTTCATCCAGCACTGCTGGGAATGTAAAGTGTTGCATTTACTTCACAGTCTGGTAGTTCCTCAAAAAGATAACATGGGATCATCGTATAATTCGGCAATTCTACTGTAGGTATATACCCAGGAGAAATGAAAACATGTCTACACAAAAACTTGTATGTGAATATTCATAGAAATGTTATTCATAATAGTCAAAAGGTAGATTCAACTAATAGAATCCAACTAATAAATGGATGGAATACTGATACATGCTACATCATGAAAAGATCTTGAAAATGTTGTGCTAGGTAAGTAGCAAGTAACAAGAAGCCGTATCTTTGATCATTTCACTTACATGAAATGTCCAGAATGGGCAAATATTTAGAAGACAGAAAATAGATTGATTGCTTAAAGTTAGGGGGTGTTGGGGAGATTGGTACATGAGAGCTGAAGAAAGTGGGCTTTCTTAGATATATATATGGTGATGAAAATGTTCTGAAATTGATTGTGGCAGTGGTTGTGTAGCTCTGTGAATATAATAAGAACCACTGAATGGTACATTTTAAGGGCGAGAATTGTGTAGTATGTGAATTATATCTCAACAAAGCTTGTTTAAGAAAACCTGGGAAGTCGCCATGCTTGGCCCGCTCAGTATACTTGGCAAGCCAGGTCTACATAGCAGCAGAGGTGGGTTTC
The DNA here is from genome assembly GCF_028749965.1 of Puma concolor. Lineage (NCBI taxonomy): Eukaryota > Metazoa > Chordata > Mammalia > Carnivora > Felidae > Puma > Puma concolor. The sequence goes on from NC_141669.1 coordinate 16,206,469, forward strand.
AACTCCAGCTCAGCCACTTCCCAGCTGGGTAACCTTCTCCCATAAGGAACTTCACCTCCCTAAAAGGGAGACAGTGTTATTTGATGCAGGAACTAAGAGTGCTAGCACTCAGTAGGGACAGAGCAAGCTGCTCTCCAGAGGGCCCTCCAAAGCACCCCCCCCCCCCCAAATGATTGGAACTCACAGATTCTCCTTATGGGAATTGACTGTCACTGGCCTTGTTATATTTAAATATTTAAATAACAATCCATCAGACTTTATGCGTCTGAAAAACTCAGAGAAGGTGCTGGAATGCAGGTGTGTGGCTGAGGCCACCTTTTCCATCCCTCCCTATTTCCCAGGAAGCCTGGTCCAGGGTGGGACTGGGATGGTCTGAGGTATGGCTGTCTGCCCTTCAGTGGTCGTTCAATCGCTTGACCCTTCGCTGAGGAATGAACAGCTCTTCATTCTACACCCTGTGTCTCTCAGGCCCTATATAAGCTGTCCTACTTTTTTTTTTTTTTTTTTTAAGTTTTCTTGTTTATTTATTTAGAGGGAGGGGCAGAGAGAGAGGGAGGGAGGGAGAGAGAGAGACTCTCAAGCAGGCTCTACACTGTCAGCACCCAGCCCAATGCAGGGCTCAAACCCAAGGACCATGGAAGAGCCTGGCTGGGCCTAGAGTTCTGAGTCATAAAATTACAGAAAGTCAGTGGGAAGTCCCCTGGGGTTCCAGATGGGGAGACTGAGGCACAGAGATGGGCAGGCCCGGCCACAGTGGCCTCCCCAGCTCAGTTCTCTGGAGGATTCAGATGTATTCAGTGACCTCCTCTATGTGCTACACTTGGCTTACAGTTCCAGTGCATTCCTGTACTTAATCCCATCAAACGTATGAGATAGATGTGTTATTTCCTCTTCTACAGACCGGAGTACAGAGACTTGCCCAAGGTCACTCAGAGAGTAAGCAAGCTCCGATTCAAACCCTGCCTGTCTGATGCCAAAGCCCATGCTCTTTCTCCTGGAATGGTCCCCCAGTTTCTCCATTTCCGAAGTCAAGGAGGTCATAGGGGAGAGGGTTCTCCACTGCCCCAGCTGCAAGAGGACTCTGCTCCAGACTCAGGATTTCCAGAGTTTGCTTCGGCCTCCTCTGGTTGTGCTGCTACCCTCCCATCTTCCTCCCTCCCCACCTCACTCACTTCTTCCCCCAGCTGCTCCATTCTCCCAGCCCAGGTCTGGCCCTCTCTCAACTTGGGAGCCTCGGTTTAAACTCCCATGGGAGAGAGGGGAAAGCATTATAGGCATCCCCAGTTCTAAGCTTGAGACGATCTCTCAGGATGCCTTTTGTTGCCAAGAAAAATGAAACAGATGTCTGGCAATAACTTCACAAGTTTCCTGCCAAACCAGAGGAGAGCTTGTCTTTGGTTTAGAAGCGGCCAAGAAAGACAAGCCCCAGCCCGTATCATTCCCAGGAAACATGCAAACACACACGAGCTTCTCAAACCTGGGAGGCCTGCACTCCAGCAGGCTCTCTGGGCAGGATTTCAACATCAGCTGTAGAAACACGCTGCCCCCTTCCTCCACCTGCCTCGTGCCTTCCATCCTCCACGGCCCCCCAGATTTTCCCCGCCACCACCCTGTTCCCCATTATCCAGTGACTCTGTGGCCTCCTGGCCTGGCAGGCAAGGCTGGCTTCCTTGCTGGGCTTGTTTCCCAGCATGCTCTAGGTACCTCTTTGTGTGTGTGGTAAAATACACTAAATGTAAAATTGACCATTTTAACCATTTTAAAGTATACAACCCAATGATTTAGTACACTTACAATGTTGTATGCTCATTGCGACTATCTACCTCTGAAGATTTCATCACCCCGAAACGAAAGCCCATAGCTAGCCACTCCCCTTTTCCCCAGCCCCCAGCCCCTGGCAACCACTAATCTGCTTTCTGTCTCTATGAATTTCCTATTCTGGACATTTCATGTAAACGGCATCATGTTTGGTTTCTTTTGCTTGGCTTAATGTTTTCAAGGTTCATCCATGTTGGAGCGCAGAATAGGACTTCACATGGGGATACTTTCTGGCTGAATGATATTCCGCTGAGTGGATATACCACGTTTTGTTCATTCATTCATCAGTTGATGGACATTCACTTGTTTCTGTCTGTGAGCTATTTTATGAATGGTGTTACCACGATATTCTTGTGCAAGTTTTGTGTGAACACCTCTTTTGAATTCTTTGGGGCATATACCTACAAGTGGAATTGCTGGATCGTATGATAATTTTTTAACTTTTGGAGGAACCACCAATTTTTTTTTCCTCAGCAGCTGTACCATTTTACATTCTCAGCAGCAGTGTGAGAATTCCAATTTCTCCATATCTTTACAAACACTTGCTATTTTTCCGGTTTTTTAAAAAATTAAAGCCATCCCAGTGAGTGTGAAGTGGCAGCTCATTGTGGTACAGATTTGCATTTTCCTGATGACTACTGGTGTTGAGCGTATTTTCATGTTCCAGTTGGCCATTTGTATATCTTCTCTGGAGAAATACCTGGTAAAGTTCTCTGGCCATATTTAAATTATTTGTTTTGGGGCCCCTGGGTGGCTCAGTTGGTTAAGTGTCCGACTTCAGCTCAGGTCATGATCTCACCGTTCATGAGTTCAAGCCCCGCATCAGGCTCTGTGCTGACAGCTCAGAGCCCAGAGCCCACTTCGAGTTCTGTATCTCCCTCTCTCTCTGGCTCTCCCCTGCCCCTGCTCACACTCTGTCTCTGTCTCTGTCTCTCTCTCTCTCTCTCTGTCTCTCTCTCTCTCCCAAAAATAAACATTAAAAAAAACAATTTAAACTATTTGTTTTACTTTATTGTTGAGTTGTAAGAGCTCGTTATGCATTCTGGGTACTAGCCCGTTATTGGATACATGGTTTGCAAATACTTTCTCCCATTTTCTGAGTTGACGTTCCACTCTCTTGATGGTGTCCTTTGCAGCACAAATGCCTTCAGTTTTGATGAAATTCAATTTATTTTTTTCTTTTGCTACTTGTGCTTTTGGGGGCACATCTAAGAATGCGTTGCCAAATACAAGGTCATGAAAATCTACCCCTATGTTTTTTTTCTAAGGGTTTTATATATTTAGCTTCTATATTTATTTAGGTCTTTGATCCCTTTTGAGATGATTTGGGTACATGATGTGAGGTAGGGCCAATTGCATTCATTTGCATATGTATAACCCCTTTGACACCATTTGTTGAAGAGACTATTCTTTCTGCATTGAATGCTCCTGGCACCTATGTCAAAATCAATTGACCATAGATGTATTGGTTTATTTCTGGTTTCTCAGTCCATTCCATTGATCTATATATGTCTATCCTTGCATTATCACCACACTATTTTGATAACTGTAGCTTTGTAGAAAGTTTTTAAATCAAGAAGTGTGAGTCCTCCAATGTTGTTTTCTTTTGCAAAATTGTTTTAGCTTTTCAGGGTTCCTTGCAATTTGATGTGAATTTTATGGTTAGTGTTTTCATTTCTGTAAAAAAGACCATTGAGATTTTGATAAGAATTGTACTGAATCAGTTGATCAATTTGGGAAATATTGCCATCTTAATAATGGTAAATCTTCTGGTACATAAATATGGGATTTTTTCCATTTATTATTTTCCTCTTTTTTTTTTTGTCTCTTTCAGCAATGTTTTATAATTTGCAGTGTACAAGTCTTTTACTTCCTTGGTTTAGTTCATTCCTAGGTATTTAATTGTTTTTGATGGCATTATTTATGGAATTATTTTTAATTCCCTTTTTTAGACAGTGTATAGAAATAAAATTGATTTTATGTGTTAATCTTGTATCCTTCAACTTTGCTGAATTCATCTATTAGTTGTAATTGTTTTTGTGTGTGTGTGAATTCTTGAGGATTTCTTACATGTAAGATCATGTCATCTACAAATAGACAGTTTTACTGCTTTTTTTCCAGCATGGATGCCTTTTATTTCTTTTTCTTGCCTAATTGCTCTGGCTACAACTTCCAATACAAGTCTGAATAGAAGTAGTAAAAGCAGGTGCCCTGTCTTGCTCCTGATCTCAGGGAAATGCTCTTGATTCTTGTTGGCTTATCTCCCCACTCTCTCCAGGGTGTCTGGCTCCCTATCCTTGCTGGCTCTGCTGCCCCAAGGAAAACCACTCTCCAGCCTTTGCCGTATCTTCCAGTCCCCACCTCTGCCCTCTGCCTCTCTGTTGGGTTCCCTGTCCTTCATACTAAGTTTTTGGAGGAGTTCCCTGTGCCTCAGTCGTGTGGCCCCCACTAGTCAGGTAGCATCTCCCTGGCCCTCTCCCTCAGTTCTGAACATGAAGGGGACAGGGACAAACCTCGTAAACACGGAGGTTTGGAAAAAAACACCTGTTTTTCAGGACCCTGAGGGGTCAGGCTTGCTGCAAAGAACTATGTTTGGGCCTGCTGGGCCAGAGGAAAAACAAATCACCAATTCTTGCTGGTCTGATTGGCAGGTGCCCAGAGAGACCTGGTGGCCATCCATGAGATACGGGAGTTCTGGGTGCCTGGATCTGTGGCAGCTGGAGCCTGCTGACTTGGCATGGGAACCTCTGTTTGTGGGCAGGAACTTTTGCTCCCTTCCCTCTTAGCTGGAGGGGAATCTTGTAAGTGCCCACAGTGATGCCCATGCCCCTGAGGCTAGGCACCTCTGTGAAGACAATGGCTTGAGCCACAAAAAAGTTGGGCTTGGAGCATAAGTCCAGAAACAGAAGCCAGATGCATCCAGAACCACGCGTTCCTTTGGCTAGTGTGAGGTCATATCCTCCCAGGGGCCCTCAGCACCCCTCTGAGACTGCCAGAGTCTGCTGGGGACCCTCTGCCAAGGCTGGCACCAAACAACTCCCAGGAGAATTGCACAAAACCATCATGACAGTGGTATGCTGGGTCAAGTGGACACAGTAAATAAGAATATAGAATTCTGAGAAACCTAAATTAATAATTTAAAAATTATGTATATTCTACAAGCAGAATGCATATTTTAAAACATCTATTGAATATTTACAAAATTTGGGTATGTGCTAGGCTATAAAGAAAAACTTTTAAATTACGGAAAGAGAAATCCTACAGATTCCCATTCTCAGACCATAATGCAATAAGACTAGAAATGAATCACAGAGGGATAATAATAATAATAATAGTGATAAAACGTTGGAAGCAAAAGCACAAACATATCAGCAGTATCAGTATTTAGAAGAGCTCTTCACTTTTAAACAGGAAATAGAAACTATGAATTTAGACTTCCAAAAAATTAATGAAAATGAGAACATTTTGAAGTCTGTGGGAGGTGACCCAAACTGTGCCAGAGAAAATTCTGTGGCCTTCTGTGTTTTTAAAAGTAACAACGAAAAAGGGAAAGTAAATTAAAAATGTAATTCTAAAAAAAAAAAAAAAAAAAAAGAACTTAAAAAAAAGGAGAAATGGACACAGTTAAAGTGGAAATTAATGAATTAGATGGAAAAGAAGTAGGGGAGCCTGGTCAGTTGGGCATCAGACCCTTGATTTTGGCTCAGGTCATTGATCCCAGGGTTGTGGTGGGATCGAGCCCCATGTCAGGCTCTGCACTGAGCCTGGAGCCTATTTGGGATTCTCTCTCTCTCTCTCTCTCTCTCTCTGCCCCTCTCCCCACTCCTCTGCTCACACACACACACACACACACACACACACACACACTCACACACACATACACACACACACACGATGAAAATTAAGTCAAACAGATCTTTAAAACCAAAAACTGGTTCTTTGTAAAGATGCATAGAATAAATTTCTTACAAATATAACCAATTAAGAAAGGAGAATAAAAAAAAAAACCCTAAAAAGAAAATTGCACTATTAACCACCAATATGAAGACAAATTTTAAACTAATAAAATAACATGATATGTATCTGACATCTGGACGATTTTCTAGAAAAATATACATGATCAAAATCAACTTGAAAAGAGTTAGAAAAACATGTGCAAGTTCATGTTCGTAGAAGAACCAAAATAATTATGACGAGCTAAGCTCCTCCAGAGAGCAGGTCCAGGACTTTTCACAGGTGAGTGACAGGTGGGGACAAGGGCATACTTACACCCCTTGAGGAGGGGGAGGGGTGGGCCTGGGGGTTTGCCCAGGTGCTTTGTCACTTTTATGGTAGGTCTGTCCTGATTTCAGCGTGAGCCTAGGGACCCAGTTCTTGGATTGGGGCTCTGAGCTCCTTCCTCTCCTCTCTAAACTTGGGACCATTCAGCCTCAGGCTAAGGGCATGTTCCTCGAGCTGAGCCCAAAGAAACCAATGCCAAGAGAAAAATTACCTCAGGAACAGGCAGGGGCCGCAGCAGGAGCTGCCTCTCACTAATTAGCAATAATAGCACCTCAGGCTGACATTAGGGAAAGTGAGGTGACCTGTGTAAACCTCCTCGCATGTAGCCGTGTAGGGTGTCCACCTTTAGGTGACCATGGGACAAAAAAAAAACAACTCTCTGACCAATGCCTGAAGCAGGATGAGACTCTCCTGGGAGGCAGAGGCCTGGCCCTGACCCCCACCAGCACCCTGACCTGCTGCTCTCACAGGGCCTCGTGAGCAGTCTTTGGCTCTCTGCCCCTTGAGAACCACATGACAGGACTTCCTTGATCTTCCAGCAAGCAAAGGTCCATGCACTCTCTGACCCAGAGGGAGAGCTGGTGGAGGCCTTCGGCAGGACTGAGACTCCAAAGCCCACTTCTGGGGTCCAGGTGGACCCCTGAGTCTCCCCCAAGGAAGGCTCATTTTCTTGAAGGTCAATGGAGCCCAAGCCGCTGGAGCTCGATGAGGCCTTTGGGAGAGTCCCTGGCATGGTTTCCTGGTAATGGGGTCCCCCAGCCTCATCCCATGAGAAGTAGGAAGACCTGGCTGTGCAGCTCCATGGATTTGCTGAGGGGATCTTACCCACCTCTGAAAGGCACTGCACCATCTTGCAATAAATCCTCTCCATCTGCCTGTCCAGGACAACTACAGGGAAGAGGAAGGAAAGATGGAAATCATACAGAAGAGAGATAAGCTTTCAGGGAACCAAGGCCAGTCAGTGCTTCCAGGCTGACGGGATTTTGACCCCTCATATCCCCCAGGGAACTCTGGGGTGGGTCTCTCCCTTCACAGGAGGCTTCCAGCCCCTTCCCTGAGATTTGCCCATCTGCTGGACCAGGAACCCCTTCCACCATCAACCAAACATTTGTGACCTTCAGCTGGAACCCAGGGCTCCCTGGCGGCTATAGACGACGTCATTGAAGGTGGGGCATGGTCTGGGGTGGCAGGAGTGGGAGACATCTTCTGGGTCAGGAGCCTCAACTTGTGGTTCTTCTTTTTTAAAAAAAAATAGACTTTATATTTTAGAGCAATTTTTAGTTCACAGCAAAATTAAATAGGGAGTATAGAGAGTTCCCATATACCCCCCTGCCTGCACACACCTCTCCCATTATTAACATCCCCCACCAGAGTGGTGCATTTGTTATAAATGATGAACCTGCACAGATATATCACATCATCAAAGCCCATGGTTTACATTAGGGCTCACTCTTGGTGTTGTACATCCTATGCGTTTGGACATAGAGTGACAAGTATCCATCATTATAGTATCATACAGAGTAGTCTCGCTGCCCTAAACATTCCTTGTGCTCTACCCATTCATCCCTCTGCCCCCTCAGTCCCTGGTAATCATGGATCCTTTTTCTGTCTCCACAATTTTGCCTCTTGCAGCATGGCATGTAGTTGGGATCATACAGCACGTCGTCTTTTTTGATTGACTTCTTTCATGTGCGTTTCAGGTTCCTCCGTGTCTTTTCATACCTTAATAGTTCATTTCTCTTTTTTTTAAATTTCTTTTTCTTTTTCTTTTTTGAGAGTGAGAGAGAGACATAGTGTGAGCAGGGAAGGGGCGGAGAGAGAGGGAGACACAGGATCAGAAGCAGGCTCCAGGCTCTGAGCTGTCCGCACAGAGCCCGACACGGGGCTCGAACCCACAAACTTGTGAGATCATGACCTGAGCTGAAGTCAGATGCTTAACTGACTGAGCCACTCAGGTGGCCCGATAGTTCATTTCTTTTTAGTGCTGAATAATATTCCATTGTCTAGATAGATCACTGTTTATCTATTCACCTCTTGAAGGACACCTTGGTTATTTCCAAGTTTTGGAAAATAAGAATAAAGCTGCTATAAACATTGGTGTGCAGGTTTTGGTGTGGATATAAATTGTTAACTCATTTGGGTAAATCCCAAGGAACATGATTGCTGGATTAAATGGTAAGACTCTGTTTAGTTTTGTACTATGGTTCCTCTTTCAACAGCTTTATGGAAGTATAATTTACATACAGTAAAAATTCCCCTATTTTAAGTGCGAAGTTTAATGAGTTTTGTTTATAGTCATGCTCAAATTGTAGAATATTTCTGCCACCTCAGAAAGTTTCCTCATGCCCCTTTGCCCAGCCCCAGCCCCAGCCCCAGGTGACCACTGATCTGTTTTCTGTTACTATAGTGTTGCCTTTTCTAGAATTTCATATAAATGGAACCACACAGTATGCAGTTGTGGGGGTCTCATTTTTTTTCACCTAGCCTGTTTCTGAGATATTCACCATGTCATCGTATCTATTAGTGTTTTCCTTTTCTTTGCTGAGCAGTATCGCACTGTATGGATGTACTTGTTGGTTTATCTGTTAACCAGCTCATGGATACTTGGGTTCTTTCCTTTGGTTGGGTCTGTTATGAATAATGGCGCTATGAACATTTGCATATATCTTTGTGGTTGTGGCTTCTTTCCAAAGGAGAATGCAGGAACCCCACCCCCAGTCCTGCCCAGAGCAAGCAGGGAAATGAGGAGGTTGGGGGAGGCTCAAGGCATCAAGAGGAAAGGGCATCACCTCCAGGCCCCCTCACAGGCCAGGCGGGCCACAAGCCGCCAGAACTGCCAGAAACCTTTCTCCCCCCGGAACTTTCCCTTCCCAGCCCCGCCTAGCCAGTTGCTCTGAACAAAAGGTCAGGGGCCAGGAGGGGGAAGCAATGTGTTTATTTCCTTGTCTCCATGGTGCTGGGAAAGCTGTACTTGGTCTGGGGTGCGGGGTGCACTGGGATGAGCTCCCTGCTGCCACAGCCCTGCAGGTGTTACTAGTAATCCTCATCAGAATGACGTCTTCTCCGGAGGCTCATTTCCAGCATGTTCTATCTATCCTCCCTATGGTCGCCCTCCATGGCTCATCCAGATCTAGGACCCGGGTCACATCCCCAAACCCCCATCCACCAGGCCCCTTTGTGGATCTCAGACGACACATGTGCCACATGGACCGTCTCCCACGACCCCCACCCCACGAGACGTGGCAGAGCGGGCTGCCCACGTGGCAGACGGGCAGACTGCGGCTCAGATAAGCCCTGAGGCTGGTATAAAACGACACAGCCTCTCACCTACAGCCACCTTTATACAGCAAGCCCCATGGCTCCCCCTTCTCCAAAGGTCTGGCTCTCACTCTCAGAGGAAGAGAAGGAGCACTTGAACCCCAGAATTGCTTGTTCTGCAATAAACAACTGAGTAACAGTGCTCAGAATTTTAAAGATTCACATAGAATGTGTACTAGGCATCAGACATTGATCAAAGAACTTTACAAACAGTAACTCATCTTCTTATAACTACCCTAATGAAGCAGGTGCGATTATTATCCCCATTTTACAGGTGAGGAAACCAAGGCCCAGAGAGAGTAGGTAACTGGCCCAGAGCCACACAGCCAGCAGGCAGGAGAGCAAAGAGCTGACCCATACTTTCAGCCGCTGCACTCTGCTGCCCGTGGGGTGGTTTGCTTGTTTCATGTGCCAGTCATTAATTTCTAAAACCGTTTTATTGAGGTATAATTTAATTTAAAATTCATCCTTTTTATGTGTGCAATAAAATAATTTCAGTGGATTTATAGACCTGTGCAATCATTACAACAAACCAATTTTAAAACATTTCCATCACCCCCCCAAAAGATCCTTTGTGTCCGTTTGCAGTCACTGTTTTGACCTCCAGCCTGAGGCAAATACTAATCTACTTTCTGTCTCTGAGGATTTGTCTCTTCTGGAAATTTCATAGAAATAGAATCATACACTCTGTGATCTTTAAAAAAAAATTTTTTTTTAATGTTTATTTATTTTTGAGAGAGAGAGTACAAGCAAGGCAAGGGCAGAGAGGGGGAGACACAGGATCCGAAGCAGGCTCCAGGCTCTGAGGTGTCAGCACAGAGTCCCATGCGGGGCTCGAACCCACAAACCTTGAGATCATGACCTGAGCCGAAGCTGGACACTTAACCGACTGCCCACTCTGTGTCTTTTTGACCCTGGCAACTTTCACTCAGCCTGATGTTTTTGAGATTGAGTCACATTGTAACAGGTGTCAGCACTTTGTTTTTTACCGCTGGGTAATACTCCATTGCGTGTCTACCCCACGCAGACACACACGTTTTGCTTGTCCATTGGCCAGCTCATGGGCTTGTTGGTTGTTTCCACTGTTTGTGATGAATCAAGCTGCTGCTGTATACAAGTCTTTGTGGGGCCATAGATTTCCCTTTCCCTTTGGGCATATGCATGGAAGTAGAATTGTTAGATCATTGTGGTAAATTCATGGTCAACTTTGAAAAACCTGCCAAACTTTCACCAAGGTGCTGCAGAATTTTCCATTCCCATGCTGGTGGATTTTACAGTCTGCGAGGTCGGGGTTCCAATCCCAGGGCCACCCATAAAACCCAACGAGCCTGATGAGAATCCCAGACCACCAGGCAGTCAAATGAGGCCCCCGGGCCACCAGTGGCTCAAGCAGAGCCTGTCTGCTGCTCCTGATGGTCGGAGAGACCATGGGTGGGGGTGGGGGGGGGGCGGGGCCATCAGGAGGACAAGAAGTCAGCTGTTCTGCCATCTACTCTGAAAGAATCACCTTCTGGGACCCACAGCACTTGCTGGGGGAAATCAGCAAAGTGGCTATTAAACCAAAAGGAAAAGCAGAAACGCACACGTGGGGAAGTCGAGAGAGGTCTCACAAAGGAAGAAAACCAACTGAAGAAAGCCCCCCGGGCACCCAGGGAGGCGGCCAGCAGCTCTCACGCTCTGGAGGAAGGTCCCCCCCACCCCCACCCACCGTCAACTTTGTCAGAACCCTTTCCAGCTTCCTCAGAGGCCCAGTGAGAAGACGAAGGGGTGACGGCAGGAGGGCAGCCCGGCAGCCAGCTGCCTGGGAGAGCGTCTGGGTGTCCAGAGCCAGGGCGCTGAGCAGGAAGTGCCGTGGCCCCTCTAGGCGACCCTCTAGGAAGGGGACGCAGCCCGCTGTTCCCCAGAACTGATCTGAGCACCGCTGACTCTCCATTTTGTGCCACAGCTTGCTCCAGAGAGTCATCTTTTAGTAAGTTTTGAAGTTTCCCTATTTAATAATGACATGCAACTTTTGATCAGGAAGTTTGGGCGTTTCAGGTGGCAGCTGCCAATGAGAGTACTCTGCCCCTGGCACGTGGAGAGTGTCCAACAAGGACCGTCCCCTCCCTGCTCCCTCCCTGACACAGACAGGGAGGAGGTGACAGGGTACTGCTGACATACCCACAGAGGCCACAGGATGGCACAGAGGCCGTGGCTTGGACAGGACAGGATGGGACAAGACAGGATGGGATGCTGCCTGCCTCACCTTGCCTCCAACACCCAATGGCTTAGAACAGGAAGTAATTTAGACCATTCCGGGCCTGCCACTGCGTCGGGGAAGGGGAGGCACGATGGTCCACAGGTGGGGGGGTGGGGGGTGGGGCAGGGTCAGGCCACACCTTGGCCACATGGGGAAGGACCTAGAGTTCCACATGTCACATGCCCGGTGTGTCCTGCTCCCCCCTCTGGTTACAAGCGATGTACAAAGGCTGGGACGATTAGCGGCATGTTGATTCCAGCGTCTCCCAAACCTTCCATGGTAAGTATCAAATGGCACCCAACAGGCCCTCAGAGAAGGTCTTTGCCAGGCCCCAAAGATGCAGAAATCATCACTCTGCTATCGAGTAAGTCAGCCTGCTTTGAAGGTCCCAGTCCCTTAGTGACTGTACTGGGCGGAGCAGCATCCTCCCCAAATTCACGTCCACCTGGAAGCCATGAACCACACCTTATTTGGAAACCAGGTCTTTGCAGATGTAATTAAAGTAACATGAGATCATACTGGGTTTTCTATACTGGGTCCTAATCCAGTGACTGGTGTCCTTACAAGACACAGACACAGAGAAGACACAGAAGAGATGGCCACATGAAGACAGAGTTGGGAGGGATGCAGCGACAAGCCAGGGACTGCAAGGAGTGCCAGCAACCACCAGAATCTGGAAGAAGCAGGGAAGGATTCTCCCCTAGAGACATCGGAGAGAGTGTGGTCCCGTCAACATCTTGATTTTGGATTTCCGGCCTCCAGAACTGGGAAAGAGTAAGGTCCTGTTGTTCAGAGCCGCTCAATTTGTGATACTTTCTTACAGCAGCCGGGAGAGCTGGGCTCAGGTTGAGAGCCCGGCTCAGGTTACACCAATGCTCCGGGCTGACAGGTGTCAGAGAGGACAGGAGACGGGGAGGAGCCTGCACAGGATGAGCACGGGGCCTCTTTCAGCTGCATCTGCTGTTTGGGCAGGCGGCCCAAAGAACAGAACCGAGAGTCAGGGCTTAGCATGGCTCGTGGCAGATCCAGCTTTACCAGCTCATGTTTTTCCATCTTTGCGTCCTCCGTCGTGCCTGGGAAAGGTACTGTACCCCGGAGGTGCTCAGGCAATGTTCGTGGGGTCTCTCGCTCCCTGTGTCCCCTGAGCACCAGGCTGTGCCTCCTGCTTAGCCCTGGCCTCCCTCTCCTTCTCACTGATTGATGGCCTGATTGGCCAGTTGGGCTGGAGGGAGCTAACTCAGCTTTACTAAAAAACCAATTTAGAGGCTGCTATTTGCTGAGTTGTCAGAGAGACATCAGCGCCTCTGAAAGTTGTCAATAGGGATTCCGCTTACTGAGGCCAGGGGCTCAGCCCATAAGCCCTGCTCCAGAAGCTGTGGTTTTATCCTGAATGCCGGCTGAGAAATGAAATCCTTCAGCTGTCTTTGGTGGCCAAGCCATGGAAAACAAGAGCACGAGGTCAGCCACGAGAGGGATTACACTGGAACTCCAGGTTATTCTCACCGTGCTGTTTCATTCACCATGTTGTATGGAGCACAGCACCTGCCATCTGTGCTCAGTGCCCAGGTTGGGCACTGGGCGCTGCGCACTGGGCACTGGGCTGAGGGTGCCGGTGCCTCCTGACCACCCATCCAACAGCCTGCCATTTCCCATTAGCGTCCAGCTCGTCCTGGGCAGGGGTCCCTCTGCGATGAGCTAGAGTCTGACCAGCCTATGGAATCTCCTTCAGCACGAAGAGGAAGTCAGTCTACCTGGCCCCTTCACTTGGCACTGTGGGCTACGGGGTGGGAGGGTGTCACACAGCTGAGCTAGACTGAAACCTAGACCCTTCCATTCCCAGAGCCGGATGGCTGATTTCTCTAAGGGTCCTTCATCAGTTATCCCGACCCCGAGGCCTCAGGGGATTGACAGGGAATGGTTTGGAGTGGTCAGAGTTTGCATCCAAAACTGGCCACTGAAAGGTCAGCCATTCAAAAAGCCTCTGAGTGTTGACTGTGCCCGCTCTGGACAGCAAAGACCCAGCAGCACTGGGAAGCGCCTGCTGCCTGGCCGGGGCCGCCTTGCCAGGGAGAGCAGCTCCACTGCCCTTCTCTTTTCCCCAGGATTTGCTCAGCTGGACACTTGGGGAGCCGGAGAACCGAATGAACATGGTTTTCCACACGAGGCCTCCCTGCAGATTCTAGGGGCAGAGACAAACCAAAGCCTAACACTGGGTGTTTAATCTCCACACAGAGTGTATCAAGTGCCATCCACGATGGCAGCTGGGCATTAAGGCCAGAGGGCCCCGAAGAGAGGCTGGACTTGTGCTGTCTTGATGCATCCAGTATGAGGACTTGAGCTGCAGGCAGCCCCCCCCACCGTGCACGTGGAGGCCAGGTGAGTTCTAGAGAGTCGCAGGGACATGATCACGGGACACCAGAGCTCAGAAGGTGGGCACTTTCCAGTCAGCCCCATTGCATGGCCTGGCTGGGACAGGAGCTAGAATGGGGACTTTCCAGAAGAACTGAGCTCCTGGCTTCCTGAGAGGAACAATGCAGGAAGGGAGCGGGGCCCCTGCCACAGACGGCACATCCTGTCCGCAGGGCTCACAGGGGCTTCCTAACAAAGGCTGCTGCCCCAAACTCGACTTCTCGGTTTTCTCTGTACGTGAGCTCTCGGCTGCGGGCTCTTGGCTGTGGGCTCCTTCTCAGAAGAGCCCAACTGTTTATTCCTGGGAGCCAAGACCCAGTTCAAGCTTGGCTATGAGATCCAAAACCAAGCAGTGTGGGGAGGCCAATGTTGGCCCACAGGCTGTCCCTGCTTGGGGCCTCCCTGGCTCCTGGGGACCCATATCTAGTTCTCCAGCCACTGTCAGTGTCACAGAGGCAGCTGCCCAGGACCTCTGGGGCCCAGGCACAAAGCAGCACTTCAGAATCTGAGCTCAGGCAGGAGTGTGGGGGCCAGGACAGGCTTGTGTATGGATGGAGGGGTTTATTTGGTAGGGCTGTGTGATATCAGAGAGTAAAGGGCCTAAGACCAGTCCAAGCCTAGGCCAGTCCCCACTCTAAGGAGATAGTAAGTCTGGAGAAGGGAAGGGTCTTCTTTCCAAACTGTTTCAAGAGTCCTGGCTGGCCAGTGACTGACTCAATGACCCCTACAGGGCCTGGGCTTCTAGTCCCTCTGGCTCAGTTTACACAGTGGAATCTTCCCTCTGGCCTCAACTCGCCCTACCAGGCAGCAGCCTGGAGGGCTAAGTGGAGCTGTGGCAGACCCCAGGGTCCTTCAAGGACAGCTCCCCTTGAGCTCACTGTTAATAGATGCCCTCCCCCACATTGTTCCCCCTCAGCCCAGGCACAGAAAAAGACACCAGTTGGAATGAGTCACTGACATGAACTTTATTGGATTACTGGGTGTCATCAATTCACCAGTAGGTCACAGACCCATGGTGGAGAACCAGCCACAGTTTGAGCATCATTACGGGGGACGTGCACATCTTCATAAGTGTCTAGGCAGCACCAGACACAGTGGATGAACCCACACCACCCATACCACAATGGCAGGTTCCATCTGTGACCCTTTCCAGCGGGTCAGCCCCCAAGGGCTCCAGGCACCTGCCAGCTGAGCCCTCTGCCCCTATGCCACAGCTGGTGGGAGGTGGTGAGTGGGGAGCTGGCACAGGAGAGGGAACAGAGAGGCAGCCCTCACGTCGGCACTCACTCCTTCCGAGGCCTTCCGGGGTGGGGACGTGGAGGTCTGGCAGTGAAAGGGAAGTGCAGCCACCGGGGCCAGTGCCGGGCCCTGGGGAGAGCGGCCTTGGAGGCCGGGTGAGGCCAGAGGAGAAGGCATTCAGCTCTCAGACCTCACAAGTGCCAATTTCCTGTAGCTCTGGCCCAGGCTGGAGAAGGGCAGTCTTCTCAGACTGGACAGCAGACGAGGGTGCCAGGGTACATGAGACACAGCACAGGGCAGAGGGAGTGCTCCCTCCCTCCCCGCCCCCCCCCCGCCCCCCCGCCCTGCAGGACCAGGCACAGCCCAGAAGCAGGGTTCTAGAGACTCTGAAGGCGGCAAGAATCCAGCTTGGCCAGGGGGCCTCCCTCAGGGCTGGCTGTTGGCCCTGATCAGGAAAGCGTTTGGGGGCCTAGCCCCAAACCCCCTTCCAATGTCTCTGTCAAGCAGGAAAAGCCAAGGGACAACAGTGGTTGTGTTTCATTAAAAACTGTGTTTCGTTAAAAACTAGTTCTGGACACAAAGAATATATCAAAAAAGAGATTCTTTGCTCTATTAAAGATCATTCACTGAGAATTTCCTGAGCGCTGTGCCATGTGCAGACCCGCGTGCCGGGGTGTGGGGCATCCAGGAGAAGTCTAAGGCACTGGCCCTGCTCCGGCACAGGGCTCCTTCTCCCTGGAAAGGCGGCCCCGACTGCTGAAAGGCCAGTGAGCATGTCCAGATCTGGGGGACAGGGGAGGCCTGGCCGCATGTGCCACTGGACAGAGTGCTCGAAGTGGCAGCCAAGAGCGTCCTGCCGAGGCCCACTGGGAGTAGAACACCCCAGCTGCAGGCCCAGGCAGAGCGCTAGAGGATGCTATGACCATTCTGCTCAGAGCTGCAAAGCTGGATACTGGACATGGGGCCAGAGGCCCAAAAAGGCCAATGTGTGGCTAGGCCTTCCCTGGGAAAGGAGGAGGGAGGGAGACCAGCGGCTTGTCAGGCTTGAGAGGCAGGGCTGGGCTTCAGGTCTCCCTCAAGTTGGAAACATGGGAAGTTTCCATGCTGCTTATTAGCACCTGGTGACCAGAGCCAGCCCAGGGTTGGGGACACCCTGCCCAACCAAGAGCTCTTCCCGGCACCCACTCAGCACCCATCCCCTGGGGACCTTCTCAGAGCCTACAGGTCCCCAGGAGCCATACATCCCAGGGACTCCACCCCCTCCCCCCAGGCTGGGCAGACCCTCCCTACTATGCAGTGGATACAGTTTCCTGGAGCCCCTCTGGTCTCCCTTCATCCTGGGGACTGAGCTGGTTAGCTCTCCCTCCACAGCCACATGGCTGAGACAATTTGGGCTCCAATTCCTATGGTGACCTCTCTCTCTGTGCCCCACAGGGTTCTCTTTTTTTGTCTGACACTCCAGACAAAACAAAAAAGGAACAAGGTAGTAGTACAGGGGTCCTGTGACCTGGGCGGCCACCCCCCCCCGCCCCCCCCCCCGCCTTGGGAATACAGGTCCCACCCCAGCAGGGCATGTGCCCACCTCACCACATCGCTGCAGGGGACAGGCTCTGCCAGCCCAGGGCCAGCACAGGGGTGGGAGGGTCAGAAGAGGCTGGGGGTGGCCTGGCCAGGTGCATCATGGTCCCGGATATACTGCAAGATGTCCATCTCGTCCATGGCTTGAATCTGCTGCTGCTGCTTCCGCTGCTCCGCCACAGCCTCAGGCAGGCCCGCTTTGGGGGGCACAGCTGGCTTTCTGGGTAGCGCTGGCTTAGCTGCCACTGGTGGTCTGGGCTTAGGCTGGGGCTTGGGCTTGGGCTCGGCCCCCAGGTTCAGAATCTGGTCCAAATCTTCTTCAACTCTAGGGAACCAGAGGGGGAAGCCCTGAATAGAATCTCCCGCAAAGGGAGCAAGGCCCAAGGCACCCCTGGGGACTGTGCCCAGGCCCCGCCCCAACCTGGCCTCCCCCCACCCTGCCCCCGGGGAGGACTGAGGGGAGGCTTCTCCTTCCCTGCAGCCGCACAACACAGCCGGAGCAGAGCCAGCCCCTTGGCGGCCTCTGGGCCTCCTTTTCAGGTGGTCCCCCTCTAGACGATGGCCCTGTAGGTGGCTTGTCCTTCAACCTCTCAAGAAATAATAGCAACAGTTGCCAGATACAGAGCGCCTGCTCTGTGCCAGGCACTTTGGACATATTATCTTGTTTTATCCCCAAACCCTTTAGGGGCACGGCTGATGTCCACCCAGCAGATGTGGATGTTCAAGCCCCAGGAGGCCAAGCTACCCGCCTGAGATGACAGTGTGTGACAGTGCCTGAGTCAGAATCAAGGCGTCAGACTTCAGAAGCTGAGCCCTTATCTAGGCCAAGTTCAGCCAGAGAAAGAATAAATATGGGGCTCTGACCACTGTGGGGTGGGGCTGCCCATCCATGGTGCCCACTGAGGGCCACACAGGTGCCAGACAGCCTACTGAGGGTTAGAGCCACCATGGCCTGGGAGCTGACAGCCATCGCTGGGTGGGATTAAAGCCCACAGCAGTGTGATGGTCACACAGGACCAGCCCCAGGTACCAGATGGCAGTTAAGAAAAGCGCGCCACAACCTGGTTCTGCCCTCTTTGCCTGAGGGAGCTCCTGCTGCCAGCTCCTGGTGGAGGAACTCACTTTCTGGAGACCAGATGCATAATGCAAGACCCATTCAATCCATCCACTACCCACCCACCCATCCAATCAACATTGTGCTGAATACCTACTGCGGCCAGGCATTTCCACATTCGTTAACTCACTCAATGATCACAAGACACTGTTTGGTAGCAGGTATTAGCCCCATTTTCCAGATATGAAAGCTGAAGTACAGAGATAAAGGGCTTTGCTTGGGGCCCATGGCCAGCTTGTGAAGGAACAAGACTTGGCCTGGGGATGGGTGGGTCTCTTGGATGTGTCTGCCCTCCTGGGGCACCAATGCAATGAAGCCCTCCCAGGTTGGGGTTTCTCCAGGGTGGAGGATCCCTCCTTATGCTGAGGCCACAGGCCCCCAAGGCCCTTCAGGTGACACTTGCTGGACCTTTTGCTTCTAAGGACCTGACCCAGACCCCTCTTGCCTCCTCAGAGAGTCCTCTTTTCCCTTGGGACTCTGTGATAACCTCCACACACCTGTGTCCCCTCGGAATTCTCCCTGGGTCAGGCTCCAGGACACTTGCTGTCCACTTTTCTGTCCCTTGACAGATGACAGTCCCATCTGGGACACAGTGATTCAGAGAAGACCCAAAGCAAGAAGAACTGCAAGGTAAGTGACCGACAGGTCTCCTCCCCTCCCTGGGCCTCATTTCCCAATTGGTGAGGGGCTGGATGAGGTCATTTCAGGGACGCTCTCGCTTCCACAAGATGCTAAGGAAGAATGCCCTGACCAGTGCCTTCACACTCTCCTTTCGGCCGGGCAGAGGGAGGACAGCACACTCTCCTCCCGTTCCCAGGGGCACAGCAGCCTCTAGCCTGCCCTCTGGGGGAAGCTGTGCACTGTTCGGTCTGATCTGGAACCACAGCAGGAGACCCAGGTTTTGGGGGGGGGGGGAGGGTCTGGTAACACTGTCCTGGGGGCTTTCACGGAGTTACATGGAAAATTCCCATTGAAATCCAAGGGCCGATGTTTGAATTCCTAAATGAGGGTTCCTGGCCCTTTACATGCTTCTTCAGCCACCGACCAGCAGAAATATCCAGATAGGTGCGGCCCGGCCCACACCTGGGCCAAGTGTCTCAGGATATCTCAACAGGCCTCATTCGGCCAGGCCGGGGTCAGGGAGGGAGGGCACAGGTGCAGGAGGCAGAAGGCCCAGGTTGGGGTGGGGGGCTTGCATAGGCCACTTGGCTTCTCCACGTTTCGGTGTCCTCATCTGTAGGATGGTGATGGTGGCATCACCCAGCAGGGCTGCAGAGCCACTGTGTACCCAGAATCACAGCACTGCGCCCACAGCACAGTCCCATTCTGCTCCTGCTACTCCATCAGGGGCCTCAGGTCCACTTCATCACCTCCACTTCCCTGGTCCTCAGTCTCCTCATCTGTAAATGGGATCCAGCTCAGACATCAGCAGGGCTACGAAGAGGCCTGTCTGAGCGTGGAGCGCCCGGCACAACCGTCCCCTGGAGGGGCTGCCTGCCAAGTACCAGCTGCCAAAGGAGCTCTGGGTCACCCTGCCTGCTTCCTGGGTCAGCCTCCCATGGTGGGGGACACACCCCGAAGGGAGAATTCAGAGCTTCTGTGGATGGCAGAGAAGTTGAGCAAAAGGTGTCCTCCCAGCCCAGACCCAGAGGGACCAGCCCAAGCCAGGCCTTCAAAGAGAGGCAGCTGTCCCGGGTTTGAGGTGATGCCAAGAAGTGTAACCCAAGGCAGGCAGCTCCTGACAACCTCAGCTCACACGTGCCCCGGCTCCCTGCAGGCAGCACCCTCCTGGGGCAGGTGCCGGTTCTCCCTGCATCTTCCACAGGAGGCTGGAGCCCAGGAAAAGCTCAGAGGGACTGAATTATCCATACCCTCGGAACTGATCAGAAGCTTCTCTGAGGTGGCAGTCACACTCGGACGACAGGTGGCTGCAGGGGCACCCCTTTCCTCGTGGGCTCCCGGAGTCACGGCTAGAAATAGGTTCCACTAAGGCACGGTTCAGCTTTCTTCTCTTCCAGGCCCTGCTAGTGCAAGGTCAACCACGGAGAGGCTGTGGGGAGTTCTGAAGACCCCAGTCCCACCTCTCCTCCCCAGGCCCCTGCAGAGGACAGGCCTTGGTTAAAGACCACACCTGGAAGCCTCCCACTGGTGTGGCTGCACAGCAAGAGGGAACCGGGGGCTTATCCGCATACTGCCGGGCACGCCACTCCGTGCCACTTCGTGCTAGCTGACGGCCGTGACAGAATGAACGGATGGGTGACGCCATCAGTGAATGAATGAGGTTTAAGAAGTTTGCTATCAGGAACCCCGATCACTGCCTGGATAGTCACGGAGCCAGCACAAAGCAGAAGAAAACATGGCTCCCGCTCTCAAAAAGTCAGTTCTCTGTCACCAGACGTCTGGCAGAGTGAAGGCA
The DNA here is from genome assembly GCF_028749965.1 of Puma concolor. Classification (NCBI taxonomy): domain Eukaryota; kingdom Metazoa; phylum Chordata; class Mammalia; order Carnivora; family Felidae; genus Puma; species Puma concolor. The sequence continues at coordinate 16,226,881 of NC_141669.1, forward strand.
GGGCTGCAGGACTCACATTCTCTAAAGCAGTGGCTCCCAGAGTGCTCTGTGGGACGCCAAGAGACACCACAGAGGAAAAAGTCCCAGGGACCAACAAGAATGTGAAATGCTACATGGTATTTCCCACTCATGCCCACAGAGTCCTGCTTAACAACGGTACTGCCCAGCTGTCTGGCCACAGAACCCCTCTGAAGGGAGCACGGAGTTCTGAAGAACATGGGTCGGGAAGTGCTGGTGTCATGGATTTAGAATAGGCTGTGCCAGGAAAGTCACACTGCAATGGCCTCCCTGGGCAGGGCACACCAGTGGCAGCAGGGCCCTGCCACCCTCCCTGGGGCTGACTCTAGTGCTCTGCTTTCCTGTGCCTCAGTTTCTCCTCTGAAGATGTAACGACCCCAGCTTCTCCCAGCCTGTCGGGGTTGTCAGGGGTAAGGACACAGGATGACAGTGAACAGATGCCAGGGGCCATGGGGAGATGTACAGACAAGAGGCCTTAGCTGTGACTCAGGTTTGGTGGGCATTCACGGGGCTAACAGCCCGAGACTGCTAACGAGGGTGCAGATGACAGCCTTCCGGAACCACATGCCCCGGCTCCATGTAACCGTTCTTGGAAGGAGACAGCTCGGCTTCCTGTAAATCGCCGAGCACAGCCACATTCTGGGGGGCACAGGTGACCCAACAGAGACGCACAATACCAGGCATGCTCGGAAGTCCAGGGAGAGCTGCTGGCCCAGGGTGGGAGGCAGATCTCCCAGCCTCTCCTCCAAGTATTTAGAGAGTCCTTGGAAGGAACGGGAGGACAGAGCATGGGCGGTGTGCTGGATTCCGATCCTGGCTCTGTCCCTGGGGAGCTGTGGCCTTGGGCCAGTCACCTTTCCCACACTCTATTCTCTAAAATGGAGATAAGAGCACCTATGCCGGAGGCTGGAGGACTGACTGAGGCAGTGTGCAAAGTCCAACACACTGACGCCTGGCACACACTCTGGAAGAAGGAGCCCCCCATGGAACAGACTAAGCCTCGCTCTTTCTTTGGAGACCTGCTGATGGGACCCTGCCGGGTCCGGCCACTGTCCAGCACATCTGTGCTCCCTCCCTCTGGGAGAGCTGCGAGCTACCAAGAGTCCGTATGAGTTGTTCCCAAACCTATTTATGCCAGCTACACTTGCTCTTGCGACTACCTAATTTGATTATTCTTCACATAAACTTTTAAAGTATGAGTGTGAAAAGGAAAAGAAAAAGACTTGCATTCATGAAGTCCTTTCTGGAACTTGCTGAGCTGCCCTGGGCTGCTAACCACCCCCACCCCCTGCCCCAATCCCTGCCACTGCCCCCTGGCCGGCACCCATTCATAGGCTCCTGCCTCTGATGAGCCAAGACTGCCTCCTTGGAGGCCAAAGCTGGTGAGATGCTCCCACACTGAGATGGGTCCCTGGCTCCGTCCAGGTACTCTCAGAGCAGGAAGAGCACCGCTGGGGGCAGGTGGTACCTGAACAGCTCCGGGTGGGGCGTGGGCCCTCCACTCATATGGGCGGCAGGCAGCAGTAAGGGGTCACCCAGGGGGACAGCGCCGCCGAGATCAGGATCTTCAAACAACTTCAGGGCTGTGGGGAAGGCAGGAGCAGAGTGGTCAGAGGAAGTCCTGGCCCATCCTCAGCTGCCAGAGGGGGACAGGGTGGAGATGGCCTGGCCCAGCCAGGAGACAGTGAGCAAGGGACAAGGCAGAGCACAGAAGAACCAGAGGAATGGGCCCAGGTGGGGGCAGGAAGGAAGCAAGGGACAGGTGCTCAGAGGCTGCCCTACAATTGTCAGGGGATGTCCGGTCTCCTGTGGGAGTCCTGAGGCCAGGACTGTGTCTTTCTCATCCATGTGTTCTCAGGCTCAGCAGAGCCTGGCCCCAGAGGGTGGTCACCAAGTGCTGGCTGCATCAATGGGGAGCATCTACTCTCCACCCTGAATGAGAAGCTGGGTGTGGTGATGAGGAAAGATCAGACCTATGGACAAATACAGAAGTTCCCAGGCCACTCGGCTTTCCCCTTTCCAGTTCTGCACAGGACCCTTCCGTGGGGTCTATGCAGGCAACACAAAATCTCTCATCACAATCCAAATTGTACAGAGTCACAGCACAGCTAGGGTGGCTGTGTCTACTTTCCAGCCGGTGGCCACACCTGGCCCCGGAATGACAAAGATGCTTTTGCACCAATCACAACCCATACTTCTCAAGTGATAAAGATGACCACCCTCCTCTTCCACAGGATGAGGACAATAAACATACAGCCCTGGAATGTTCCAGGCTATGGGGACACAAAGCGCAAGGCTAGATTTCTCCAGCAGAAAATCTCCATAAGCTGAGTCTGTACCATGTTGAAACAGGACAACGAGGAGATTTCCATCATGCTCCCGTGTGGTAGGTCCAAAGCCATTGACAGAGGCTGGCTGGGTCACCAAGAGGAATGGGAACACCCAGAGGCTCTACTTACGGTCCTTGAGGGGCATGTCCTCTGCGGGGCCCTTGGGGGAGGAGAGCTTCGGAGCTGGGCCAAAGAGCCCCTCCTCAGGGTCCACCTCCTCATCAAAGATGGTGAGTCGGGGTGAGGGTTTGGGCTTCATGGCTACTTCTGGGCGTTTCTTGGGCTTCTTGGAGCTAGGGAATCAGACACAGCTCTAGGTTAGCAATTCTCATGAGAGCCCCAATGGCCAGCAGGTGGCCTGGTCAGAGGCTGGGTGAGTTTGAGCTCATGTCAAGAAGGAACTTTCCAGTGCCCTGACAGTGGAGACATGAGACCCTGCTACTGGAAGTGGCTGAGCCCTGTGCCCCAGAAACCACTGATGTCAGGATGTGTGGGAAGAGCAGGTGAATGAGTGAGCCAGCAGACTGCCAGACAACTCCCAGCCCTGAAGGGCTACCCAGGACTCAGGCCTGTATGCATGGTCACAGGTCAGAGAGGCTGCTCTCCTTCTGGAGGCTGCAGGGGTCAATGCCCATAATGCTCCCAAGGGCCAGGCTCGGAGTCACTGCACAGCCCCTTGGAAAGGGGGCTGGACACAGACCCCAGGGCCTGGACCCGGGGAACAGCACAAAGCAGCCTTGGTAAATGCTCCCTCGTTTCCTCCACACACACACAATCTGCTGGGTGTTGGAGGGCAGGGTGCTCAGAGGCGACCATCCACACGCTCTGGATGTGGACTTCTGGTAGAATCTCAGGCTCCAGCTGAGATGGGAGAAGCTATGAAAGCTGCAAACGCACCTGCTGGAGGCTCCCACACCCAGGACGGAGCACACCTACACGCTCAGTGCCAAGACCCCCTCATGGTCTTGTGCTCTCGGCCCCTCAAGGTGTCCCAGGAGCAGGAAGGAGATTCGGGATAGGGTGAGGATAAGGGGCTCGGTCCTACTGCTCTTTGGGAGAAAGTGGCACAGGTCAAGGACAAGATGGAGAGCAGAGACTCAGCAGCAGGGCTGTGCCCCACGTGCCCCAGTCCCTGCTCTCTCTCCATCCTGGGCACATCCAGACAGGCTCATGTCACAGGCCACCTGGGACTCGTCTCTGCTCTGGCGCCACCCCAGGCTCTGCTTGTGGTGCTGGGCAAGGTGAAAGGGGCCTGGCCTCTTCCCTCCTCACAGCAAATACTTCCCAGAAAACTTCAGGCGTGCCATGGCACACACCTTGAAGGGCCAATTCAGCTTTAATGACCCCTGGGAAGTGGGAACCAAAGACAGGCCATGCCCCTCGTGGCAGGCCATCCAGAGACAGCTCTAGCCGAGACCTGCTGAGTCAACCCTGGGGCCAGCCCAGGAAGCTGTGTTGGAGGTTTTGTGGAGCCTGGGGCCTGTGGGCTCTGCCCCACTGCTTCCCTCAATCACCTGACAGCCACCCCTGAGCTGGCCCTGCTCCTGGATCCTGTGCCACATCCGCACCTGACCAGGGAGGGCAGGGCTGAGGCCTTGCCACCTGCGGCACTGCCCGCAGGTCCGCCCTGCTCAGAAACTAGCAGGCCCTGAAACAGTTCCTTAGGAAAGCAAGCCCGAATCCTCCTCCAGCACACAGGCCCCCAGCGGCACAGGGGAAAGAGGCCTCCCGTGGACCAGAAACCAGAGGGAACATGGAAAGAAGGGGACTGTCTGAAGAACAAAGCAAGTGCGAGAGAACAATCGTGACTGATTACGTCTGGAGAAGCCCTGCAGATTTCAACAATTTCCCTCCTTACACCTACTTCTGGTTCTGAGAGCACAAACTAGGCCTGACTTTCCTGCTATGTTCGTTTTCCTCTCAGATTGGATGAATGTTCTTGTCTTTTCTTCCTGAAGACATTTCCGATCTTTTGTTGCCTTGAACTGAAATTAACTGAATCTGTGGCACATACAACTGTTCAGCTGAGGACCATCTGTATTCCACCCCGTTATTCCACACAGGCCATCGGTCTGTCTCCCCAACTCTCCCCAACTGTCTCCAGGGGAGACAGTGAATAAGGAGGAAATATGGAGCTTTGACAGCTGAAAGCCCCAGGGGCCTGCCCTCACTGGCTCCCAAACTTTAGTCTCTGGGACCCACAATGTGCCCGGTCCAGAGCAGACACTCAATAATATTGGCTGAAAGAATGGAAGGATGCCATCCATCCTTCCATTCTTTCAGCCAATATTATGGATGGATGGAAGCAAGGAAGGAAGGAAGGAAGGGGAAAGAGGACAAATGAATAGATGGATGGACACACTGGTGACAGTGTAGCTCTTATTCAGACTTATTTCTGCCTACTCCCCCAGGAGGAGTGGAAAGAGTGAAGAGAGGTGGTTCCCAGCACCAGTCTGAGACAGAGAATATAAGCTTCACTCTTCCAGAGCTGGCAGGCAGGTCAGCTGGTCTCCTCATCTGCCCTCAGCCACCCTGTAAGCAGCTCAGGCATTCACTCCGAGTGCCCTCTGTGACCCAGCACTGGCTAGACACCTCCCTTGTGCAAGATCCTGGGCAGGGCAGTTAGACCTGCCACGGTCCCCAGAAGCTCACAGCTAAAAATTGGAGATATATAAACCAATCATGACCACACAGAGCAACAGTTCCAGAACACGCAGAGCACAGAGGAAGGAGCCCACCCAGCTCAGGGGGTTCCCAGAGGAGGCGAGGCGAGGCGATGTAGATGTGGACCCAGGCAGAGGGAATGAGGCCTCCAGCTGTGGGGGGTCTGCCAGGGGCATGACTCAGGCATGACTATGAACCAGGTCCCCACGGCAGCTTGGCTCGTGATCCACGAAAACGATCAGTCTTGGCCTGGGGGAGTGCCGCAGTGTGACGAGGAGACAGGGTCAGGGAGAACATCAGAAGGCAAAAGCGCTCCTAGAAAATGTGGACCGTGGGGCGCCTGGGTGGCGCAGTCTGTTGAGCGTCCGACTTCAGCCAGGTCACGATCTCGCGGTCCGTGAGTTCGAGCCCCGCGTCGGGCTCTGGGCTGATGGCTCAGAGCCTGGAGCCTGTTTCCAATTCTGTGTCTCCCTCTCTCTCTGTCCCTCCCCCGTTCATGCTCTGTTTCTCTCTGTCCCCAAAATAAATAAACGTTGAAAAAAAAAAAAAAAAAGAAAAAGAAAATGTGGACCGTGAGGTGATCAGTGGGCAGAAGGGGCGTATCCAGAATGATACCAGATTTCTGGCTTCTGGGACAGGGTCAGGAATGTCATGTGTGAGGTGAGTCTCCAAGCCGGGTTTCTTCCTTCGCTCATAGATCACGTGGGCGCGGACTCAAGCTGCACACACGGGCCATGGCCCCCGCCCCCCACCATCCCTGCTCCGCCCCTGCTCCTCCTGCGTCCACCCGGCTGTCTGTGAGATGCACCTCCCCACTGTGCTGCACCTGCCAGCCCTGCCTCTGCACCCACATGGTAAAGGATGCCCCGCCTGTTCTTTCACCAGTTTAGTCTCCTGTCACCAGGGATGGGGCAATGGGGCAACTGGGCCCTGAGCAGAGAGGTGTGCCATAGACAGACCTGCTCCTGCCTTCCTGGCGGGCACAAAGGAGGTCACCTGAACTTGTGCAGGCTCTGGCGCAGCATGGGTGGCAGGAGGTGGGGGGCAGGCTCCCTGGATGGGTGCAGGCATGGGGAAGCACATTCCTGTAGCATGCAGGCGTGTGCGTGGACAGACATCAACTCTCCTGCACTGCGTGCCTGATGGAAGACAGATGTCCAGACCAGGCCGCACTCTGCGGGCGGACGTGGTGCAAACGTGAGACGGAGGTGGCAGACGCTGAGGCTGACGGCCCTGCTCACGTGGCTCAGGCAGTTCTGGTGACACTGACAGACGCATGACAGTAGCCTCCCCTCTGGCCACTAAGGGGGCCCGTGTCCATGTTCCTGGATGCACCTGCCCCCCCCCCCCCCCCCGGCAGACCACCGATGGGCACCAGCTGCCCAGGACCTGCATCACTTGAGTTACAGGAGCATCTCCTGGACTAAACAGAAGGCCCTTCTGAAGCCAAGACTCACAGACAACGTGACTTACCTTCAAAGCCAGGGTGACACTTAACCAAATAAGGAAATTAATCTCCTCTCCAGTCATACAATTTTCCTGCTTTCAAATAAAGCATTTTTCATTTTTTAGTTTTAAATTCAGTTTCTATTGCATTTAGAGAAAATTCTGAATGCCAATAAATACACTTTTGCGAAGCTTATTCCGGGACAATGCTATTTGCAGCAGCACCAGGTCTCGGGGCTTCCACAGTGGCCCGATCATCAGGGCAGTGTAGGTCACCGAGGAGAGGCTGTCACCCCACGAACCGGACCGGCATCCCCCAGACAGGAGCGTCAGGGAAGCGCTGGATGGGGAATGAGCAGAGTCGGGGAAGCTGTGTTCCAGGCAGAGAACAGCTCTGTGAAAATGCTAAGGTGAAGGAGGAGAGTCTGAGGGGAAGTTGGGGCCACAGCCTAAAAGGCCTGGGGAAGATTCTGGCCTTTCTGTTCCTGGGGAGGAGCACTGGAGGGGTTGGGGGGATGCAAGGGAACCCATGTTCGGCCTCAGGCCAGTCATTTCACTTCCCTCATCTGTTTCCTTGTCTGTTAAATGGGAACGAGGAATGCTCTGGAAGCTGTGTGTGGAGCCCACGTGCAGGCTGGCCCAGGGCACAGCAGAAGCCTGTGATCACAGGTGCACTTGATACTGTCCAGGGTCACGTCATGTTTTGGCCCAACAGACTTCATTCTGGGCCCTAAAAAGTAAACAGGGCCTGCCTGGTAAACACCCATCATTTGCTGTAACCCCAGAGTCACCCTCAAGGATCTGTTTCTCAACAGCCATAGCCTGACTGTCCAGGCCACTGGCCCCACCTGGCGGACCAGGACTTCAGTGACTCCCCTCCCTTCTGGGCTTGTGCGTGAGGACATTCCTCCTTTATGCACTGGGGCCAAATACTGTCCCTCACCTGCCATGGCACCCACACCACTGGCTGCACCCAGTGGAAAGCAAGGACCCAGCTCTGGCCACACCCAAAATGGCCCTGCAAGACTGAATATACAAATGGGCGGCCAGCAGAGCATACGGAAGATGGAACTTTGTCCCACCACCTGCAGCGACCAGCCCAGGAGACCAAACCCCCAAATACCCGCCCAGCATGCAGGATGCCCCTTTTCCAGTTAGCAGCCTCCCCTGCCAACAGCCTCCAGTCGGGGCACACCTGTGCCTTCTCTTTTCCCACCAAGAATCGCTCCTACTCACAGCGTGCCTTTGAGCCTCTGCTAAATGCAGGTCCTGGTGGTGGACCCCTCCTTTGCTATGGCCAGTTCTGAATCAAGGCCCTTGCCTGGTCTCACCTGGGAGGCCTTGGTTTATTCCCACATCCCCGATGACACCCGAAATGTTGACATGACCAGTGGGACCTGGCAGTCCCTGCAACTGAGCAACCCCATCACCCCTAACACCCAACATGGAGAACGCGTGGACAAGGGTCGTGAGGCTGGCACCCTGGCATGGACTCAGTCTCAGGCTGGGGGTAATGGGTGAATTCCTGGGCCAGTGGTCAGGGGGCTGGAGCTCCCACCAGGAAGGTACATGGCTGTGTGGTCTTGGCTCCTCAGTAATATCCACGAATAAACAGTGGATTTGCCTTCGAGTCCTTCACAGTTTAAAGGCTCTGGTTTTTTTGTTTTTGTTTTTTTTTTAAGGTTTTATTTATTTTGAGAGACAAAGCAAGTAGGGGAGGGGCAGAGAGAAGGAGAGAGACAGAATACCAAGCAGGTTCCGGACAGCAGGCTCCGGACTGTCAGCATGAAGCCTGAAGTGTGGCTCGAACCCACGAACCATGAGATCATGACCTGAGCCAAAACCAAGAGTCAAACACTTAAGCAACTGAGCCACCGGGGCGCCCCAAAGGCTCTGTCGTTTTAATGCTCTTACTCGGGGGCTGCCACAAGAGTTCTAGGCAGCCTGAGGCAGGGGAATGACAGGCATGAGCTCTCAAGGTTCCGTCCCCAGGGAGTCAAGCAACCATTCAATTCCATCAAGGACAGCCAATCAAGCCCCTGGCTCGAGACCAAGGCTGCGGGAGGCATCCCTCTAACCTGGCTGCAGCAAGTCTGACAGGCTGTACCAGGTGACCCGGCATTGAGGTAAGTGCTGATGTTTGCGTAACACAACAGGAAGTGGAAAGGCTGCCTTTAGTTCGGCTTACACAAACCAGCACAAAGCAAATCTGAAATACTGATAACATTGTACCAGGGTAATTTCTTGTACTTCTCATTTTATTCTTCCTGTCACTGGGACTTTGTCTTTAATTTATAAAAACAGAAACTGCCCAGTGCCCTCCAGCTGGTAAAGGGGCACCTCTGGGCTTTGAACCCGGCACCGTGTGCTTCTGATTCTGCTCTGGGGTGTCCGCACATCTAGCTTTCCCAGTGGCTTTCAAACCACGCTCTAAGAGGCCCGGACCTTCTGCAGAGCCACTCAGGGCCACGTGCAAGGTGAGCTGAGGCTAAGGGGGCAGAGATCCAGTCTCCCTCCAGTCCTGTCCCAACCAGGCCAACCCTACCTCACTCTGTTTTATATATATCGAGGCTCTGTAGGAGTCTTCTTTTGAACTGAAATTTTTGCTACTGAAGGAAAAAAGGGAAGCACTGTCACATGGTGCACTCAGCCCAGACCGTGCACCGACGCAGATGGGGAAATGGACGCAGTGCTGCTCTCACGGGGGACGTGCTGCAATCGATCAGTGGGACGGCTCCAGGGTGCAGCTGGGGGTGGCTGTCACCATGCTCCTCATTGATTTTGGTTCTGGGCCAGGCCGCGGCTGAGTGCTGTCTGCTGAGGTACAGGACAAGGCCCCACTGTGACCAGGAACAACTGCCCTCTGGCAGGTGGTGGGTGACAGGAGAGAAAGCCTGAGAGCTGGAAAGGGCGGGGGACTGAGGGCAGCAGGATGGACCCCTGAACTCACCCTTCTGGAAGCCCCAGCGGATGGCAGAGCTGTGGCCGGAGAGCCTGCTGCTCCTGCGTCGCTTCCTTCCCACCATATCCAAGACTGTCATCAACTTTGGTTTCTGGGGCTTCTCAAACGTGAACTTCCCTGTGAATCACCTAAAGGGCTCCTTAAAGCCCAGGTCTGAGGGCGCTTCTCACAAGCTCCAGGGCGAGACTCCCAGCGGGGCCTGCTGTCCTAGGCAGGGGCCAGAACATTAAAGGGATCCCAGGCCCGTGAGTGAGGTGGCCGAGGAGAAGCAGCTTCTGAAGTCAGATACCTCACCAGGTACGGCTGGGGCCACCTGCATAGCCCCTCCACAGCCCACCTTGGAGGACATCTCACTTCCAAATCTCAGAACTAGTTTCTCAGATGGAGGAGTCTGCTAACCTTATTGTGGTTTATTTTGTAATTTATACGTGCATTAAATCATCACATTGCACATCTTAGGCTCATACAATGTTATGTGCCGATTAGGTCTCAATAAAGCTGGGGCACAAATAAGTAAATCCCCAACTAGAGCAAATCTGGGGGTAACAGGCAGTACGCTAGGAGGTTTTCAAAACCACAGAGTCATCCCAGAGGAGTGACTTTATCCAAATACAAGGAGTAAAACATTTTTATACTAAGACACATATGACTCTTCTATGAAGATAAGGCAAAATTTGTATAAATAATTATGACAAAATATGTGATTCACTCCAAAAAAAACCATCCAGCTTCACCACTTGAGGCCATGTCCAGTGCAGTGGGGGCTGGCTCCCCCTCCTGTGAGCAGAGAGCAGGAAGCCTGGCCTTAAGAGAAGGCATGTTCATGCAGGAACCAGCCTGTCCCTTGGGGAGCTGAGGGTCCTCAGGGACCTGGGGCTGTAGGGGGGGCTCACTGGGCACTGGAGGAAGAGGTGAGAGGCAGAGGACCTCTCGGATGAGCAGGGTTTAGAAAAGCAAAAACGCCTTCCCAACAGAGAGGGATTAAGTCCCTAAAGAATTCTACATAACCGAGTAGCACAACTGAGGCCCCTGGGCAGAAGCTTCCAGGGCCTTGCTCTGGGGCAGTTATCTGGGAGGAAAAACTCCATATGTGATAAACTTCCTCACTGCCTGTAACAGCAAAAACGTACGGAAACCACCACAATGCCTCAGGCAGGCCTGGCAAAGCCATGTGCAGGGCATTGACCCAACAGACTAGCACAGGATTAAGAATGTAGAAACCTATTTGCTGATCTGGAAAGACCCAGTACATATGCTGAAAAAAAAAAAGAGCAAATTATAGAGCGGTGCACACAACATCACCCCATTCTGGTATTAAAAATGTATATCCAAAAGCTATACCTCCATGGCAAAAGGCCTTTTTGCTGTGTTTTCAATTTTTCTGTACTAATCTGTATTATTCAAGTTACAATTAAAAATGGTTTTAACAGAGTGTTTCCAGCGGAAGGCAGAACTATTACAGTAGAACTCCACCTTTTGCAAATGTGTGAAGTCTCTACAATAGAGTTAAACATGAAAATGACGCAGGACATGGAAAGCGACTGTGAGAGAATCCACCGTGAAAAGCACAGCATAAAAGGCATGTGTGCTGTGCATGCAGTGATGTGGGTCATGCGGGGACACAAATGCCCAAAACCCTGTGAGCAGCAGGAGAGCGGCAGAGTTGTGATGGGCTGAGTGAAAGCTCTTTCTATCTTTAAGCACTTTCTACTGGTGTAGCAAGTCGTCTTCTCCCTAATCAAAATCAGGTTTAAGAGACAAAGAAAAGCCCGGGCAGTCCCTGCACGGGGCTTTGTGCTGGCGACCTCCCCCCCTTCCGGCAGCCCTGTGGTGGAGCGACAGCGCCCCACCGGGTCCAAGGCAGGAAGGACTCACGCCTGTCAAACGTGGCTGCTCTGGAAAGCCAGGCCCAGATGGGCACTGGGGGTGGGGGTTGGTGCACATCTGGGATAGCGGGTGCCGCATCTGCAGAGGAACTGAGGGCAGGGTGGGGCATGTACATGCAAAGCGTAAGTCTCCTGCAAAAACCAGAATGCTCCCCACTAAAGGGCAGGGGGGACAGCACTGTGCAAGAGTCAACAGGCCCACCTGGGTGCCCTCGCAGAGGCCAAGGGGGAAGCCTGAGTTCAAGGTGGGGCTCTGCCACATATGTATGAGGCTCAGCCAAGCGCCTGCTCAACTCTCCTCAGTTTTCCCATCTGTGGATAATCCCAGGCCCTGCCCACCTCCCAGACTGCAGAATGACCGGAACTGAGGGACAGTGCATGCAAGGGGAGGGCACTGAATCCTGACTCTGCCTTTTGTGGTTGCATGAATTTGGATGAGCTACTTGTCTCCAAACTTCAGCTTACACACACACACACACACACACACACACACACACACAGAGCCTGATGCCTCTACTGGCTTCCTAGAGTACCATTTCCCAAACCAGACCCACACAGGTCCTGAGAGCAAGGTGATGTGTCATGACCTTAAAAAAAAAACAACAACAGAAATAGAAGTATCTATTCACGAGAATGGGAATCAGTTCTTGGCATTTACCAAGCTCTCAAAAAATGTTAGTTTTTACTTTTCCTGATGGGACCAACAGAACTGACCACTGTCACACCAGTCATTAAAGGAAAAATTAGCAGGAGGTCTTATTAGACCTCTGGGATCCCTTTCAGATGCTAAGCTTTCCCAGGATTCAGAAATCAGCAACCCCCCACCCCTGCCACCCCCGAGTGCAGAGCTGGGGACAGTGCTGGGGGCTGGGGGGGGGGGGGAGGGGGTGGTCCCAGATGGCTGACACATCTCCCGACAATCTGCTACTGAAATAAGTAGAAAATTCAGGGCGGCCTTGCCAACCCCAAAGAGCATTTTCCTACCCAAAAAAGGAGCCGCTTTGCTAAGCATGACCCTCAGCCAAAGGCTGGTGCAAACCACTGAAGTCCTTCTCTGTTTGGCTTTACGTGTGGTTACTCAGAACAACAGAGAGCATGAGTTCAAACAAAGCCTTATCTTTACCAAAATAAAGCCCAAGAAGGGCCTGCAGGTTGTGCAAGGCTGATAAGGAGTGCCTATTACAAACTGTTCCCCAAATAACCTCACTGCCTCTTCCACAGGGCCGCTGATCCTCATCCAGGTCAAGGTGGCCGTGGAGGGCCAGGGGGACCTGACTCCTGGGCACCAAGGCGCTGCCCGACTTCTGGCTCTGGTGCCGTGTCTCCCAGAGCACCAGATCTTTCCCAAGAGTGAACCCTTGTCCCCTGTAGGCTGGTCTCACGGGGGCCCTGCAGCCACCCCTCTTGTGTGTGCCCAGCCTCACATCCCCTCCAGGAGAGGAAAGCTGGCGGATGGCGGGCAGAGTTTTCTGGACTGTGATTTTCATGTCATTTAGGTGGAACTTGCCCCTCCCTAATTTCTGGAACAGGACCTGCGAGACGGGCCTCCCTCGTCTGTTGGCTGAACTTCAATCTCTCACCAGGGCAGAGGGAGTGTCGCTGCGGGTCTGCGGCTGGCTCTGCGGAGGTGTTGGGGCAGCAAGCTGGCACCATGAGAAGGGCGGTCGCCACAAGAGCCCTAAAGAGAGGTGCTGGCAGTGCTCTATTTTCACTGCAGGAAACTGACAAGGGTAAACTGCCAGGAATACATGCTGGCAAGTGGCAGAGCCAGGATTCAAGCCCAAGCAGTCTAGTCCACACCACAGTCCGGGGCCCTGAACTGGATTTGCATCCCAGTACCATTATTTACCAGCTGTCTGGCCTTGTGCATGGCACTCGGCCTCTGCGGGCTTCTGTTTCTTTAATCTGTAAAACGTCCCATTTTACAGCATCTGCTTGCAGGCAGGGCATCAATGAGGCACAGTATGTGAAGTGCAAAGTACAAAGCCCCGTGTGTGGTAGGTGCTCAGAAACACCTAGGAGTTCCCACCTTGCTTCTCGCAGGTTTGGGCCAAGCAGTCGTGAGGGCCCTCGAGTGGCTGAGTCTGTGTGCTTGGGAGGCCCTTCCCACACACCTCAGCCTGTGCCCATCAGACAGGCCTTGGGAACAGATGTCTCTCTGGGCTCATCCTGCCTGGGGTCCCCTACTCCCAGCACAGGGTGGTCCTGCAGTGGGGGCTTGGGAGCAGCTCAGTGACTGGCTAAGGCAGTCGGAGGGCCAGGAAAGGAGAAGGAATCAGATGACAGAATCAGGACACTAAGGGACCACCAAGACCGCAGCTGGCTTACCTCTTCTCCAGCCAGCGTACGTGCGTATGCACCTGTGTGCATGTATGTGCATGTAAAGGGGACACAGCTGACTGGCTAGGGGACCCCAGGGCTCACTCTACCTTCTTCATCACACAGTCAGCACCCTGAGGGTTTTCAGTCTCCTCCACCCATGTAACTCACAGGCCTTACAACCGCCTTGGGGGAGGCAGGGCCAAGGTAAACACCCCTGCTTTAAGAACAACGAAATGCAGCCCAGGGCGCTCCAATCACATGCCACAAGTCACAGGCTATCAGTGGTGACCTGGGTGGAGACCCGGGGGCTCTTGGGCTGCTGAGGTGGGGTGTCAGGGGTCGGGACTCCCAAGACTCAGTGCGGAGCTAGAGATCAGGGGCCCGCCTTGGGGCCAGGGAGAAGGCAATGCCTGAGCCTAGCTCTAAGAATAGGCATGTCGAGAGTGAGTAGAGAGCCAGTTCCCTGAGCACCCCAGGTACATGGGGTGATGATCCAGAGAGACAGGTTTTCTCAGACTCTCGGAACAGAGGATGAGAAGAGCCATCACCAGGAACAAGCCAGAAGGAGGGCCCATCTAGGATGGGGAGACCTACCGCATGATGCCCAGAGGGTCCAGTGCCTCTTCCTCTTCCTCCTCAGAGGATTTCCCTGCATCCTGACCCTGCAGGCCTGGGATGGGTAGACCCTCATCCTCCGTTTGGTCCTGCTGCTTGAAGAAGTCAAAAGCCTCCCCGTCGTCCCGGGCCTGGTTGTGTGCCTCTAGGACAGAGACATCTCTGCTGGTGAGGTCCGCAGCCCCCGGGGATCTGGTGCCTGTGGAAGGAGACAGAAAAGGGCACCTGACACCCATGGCAGGGAATGAGGCATCGCATCACACCCAAGCTCCTGTGCCAGGACCTGAGCTGGGGGCTTCCTACAGCACCCTGGGACCAGGGTTGTGGGTCTGAGTGGATAAGGGGCAGCCTGGGCTCTGAGCCCCTGCTGCAGCCTGTCGGGGGTGAAGCTCCCCAGCGAAGCCTAGAGTGGAGTGGTTACAGGGAGGAGCCGAGGAACAGGTTGGCATCACAGCAGCGGCCGAACCTGCACGCCCGGGCTAAGGGCCGGACAAGCCAGCCAGCGTGCATTTGCGGGGCGTATCAGGGAGCTCTGTAATCCAGTGAAGATCTGCTCCAAGGGTCTGGGCACTTAGACTATGAGCCCAAGGAGTGCACAGTGAGCTTGCGGAAGATTTAGCACAAACTGTTAACGGTTCCATTACAAACTGGCTTACATCAGCGCTTCTCAAAGCATCCACTGATGGATGTCCATGATGTGGTAACAAGGAAAGGGAGAGCAAGCATCCGGAAACTTCCATAACAGCTTGACACTGTCACGACATCCAAGCATGGGATTTTTGTTATTTGTGAAAATATCTGTCTGTGACAGATTGGGAATATAAGAGCTAGTCCTTCCCCACAGATGGATTGAGAAATGGGTTTAGACCACTTGTTCATCTATACCTAAACAGCCACTGAGTGGTAGATCTTTGAAAGCAGTTCCTTCTTAAAAAATATCATTCTTAAGTAACAAACTTACAGAACGCATGGCACGTAGGGTATGAATACGTATACAAGAGTAATATGTGTTACTGTAATAAGTAAAACTAAGCAGTAATGATACACTGCCTTATGGTATGCTTTGCTATTGATTTATTAGGACAAACGTGAAAATACCATTCAAAATGTCACGAACCTTCAATTTCATGTAACAGGATTATGTAAAAAGCATTTTACAGGTAGGGGCGCCTGGGTGGCTCAGTTGGTTAAGCCTCTGACTTAGGCTCACGTCATGATCTCACAGTTCGTGGGTTTGAGCCCCGCGTCGGGCTCTGTGCTAACAGCTCAGAGCCGGGAGCCTGCTTTGGATTTTGTGTCTCCCTCTCTCTCTACCCATCCCTTGCTCATGCTCTGTCTCTCTCTCTAAAAAACAACAAATAAACATTAAGAAAAATTTTTTTAAAAAAGCATTTTTCAAGTATGGATTTATTTAAATATTGTAAAAATCTCATGCGAGAGATCCTGTTTGCACCTGCACTTTACAGATGAAGAAACTGAGGCACAGAAAGGCTAGGAAAGTCAGACCACCTTGTCCTGCTTCTCCATAACAGAGGGGGCCAGGAGATCGGGAGTTCCCCCCAATTATGGATCAGCTGGAGTCCCCATCTCACAGTCAACACAGACCATCGGGAGGCAAACAGGTTGTGATCTCATAGCAAACAACCCGGGGCCCACAAGCCCATGTAGGGGGGATGGAAAAGGAGAGGAGAAACCTGGGCTCTGCAGCCTTACCCAGTCCCAGCCTTTTGTGCATTCACTGGTTTTGCTTTTATTCCTCACCCCTTAAATTTTTTTTTTTTTTTGGGTGTATTTGCTATTTGTTAATTGTCTTCTGAAAACCTCCCATCTGTCTTGTGAAGCTTAGAGGCCACGGTCATTAGGAAGAGTTAAACAGAATGGTCCAAAGAGGGGAGAAAGTCAGGGGGAGAGTCCAGCACCTCCTGATGGGACCTCTCCCCACCCAGGGGTGCACAGAGACTTCATCTGCCTTGGACGGCAAGCCTGGATGGCGCCCGGGTGTACCAAGTGGGAAGGAAAACGTCAGCCACCCTTGTACAGCACTTCCTGCACAGCAGGCTCTGTTCTACATGCTTCACACGTGTGAGCTCACTGGATTCTCTTGCCACCTGGCTGCCAGGCATTGTCCCATCTGACAGCTAAGGAAACTCGAAGGGGAAGGAGGTGGCTGAGGACACACACTACAAGGGTTTGAAGTCCCTGCCACTGGGCCAGTGTGGGCTGAGCCTCCACCTGTAGCCATACCCAAAACACATCTGTGGGGGGCAAGCTGAGGGAGATGTCCCCAGGGACCAGGTCCCCAGGCCTGGCTGGCAGGAGGCAAAATGGGGTGTGTCTGTTGGGGGCGGAGTGGAGCTCTGGGGATGCCAGGAGGGGCATGGTGCCAGGGGCATGGGCCTCTGGTGGAGTCAGACTACAGAGAACACCCTGTATGAGCCCCATCTGGCACCCAGGCAGTCAGTCCTCAAAGACCAGGTGCCAGCCTCTCCCTGCCCACCACCACGGCCAGGCAGCGGGTAAGGCCCACCTGCCTCAACAGCCTGGCTGAAGCTTCCTGACTGCAGGCAGTAGCTGTGGACCCATACTGGCCCAGCCAGGGGAGTGAGGCCTAGTTCTGGGCCAGGGGAGACCTCAGGGGTTTGGGACAGAGCCTCAGGTACCTAAGAATTCTAGCAGCTCTGGGCTTCCTGCCAACTCGGCGTCCTTTGAGACACAGCGCAGAATCTCATTGAACAGGACTCTCCTTTCCCGGATGTCAGACTCCCCAACGAACAGGACCTTCCTGGGGAGTGGGGGAAGGCTGGCCGCGGGGTAATGACTGCTCAGTTTCTGGTAGAACTCCTCGATCTCGCTGTACTTTTTGGAGACCTGGAATGAGAGGGGCATGTGGTTTCCTGAGTACTCTCCCCCTTGCCCCAACCAGACAGCCCAGAGGCCGGGCTGTTTGGAGAGCCTGTCCCCAGGACAGGTGCCTTGGGGCACCTCTGACCCTCCACCCATCGTCCTTCCTCAGCTCCATTCTCAACACCCCTAATCAGTACTAGGCTCAATTATGAAAGTCTGAGTAGCCAGAGAGAAGATACAGCCATGGTGGATTCCAGGCACTGTCACGGGTCCAGGTAGAGACATTTGGCACAGGGACCCTGGCCCGGCCCACGGGCGACCAAGGAGGCCGGCTGCCTCCATTCTGGGTCTTCAGCAGACTAGTGGGGTGACCTCATGGTTTGGCCAGCTGTTAGGTCATCTTCCGACAACCACATGAGTCACCTTTTCTCAGCACAGATCTCTGGATCATATTCCCGTGTGCAAGCAGCAGCCTTCTAGCTGGAACCATCCCTACAGGGCTCCAGTGGAGAAGAACCAGATATTACAAGGTTGTTTCTCAGCCCTGCTGTCAGCCAGAACGCCAATGCACACTGGGACCTCGGGGGAGCAGGTCGGCAGGTGGTCCCAGGCCACCAGAGTCACCCTGACACTTAGTTCCCAGCTGAGTTCACATTCTATGAGGCCACCTCTGCATGATCTCTGCCCCACAAGGCTCAGGCCCTGCATGGAGGGAGCAGCCGCAGCACAGTGGGTCAGAGGCATTGCTGCAGTCTGTGCAACCCAGCGGGGGTGCTCAAAGAGTCACCTGCTCTGACCACACACCCACCCATCAATCGCCCAGCATCCTCCCTTGTCTTGGACTCTGTATGCTGGGCCTGGCTCCCCAGCTCCTCTGACGGAGCACTGAGCATAAAAACAGAGATAGACCCACCTCTGCTCCCGGGCCAGGGCCAAACCTGCGGCACAGCACTGAATGCTGGTGTGGCTGAGGACGCTGGGGGTGTCTGGAGGTGCTGACATGAGACCTGGCGATCCCGGTGCACAGCTGTGTTGGAGCGCACGGCCCTGGCTAACTACAGCTGTCACCAGAACCCCCAGCCTGTGAGGGTTTCACATGCCGGCAGGTGGCTGGAGCACTGGAGGAATTTAGTCCCCCAGCCCCCTTCTCCACCTTCCCCCCGCCAATGGGGAGTTCCCTGGGCCAGGCGGCTGCAGCCTGCAGTTGTCAACTGGATCTGGAGCTGGCTCCAGAGCTGGCTCTGGCTCTGGAGCTGTCCTGAGAACAGCCCTCAAGGAAAAAAGTAAGAGGATCCTTTCAGGAAAGAGATGTAGGTTCTAACCCCTGGGTCCTGAGAACAGTGACTCGGCCCAATCAGGGAAGCTGTGACCCTGAGGATTGAGCGCCCTCTGCTGGCCTGACAGCCCCACGCGGGTCTGGCCCTTGGACCCAGCAGGAGTGGAATGGGGTCCTGGAAGCTTCAGGTTTCCTGAGCACTGATAGCGTGAGAGGCCAGGAAGTTTTAAGTCAGGGGTGCCCCCCGCCCAACCAGGACCCACATTCATCAGTGTTCCAAAGCAAGGGCCTCTCAAGCAGCTTCCTGAACAGCTGGGAGAAGAGGCTCGGGGAGAGGCCATGGGTGCAGAGATGTGAGCTGCTGTTCACCTGGGGCCGCAACGGGCAGGGTGCACAGCACTGCTACCCTGAGCCTCTCCGGGGGAGGCGTGTGTGCTTGTACTGCCAGCAAGCACACGTGGGCGCCGCTAAACAGCAAGCACACCCAGTGTCCCTTTTTGGGGGCTGTTTTACTTTCTGGTGAGCAGTTAAATTCGTGTTTTTATTGAGACATGTATCCTCTTCAGGAATAGAATGCAAAATGCTCCCCCCTCCTTTTTTTTAAGCTAAATCATGAAACTTCAGAGATTTCGTGGGGGATAAATGCATTCTCCTCCGCCCTCGCAGGCGGTTCAAAATGTGTGAGAAGCCCCTGCACGCATGGCCATCCATACACGCACTTAACACCCTTTGCAGTTCTCACTGGCCACAAAAGACTCGCACTGGGGTGATGCACGGGGGCGTAAAGATGTCTCCACCATGGTCTCGCACATAAGGATGGCCCTCTGTGCAGGACTCAGACCTGCCGAGATGCTCCTCCAGGGCTCCCCGGATGTTGCTTCTCTCTTATGCCCAAAGACACGCACCTCAGATATTCTCTTCTGCTCCCAGCCCTGAAAACGTGTGTGTGTTCAGCTCCACGGTGGGTCAAGTCAGATGATCAGGAGTTGCAAAACCCCAGCACTCAGAGCCAAGCAGAACCAGATCCAGCACCCGAGATCAGACCTTGATTCTCCCTAAACGTCATCGATTTAAGTGGGCGCCTGGCTGGCTCAGTCGGTTAAGCGTCCGACTCTTGGTCTCGGCTCAGGTCATGATCTCACGGTTTGTGAGTTTGAGCTCCACAACGGGCTCTGCGTTGACAGTGCGGGGCCTGCTTGGGATTCTCTCTCCCTCCCTCTCTACCCCTTCCCTGTTCTTGCTCTCTCTCTCAAAATAAATAAACTTTTAAAAAAAGGTCAATTTAAGGAGCAAATGAAAGACATCGTGCTCTTTTCGATGCTTCCCATGTGTTAAATATCCTGTAAAGACCGTGCCATACATTTTTCTCTCTTAGAAGGTGATGTCTCTTCTAATAGGTCACCAGAGCTACGTAATTCATCGTTTTCCTTTCTGTCCTGGCTGCCAGGAGATTCAGAACTAAATATGCGCAAACCTGTAGCTGTTGATCCTGTCTGTACCACAGGACTCTGGCTCATTTTACCTTTAATTAAAAGCTCTCTCTTCCCTTAGCTCCTGCGACTCCACGATGCCCCCTTCTCTTCCCTTGGCCTCAGAGGCTCCTCCTTCTCTGTGACTGTCCCTGAGCTGCCTGTGTGTCTGGGGCTTCCTCCTAAACCCTTCCCTTTGCCCAGTCCCTCACTCCAGCCTCATGTGTCTGTGGGACACTTCAGACTCCACACATCCCCCTTAGACCCGCCCCTCCGCCGGTGCTCTACAGTTGGTGCAAACAGTCAGCCAGCAAATGATATGCATGTTACTTTGGAAATACTGTATTTTACAACTCTCTCCCTCCCTCTCCCACCAACTCCTGCTGGCCTGCCTCCAGCACTCCCCTGGGGCATCACTGGACTCGTGACTGGGCCCCCTGCCTCCTGCCCGGTTCCTTCCAATCCAACTCCACTCCCCACCAGATGGGCCAGTGAGTCACTCCCCTACTTCAAAGTCCTCCTTGGCTGCAAGACAAGTCAGGCTCCCTACACGCCCTCCGTGACCTGGATCCTGCCCGTCCTCACCCTCATCTTCTACTTCATCCAGGATGACACTGAACTGCGCACAGTTCCCCACACACAACACCCTGTGTCCAACCTCCGTGCCTTTGCTTACGCCCCGCCCTCTGCCTGGGATTCCCTTCTCCTGTATAGCTCTATGGGCTCGCTCCTCACCTCCAGAAATCCTCCAGAACATTTCCCAAGGGTGGGCCAGGTGCTGCTCCTCTGCACAGCTACAGCCCCGTGCGCTCCTGTCATGGCCTGCACCTGTCTCTTTACCAGTCTGTCTCCCCTCCGACCATAAGCACCTGAATCGCTCTTGTGCCCTTACCACCCAGCACGCTCTGGCCAGAGAAGCGCCCGCTCCCTGATGCTGCTCACACCTGTGCACCTGGCCCCCGGGCCCCCTCAGGAGCACCCTGGCAGAGCCCCCAGCTCACCAAGAACTGGACGACATCCTCGGGCCTGTGCTTAGCCGACTTGAACGCAGCCAGCCGGGTTACCACCAGGATCTGGTACTCCACGTGGCCTGACATCATCTTGCCCCGCACCTCCTGGTGCTGGGGCACGGTCAGGTCGAGGCCTGTGTGGACATTCTGAACTCGCCTGCCAAAGGGAAAGAAGGCAAAGGAAGCTCAGGTTCAAGTCAGCAGGCTTCTCGAGTGAAATGCAGACAAGACCTCGCGGTGGCCCTGCAGGCCTGGGGTACGAGGTTTCTCTGCTGGCTGTCCTCAGCGGTCACTGCCCCACCACACACCACATCTCACGGGGCCTGGCTGGTGAGCCCCAGGCCTGGGCCCTGCCCTTGGGCTGCTCCTGGACAAGGGGCTGTCCCAGCTGGAAAACGAGTGGGAGCGGAGGAGGTGTGGCTCGTGGAAAATCACCAGTGGGAAGGTGTGTTAACACACTCAGTTCATGTGCCCCTGAAGGATGGAGGGGATGCACGCGGGGGCAGTATTCCCACCAAGGAAAGTGCCTGGCTATCTGCACACAGTGCAAGAATGACTACTGCCAGGAACTTGGGCAAAGACACATCTCTTCAGCTACCTGGGGGGAGGTGGGGGCAACCTGGCTACTACAGAACCTGTCTAGCAGGGGGAGGTTGGAGAGGGCGCTGAGCGCAGGGCACAAGGCACTGAGAAGACCGCTGTACAAGGTTGCGAGAGGGTGCTTGGCCAAACATCTTGCAGAATCTGTAAACGCTACACAAACATACTGAATTGTATGGGGGGCCAACAAGTCACGAGACATTTTCTCTGAAGTGAGAAAAAACGGTAAGGATGTCCTCATCCTCTGTAAGGGTCTGATGCAGACCCATGCAGGCAAATACACATCATGCAAACACCTACGACAGGACCCCTCCTCATCAACGTTGAGACCTATTATGTGCTGGGCAGGACTTCCAGAACAAGAGCAAAGGGATGTTCTGAGGAGGGCGCTTCTGGGCTAACACTGCACCAGGGCAAGGCCCTCTCCCTCTCTGCCTAATGTCCCAAAGAGAGTCAAAGACACTCTCCCCCAGGACTCCTTCCACCTCCATGCTAGCACACGACACTGTCACCATGGTGATGCCGTCTGTCACCCACCAGAGAGGACAAGTGCGTATGAAGAGCATACATGCACTGACCACACACCCCTGCGCACACACATTTTCACGTGACACAAGGCACACAGTAATGAGCGCAAATCAATTAGGAAGGCCCAGGCGAGCCCAAACGTACCCCTGTGAGATGGAAAAACACACCTAGCATATCAGCCTTTCTCCTTTTGCCAGTAATCACACGAGCGCGCTTGGCCTGATGCTGAGTAGAGGCCGTGCTGCTCCCAGCTTTGAACATGGTGTCCACGGTGCTCCAGTTACTAGCGCGGGAGCGCAGAGCGGACTAAACATGAGCCTGGTGGCAGCCCGCACTGCTGCAGGCTCTGCAGGCTCTAAGGACCTTACCTAAGTCACTCCCGCTCTGGCAGCTCTACAAAGGGACACAACCATTTCCCCGAGAGGGAACCAGGCAGGGCACCATAAAGGGAGTCGGCTGCCCAGGTCTCAGCAGGTCAGAGGGGGAGCCAGGGTGTCCTCCCAGGCAGTTGCCCCAGAGCCCAGTGGAGGGCGGCAGGAATTGGGATCATTATGCTACAGAGCATAGGTGGGAGTGCAGAGGAGGGGGGCCTCTTGGCGGAGGAAAGAAGGCGTGAAGGAACCCTGGCCTCTCTGCTGAGAGGCACCTTCTATCGCCAGCGCCAGCGGGGCTCACTCTCTCTCTCTTAGTACCGCACACCTCCCAGCTCTTTGACACATCGGGACTTGTAGTCCACGGTCCCACTGCCTTCCACTGATGCTCCTGTTCCTGTCACACCTCCTCAGCTAGGAGGTCCTGGTGAACCACGGTTTCTGGCCTCCATTCCCCGGCCCCATCCCGAAGTCTCCAGTTCTCTGCCTCCTTTGTCCTGGTGCCCAGCAGCTGCACGGGACTGGGATAACACAAAGAGGTGCTGCCTGGTCCCACCTGAAATTCACCGCCACAACCTGCAAGCCACAGCCTAGGCCTGGCACCCCTCCCTTGGTCTAGACTTAGGCTTCTCAAAGTGTGGTCCCTGCCACATTGGTGTCACCTAGAAAATTAGGCCACTGAATCAGAAATCCCGGTGGGAGGGGGATACCAATAATCTTCGTGTTGACAACTCCTCCGGGTAACTCTGGTGCCCTGAGCCTGACTCACTCACTCTCCCACCCACCCACCCTAGACGGCAGGCAAACTTTTGCCATAAAGGGCCAGGTAGTAAACATTTTAGGCTTTGCAGGACATATGGTCTCTGTCACAACTACTCAACTCTGTCATGTGGCGTGACAGCAGCCAGACAATACACAAACTTTATTACAAAGGCAAGAGGTGGGCATGATTTGGCTCACGGGTACAGTCTGCCCACCTATGCTTTAGACCAAGCTTTTCAAACCGCAAGTGCATCTAAGTCGCCTGGGGAAGCTGCCAGTATGCACATCAGGTCTGGGGTGGGACCCGAGAGTCTGCATTTCCAGCCAGCTCCCAGGTGATGCTGATGCTTCTCAGCTGCTCCTGAGACCCGCTGAGCAGCAAGATATGGCGTCTAAGCCGCCTCTCTCAACAAACCCCCAGTAAACCCCCAGTACCTGTTCTCGCCTGACACCCCTGCTTCTTGGTCCACTGAGAAGGGCAGCAATCGCAGAAATCCCCAAGCCTCCCCCTCACAACTGGCCTGCGTCCCACTGGGGACAAACTGGCCGGCTCCTACCTGAGGCCATCACCTACTCAAGGCAGGCTCATGTAAGTCTTCCCCCTCCCCCTGCCTTCTCCTTCTCCCTCCCCCTCCTCCAGCTCTCTCTCCCCTGAGCACACTGTCCCCTTGCTCCCAAGCCCACAGTGCCTTACCGCCTCACCCAACACTCCCCCAGGCCCACTCCACTCCAGCCATGCTGGCCTGCTCGCTATGCCCAAGCACCCTCTGCCCCAGGACATTGGCTCTGCTGTCCTCTCTGCTTGGTACAGTCTTGCTCAAGATAGCATCATGGCTCTCTCCCTCACAGAGCTTGTCAGGATCTGCCCAACTGCCACTCTATCAGAACAACACTCCTGGACAAAACGGCACACCAATAAACCAGCACTCGCTCCTCCTCTTTTTCCCCTACCGTTTTATTTTCCTTCATACCATTTATCATCCCTGACACATCATCCATTTACCTCCTGTCCAGCTGTCCCCACTAAAGCTCCATGAGATGGGCTTCATTTGGGTGACTGTTGTACCCTAGAATCTGAACCAGTACTTGGCAAAGAGTAGCTATGCAATAAGTAGCTGGTGGGTGAATGCAGGTGCTAACCCTAGCGGTGGGGGGCTGTGCTGGAGAGCTGAGTTGGGGCCCAACCGTGAAGAGCCTGCCTGATGGCTGGTCTCAAGCCTTTGGAATTACCCTGTGGACAGCCCCTCGGGTTTGCCAGCACCTGCCACCAGGACGGAGTGAGCACTACCCGACTGGCCGTCATCACCAGCACGTGAGACCATGAGCAAGTCCCGTCCGGGCTGGGGCAGGGAGGGAAGCCACCTACCTACCCCCTTCCCAAGCACCCAGCACCAGAGTCACACTCCATCTGCGTGTGGCTGAGCGGGCGTCCGTTGCTGGCCCTACTCATACCTGCCAATCTCAAACCTCCTTTTTGCGGAAAATAAAGCAGGCTCAGGGACAGGTGACTTATGTAGGACCAGGTAAACCTCTGCTGCCAATGAAGACACAACCTGTCACTTCACTGCATCGTGCAGAGGACACCAAGCAGGTTCTGGCATCAGGGTTTGCTTACAGAATTACATTTTCTAGACCTCAAGCCACAGGGAAGTTCAGGTTACAGCGGGAAGAATAACAGCTGGGCTAGGCAGTACATTCATTTAGGCAATAAACTGTCGTCTTCGACCAAGATTTTGCGTAGGGGGAACAAGAGCGGTGTTATCAGTGAGTCAGTCACTGCGGAAGAGTAAAAGCGTGTGCACCCCAGGCTTTCCAGCATCCACCTTGCCCTGGGTCCTCCCGGTCTGGGTCAGGGTGGGCCCACACCGCACCTTCTAGCTCTGGGGCCTTTGCTGTCACTTGCTCTTCTCCCGAGCTACCTCGTGAGCAGTTGCCACCTCGTCTCTCCCCTCCACCTGGTTCACTCCTACTCTCCCTGCGGGACGGGACGCGCACTCCCGAGCAGTCTGGGTTCAGCCCTTGCGCCGTGTTCCTATGGCAACCTGCACCTACTCCCCACACCATCGCTCCCCGCCCGTCCGGGCTTGGTCCCGCTTCGCACCCCCCCCCCCCCCACACCCGCCGCAGGTCCGTGTTCATTCCGTCTCCCCTGCAGGGCCGGCCTTTTCTAATTCACCCGCATCCCCAGGGCCGCGCACCGGGCCCGGCACAGAGTGAGCACTGAAAGGAGGTATAAACTAGATTTTCAGGCGAAAAAGAAAATGAACGCACGTCGGCAGAGAAGGACAGAGGAGACCCCCTCTCTGCCCGCCTGCGGGACTAGCCAATCCCGGCCTTCCACTGGGTCTTGGGCCAGTTCGTCACCCTTTCAAGGGCCTCAGTTTTCCCCATCTGTAAAACGGGGATACTGAATGCGCCCACCGCTCCTGCAGGACGGTGGGGCGGTCCACCCCAGAGAACCTGCAGGGCCGCAGGGAAGGCCGGGCCGCGGGCCCACGGGGTCGGCCGCCTCCGCCTGCTCCTCCGACTGGGCGCATCGGGCTCGTTCGCGCGCACCCAGAGTCCACGCTGCCCGAGACGCGGCGCCGCGCACGGGGGTCTGGCTCACCTGGAGGTGACGAGCACCGCCGGGGACTGCATGACCGCGGCGGTTCCAGGCGGGGCGCACGGTCACGGGACCCGCTGGCGCCGGCGTCGCCGCGTCCCCGCCCCGCGCGCTCGGCCCGCCCCGGCTCCGGCCCCGGCCCCGGCCCGCCCCCTGGTGGCCACCAAACTTGGCCTGCGGCCGCCGAGAATTTCCAGCCTTTCTGGAACTTTGGGTACTGACTGAGCACTGACCGCGAGACACTTGGGTCCACCTGGGCTACGCCCCCTGTCCCCCCCGCCGTCCTCCCACGCCCCCCGCACCCCGTGCCCGAACCAGTATCCTGAGCCAACCCAGTGGCCAGAAGGCACGCAAGGAAAAACAGAGGAGGCCCGTCGGTAACCCCAAGGCACCGGTTTCACCCTTAGGAGTGCCCAGTGTCCCGGTTCAGAAGGTTAGGGTTAGGGTTAGGGTTACCCTAACCCTAACCCTAACCCTAACCCTAACCCTAACCTGGCTCCTCTGCCTTGGGGAGAGTGTTGGGAAACAACGCAACCAGTGGTCATGGCCCCGGGACCATGGCTCAGAGGGTCAAATGAGGTAACTTTACAACCCAGTGAACAAGATCAGTGAGACCCATTTGTGGGGCGTTATCTGAAGAAGCAGCAGCCACTCCGAGGCCTTCCAGGGCCTTCTCAACAAGAGCTTCTCAAAGCTCTTTCCTGTCCCCTGCTAAAGAGGTGTTGTTCTGACCTAGTCCCACTCCATGGAAGACTTGGTGAGACCCCTGCAAATAGGCTCTGGACTATCACACAGGGGGATGAGGCCCAGCCCAGCTCAGCACAGCAAGGATGAAGCAGGGGTGCCAAGGGTCTGCGTGAGGGTCAGGGATGGAAAATTACTGGAGGAGACAGCAAGGGTAGGGGGTTTCTTGCTAAACGGGGATTCTTGCAGAAGGCAGGCCAAGGCCTAAGACATCAAAGGTGGAGATGGAGAACTTGATCAGATATGGAGGTGATCAGATATCCCAGGTGGGGGCATTGTGTGTCAACTGACTTAACAGGATTCTTGCTAAGACTGGCCATCCATCCTCCAAACTGAAGGGGGAGAGTGGGGTCAAGGGCAAGGCTGATTGGAAAAGAATGATCTGAGGAGCCTAAAGTTTGGTCAAGGAGCCAGTCATTGTCACTCTAAAGTTTTCCCCTCGTAGAGCTGTTAAAACTCTCCCTCCCTTCTGTGTGCAGACCCCCCTCTCCAGGTACCCTCCCTTCCTAATGACACCCCCATCCCACAATGCTTCCCCCCTCTGGGAAGAGGAGAGGAGGCTTCTGTTTGACTGCATTTTCCCAAAGAACCAGCTTCCCTTCCCCACCCCCACCATCCAGTACTCCTATCAACAAGTTCTGTAGACACCTGTAAAGCTCTTAGGTCAGCGTGGGCAGATAGTGACATTAGTCAATGTGTTTTGTGCTGCTCTAATGGTGAGAAACGAAAAAAACAGGATTCTGCTTGGCTTCTGCCAGCAGTCAGAATCCATCACAAAACTACTCTGCTTTCTCTCATGGCCTTTTCATGCATTCATTCATTTACCCTTCCTCCCTCCCTTCCTTCCTTCCTTCCTTCCTTCCTTCCTTCCTTCCTTCCTTCCTTCCTTCCTTCCTTTTTCTTCCCTCCTTCCTCCCTCCCTCCCTTTCTCCCTCTCCCTTTTTCCTTCTTTCTCTCTTTTTCCTTCCTTCCCCTTCCTTCTTTCTTCTTCCCTCCTTCCTTCCTCCTTTTCTCCCCCTTCCTTCCTTCCTTCCTTCCTTCCTTCCTTCCTTCCTTCCTTCCTTCCTTCCTTTTTCTTCCTCCCTCCTTCCCTCTTTCTTTTCCTTTCTTTCTCTCTCTCTCTCCCTCCTTCCCTTTCTTTTCTTCTCTTCTCTTCTCTCTCTCTCTCTCTCTCTCTCTCTCTCTCCTGAGCTGGGCCTCCATTCTGGGCCCTGTGGAGGCTCAAGCTGCTCAGTGGACAGGATGCTCAGCCCTGCGGGGGGGCAGGGTGCAGCCCCTGATGTTGGGGTCATGGATAGGAAGCTGCTGAAGCCGCCTGGGGCTGAGCCTGCATTAAGCCTGTGGAGAAGACAGCCCAGGAGGATCTCGGGTAGCACTTATTTCCCAAGCACAGGTGGGGGTTGTGCCCCCCCCCCCCCCCCCCGCCGTTGTCGCTGCAGCTGGCAGCTTGCCAGTCACCAATGCCTTGCAGCGAGTGAAACTCAGCCCTGGCCCAGGGTTCCTAAATGCACACCACCAGGGACGTGGCGCTAGTGGTGCCTGCCAAGAATATGACTGGTCCCCCACGATAGAGCGACCCCGTCCCTGAGAGCAGTCCCATTTTCTGTCTCTGTGGGTCCTGCTCACCCCTATGTAGCTCCAGTGGATAATTGTATACAATGCACGGAATGTGGGATCTAAATCTGATATTTTCTGCTTCCTGCCCGACTCAAGGAGCCCCCTCCATGGCTGAAGCTGCAGTAATGCAAACCACATTGCAGAGGATCTTATAATTTCCCTTTGCACTGCCCTGGGGGAATGCTCCAGGCGTCAGTCTCCCCTCCCCGCCTTTCCCCAACCCCAGGGCCCCAGGGGCAGTGCAGTTCACAGCTCACAGGGAGTCAGATCTGAGCTCTGGCCACACCATGCACGGACCTTGTTCCCGGTGGGGCAGGTCCTCTGGGAGTCTGACTTGTCTCTGTCCTCTGGGGATCTGACTTGGCTCTGTCCTCTAAAGCAATGCTATAGCACTCTAGGGGTCTAGGCGTCCCAAGTGGAGCAAGGCTACCACTGCCCTGGTTATTCAGCAAGCACTCCCAGGCACAGCTCTGGGCCTGTGACCCTGCCAGGATGCAAGAGACACAGGCTTCCTTGGTGGGACTCACACATCACTCAGGAACACTCGGAAAGGTCAACATGATGCAGGCCCAAGATACACAGGGAAGGGCACATAACTAACTCAGCCTGGCGTTGGAGCAGACAAGAAATTCTTCCAAGAGGAGGCCATGACAGACCTGGGTCATGAAAATGTTATCTCTGAAGCCTTGGGTTTTCTCATTGGTGAAATGCGAGTAATGGCCTTTAATTCAAAGTACTGCTGGGAATGACTTAAGGTTAAATATGACAGGAATGAGAGGAAGTGTATGGGAAGCACTGTAGATTAGCTACCCAAAGCCATTCACAACCCCTTCCTCTTTAAATTTTACTGCCATGGAGCCTGGAAAGGTAAAACACTCATGGCTCCAGCCTCCCCTGCAGTTAGAAGGACGCGTGTGACAATTCTGGCCATGTATACAGAAGTCCCTGTGGACAGTTTACCTCTCTAGGAGAAAACTCTTTGTTTCTTCCCTGTCTTCTGCCTGGAAAGGGTATGTAATGCTGGAGAGGCAGCAGCCATCTTGTGACTATGAGGCACAAGCTTGAATTTGGGGCCTACACATTAAGGATGGAGGAGGCTGGGGACCTGATGGCTTATGAACTCTCATACAAGCCCCAGACTCTTTCTTGAGATTTATTAAGACTTTTCTTTGCATGACGCTTAGACCAGTCTAAGTGAGGTTTTCTGCAATGGGTTCCTCGTTGGTATGGTTGTAAAGTACTTACATAAGGCCTGAAATAAAAACTGCTCAATATGGGAGGGATGGTAGGGATGCTTGAAGAGGAGGAGGAAGAGAAGACATAAAGTGTGTCCTAGACAGGGGGTGCAAAGCCAGGGTGCCTCCAGAGAGCACAGTGTGCTCAGGGCTGGTGAGGAGAGCATTCAGAGGGGTGGCGAGAAGAGGTTTGGGGGGCCTTGTGCCATGCCGAAGAGTTGACATTTATCCCAGAGAAGTGAGTGGACGCCCAGGATGAACAAAGGAAGAGTATTTCAGGATGGGGACTGGGGTGTTGATGCACAGTGCCTTTCTAGGAAGTGAGGCCAGAGTCAGGGTGGGCAGACGGGATGGGCCGAGAAGGTAGGATGGTGGGTGTGGCACCCTGCTCCAGAAACTTGATTCTGAAACAGAGGAGGCAAGCAGGTGACTTCCTAGAACGGTTACACAGATGTCATTCGTCTTTGCAGAAAAGGTACAGAAAACATGGCTAGCACAAATAGAAAATAAAATCAAATTCATTTATTCTATACCAGGCATAACAACCATTGCCCTCTTGGCGTTTTGTTCTCTATCTACGTACACCTTTTAGACAACACAAAACCATGCTGGACAACACAAAAACATGCTGTTTTGTAACTTGCTTTTTCATTTACCACACTGTGAATATCCTTCCATGTTAAATTACCTCCCAAGCCATCGTTTGAAATCCTTACTTAGGAAGATGCCATGTGCCGATGTAGTGTCGCTGACTTGCCCAGTCCTTAAGCTATGGCTATGTAATGGGAAGGTGCTGGGGGTCCACGTGGGAGATGGGGGGCTGGGATCTCTTGAATGCTAGTTAGCAGTTTCAGCCAGATACACCAGGAGGCAGCTTGGGAGATAAGAGTTAGTGTGTCAGAAAACACTTTGGTGAGTCTCTGTGTACTTTCTTGAATAAGGCAGGGTCTCAGGATATTGGGAGAAGAGCAGTTAGACCAAGAGCTTCATCTTTTCGAGTCAAAGAGTGATCGACATTTGGGAGTTGTCTGCTGGCAACTTCTGAGCTCGGGGAGAGATGGGTGGGCGTCCAGCCAGGTGGGGAAGGTCCCTGTGGTGTGATGGCACTCAGCGGCAGCCTTGAGCCTGTTCTGTTGTGAGGCTCCTCCTGGGGTGTCTGGATGGTAAAGTAAAGGGACTTCCGAAGTCTGGAGAACTCGGGTGCACCCACACGGACACAAACCTCTCAGCGCCTTTGGTAATTGCCACCAGACGTTCCTCAGGGGGATGATTGCTCCTCCCAAAGCCACGCCAGCCCTGGATTCATTTTCTTTCTTTTTTTTTCTTAATTTTTTTTTTAACGTTTATTTATTTTTGAGACAGAGAGAGACAGAGCATGAACGGGGGAGGGTCAGAGAGAGGGAGACACAGAATCTGAAACAGGCTCTAGGCTCTGAGCTGTCAGCACAGAGCCCGACGCGAGGCTCGAACTCACGGACCGCGAGATCGTGACCTGAGCCGAAGTCGTTCGCTCAACTGACTGAGCCACCAGTGAGATTTCTTGTTTTAGAAGTGCATTTATTTGATTCCTAGTGAGGTTAAACATGTTTCCACCAGTTTGTTGGTTTCAGAATGTTTCATCCTAATGCTCCTGTTTATTTCCTCTGTGTGTGTTAAAAATTTGGCTTTTGGGGGCACCTAGGTGGCTCAGTCAGTTAAGCATCCCCACCCTTTATTTCGGCTCAGGTCATGATCTCGGGGTTGTGGGATCGAGCCCCATGCCAGGCTCTGCACTGACAGTGTGGAGCCTGCTTGGAATTCTCTCTCCCTCTCTCTGTCCCTCCCTTGCTCGCACACACACACTCTCTCAAAATAGATAAACAGTTTTTAAAAATTGGGTTGTTTGTCTTTTTCTTACTGATATGTAAGAATGCATTATAAAAGATACTAACCTTTTCTGATATGTATTCTCCCTATTTGTCTTTAACTTATTTTTCCCCCTAAGTTTTAATTTTGAAAAAGCTTCAAACTCACAGAAAAAGGGAAGGGTTCATGCCACATCTGCTCACCCTTCACCTAGACTCACGGTGAGTTTCTGAGATGGAACTAGATCACCTGGGGAGGAAGCAGGGCTGGGCAGAGGGGGCTGAGCCCCACAGTCACAGCAGGGGCTCAGCCTGTGGCCGGGAGGAACTCTGATAACACCCCACCCCCACCCCAAGTCCTCCTGAATTGAGATGAGGAGGCAGGACTGAATACCCCCATTGACTAGGCCAGTCTTTGGTTGTGAGCCACCCCAGGAGGGGTCTGACCTTGGTGAGGCAGCGTCCTTCAGTTACCCTGAGTCCCAGGGAGACTCAGTAAGCATTCCCAGCAGGGAGAGGGTAAGCACTTAAGCCCTGCAGAGGGGAGTGGGGCAGCTGAGGAGCTGTACAGGTGTTAACACCGCCATCTGCTTTATCCTTTCTCTCTCCTGTGATTTTCCTGAATGGTTGTAGACGCCATGACACTTCACTCTAAATACTTTGGCTCATCCTTTCTTAGAAGGACAGCGTTCTCCTTCATAACCACAATACGATGGTCATACCCAGGAAATGTGACCTAATTACTGTTACCTAACATACAATCATATTCCAGTGTGCCCAGTTTTTATTTACAACTGCTCCCTCCTCCCAATCAAGAATTGAATCGAGGATCATGCATTGTATTTAACATGGTATTTAATGTCATGTGCATTTAGGCTCCATTCTAGGGTTCTCAGGCTTCTCCATCTCCCGGGATGCTGTCATCTTTGA
This sequence comes from Puma concolor, assembly GCF_028749965.1. Lineage (NCBI taxonomy): Eukaryota > Metazoa > Chordata > Mammalia > Carnivora > Felidae > Puma > Puma concolor. The sequence continues at coordinate 16,258,959 of NC_141669.1, forward strand.
GGGGTCCACAGCAATCATGCAGGCTACTCCTCAGCTGGTGTTTGTCTCATGATTTCTCATGGTTTGATTCAGGTCACTGTTTGGCACGTAATCACATCAGGGAGCATGTGATGCCAGTGTCTCCCATGATTGGTGACATTGAGTTGGATCATTTTCTTTTCTTTAAGTTTATTTATTTATTTGGGGGGAGGGGAGGAAGGACAGAGAGAGAGAGAGAAAGAGAGGGAGAGAATCCCAAGCAGGCTCTGCACTGTCAGTGTAGAGCCTGACAAGGGGCTCGATCTCACGAACGTGAGATCATGACCTGAACCAGAAATCAAGAGTTGGACGCTAAACGGACTTAGCCACCCAGGTGCCCTTGAGTTGCATCATTTTCTTAAGGTCAGTTCTGCTTTTTGAATTTTTTGCATGCAGGTTTTAAGATTTTTATGTAGTTCCAACCCTGGACATTCCTGTTGGTGTTTTTTTTTGTTTGTTTGTTTGTTTTTTGTTTTTTTTTTTTACAATGAAATTATACTTTGATAAGAGTTCCTTACCCCAGACTATGTAAGTATTCACAGCTTTTCTCCAAATATATTTTCTACAATCGATTCTTTGATTCACTAGGAATTCATTTTGGTTTATGTCTTGAGATAAGGGTCATATTCTACCCCTCAAAATACTTAGCCAAGTATCTCATTGGTAGGTTTTATTGAACAATTTGTCCTTTCTCACTGGAATTGTCACCATTTTATATGCTAACTACTCACAAGCATTGTTATCTGGACTCCCTATTCTGTTGTCTTGATCTGTCAATGCAACCTTGAGTGGTAAACGGGAATTGCTTTAACGTGGATATCTAATAATGAAGCTCGCCGAGGCAGATTTACTGTTTGACGATGTAAAAAATGTGCATCTGATTTTAGATGGAGGAGAAAGAAGTGAGAGGGATCCCTGAGGAGGGCAGAGGGCTGGGCTACAGAGCATGGGTGGAAGCACAGTGACAGACACACAGCTTTGGTGTGGACGCTCCTTCCTCTTCCTCTGTTCAGTCCCCCTGGCCTTTCAGAGTCATATATTGAGGGCATCTTTCCATGCCCCACACCAAAATCTAACTCTTTTTTTTTTTAATTTATTTTGAGAGAGAGGGAGAGAGAGACAGCGTGAGCAGGGGAGGGGCAGAGAGAGACGAAGAGAGAGAATCATAAGCAGGATCTGAGCTGTTAGCATAGAGCCCAATGTGGAGCTTGAACTCATGAACCGTGAGATCATGACCTGAGCCGAAATCAAGAGCCAGATGCTTAACTGTCTGAGCCATTCAGGTGCTCCTTAACTCATTCTCATAATAGAGGAAGAGCAATCCATGTGGGGGTGTATCATAATTTATTTTATTATGGCCCTGTTAAAAGCCATTTTGGTAATATCTAGTTTCCACAACTTCCTCAATTTTAAAAATCCTTGTATACTCATCTTTGCCTGTGTGAGTAGATGCATAACAATTAAATTCCTACAAGTAAAAATGCTGAGTCAAAGGATTTCCTTCTTTAAAATGTTGGTGCTGTCATGGGGTGCCTGGGTGGCTCAGTCGGTGAAGTGTCCCATTTCAGTTCAGGTCATGATCTCGCAGTTCACGAGTTCTAGCCCCATGTCGGGCTCTGTGCTGACAGCTCAGAGCCTGGAGTTTACTTCAGATTCTGTGTCTCTCTCTCTCTCTGTCCCTCCCCCACTCGCACTCTGTCTCTCTCTCAAAAATAAATAAACATTAAAAAAAAAAAAAAAAGTTGGTGTTGTCACATTGCTCTTGGAAAATCTATGAACTTACATTCCTGCCAAGGGTATACAGAATGCCCACTTGTCCACTGCTCACCAATAATGGGTTTTATCTTCTGTGGTTTTACTAACCTGAGAGGTAAAGAAAAATGGCATCTCAGTGTTCTTTTGATTTGCAGTGATTTGCTGGTGGCTTTGGGATTTTGATTCTGTCACCCAATGTTTCCCTAACTCTCGCAGATTTGTGTCCCCACATATCACGATAAGCATTTTGATTAGAGTCCTCCAACTTTTTGTCCAACCCAGGAAGGAAGTCAGGGAGAAAGAACCGAGCTAGGGTGCTGCCCTAAATTAAGGTGTTATTTAGAGGTGGACCAGCTACCTAGAAAAGTGGGGAGCGCATGGGGTGGCCATGGCCTAGGGCCAAATTTTATAGGCAGCTTCCTCCTGGGCGGCACAGCCTCAGAGACTGTCTCTTGCAGACAAATCTCACAGATGCCTTCGCCACACGGGCCAGAAGACCTGAGAGAGACCACCCAACATTTGACACTGGGTCCCCAGGTTAGCCACATGATGCTTACCTACTGGACACTCTGCTGTGGAAACCATGCACATTTTGGTCCCAATGTCCTCATCCTCGGGGGCAGCTGCGAGGTCTCACTTCTGGGATTGGGGGACACAACTGGTTCCCCCAATTCTGCTCCTGGCCCATGCCCAGCCCACATCTGCCCAGACGAAGACAGTATGGTCCCCTATTCATCGTGTGCCTAGAACAGAAACCCTGGACTCCTATTTGACCAAGATTAAAGGACGGGGCGTTACAAATCATTGAACATTCTAAGAGCACCTGTTTTTTATTCCAAAAGGAGTTTTGTGTTTTTAATCTTATTTTTCTACAAAGGTCTCCAAGAAAATCTCCAGAACATTCAGACTACTGATATTCACAAGATGGCAAGCTGATAGAAGGGAAATGCCTCCAAGACAGAGGCCATACAGGGGATACTGGATGCACAGGTTAGAGCAACTAGCCTCCCAAAGGTTAAACCAAGACTTGCCCAGAAAACAATAAAAGCCACCACCAGTGAGCCAGGCACTGTGATGACTTTACCTACTTTATTTCCTTTACACTTTGGCACACCCTGACAGGTAGGATCCCATCTCCATTTAAAGATGATGGGGCGCCTGGGTGGCTCAGTCAGTTAAGTGGCCAACTTCGGCTCAAGTCATGATCTCGCGGTCCGTGAGTTCAAGCCCCGCGTCGGGCTCTGTGCTGACAGCTCAGAGCCTGGAGCCTGTTTCAGATTCTGTGTCTCCCTCTCTCTGACCCTCCCCCGTTCATGCTCTCTCTCTCTCTGTCTCAAAAATAAATAAATGTTAAAAAAAAAATTAAAAAAAAAATAAAGATGAGGAGGTGGGGGATGGCAGGCTACTTAATTTAACCAAGGTCACAAGGCTAGTGCACTACGAAGTGCACTTCCTGGTTTGGAAGCCAGGTCTTTATCATGACCCCATAATGTAGTCTCTTTCCTGGCCTCAGTGGAGGCCTGTGGCCCTTGTCCCCTCATCTCCCAGGATACCTTACAGCTTCAGGTGACCTGGTTCAACTGCAGGGGTCCTGGTGCAGGGGCTCCTCAGTCTTCCCCCAGACTGGCCGGGCAGGCCTGGGTTTTGTAGATCGGAATGGGCCAGAGTGCTGCCATACTGTGATGCTGTTATAACCAGTGACCAGCAGATGGCAGTGTCCACCAGCCCTTCACCATTTGTTCCTAAGGGAAGGAAGGGCTCTGAGATGTCCCCTGTGGAACTTCCAGGAAAGAGGCCACCCACTCCCTTCTTCTCTGTCCCCTCCCCCCACCTAGCAGACCCGGCCCAGGGGCCAGCTGGAGCAGGTGGCCCCCGGGCCAGGCTGCAGCCAACCTGCTGTGGATGCCTGAGCTGTTGCCAGGTAACGGGGAGAGGCAGCCCTGGGTTGAGCATGGGAAATTCCTGGGAGCCTGAGGAAGCCCAGCCCCGGGCATCAGAGGGCTGAGCCAGAGCTCTGCTGGAATCTTCCCACACCTGCAGCCCAGGCAGCCCCATCCCAGCTCTTTCTGGGGGAGAGGACTGAAGTACATCTCCAACTGAGGGGAGACTGGCTGCACCAGAGGCAGTAGTAGGCGGCTCCCTCTGTGGGTCGATGTCACACCCTCCCAGAGAGACCTTCCCAGAGAGATCTTCTCCAGGGGCAGAGCCCAGGCTCACCCAGGGCCCTGCCCCCTCACCACCAACCCTCTCTCCAGCTCTGAGTCACAAAGAGCAGAGGCCTGGCGGGTCCAGACTGAGGGAGGCTCCCGTCTGGGTCTCTGGCAGTGGGGCCCACCCTCACCTGCTCTCCACCTCTCACAGCTGGACCCACCGTGGCCATTTGATTGTCGAGCTCACCGTGCACTTGGCAGGATGGGCTGAGGGACACGCAGCCCAAGGTTAGGGGCTGGAGTTGGATTCTGGTCTTTAGACTCTCAGGAGCATCAACCAATCATAGCCAGGGGGCATCTAGCTTATTTTCCAATATAATGCTTGGCTGCCCTGGACAGGCGGAGGCTGAGCCCCCATCTGCCTCACCTACAGGGTGCCTCAGGCACAGCTGGGGTGACACCTGCTGAGCTGCATGGATAGCAAAGGCACAGGATCACAGAAGGGACCCACCATCCCAGATGGCTCGATGCTAGTCACTTCCTTCCCCCAGAGACTTGGCTTCCTTGTGGACAACAGAACCGTGGAGCAGGCCATCTTTAAGGGACTGGTCATCACACATGGAGGCCCAGTGTCTGGTGTGGCAGGAGTCACTTGTTCAAGACTGAGCAAGCTGCAGGTGGGGCTGGTGCAATTTCTGGTCCCTGAAGGTCACCACAAGGTGGCTCTAGCTGGCAGAATCCAGGACAATGACTGACCCTTGAACAACAAGGGGTTGAACTGCGTGGGTCCACTTATACATGGATTCATTTTGATAAATACAGGACGGTACTGTAAATGTGTTTTCCTTACAATTTTCTTAACTTTTTTTTGTAGTTTATTGTTAGAATATAGTTTATAATACATGTAACATACAAAATGTGTGTTAATCAATGGTTTATGTTATCAGCAAGGCTTCTGGTCCACAGTATACTATTAGTAGTTACATTTTGGGGGAGTTGAGCTACATTCAGATTTTTGACCGCGCAGGAGGTGGGGGGTGGGTGCCTAACCTCTGCCTTGTTCAAGGGTCAAATGTAACTTCCTAAGTGGCAACATAACCCAGGGTGCCAGGCTCATGCTCCAGATGACATGTAAAGGTGCCTTTGGGAGACGCCGTGGCTCTTGCAGGTGCAGTATGAAGAACTTCCTCACGTTCAGAGCTATCAGGAGGCTATGTGGGGTATGAGGCTCCCCATCTCTACAGGCACACAAGCACAGCCGGGTAGCAGTTTGTCATGATTCAGGCATGCGGTGCCAAGCTGGCCCAAATAACCCAAAATGTTCCTTTGGATCCTAGGGTTCTGTGACCTGGTCAAATTCCGGGTGCTCTGAGCGAGTGGACAGCTTCTGCAGCGAAGGGATGAGCAGCAAAGTACTCTCCGAGGGAAGGGTCTGGAGGTCAGAATGTGGGGACCATTCCTCTCCACCTCAGTCATTAACACCCAGCCCACAACCAGGCTGCTTTTACCCTCCCCACCCCCCGCCCTTGGAGCCAGTCTCACTCCCTGTCTCTGAGGTGGTAACCACTGGAGTCTGGAGTGCTGGGGAGTTGGGAGGTGGTCATCAGACTGATGAACAGTGAAAGCTGGAAGTGCCTGGTTTTCTGAACTTCCTGCACTGGTGTCGGGGCCTCATCAACAGCTTCCCAGGGACGTCCGGGGCAACACAGAAGGCAGAGGAAACTCCCTTCTAAAGCAGCGCAAAGAACACACCTTCCAGTTCTCTTGCCTGGTCCGCCTACCAGAGGCTCCCTGCATCCCCCAAGAGGAAGCCCCAAGTGAGCCTGGGCCAGCCTGGCATCGCGGGTCCAAGGGCCGCCTACTCACCAGAGGCCTCAGCTTCATGGAGTCAGGGGTGGAGGACCAAAAACTCCCGGTCTCACGTCTCCCCATCCTCAGGGAGGGCGCCACCTTCACTCCAGACAGGTACTGATTCATGGGCCCCAGTGCATCCAGAGACATGGATCAAGTCAAGCCCTGGGTGTGGGCCTGACTCGTGAAGCCATCAGGTCACATCATGGAAACTTAGCAGTTGGACCACGTGCTCCTGGTAGCCCATCCTACTCTGAGCTCTGTGGCTTCAGGAGCCACAGGCAGGCAGGCAGGCCCTGCTGCTGGTGATGACAGAATGTGCTCAAAGGCAGACGTTGTGAGCTCGTAGCTGGCAGCAGGGGCGGGGAGGAGTCCCCAGGCGGATGCTTTCATGGTCTTCACCTAGACCTGACCCGAGAGTTCATTCTCTGCCAAGAATTTTCCGGAGAGCTAGAGAGGAAAGGCAGGACATTCTGCCTCTTCACTGGGGTTGGGAGGTGTTACAAACCAAGCCTTTCACATTCCTACTTCCCCTGTGGGCAGCCACGGGATGGGCAAAAACAGCTGGTGACTCCAGGCTCTGTCACTTACCAAGTGACCCTGCGCAAGGTGTGCAATTTCTTTGTAACTCAACTTTCTTTGTCTATAAAATGGGAGTAATGATACCTACCTCACGGGACACAGCAGTGGTGGGAATGAAGTAACAGGAGGTGTGTTAAGCAGTTGGCCTGATGCCCAGCGTTCAGAGAACAAATGGTTACTGTCACTATTTCAGGGGAAGGAGAGGGAGCCAGACATCCAGACATGGCTCAAGCATCCCTGTGCCTCCCTCCTCTCTGGGCTCAGCTCTGGTGAGTCCTCTGCTGATCGAACCCCACTCCACCCCTCCGGCCCTGGCTTCCCATGTGCCTGTCCTGTGCGTTGCTAAAGCCACAACACATAGAAGACTACTGGCAGTAAGTATTTACTGGAAAGAAGGAATGAATTGGGGGATGGATGAATGATGAACGAATGAATGATTAGCTCACTTTACAGACAAGAAGCACAGGTGGGAGTGGTTAAGTCCTGGCTCAAGCACAAACAGCTGGTGGGCAGTCTTTTCCAGAGTGTTCCAGTGCCTGTGAGCCACTTCTCTTCGAGCCATCATCACCCTTGGGCCCCACAGCACACCGGGGGCAGGGTGGGTGGGGGGCAAGGCTACTGAGTCTCATCTGTGCCAGCCTGTTATCCTGGCCACACACAAACTCCCTGAGGTAAGAATCCTCCCATTTTACAGATGAGGAAATTTGGCCTCAAAGAAGCTAAGGGGCAGCAAGAATTCAGGAACACGAATTCCTAAACCCCAAGGCAGCCGCAGGACAGAAGAATCATATAATCAACACGTGTTCGTTCAGTAGGGGCTCTGCCAAGTCTCTGCCAGCACCTTCCCATTCTGTCCTTGCTCTTAAGAGGTCAAAGCCAGGACTAGAACTTGCACTACTGACCCTGGCCCTGGGTTCCCAGGGTGTTTGTACAAATCATAATCAAAGATTGCTCGCATGTAGCTCTAGGGGGAAAGGAGCTAGAAAGACATCAGGGACCCAGCACTGGCAAGGACCGAGGGGCCCCCCTAGCTGGGCTGCCAAGGGGCTGGAGAGGCTGCTCCTCTCCAGGGGGAGGCACTGCCAGACAACCTGCGTGGGTTCCTGCAGGGCCACTTTGTACCAGCACCGCCCAGAGAGGGAGACCTGTGGCCAAGGCCTTGTTTGTTGCTGGCACTCCATCCTCAGTACCTAAAGCAGGGTGGGTTGAGGCAGCCCTTGTTGTTCCCTCCCCCTCCCCCCCCCCACCACGTCCTCCCTCCCCTCCCCTGCCTGCCGGCCCCAACCACAGCTTCCCCACACTAATGCCTTTCTCCTCTGCCCACCTGATGGGCCTGGGGTCCCGGGGAATTGGCCCTCGCCAGACCTCCCCTCCTGCCCCCATACGTCCCCGGGGGGTGATGAGTGGACCAAAGTGCCCAGATGAGCAGGTGCCGCGTCTCCGCGGTGGCCAGCATGGTCATCACTGAAGAGGTTGCTTGGGACCAAACCGCTGGTGCCTGGGAACTCCCCGGGCCGGGCATGACCGTGGGCCAGTGTGGCGCAACCGGGAAAGACTTGGGACTCACTGGGCTTTGAGTCCTGTGGTGTCATGTTGACGCTGATCAACTCAAAGTGACCATGACGCACCGACCCCCGTCCAGATTTCAAGTTTGGTAGCAAAAGTGAAATTTAAAGGAGAAAGAACGCGTCTGCGTTGCTTTGAGTGTCGTTCCGGCTCAGGTCCTCCACCTGCCTACCAAGAAGACCTCGTCCATCCGCTGGACGTTTCCGCACTGGGGCATGTTGGGCTGCCGGTGGAGCTGAGCCGATCCATACCCGTCGACGACCTCCCTACCCCGCTCGAGTGAGCTCGGGATGCCGCGCAGTGGCTGCGGGGCGTCCCCTCCACCCATCACCCGTAACGGCGGCCAGAGAAGTACGGAGGCGCCAGCCTGAGACTCTCTGCTGCCCGCCCTCCCGGCGTCTGGCCGCGCCCCAACATACCCGGTAGCCCGTTTCCGTTGGCCGGCCCCCCAAGAAGGCCGGCGGAAGGTCGTCACTTTCGCTGCACAAATGAACCCAGGGCGCTGCTCCCGCGCAGGACTCCCCACATCACCCCGGGGCTGCCACCATAATTCTTGCGCTCCTTTGAGGTCGTGGCTCCGGCTTAAGCGCACGTTCTGAGCGCAAACCGTTGCTTTCCAACTGTCGGTCCATATCCATCTGTCTTTCCGGCCTGCTCTTCCAGCCGCTAGCCCTCTCTTCCCTACGGGTCCCCTCCCCTGCTCCCGCCGCGCGTTCCGATCTTTGGAGGCTGTGTCAGGCTGGGCAGCCTTCGAACCGGTGATGAAAAACGCGCCTTTGTGGCAGCCCTGCGCGCCCTGTGGCCTCCGTGCGCCCTTGTGGCCTCTCTGTGCGCCCTGGCCCCGAGGTCGCAGCACTGACGGGCGGGGCCGAGCCCTTCCGTGGCCCCACCTCTGGCGTCTCAAGCACTCAAGGAATTGGAGCGGGCGGGGGGCGGGTGCTTCTCCGCAGGGGAGTGGGGACGAAGCTGGGCGGGTACGCGCGATGCCTCGGAGCCTCTAACTCCGGAGGGCGCATTTGGCTCGGGGGCGGGGTGGGCAGCGGGGGGCGCATCGCCTTGGGGAAGGGAGGCGGGGCCCCGGTTTGTGGCGGGAGCCTCGGGCGGGTAAGACTTGCAAGGAGAGAGTGGGGGCGAAGCGCTACGGCGCGGGGAGGAGGCTCCCGTCCCGGACTCCGCGTTAGGCCGGAGTGGGGGGCGCGGCGCTGCCACTCCAGTGTTCAGCAGGGGGCGCTGCTCCGGGCGTTGGGCGGGGGTGGGGTGGGAGAGGAGGGGGGGCCGCGACTTGCTGCGCACACTTCCCCCATTATTAAACACTATGTTCAAAAGGCGCCGGGGGACTTCCCGGAGCCACGGAGCCCGCGCCGCCCGCCCGCCTGGCCCACGGAGCCCATGGACCTGAGCGCGGCCGCCGCGCTGTGCCTCTGGCTGCTGAGCGCCTGCCGCCCCCGCGACGGGCTCGAAGCGGCCGCCGTGCTGCGAGCGGCGGGGGCAGGGCCGGTCGGGAGTCCGGGGGGCGACGGCGGCATCGGCAGCGGCGGGCGGACCCTCGCCCCGGCTGCGGGCGTCTCCGCTGCCCCGGCCGCCGCGGCTCCCGGAGTCCGCGCCGCGCGCCGCGCCGCCGGCTCCGGCTTCAGGAACGGCTCGGTGGTGCCGCACCAGTTCATGATGTCGCTTTACCGGAACCTGGCCGGGAGGGCTCCGGCCGGGGCAGCCGCCGCCTCCACCTCGGTCTCTGGCCGCCACGGCCGCGCGGACACGATCACCGGCTTCGCAGACCAGGCGAACCAAGGTACTCACGCCTCTTCTGCGCCCGTCCATCCTGTCCGCTCCTAGGCTGAGGCCACCGCCAGAGCCGAGCCCCTGCTCCAGACCCTTCCGGGCGCGGCCTCCTCACGTCCCAGCCTCAGGTGTTAGAAACTCCGCCGAGTCCCACGCACCCGAACCCGCTGGACTGTGGCGAGAGGCGCAGCAGCTCTCAGGGCCCGGTCTCAGAGGGCTGAGCCGGTCCCTCCGCCGGATTGTCTTGGCCCTGCCGGCCGGCGGGTCCCCTCGAGGAGGCAGGCAGGCTGAGTCCAAGATCCGAAGCAAGACGGGGCCCGGGCCGAGAGGGACTGCGCAGTGATGGTGGTGGAGACGGCAGCGGCTGTTTTCATTGAAGCAACCTCTGCAGCTTCTAGTCTCCTGGGGGGGGGGGGGCGCACAAATTGGGGGGAATTCAGGGGAATGAGGGAAAGAGGCAGGCATTAGACTGAAATAAGTGGCCCCGAAGAGGCTGGTGGCACCACCAGGTACACGGAGGTCCCTTTCTGGCGGGCTGTGTCAGGGTGGAGGTGTGTGGCCATGGGTGTCTGTGCCGGGCCCCTGGGACAGCCAGAGGTGGAAGACCCCAGTTGTGTGAGGAGGAGAGGGTGGTCAGTGAGACCGTGCAGGAATGCAGGCCTCTCTTGGACCCAGCACCCCACCTTACTCTGCCCTGGGTCTCTTAAAAGTAGGACGTGGGTGAGATTGTGGTGGTGGCTGTGTGTCATCTGGATTTTATTAATCTCTATTGAAGTCATTAAAGCAGATAGATAGGGAAAATTTAACTAATTTCAGGCGGAAATGCAAGTAATGTTTGCCTTAATTCTATCCAGCCAAAGATTCAGCATGGAAGGCAGGAGGGGAAAAAAGGAGGGGAATAGGGCTGGAAAGGAAGCGGCAGACTGGCCGTTTCTGGGAGCCTCTGCTGGCTGTGCATCCCAGACCCTAGCCTGGGAAAGCAGGTAGATGTGACCAAATCACCCTCCTCCTGGAATACACACACAATGCCTACCCACAGACTGCTTTATTTTGAGTGTGGGACATCCTGGGTCCAGATGGCTCTCTGGTTCAGTGGCAACCACGTAGCATTCTGTGTGCCCCCCCCCCCCCCCCCCCCCCCGGACTGGATGCTGGATACAAAGCCTGAGTCCTAGGCCAGGGGAGGCTCTAGCCCTAAGGCTGCTGTGTGGGCTCCCAGGATGTAGAAGAGGTGAATGCGCAGGGCTGTAGGCCGGCGGAGGCACCAGCTGCTCTTTCTCAGGTAGAGCTAGGCCTCTGGTTAGCCTCAGCCTGAGCTAAATCTTTTCCTGGGGAGCTCTACTTGGCTGGCCAGGCTCTGAAGGCAGCTCTCCTTCCTGCGTCTGGAAGGAGGGCATGCAGTGGTAGCACATTCAAGAAGGGAGATGCTGTTGGGGGGGGGGGGGGGGAGCTCAGAAAAAGTGCCCACAGGGAGCCCTGGGAGAAAGCAGTGGCGGGGAGGAGCCCTACTAGCCTAGCACTTGGAGCTTCCCTCGCTCTCCCCTCTGGGTTCAACTTGGAGCAGAGCTACTTGAGGTCCCCAGAAGCCACCGGCAGAGCCCAGACTTGGGACCTAGGGAGGCGAGGGCCTGGCGGTGGTAGTCCGTCAGCAGATTTCCAGTGGTGGGGGAGGTCTGCACACTCTCACCGAGTTTGGGGCAAAACGAAACCATATGACCTTCTTCAAAGGGAGCTCCTTATCTGCTGCTCGCTGGAATTTCAACTTTTTCCCCCCCTCAGCCCAAAAAGAAAAAAGTGCCCACGACCAGAAATAAAACCCCCAAACCCTGAGAGAGAAGTCATAACGGAGGGAAATAATATGTCCGCGGAGGTATCGGTGGGTCCTGGAGGCGAGACCTCCTCGAGCCACTGCCTTCACTGCAGCCCCCCCCCCCCCCCCCCCCCCCGCATTGCTCCAAATCCTTCGGAGAAGGTTCCTCGTGCTCCTTTGCCGCCTTCCCTCCTCCATAGGAGGCCGCGGAAAGCTGGGAGAAGCTGAGACGGGAGTTTCCCATTGCGACCAGCAGCGCTCCTCGCTCTGAGACCTTGGGCCGAGCCGGGCCCCTCCCTAATTGGGCCTTAGTTCCCCTTCAGCTTGGCCAGGAGGAGGATGGATAAACCAGAGGGTTTATGCAGCCCCGCTGACGCGTTTTCCTCTGGACTACTCGCACGCCTGGCCAGGCCAGCACGGGAGATCGTGGCCCGCAAGGATGTCCAGGTTGAGCTGGGGAAGAGAGGTAGAGGAAGAAGCAGAGTTTTCAGGGGACATGATTTTTCCGTTTTCGTACAGCCAGGACTCCGCGGCTTTCCTGGGGGCTCAGCGGGGCAATAATGAGCAGTCCGGGTACAGCGCGGGACCTCGGCCTGGCCTCTAGACCTCGGAAGGGGCATAGGACTTCTGATACGCCTCCCGCGGAGCCCTCTCTCAGCCACCGGCCCGAAAGTCTGGCATCCGATCTAGACCTCGCAAACCCAGGGCTCTGGGTCAGGCAGCGGACCTGCATCGGGTGCAGGGGGTATGGTCCTGTCCCCGAGGCTCAGCGATAAGTGAGTGCCCGTGGGTTGTCCAGGTGGTGGAACTTTGGTTCGATGAACCGAAGCCCCGGTCCCGATAGTCGACAGTCAGGGCGAAGGCTCCCTTTACTCTGGGTCAGGCTGGCAGGTGTCTGGCTGGGCCGAGACGACAGGGCTGGCGCCAGCTCCAGCGGGCTTACTCCCGCATCCGGGGCAGTTGGGCTATATGCACTTAGGGGGCCCCGCGTCCCGGAGTGCGGGCTTCGCTCTCCGCTCTCACCGCGCTCTTTCTGTCTCTGCCCGACTTCTGCAGACGAATCCGCAGCCGATACCGGCCAGAGCTTCCTGTTCGACGTGTCCAGCCTTCCCGACGCCGACGAGGTGGTGGGAGCCGAGCTGCGCGTGCTGCGCCGCGAGTCCCCGGAGCTGGGCCCCGGCAGCGCGACTCCCCTTCCGCTGCTCCTGCTGTCTACGTGCCCCGGCGCCGCCCGAGCGCCCCGCCTGCTGCACTCGCGGGCCGCCGAGCCCCTGGCCGGAGCGCGCTGGGAGGTGTTCGACGTGGCGGACGCAGTTCGGCGCCACCGCCAGGAGCCGCACGCCACCCGCGCGTTCTGCCTCTTGCTGCGCTCAGTGGCCGGGCCCTCGCAGGGCCCGTTGGCACTGCGGTTGCTGGGCTTTGGCTCCCGGGGCAGGGACGGCGCGGCGGCCGAAGAGCGCGCTCTGCTCGTGGTTTCCTCCCGCACGCAGAGGAAGGGGAGCCTGTTCCGGGAGATCCGCGCCCAGGCCCGCGCGCTCGGGGCCGCGCTGGCGGCGGAGCCGCCGCGGGACCCGGGACCCGGCACCGGGTCGCCGACAGCGGTCATCAGCGGTCGCAGGCGGCGGCGGACGGCGCTGGCCGGGGCGCGGGCGACGCAGGGCAGCGGCGGGGGCGGGGGCGCGGGCCGGGGCCACGGGCGAAGGGGCCGGACCCGCTGTAGCCGCAGGCCGCTGCACGTGGACTTCAAGGAGCTGGGCTGGGACGACTGGATCATCGCGCCGCTGGACTACGAGGCGTACCACTGCGAGGGCGTTTGCGACTTCCCGCTGCGCTCCCACCTAGAGCCCACCAACCACGCCATCATTCAGACGCTGCTCAACTCCATGGCGCCGGACGCGGCGCCGGCCTCCTGCTGCGTGCCCGCGCGCCTCAGCCCCATCAGCATCCTCTATATCGACGCCGCCAACAACGTGGTCTACAAGCAGTACGAGGACATGGTGGTGGAGGCGTGCGGCTGCAGGTAGCGTGAGGGCCCGGCCCGGCCAGGGAGGGGGCAGGCAGCCGCGCCACCGAGGACCCCCTGCTGAAGAGCAGCTGTGGGCCGGGGCCTGTCACTGAGCGTGGGTGCGCGTCCGCCTCTGGTCCCGCGCCCGCACGGAGGGAGAGCGCACGTTCACACTCACACCATCACTCACACCCACACACTCGTTCACTCATGCACACCTTTACCGTGGGCAGCGTCCACCAGCCCTGGGAGCAGACGACCTGACGCTACCGAATGACGCTTACCGATGGGGAATGACACATCCCCATCGTACCCGTCGTCCCCTTTTGGAGAGAGGATGGTGTTTGTGGCAGTGTTAACAGTCACAGGCGCTAAATCGGGTAGGAACGGGTTAGGGAATTGGGGGCTCCAGAATGGGTGGACGAGTGGGGGACTGGAGTACGTTTTGTCTGACCCCTTTCTGTTTGCGGCTGAGTGTAGGGGAGCACCTGGCTGGGTGGCTGAGTGTTTGGTGTTACACCCTGGGACCAACTGAACAGCTGTAATGTCCTTTCTGAAGGTGTGCGTGGCATGGAGGCCATTTACTCTGGGAAGGAACCGCTGCAAAAGGCATCTTTTTTCCTTAACTTAAAAAAGTCTAACATGCCCTGTCAGTTTTGAAAGGGAACATTTGTCCGCGGGGAACTACCCAGATCTGTGCATAGGCCAGCACTACCCTTTTTAAAAAAATCAGTTCCAATTAGGAATGATCTAGAATGTGGAAAAAAAAAAGTGTTTTTCTTTTTGGGGGAAGTGAAATGGAGGAGAGTTTTTTAACTGCCAGCCTGATGTGATATGGAGTTGGGGGGTGGGGTGGCATGTGCCAGGTTCTGAAGCTCCTATGGGCAGCTCAAGGAGGTAGCGAGCAAGCCTTGGGGGTGCTGAGGAGGAGGCTTGGTGCAGTGGCTGGGAATGGGGAAAGGCGGGCGGCTCTGCCTATTCCTAGAGACCTGACAGGAGGTTTTGCTAGGGAGCTGGGAAAGAGGCCGGGAGGCGTCTTGGGGCGGGCTTCTGCAGAAGACTCAGGCTTGTCTGCCAGGTAGGCGCAACCGGCTCCAAAGGGTGTGCTCACAATGGGCCAACATGTGCTTGCGCTTAGCTATCAAGTCTGTGTCGGCTCTTACACGCCTTTACAGTGTTGTTGCTGTAGTTTTTGGCAGTGTGATAGTAACGGGAAGTGAAGCTACACAAAAGTGCTTTTGTGAGATTTCAGCTCCCCACAACCCAGTGGTGCAGAGCGGGGAGGAAGTCCCCCCTCCCTCTGCAGCGTGGAGGGGCATTTTCAGTTTGGCTGCTGTGGCCCCTTCGGAAGGGCGTTGGGGGGCCTTGGTGTGGCCAAGCAGAGGTGGAAGCCTGTCTCCCAGTCCCCATTGTTTTATTTGGTTCATTTCTGCCTGGGAGTCCTTTGTGGCTTTGAGGGAAGGAGGAGAAACAATTTGGATTCCACCTGTCCAGGGCTCCGAGGGCTTCTTTGAAAAACCCTGCAGCCCTGCTGGGTACTCCTATTTAAGGCTCTGTTGGGGTTTCTCCTTTACGGTTCCTGGGAAAGGCAAGCATTCCATCCTTCTGGTCTTGGATGGTAAGGTCCATAGATGAGTTATTCAAATTTTAATTCTCAGTGATTTAACGTGTAAGAGAGAGAGAGATATACTGAAGATTTAGACAGCTAATTGACTTAAGGGCCCCACCTGAGTCCTTTTTTATCTTGTAAAATTCCCTCAAAGGAAAATACATTTATAATGTGAATTTATATGCTGTGGCTATGTGAGTAGCTATAAATAATAAGATGTAAGTCTCTTTAGGTTAAAACAAACTTCCCAAAGCGGCAGCTTTGGTATATGCATGGTCCCATTACGTTTGTGGATTTTGCCAGAGAAGCTTCACTTTTCTAAATTGATTTTAATAATTGCATGGTGATTGCCCTGTCATAATGAAGAATAAAAAATGACACTAAAAGGTTGTAGTATTTGAAGTTTTAGAAAGGGAGTTAATAAGAAACTCGCTATTATTCTGAAGAAATTCTAGGTTATTTAATATCTTGGACAAAAGGAAACATTTTGATTCTTTTTTAGTGACTAGGAAAAACAAGTTTTGGGGAAGCCATGTTTTGATTTAGCCTGAGCTTTTTTTGCGGCAAGAAAAAAATGTCCGTTTTCTTTGTTTCTTCCTAATGACCTCCTTCCATCGAGATGTGTTGTAAGTGATGTGGGAAGTACGCATCTTCCTATGTCTTGAGGTCCAGGCTGCATCATGTGTCCTTGGGCAGTGACAGCTCCTTCCAGGGTCTCAGATGCCCTCAGGGTGTTCTTGTTTACTGAATGGAAGGAATGCCTCCCGGAATTGCTCTGGAATTGGGTGGAGCCACCACAGACCACCTGTGCCCTCTACAACTCTGCCTGGGCCTCTGGCATCTTAGAGTTCAAAGCAGGTGAACAGAGAAGATGTGTCACACCTTGTAAAAATGACAGCAAAAGGGCCACCGCTTCTGGGTTTTGCTGCTATGATGTGGTTCGACCAGCGTGGCCAGGATTTGGAGAAGGATTCTGCCAGCACGTTTGGTAGTATGGTTCTGTCTTCTAGGCAGTGGGGTACCGGCGGGGGGGGGGGGGGGGGCGGCCGAATCACTCAGCTGGGAGCCCCAGTCCCCAGCCATGGGAGAGCTGGCTGCTGGCAAGCAGAGAGAAAGTGTGTCAGGACTGTGAGTGAAGGCAGCCCCCCACCCTATCCCGGCTTGGGCCCCCTGGGTCTAGGGCCACCAAAATATTCTTCCTAAAGTACGTCGAGTTTTCCATTTTGTGGGGAGAGACTTGTGTATTCTAGCTGAGACCATTTGAACCACTCCTCCTTGCTGGAGAACAGGGTGGGCATCCCTGCTTGGGGAGTACAGGGCTGGTCAGCTGGGGCGTTGGTGCCTGGTCTGCCAAACACGAGGACAGGCTAGTCACTGCTTCTGGAAGCCAGACATTTCCACTGGCAGACAGCTGTGTCCACTGATGCCCAAATGGTTCCCTGGTTGAATTCTGGCGTTCCAAGCAGCAGCACTGGGCTCTCCCGAGAGGGTGGCAGGCTCTGTTGCCTTAGCTTGAGCTCTGCCCCTCCATTATGTACACACTCCCCTTCGCCCTGGCGTCCTGGCATTTCACTATCAGTGGCATGGGAAAAAGAAGAGCTGTGGATTGTGTGAAGTCGAGTCAAATCCAGCAAACCCAGTGCAGTGTCAGGTCCCCTGACAGTCTCCTGGAAGTGTCAACAGGACTGGGGCTCTTGCTGTCAGTGCTGAGGGGAGTATAGACCACCCTGTGGATGTAATCAGAGTGTAACTCAAATCCTACAAGTCATTTATCCTGTTTGTAATTTTATTCAGACTCATAGCAGAAAATAACCCGGGACTGTAGACTGATTTTCTTTCTTAAAGCAGGGAGAAAAATTGAATTCTTTCCAAGAGGAGCTTGTGCACAGAAAAAGGCAGACTCTCGCCTCATTTGAATCTGGTGTCCAGAAAGTCCGATGAGAAGAGAAAGTACAGCAGCTGTGTCTGGGACACAAACATCGTTAGGGCCTATGGCCATGGGGACGCAGAAGTGTCCCCAGGCCCAGAAAGCAGGGCCCTCTCAGTGGGCCTGGGCCAGGAGCCTCCAGCGGATGCCAGGTGGCTTGGGAGCACCGAGGGTCTGGAAAGCAGCCATCTGTCAGAGGCAGCGAAGGACCTGCGTTGTCCCCCCAGGTGTCTGGACTGGGAAGGAGAGGCAGCTGGCAAGTGAACCCAGCAGTTAGAAGACGTTGGGATTGGGATGGGAGGGACTAGGTCTCTCTGAGGTCTGTCTCAGCAGCACTGGTGTATCTGTGGACTTCTGCACACCCAGGAGTGAACTGCCCCATGCTGTCACCTGCTCTCTGACTGCTGCATGGTCACTTGGGTGCCAGAGCTCTGCAAGGCACCTCCTGAGAGGTCTGGGTCAGTCTGGGCAACCATCTCCCTGCCCGGAGCTCCCACTTCCGCCCCTGTAAAATGAGGAGCTCTCCAGTTCCGTGGGTCTAGGGTTCGACTTGGTCCCAAAGCCCACTAACATAGTTCACAGGCAGAGCAGATGTGACTGTTCCTGGAAAGGGTCCCCTTCCGATATCGTAGGTGCTTCTCACAAGTATCACGGCTCTTGCCTGTGTGTACATGTATGTGTATGTGTGTGTCCATTACACTCCTGGCCTCTGTTGGTGCTTCCTGGATGTGGCTTTGATTTCTACCTAGGTCAAGGCAGGTGCAGGAGAGGCTAAGATCTCGGGGGTAGAGCTCACCTCCCCAGAGCCATGACCTTTCCTGTGTCCCAAGTGAGGGACCTGTGCTCACACAGGGGTAGATAGAGCCACATCTGCTGAGACTGTTCTGTGACCAGATCCTGCGAAGGCTGTCCCCTGCTGCTGGTGCATCTGTGGGAGCAGCAGAGGAAAGAAAGTCTGGGCCTTGCTGGCAGCCCAGACAGGGACCTGGGACTGTCCCAGAGTCCCTGGAGGAGGCAAGCAAGCCTATGTAGGAGTGAAGTGCGCCAGCCCTCCTCACTGCCATGCCTGTGTCTGGTCCAGCTCGCTGGAGGAGTGACCTGGGGGCAGGCATCAGGACAGCTTCTTCTTCTCCTCTTTCTTTCAGGACAGCTTCTTTTCTTTCTTTCTTTCTTTCTTTCTTTCTTTCTTTCTTTCTTTCTTTCTTTCTTTCTTCTTTCTTTATTTCTTTTCTTTCTCTCTTTCTCTCTCTCTCTCTTTCTCTCTCTCTCTTTCTTTCTTTTTTTCTTTCTTTCTTTCTTTCTTTCTTTCTTTCTTTCTTTCTTTCTTTCTTTCTTTCTTTCTTTCTTTCTTTCTTTCTTTCCTTTCTTTCTTGCCTGGATAATGGTGGCAGAGTTTACCGTGAAGAAACACTAGAAGGGAGGAGTCAAAAGATGTTATTCATAGTTTTTCAGACAGCTCTGCCTTTTGTGCCTGGAGCCTTCTGGCCATTTCAGCTAGAGCAAGCTTCTTCCTCCTTTTGTGCCATTTTTGGACTTGAATCTGTTAAATAGTTAAATCTTGATGGGGCTCGAGGCGAGAGAAGCCTGTTCTTGTCCGCAAGTCCACGCTTCCCTTTTGTGGAGTCTCCTACCTGGATGTAGCTGCATGAAGGCTGGGGGTTGGCTCTGGTCGTTGGGTCGGGGATACTCTCTGCTCATGATGCACACACATCCAGCTTCCCCAGAGCTTGGCCTCTCCCTACCCGCCCCCAAAACTGTCTGTGGAGGCTCTGTGCCTGCAGCTGGCCTGGGACTTGGCCATAGGCCTCCTGACTGGGCAGATGTCGCTTGGGGCTTCACAATGGCGGCAGCAGCAGTTTCGGCAGAGCAACCAGGGGAGGGTGGAGTCAAAGAGTGTGAGATCATCAAAAAAACTGGTCTGCGTTTCTCTTTTTTTTAATGTTTATTTTATTTTTGAGAGAGAGAGCATGAGCAGGGGAGGGACAGAGAGGGAAGGAGACACAGAATCTGAAGCAGTCTCTAGGCTCCAAGCTGTCAGCACAGAGCCCGATGCAGGGCTTGAACCCACGAACCGAGAGATTGTGAGCCGAAGTTGGACGCTCAACTGACTGAGCCACCCAGGCGCCCCAAAACTGGTCTGCATTTCAAGCTGTGCTTAGAGTTGTTGAAAAGTACAAGCACGTCCTCCCAGCAGCACAAGTGGAGGGCGATGATCCTCTCGCTCCTGCCTGTGCAGGTCTCCAGGGAGTAATCCTGCGATGTCACTCACATCGGTGTGTGTGAGTGTCTGGGTCTGGGCTGCGAGAGAAAGGGCTGGTTTCTCTCCCGTGCATCCCCCTACAATGACAAGGGGGCTGCAGCATGCATGGAAGCTTCCAGAGGGAGGGGTATCTATAGTCAGGTGAGTCTGTTGACGGGACAGACAGCTGTGCACGCTGGCATATGAAGCACTTTCTTCTGCGAGTTTAGAAACTCTTCATCCCAGAGAGGCTCACCTGGTAAAAGCTGTAGTGGCAGAAATTTTGTATCCTTTTTCTAAGTCAGTTATAGGAAGCTGAAATAAGTTGTCTAGAAAAACAAGGAAAAGCTTCTGATGGTCAAGTCCCAGGCACCTTTCAGCCTGGCAGTACAGACCTTTCCGGATGCGGCCAGCGGCTTTGGTTTTGCGTTTCTAGTTTACGATCTTTTGAGCTGTTGGCAAACAGGAGTGTGGTGCAGTGGTAGCTGGAGATGTGGCTAGGCAGGAGGTGGGCCCGTGGCTGTCTTCTTTGCAAAGTCCTCTCTGCACTGCTCCAACTAGCAGTGGCGAACACACCCGCCTACCGCGGGGCGAGATGCCTGTTCTGAGCTTACGCCCTGCTCCGACACTTGGCTACAGGAATCTAGAACCTCATCTGAACCTTCTTTCTGGTGCCGAGGTGTGCTTGTGGCTGAACAAAAACCAGATTCCCTGTAAGGCTTACTCTTCGGAGTCCTGCTGAATTGGAGGCAAACACAAACCAGTGGGAGGCACACAGGCCGCACTTCCCCTGAGGGCCCTCCCTGGGCTGCAAGATGGGAAGGGGCAAGGTGGTTTGGGTAATCTGCCACACGTTGTAGCTGTTTTACATACTTGCACATCTTCCCGACAAGCCTGGCTTCTCTCAGACCTCTTACACCTGGGCAGCCCTAGCCTGGACTTCTCAGCGGAGTGAGTCTGACAAGGTGTACAGAAAGCCTTTCCTGGTCTGCATGTTTATGTCCGAGCGCATGAAGGCTGCCGAGGGCAGCAAAAGACACACGTGTCCGAGGTTTCCCCCAGGGCTCGGGACGGCAATAACTTGGCTTGAGGTTGAGCAGGCTGGTTTGAGGAAGGGGTGCCTTCACAAGCAGGACTTATTTTTGTTTGCAACTTATATTTCCGGGTCAGGGCCGATCAGAGTCCGAGGAAAGCCAGCCATTCAGCATTCTGTTTAGAAAATGATGATGCATGTTCAGGGAGAAAGCAAGAATGTATTTTCTGGCTGGGAAATACTCAAGTGTTCCAAGCCAGGAACAGAGACTCTGGAAAGTGGAATTTCTCTGGCATTCTCTGCCTTGAATAAATCACAGCTTGAACATAAGCTTCCCTACAATAATTGCTGGTTTGTTGTTGCTGTTGTTGTTTTGGATTTTTGTGTTTGTTTGTTTGTTTGTTTGTTTGTTTTGTATTTCACTTTTGACGGTAGTGCAAACAACTTTTATGTTTTCTGTGACAAAGAGTCATAACTGAGTCACCTTAGGCCTTTCAGCTGGAAGTATTTCGTCCCAAATGAAAATGTTAATGCATTTTTTTTTTTTTACAAGGATTAGCATGCTGACTGCAACTTGCCCTTCAGCACATGAGACAAGGAGATTCTGAAAAGTTTGGAAAACTTTTAATACACATACGTATATATGTTTGTATAAAGAGGTTTCTGCAGAACTCTTGCACCAGCTTGTAGCATCCCTCTGTTTAAGCAGGCTCTGCTTTAAGGTGGCCAGTAGCTGCCTGCCCCTTAGTGAGCCACCTTGACCCCGCTGCCAATACTGTGATTTTAAGGAAATGGGCAAAACTCAAAGTGACAGGAATGCTGTCACAGCTCAATACATACCAAAATGTATTATTTTGATGGGGGTTGAAGTCCCTTTCATTTCGCAATGATACCCACTATTTCTCAGCTTTGCTCGGGAGTAAGACGGGAAAAGTGGTGAGAATTTTAAACTCACTTAATGCAAGTTGAACTCTCCTTTGCTGGCAGTCCTTCTAGCTCTGGTTTGGCCAGAGCAGAGCTCTGAGACTTGGAGGCTGGAGACCAGGCTGTATCCCTGCTGTTCCATGGGCCACTGGGGCAGCATGAACTGATGTCGTGAATGCTGCCCATGCCCAGGGTGGTTGGCAGGGAGCTCTTCAAGGTCAGGTACAAATCCACTGTGTATATGTATTCTCAAGTTTAAATAGATTGTACATATCGGAATGTAAATGAACTGTAAAACAGCAATCTCTATTTTTCTTGACGTTTCTATAGCAGTATATATTTGTTAAACATGCTTGTATACTCTTCATTAACCATTTTAATATTTTGTACAGATAAGGTGATTAAATATTTTATTGATAAACCTGCTCCTGGCTGGTCTTTCGAGAACTGTTTTTTGCCTCGTTATTCAGCCTTTCTCTGATGGTCTTCTCCCACTGCTCAACACTAAGAATGGAAGCCAACCGTTCAGGCGTTTGGATGACTGCATGGAAAGGGGGGTGCGGGGTATCGCCGGGTCAGTCCGCCTTTATGCTGACTGTCCCCCCTTGACACACCTCAGGCTGTCAAGTGCATACAGATGGGGGCCTCTGCATGGGCTGCTGCTCCCTGGGGCTCTGTGACTGGTGTGGCTCTGCAGGACACTGCACAGCCCCACACTGCATGGGGAAGCACCCCAGCTTGGGTTCAGGGTTGAAGAGGCCAGAATGCAGTGGAAGACACTGTCCCTTTGGAAAAAGAATACTGCCTTATTTATTTATTTAATGTTTTATTTACTTTTGAGAGAGGGAGACACACAGACACAGAGACAGAGACAGAGAGGGAGTAGGGGAGGAGCAGAGAGAGAGGGAGACACAGAATCTGAAGCAGGCTCCAGGCTCGTCAGCACAGAGCCTGATGCAGGGCTTGAACCCATGAACTATGAGATCGTGACCTGAGCTGAAGTTGGATGCTTAACTGACTGAGCCACCCGGCACCCCAGACACTGCCACTTGGGATGAGTGAACATCATCACTGCAAACACAGTCCCAGTGAAAGGTTGTGCTCTTTACAGGCCAGGCTGCTGTGGGATATGTCTCACTTCAGAAAGCCTGAGCGCTCCCATTCCAGAGGTGGCACTGTCGAGTCTCAGAAATCCAAAGGCATAACGCCCGACGGTAGCAGCTTGCTCTGCAAGGCCAATTATAGATTTTAGGGAAAGCAACAGAGTCCTACAGCAAATGGGACGGGCCGCTTTTGCTCAGTGCTCTTCAGACAAGTACAAAGATCTGCGCTCAGCGGCACCGCCTTGGCTGTCCCAGACCAGGCAGGAGAGCACCGGCTACACAGCGTTCTACAGCGTTCCGCCCTCACAACTTTTTCTTTTTTTTTTTTTTTTTAATTTTTTTTTTTTTCAACGTTTATTTATTTTTGGGACAGAGAGAGACAGAGCATGAACGGGGGAGGGGCAGAGAGAGAGGGAGACACAGAATCGGAAACAGGCTCCAGGCTCCGAGCCATCAGCCCAGAGCCCGACGCGGGGCTCGAACTCACGGACCGCGAGATCGTGACCTGGCTGAAGTCGGACGCTTAACCAACTGCGCCGCCCAGGCGCCCCTACCTCACAACTTTTTCTACAACAGAGGAAAGGGAAAGTGATTTCATCTGTTCCTTAAGTATTTCTGGGAGAGGATGAGTGACAGAGCAGCAGTTGTGGGAAGGTGACAGGAACTGCCCTCACTAATGACTTGTTACCAGAATGACCTCCTCCGGGATCTGGGTACGGCCAGTGGGACCCACCTATTTGCAGAGCGATGGCAGCACATGTCTACTGTAATTGGCTGCTTCTGCAGCGTGTTAATGCGAGTCTCTCTCCCGTGAAAGGTAGCTCAAGAAAGTCTGCTCCCCTTTCGCTTCTTAATTTCATTACTAAAGAGTCTTTTTCATTGGAAGGGAATTATATTCGCCTTTCAACTAACTTATGTGGTAGCTATGTGAAAGTGTAAGACTTGTGACCGTGCCATTGAAAAGTGTAGTCTCGTCATGCTGTTTCCAACAATTCTTGGCTGGTTCTTCGCTTTCCTATTTCTCAGTCTCCACTTGGCCTACCCTGGCCTTCCATGGTTAGGGGGTTACCCGGTGAGCAGAGAAGGGGCAGTTACAGGGAGAAAGCAAAGTCAGGGGTGGCATTTAACACTTTATCCTGTTCCCCAAACACTGATGAGAGCAAGTCTGAAAGGTGCACAGTGACTGAGATTAACGGGAGGTGGAGACCTCCAGCCCTGCTCCCTCTGGCGCACCCTGGTGTGCCCAGTGCCCACTCACTGCCCAGCAGCCAAGGCACATGCGTGCCACGTGCTGTCCCGCTGAGGGTGGCGCTGCCTGACCTGGTTGTGGATGCATCGTGCTCCTGTGCTCCCGGGAATCCCGCACTCTTCTATCCAGAAGGAACAGTGATCTGGGGAGAAGCTCATCCTTTGCAACATGTCACCAGTGTGTAGCCACCGCCTGCGAGGCTGTGGGCGTCTGCCAGTCCTAATAGCATGCAGGTGCGCGGCCCTTCGGCAGTGGCCAGTAGGAGGGAGCCCAGCTGCGGTGCGGGGCCTGAGCAGGGTGGATTTGCAGAGGCGGGATCCTGGTCCCTCTGTGAGCAGGGAGGCCCTGCAGGTGCACCCGCACCCCCTGGCTGTAATGGACGCCCAGTCACAGGGTCACATTCCCTTCCCAGGGAAGAGGAATTTTCCCATAGACTTAACCCAGCGAGGAAGTCTGTCCCAATGTAGGGAGGTCAGCACAGGTCCCTCTGCCAGAATGTCTGAGGAATGTACCACAAAATGAAAACGCTTTGCTGTCCCGGAGCGTGGTCTTGTGCATTGTTGCTGTAATTCCCACTCAGGGGTGCTGCATGGGGTTCACGCTCAACAAATAATAACTGCATATTTGGTAGTTGCTAATACCCAAACTCCAGAGGCTTTCTAACCATAGAAGAATGGAAATAACAGTTGCATTTGGAGGGGACCAGAATGGCCATGAAGTGTGGGGGCCTTGCTTTCTGCAGTCCCTGGAGCCAGAAAGCCAACAGTCGACGTGCTTGAGTCCGTCCGTCCCGGTTGTGCACAGCTCAGCTGAGGAAAGGCTTAAGGCAGAAAAGAGCTGGTCCACTTTACATTTCCACTTACACATTCAGTTGTGAGGGATGAAGAGTCCCTGAGACATGATTCCCTGAGAGTCCGACCGACTGAGAGGACTGTGTTTCTTGAGACCTTGACCCTCAGGTATGGTAGAAACTTTTATTAATTTAGGTAAAACTTATTGAATATTCTGTGTGGCAGGCCCTATTCTATAAGCCCTGAGAACACAGAGATGATGAAGACACAAGTCCCATGTCCTCAAACTTTCCTTTTAAGGCCAGGGAAGAGTTTGGCAGCAGGGGCGGGGAGGAGCAGACTGGAAAAGTAGAATTCTGGGAATAGCTGGTAAGTACTCCAGTAGAGACCTGGCCAGGGCACCGTGAGGGCTCCCTCCCTCTGGGGGGAGGAAGGGTCTATGCTGGGGGGCAGGAGTAGTTGGCGTTTGGGGCCGAGTCTGGGGGTGGGCAGTAGAGACATGGGCACTCTCAGAGCTGGAGCAGTTGACTCCAATGTTCTCAGGGTGCAGGTGCGGTCAGAGACACCAGTGCCTGAAGGGCCAAGGCGGCTGTGGTAGAGAGCAGAGGTCAGAAGGAGGGACAAGGCAGCTGTGGCAGAGAGCAGAGGTCAGAAGGAGGGACGGCAGCCTCTGCTGTGACTCCTTGCAATTCACTGCCCTATGTACCCCAGCCCCACCTCCCGCCACACACTCTGCTCCCTCATTCTTCTCAAACTATTCCATTGTTACCAACCACGTGACCTGCCAACCTGGCCCTCATTTCCCTTCTCTCCACTCCTGTGCCAGCCCTCTGCTCTTGCTGGACTGCCCACTGGTGCCTCCAGGAGGCAGCACGGTGCCGTGTAAAGGGGAGGGATCTTGGCTCTGGAGTAGAGGCTGCCTTTGAATTCCTGCCGCCTCTCAGTAGCTGTGAGCTCTTCAGCCAGTCACTTACCTGTCACCTCTGTGGTAATCCGTAGTGAGTGTGGCCATAACCTCATGGGACCACGAGGCCCACATGAAACAATGTGAAGGGAGGGCGGTGGCTTCTATGGGCTCTCTCCTCTCTCTCACCTGTCCTTGTGGTACTAGGAGCAGTCTCCTCCACTCTCCTTCTGGGGGTTCCCTCTTCACAGAACTATGGCAACCTAGAGCCTTCAGTCTGGTGGGAGAGGCCAGACCCATGTTCCACAGTGGTTCCCCACATGGCCCAAAGTGAGATGTGTTCACAGAGCACACTTAGTTCCAGCCACTGACCTCTCTTTAAACCTCATTTCCCATGGGACAGTGCGGCCCAAGTATGTCCTCTTCTTTCCTGCAAGAGAAGGCTAGGAACAAAGATGATGTCTCATGTTAAGGAATGTTTTGCTTCCTGCATCTTTTCTAAATCTACCGTAAGGTCCTCAAGGTGCTGTTTGAGCATCCTCTGCTCTGTGTGGGAAGACTGCATGGCCTTGGGCCAGAAAGCTGAGGGGGGAGGGGGGTAACTGTCCCTCCCCCTGAGTATGAACCAGAAATGTTAAGACTGCAAGAATCAAGTTGCAGGCTGGGTGAAAAAATGCAGAAGCTGAGAGGTCACCGGGTCTTCTGCTGCACCAAAGAGAAGACACAGTAAGAGAAAAGCAAGTTTGCTAGCCTTTTCTTTTAGCTACCATTTTACAGAGCATCTACAGTAAGCCAGACAAGGTGCTAGATGCTATACGCATGAACACAATTAACCCATTAAAAATAAACAAAAGCCTTCCTCAAATCTAAAATCCCATCAGTGCAGAGTCCAATGTGGGGCTCGAATTCACAAAATGTGAGATCATGACCTGAGCCAAAACCGAGTTGGACACACATAACTGATTGAGCCATGCAGGCGCCCCAAAGAACTTTACTTTCTAGAAAAGCATCCATGAGAGACAGATGCAGGAGAGAACATGGTGGATTTTTAAAAATTATTTTTATAGATTTCAAACTCATCTCAAACTTACAAAAAAGTTACAAGTACCAAGAACATTTTGTTTCCTCTGAACCATGTGAGAGCAAACGGACATGATGCCCCAGCCCACCCCCAGACACTTCAGTGTGTCTGCAGAGTACAAATAAGGACATCCTCTTTTCCACAATCCAACCACTGAAGTCAGAAAATGAACACTGATCTCTTACTCCCAGTTCATCCGTAGATCCCAGTCAAGTTGTGCAAACTTCCCAACAATGTTTTTTAAAGAAAGTATCTAATTCAGAATCAAGCATTGCATTAAGTTATCATGTCTTTTTAGTCTAATATGGAATTAATTTTAATATAATGTAGGGTGAAGAAAAAAAAAATCAAGCCTTTAGAGGTCCCTGGCTCTCCAAGGGTTGGGTGGAGAAGTGGATGGTGAGAGGTGCCTGGCCACCTCGAACATGAGAGCCCCAGGAACTGCCTCTGGAGATTCTCTCTGTCCCATGGCCCAGAGCAGCCTGGCCAAGGCCACTGGTCATGACTCCAGCTTAGACTTTTCACTCAGCACTAGATAAACCCATATGAAGCAAAATATACTTTTTTTAATGTTTATTTTTGAGACACACACACACACACACACACACACACACACACACACACACAATGTTAGTGGGGGAGGGGCAGAGAGAGAAGGAGACAACAGACTCTGAAGTAGGCTCCAGGCTCAGAGCTGTCAGCACAGAGCCCGATGTGGGGCTTGACCTCATGAACCATGAGATCATGACCTGAGCCCAAGTTGGATGCTCAACCGGCCACCCAGGCGCCCCATTAATCCTATCTTTTAAGTGAGGACACTGATGCATGGAGAAATTAGAGAAAGTTGTCTAAAAATCACACAGGTGACAAGGCCTCCAGAGTTCCTGTATACCTTATCATGTCGTATATATGCATGGAAATATTCAGTGCATTGTTTAATTCCTAAGGAAATCAACTCCAATCTCCTGAAATCAGATTCTTCTCTAAAAGGAGGAATGAGGGGCGCCTGGGTGGCGCAGTCGGTTGGGCGGCCGACTTCAGCCAGGTCACGATCTCACGGTCCGTGAGTTCGAGCCCCGCATCAGGCTCTGGGCTGATGGCTCGGAGCCTGGAGCCTGTTTCCAATTCTGTGTCTCCCTCTCTCTGCCCCTCCCCCGTTCATGCTCTGTCTCTGTCTGTCCCATAAATAAATAAAAACGTTGAAAAAAAAAATTAAAAAAAAAAATAAATAAAAGGAGGAATGAGAAAATCCAACAGAGAGACTTGGGTCCAAGTCTAACTCAGGAGCCTGTTCAGACGGTACCATGCACCCCCGCCCCCCATACAGAGGTCAGGCCAAGCAGCTCTAAGTGTTGGTTAAACACTTATTTTGAAAATTCATTTGGCGATTGGATGATAAACAGAAAACGAGCCCGTATCTTCTACTTTTCATCATTTATTTAAGCTCTGAAAAACCACCATAAGACACAATGTCATATATTCAGACAGAGTAATACAAACTAATGCTGAAAGAAGAGCTGGCGATGCTATTATTCTCTGAGTAGGTGTGATTCACCAGGACTTGGTCAAAGGTTTCAAGTTAGTACTATGAGCATCTCCTATGTGCAAGGCAGTTCGGAGTGGTGAATCGGAGCTTCTGACACCAGATTTCCAGAAGGCCCACCCACACAGAGGCCAATCAGGATTTCGTGTGTAGCCCTATGCCAGTGGCCTGTGTCTCCTGGTTTATCTCCGGGGCCAGGAGCACTTGGCTCTTCCCCTCTGAGAAGTCATTTGCTCTGATGCAGATGCCATGCCAAGGGACAGTAACTCGTTCAACCCTCACCACTGGGTTGGCAGCATATCAGAGCTGAAGCTTTCATCAGGGGGCTTTAGGCTTTGAAAGGAAGGACAACATTCTATTGTTCTTTCGGAATGATAACGCCATGAGGGGTCTCCTCTAGGAAAAAAACTGAATGTTTTTGATCAACTGTCAACTATTACTGCTGTCAGTGGGATTTATTGGCTCCTAGGATCCCAGGATTGAGTCATTTTAGGGAAGGCAGAAATATTGTGAGCCTGCTCCAGGCTGGAGAACAAGCTTCTTCTCTACTGGTCCTCGAGGCATCCAGAGAAGGTGAATTCACATAATTTAATGGATTGTTTTGGTTCATTAGTAAAATAACTTCTTTCCAACTCACAAAGCCAAGGCAGAAATGTAGAACTCATTTATGGTCCTTCTCTATTCAGCAATTGAAAGATGCCCTCTCAAAAATTACTTACTGGATGATTTGCAGAAGAAAAGAATCATGGCATAGCTAAGAACTCTATCCTCAATGCCTAGCACAGTACTTAGCTCATAGCTGGCCCTCAGTGTAGTTTTATTGGAAAAAACACAGAAGGGGCAAGTCCACAAGGCAGGTACAGACCGGCTTTGGACAACCCAGGGCCTCCCCATCTGGGCCCTGCAGAAGAGGAGCCTGCAGCGAGCTCACAACCTGGTAGGCTCAGCACAGAGCTTGCTGGCTGTCTTGCGGCAGGAGGCACAGTCAGGATCCTTCAACAGCTCTTCCTGTTCCTTCACCAGTGGAATGTCTGGTGAACTTTATTCTCTGTGTAATGCAGGAAGATCAGGAAGTCTCACTCCTCAGAGAAGCTTTTTAGAGATGGAGACAAGCAGTACCTCCCCTGATGTTGGCCCCGCTGGGGGCCTGTGACCCAACGCAAGGTAGTAACAGGTCGGAGCGGGGGGTGAGGGGAGGTCCTGCAGGCTGGCCTGGCATCCAGTCTGATTCTGATGAGCTCAGCCAGGACCTGTACAAAGTTAGTCCGGGCTGATCTCTAGCTCCTGTCCTTAAGGGAGACCCAGGTCCACTGCCAAGACCCACTAGTCATCACTTCCTGCTATTGGAATGTGCATCCTCATGATCACATACACTTACATTCCTGACTATACACTTAGCATTCACTGATCTCTTTTACATTTTTGTAATTTCCTCTAGGAGAGCCTGTTCTACAAGGTAACTCAATTAAAACCAACTGAATTTAGACCTCCTTTTGTCTGCAAGGATCCTGCCCACTTGAATAAACTGCATAGTGCCAACTGGGTATCCCGTGCAAACAGAAAAGGTCTTGTTTAGATCACTGATCACTGTGTTCCCTGAGTCTTGGAGAATGTTTCTGTTAAGCCTATGGCATTTTTCACCAACTGGGCTTACTTCAGTCTGTAGTATGGGGAGCTAGCTCGGAGCTGACAGCCAGCCACGTCTTCTAGTATCAGACATTAACACCAGACACTTACCTACTAAGTACACTACTAACTACTAAGAGACAGCACACCTACCACTGCTATGTACTAGCTGTCAGTGACGCTTCCATGTGTCAGGGCTTCTATTTTGGACAGATCATCCTTTAGCCAGTCAGCTATCATGCCAGCCATTTCTCCGTAAAAATGGATGATAAAAGCATGAGGTAATTTTTTCTCGCAGAGTCGAATATCTCCTTCTGGAAAATCTTTCTTGATGTCTTCGTAGTATTTTGTTGGACACCAAGCATCCATAGTACCATAGTAAAATGTAAGCTAAAAGACAAGACAAAAACATTTTATTAGAAAACACTTCCTCTGCCAACACAAACATGATACCAGCAACCTGCAGTGCTCTGGTAACAGCCCCTGTACCTGGCCCTATAAGATAGCCGCAAGCCTCCCTCCAGACCATGGCTCTCTTAAGGAAGTGACCTTGATGGTTTATGAGAGTGAATTAAGAGGCATCTGATGGAAAGAAACCCATCCCCACATAGGGAGAGTCTTGTGTGATAGATTTCCCATGATTCACTAAAAGGACATGCCAGCAAAGTTGTGTACATTGAGGCTGGGATGGACACTGGAGAGATGGCTGTGGAGGACAGGGAGGAGTGACTGAGACATGATCGCTGAAGGACTAGTGACCATTCATACACACTTCACAGTTTTCTTTTTTTTTTTTTTTTTTTTAATTTTTTTTTTTTTCAACATTTATTTATTTTTGGGACAGAGAGAGACAGAGCATGAACGGGGGAGGGGCAGAGAGAGAGGGAGACACAGCATCGGAAACAGGCTCCAGGCTCCGAGCCATCAGCTCAGAGCCCGACGCGGGGCTCGAACTCACGGACCGCGAGATCGTGACCTGGCTGAAGTCGGACGCCTAACCGACTGCGCCACCCAGGCGCCCCCACACTTCACAGTTTTCATGCAGCCACATGGTAGACATATGGATATGTTTGTTGAATGCATCCAAAGATGAACTAGAGAGACTCAGGCTTCTCAATGTAGCAGACGAAAAGTGATCAGAATCCTGAGAGTGTCTGTAACATTTCTGAATAGGCTCCATGCAGCAGGAGAGTATGCAGATTCAGTGGGCAGGTGATATAATCATGCTTCAGGTGACAGCAAGCAGCTGCATGGAGACAGAGCCTCCTTTAACACATTACTAAGACCCTTACTGGATACTGATCTATACCTGCCCATGACACACACACACACACACACACACACACACAAACACACACACGCGCACAAATATGTGTATGTACATATATACACGAATGTGTATATGTGTATGGGTACATACGTATATATGCACATATAGGTATCCCCTGCTTTTCCGAAGTTCGTGTTATGCCACTTTGCTTTTATGAAACACCTATGTTAGCATCTGTTTTCGCTAAACGAAAGACACCCGAAGCGGATTTTCGTTTTTATGAACAAAAGCTAAAAGCAAAAATAGTGTTCAGTGTTTGTTTGGCAGTGGGCAGGTACAGAGGCAGCACACACCTGGAAGAGGGAGTGGCTCCACCACGCTCCTTCCCCTGGAACTACATTTCACATCAAGCCACCATAGCTTTGAACTGTGGCTGCAAGCATCTGGGCTTTACCTGGATTTATTTTGGGCACCCACTAGCATGATGTGTCCTAAAGTATCTGAAAAGCCTAAGAGAGGTTATTTTTTGGGTCTGGGAACACTCAAAAATTTTTCCATATAAATTAAGGTAATTACTTCTTTGCTTTACGCCACTTCAACTTATAAAAGGTTTTACAGGAACGCTCTACTTTTGGATAGTGGGGGAAACCTGATAAGAGCTAACAAAAGACTTCACACAATGAAGTGACACGATCAGGTCTGCATTGTAGGTCACGTACTCTGGCTACAATGGCAAAGAGAGATGGGAGCAGTCAAAGTGTGTCGGGAAGACGACGCGGGACACATGTGTTACTGCCCACTACGTGGTTTTGATCTAATAGTCATTAAATCCATTCTCTGAATATGGACAAGGGAGACTCTTTTGATAAAGACACTGGTCTTTATTACAATAACCTTATGACTTAACCAATACTTAAAGGAACAGTTAAAACAATACTTTAAAGAGGAAAATATGTAGACTACTCCAGAGAGTCAGTTACTAACAACTAAACCTTGAGTTGCAGACTTACTCTGAATTACTTCATAGACAACTTTCTGGTTGTCACCTGAGGTTTTAGTTTTGAAAGCTGCAAAGGATCTGTGGCTCACAGGCTGCTCACTTCTTCTTCCCATTCTCCTATGTTTTGCTCACTACAATCATTTGTGAGTACTCCAAAGCCCCTAAAACCAAAATTCATTCTGCCATGGCTCTTAGCAGCATATGAAGTTCTTTCTGTTGCTGGAGGACAGAGAACCTGGTGGCAGCCTGGCTCTTTCCCCTGGGTATCAGTCTCTCTACAGCTCTGCCATGTTGCAACCCCACCAGCAGAGGGTGACGATTCTGGCCAGCAACACCCTGCCCGCAGGCATTAATTACC
Organism: Puma concolor; assembly: GCF_028749965.1. Lineage (NCBI taxonomy): Eukaryota > Metazoa > Chordata > Mammalia > Carnivora > Felidae > Puma > Puma concolor. The sequence continues at coordinate 16,291,132 of NC_141669.1, forward strand.
TACCAATAGGGCTAATAACTTTAGGTTCTCTCTAAACCATACCCTACCCTTACCCACAAGAATCTTTTAAATTATATCCAGGAAATCGAGTACGTTACAGTCCTCATGCCCAGTGGTTCGGCACTTCCTCAGAGTATGAAACAGTGCTGAGAAATCTGCAAGTGCTGACTTGGGCCCATGACCGTCATGTGTGTTCCTCTGCCCCAGTGCACTCTCTTGCCTTAAGATTCCTGAATGCCGACAAAGGTGCTTTGGGAGTCCTCACACCTGCATAAGCTGGCAAAGTCTTGTGAAAAGCTCTATTGTAGAAGGATCAACTAGAGGGACAGCAAGGCAGAAAGAGCTCTCCAGGGGTCTCTGACAAGGAGCGCTCCATCACTCTGTGCACCTGCTGCTGCTTTCTGCCTCATATTTCAGAGACTATTCCTTTGGAGAGTTTATTTTTTTTTAATTTTTTTTTTCAACGTTTATTTATTTTTGGGACAGAGAAAGACAGAGCATGAACGGGGGAGGGGCAGAGAGAGAGGGAGACACAGAATCGGAAGGAAACAGGCTCCAGGCTCTGAGCCATCAGCCCAGAGCCCGACGCGGGGCTCGAACTCACGGACCGCGAGATCGTGACCTGGCTGAAGTCGGACGCTTAACCGACTGCGCCACCCAGGCGCCCCTCCTTTGGAGAGTTTAGCATTTACTTTTCAGTGAGGGAATTACAACTTAAAATGTCTTCATTGAAAAGTCCAGCTTGATGGGCTGGGAAACACCATCCCTTCCCTCACGAATGAAGGTGTGGACAGTTGAGCAGGAGTAACACACGTGGATTACAGAGGCCTTACACCTACTTCAGGGTATCCAGAGACAAGTCGTGTCCAAGTAGTTAAGCTACCCAAGACATGTCCAAGGACCCTTAACACAAAGTGTGCAAGATGGCATTAACAGTGAGGATTCCAGATTTCCCATAGGTTCATCTAATTTTACTTCTTAAGCCTCTATGACCGGTAACCATTTAGAGTGGCTGTATTTCGTTAAATCTCTAAGTAATGGTGGGGTAAGGTCTTTTTGCTTGGGTGTTTTGAAAGTTTTCTTCAGACTATATTCACTGAAGGGCAGCCTTCTATGAAAATCTTGGCTTACAAGTAAAACATGTGGTTATTCTAATGCCTTTATATACACTGGCTCAAGATACTTTCCATCCCTATAGATTAGAAGTCACAGGCAATAGATCTGGACAGAAGGCTCTGCATCTGTAACCCTAAACAGGAAACAGAAAAAGTATGGGGTGTGTGGAGCTACTAGTGGGGGGTGGGGGAGACAGGTGAAGCAGAAAGAAAGAAAGAACTGGACACCAAAGCACGGTGGTTACGAGCGTATATGCTATTATAATATCGATGTGTCAAAACAAAGAACCATCACAACATATAATAATGAACTGCTAAAAACTGAGAATAACATGTTAAGCTCTATATTCACTGAGTCCTTACAACAGTACTCTTGAGGAAGGTATTTTATCCTTATTTTACAGAAAAGGAAACTGAGGCATAGTGAGATTAAGTTGTTTAAATTCAAAGAATTAGTGAGTTGTAAGGCTGGGGTATAAATCCAGACACAACATTCCTAATCTGTACCCTTTACTAGGATTTGTGATTAACAGTGAACTGACGCATGTTGTGAAGAGACAAAACCTGAAGACTGGGCGGTCTTCAACTGGCCATGAAAACTGAGAGTGACAATCAAGGGCAGGAGCAAACCCAACAACCTTCACTTACAGCCTTCTCGAAGTCTATGTAGTTCTGGGGCTCTGTGTGTCACGGGTGTAGTAACTGCTGGGACATGACCGGAACTGTTAACTAAGAACCTCAGGTTATCAGCAGGACGTTTAAATTCAGAGGTTTGTAAGAAGATAAATAACTGTTTTCCTGTAGTTTTATTTCTCCTTGGCACTAGCTTTGCTATGCATGAGAATTGATAAAAAGTACACATTACTGAATGGAAATTATTCCGTGTTTCCAAACTGCTGTCATGTTAAGTAATCCGTTTCTCTATTAAACACAAAATTTAATTTTCCCAGTTTTTGTAAATTTAACTTCTCAGGACTGTGCTTTTTGCTTTTCCTCGTGTGTGTTCTGCAGTAAGGTGGAATTATAGTTACTAGAGTGCCTGTGCTCACAGACGTATTTTCCTTAAACATTTCAGCGTGCCCCTAAGGAGCTATGTCCCTGCAAATTGTTGCAGTTTGCTACCAGTGAGAAGCCACGTTTGTCTTTTCTCATGTGGGTGTTTTTTCTCTCACTTTTTGCTGCTGAAACTAACAGATTCAAAGCAGTCTCACCAAAAATGACTCTAACCCTCCTTCCCATCTGGCGTTGGCTAAGTGGTTGAAATTCACAAGGGAGTAAATCTCACTTCGGGAGAAGCTGCCAGACTAGGGAAGAACACAGGCATGTACACACTGGCCCTTAAACACAAGAGGCAGAGAAGGGTATAAAGTACTTCTGGAGTCCAAAGGAGGAAAACCTGGATTCTGCCCTGACGGAGTCAACAAACCTTTTAAAAATACTTATTTACTTTTTTTATTTTAGAGAGCGAGTGAGAGGGTGAGCAGGGGACGGGCAGAGGGGGAGAGAGAGAGAATCTTAAGCAGGCTCCGCTCTCAGTGCAGAGTCCGATGCAGGCTATATCCCACAACCCTGGGATCATGACCTGAGCTGAAATCAAGAGTCTGATGCTCAGCCGACTAGGTCACCCAGGTGCCTCAACAAATCTTTTTTTAGAACACATTTTGAGTTGTTGGCTTTTATGCATTACTAACAGAGGATTTATTTTAAGAACAAAAGAAATACCAGAAACCATCTTATGACCTAAGTTTATATATTTGATTTAGCTGATAACAAACTAAAATCACTTTCAATGATATATCTCAAAATATTAAACATGAAAAAACCCACAAGAATCCCTATCTGGTGATGTACAGACACACACACACACACACACACACACACACACACACACACACACAGGAATACTATTCAGCCATAAAAAGGAAGGAAATCCTACTGTTTGTGACAATATGGCTGGACCTTGAAGGCGTTATGCTAAGTGAAGTAAGTCAGAGAAAGACAAATACTGTATGATTTCACTTATATGTGGAATCTAACAAAAAAAGGAACTCATAGAAACAGAGAGAGTGGTAGTTGCCAGAGATGGGTGGACAGTGGGGATGGGTGGAAGGATTGGGTGAAGGGGGTCAAAAAGTACAAACTTCCAGTTATGAGTAAGCCCTGGGGGGTTTAATGCAGGGCCTGCTAACTAGAGTTAGCAGCACTGTACTGTGTATTTAAAAGTTGCTAAGACAGCAGATCTTAAAAGCTTTCATAGCAAGAAATTTAAATTTGTAACTATGTGAGGTGACTGTGTTAACTAAACTTGCTGTGATAATCATTTTGCAATATATACATATATCACATTCGTTATGTTGTATACCTTAAATTAATACAATGTTTTACCTTGATTATATCTCAATAAAGCTGGAAAAAAAATCTCTATTTCTATTACTTTTCTCTATTCAACAATCCAGAGGACTACAGGCATTATAGGAATCACAGGCCTAATAAAAGTGTTTCATAGTCTTAGAATGTTACTTCTTTTCTTTCTCATTCTTTCCTTTCTTCCTCATTCATTCATTCATTCATTCATTCATTTTATTAACCTTACGCATAAGCTGAATTTTATTTTATATTATTTATTTATTTTTAAGTTTTTTAATGTTTATTTTTGAGAGAGAGAGAGAGAGAGAGAGGGAAGGAGAAGGGGCAGAGAGGGGGACACAGAATCCAAGGCAGACTCCAGGCTCTGAGCTGTCAGCATAGAGCCCAACGTGGGGCTCAAACTCACGAACTGTGAGATCATGACCTGAGCCGAAGTCGGACGCTCAACCGACTGAGCCACCCAGGCGCCCCATGCATAAGCTGAATTTTAGAAGCTCCTTAGAATATAATTCATCATAAAGCCAAGTTTGGTATAAGCTAGTTCTTGGCAGTTTAACAAAGTGAACTTCCTCTTCAAGTAGTCTTCGAGTGATCTGTTTCATGATACGGTGTAGACTAGAGCAGAGGAGCAAATAGCGCTTCAGGGCCATCATGCTCAGAGTGAAAGGGCTTCTCATAAAGCCTTTGTGTTCTATTATGGTAAAATAATCTGTGAAACTGCTCAAGTTCATTATGCAGTCACAGGGAGAGAGCATGGTGCAGCGTACAGAACTTGGGCCCTGGGCCATACCTGCCTAGACTGGAATTTTGGTTCTTCTATCACTAGCGTTCTTCTATCACTAGTTGTTCCCTTAGACTAGTTTCTTAGCCTGTCTGTGCCTGTTTCCTCATCAGCAAGGTGGGGATAGAACAGCTACCTTGTGGGGTGGTAAGGATTAGAAAACAAAGCACATCAAGCACTTGGCATATAGTAAGCACTCTTAAAGGACACATGGTGTTATACTGGTGATAACAATGAGGACAAAGGGATCTCCTGTGGGGGCAAAATCTGTCTAGATTCTTCCCTACAGTGAGAGTTGTGCTCAGATCAGAGGAAAAAGAAGCCACAGGACCTTAAAATAATTTTTGAGAAAATATATTTTCTTCTGATAAGCTGCTTTTGATGTAAGTCAGGCTCAGAAAATGTGGAAGTAAACAGACTGTCTTTTTTTCCATTGGATATTCTTTCCTGCCTTGTCAAAGATTTGTTGGCCATACATTTGTGGGTCTAATTCTGGAGTCTCTATTGTATTCCATTGGTCTATGTGCCTGTTTTTGTGCCAATACCATGCTGTCTTGATGATTACAGCTTTGTAGTAGAGGCTAAAGTCTGGGATTGTGATGCCTCCTGCTTTGGTTTTCTTCTTCAATATTACTTTGGCTATTTGGGGTACTTTGTGGTTCCACACAAATTTTAGGATTGCTTGTTCTAGCTTCAAGAAGAATGCTGGTGCAATTTTGATTGGGGTTGCATTGAATGTGTAGATTGGTTTGGGTAGTATTGACATTACAATATTTATTCTTCCAATCCATGAGCACGGAATGTTTTTTCATTTCTTTGTATCTTCTTCAATTTCCTTCATAAGCTTTCTATAATTTTCAGCATACAGATCTTTTACAACTTTGGTTAGGATTATTCCTAGGTATTTTATGATTCTTGGTGCAATTGTGAACGGGATCAGTTTCTTTATTTGTCTTTCTGTTGCTTCATTATTAGTGTATAAGAATGATTTCTGTACATTAATTTTGTATCCTGAGACTTTGCTGAATTCACGTATCAGTTCTAGCAGACTTTTGGTGGAGTCTATCGGGTTTTCCATGTATAGTATCATGCCATCTGCAAAAAGTGAAAGCTTGACATCTCTTTAACAAATGGTGCTGGGAGAACTGGACAGTAACATGCAGAAGAATGAAACTGGACCACTTTCTTACACCAATCATAAAGAGAAACTCAAAATGGATGAAGGACCTGAATGTGAGACAGGAAACCATCAAAACCCTAGAGGAGAAAGCAGGAAAAGACCTCTCTGACCTCAGCCGCAGCAATTTCTTACTTGACACATCTCCAAAGGCAAGGGAATTAAAAGCAAAAATGAACTATTGGGATCTCATCAAGATAAAAAGCTTCTGCACTGCAAAGGAAACAATCAACAAAACTAAAAGGCAACCAGCGGAATGGGAAAAGATATTTGCAAATGACATATCGGATAAAGGGCTAGTATCCAAAATCTATAAAGAACTCACCAACTCCACACCCAAAAAATAAGTAATCCAGTGAAGAAATGGGCAGAAGACATGAATAGACACTTTTCTAAAGAAGACATCCAGATGGCCAACAGGCACATGAAAAGATGCTCAACATCACTCCTCATCAGGGAAATACAAATCAAAACCACACTGGGATACCACCTCATGCTGGTCAGAGTGGCTAAAATGAACAAATCAGGAGACTATAGATGCTGGAGAGGATGTGGAGAAACAGGAACCCTCTTACACTGTTGGTGGGAATGCAAACTGGTGCAGTCACTCTGGAAAACAGTGTGGAAGTTCTTAAAAAAATTAAAAATAGATCTACCCTATGACCCAGCAATAGCACTACTAGGAATTTACCCAAGGGATATAGGAGTGCTGATGCATAGGGGCACTTGTACCCCAATGTTTAAGGCAGCACTTTCAACAATAGCCAAATTATGGAAAGAGCATAAATATCCATCAACTGATGAATGGATAAAGAAGATGTGGTTTATAGATACAATGGAATACTACTTGGCAATGAGAAGGAATGAAATCTGGCCATTTGTAGCAACGTGGATGGAACTGGAGAGTGTTATGCTAAGTGAAATAAGTCAGGCAGAGAAAGACAGATACCATATGTTTTCACTCATATGTGGATCCTGAGAAACTCAACAGAAGATCAGGGGCGAGGGGAAGGGGGAAAAAAAAGTTAGAGAGAGGGAAGGAGGCAAACCATAAGAGACTCTTAAATACTGAGGACAAACTGAGGGTTGATGGGGGTTGGAGGGGAGGGGAAAGTGGGTGATGGGCATTGAGGAGGGCACCTGTTGGGATGAGCACTGGGTGTTGTATGGAAACCAATTTGACAAATAAATTTCATATTAAAAACATATGGAGGGGTGCCTGAGTGGCTCAGTCGGGTAAGCGCCGACTTCGGCTCAAGTCATGATCTCGCGGTTCATGAGTTTGAGCCCCGCGTCGGGTTCTGTGCTGACAGCTCAGAGCCTGGAGCCTGCTTCGGATTCTGTGTCTCCCTCTCTCTCTCTCTCTCTCTGCCCCTCCTCCACTCATGCTCCATCTCTCAAAAATAAATAAACATTAAAAAAATTTTAAAAGAAATATGGAAGTAATATACACTTTCTTTAAGCCTAAAGCAAAGTGTGTTATTATATACATTATCATGTATAGCAAACATGCACTCTACACACACACACACACACACACACACACACACACACACACACACTGTATTCCCGTGAAAAGATCATGGGGAAAGACATTAGTTAGAAGATCCAAGATCAGTCATCAACCAAACAAACAGTGAAGCACAACCCCTGTCTGCAAGCCACCACTCATGCTCAGCTCACTGAGTGGACGCGCAGCCACTTTACTTATAAATGAGACCTGGAGCCTACACTGCAGCACCATCTGGGTATTCCTGGTTGAGTATCTCCCAAAATGAAGGATGGCACCAGCATTCGGAGACTACCCTCCTGGTAGGGCTCACAGAGGGAGCCCCTGGGCAGTGGAGATAAGGCCCACTGCTTCCCTGGGTGCTGAATGAACAGGCTTCCCAGTATGTTTACGTGCAGATTTCTTTAGAAAGAGTACCCCGAGCCTTCGAGCCGCATGGCAGGGGAAACAGCCTCCCTGAGAAAGCAACCAAGGAGCAACGGTGTAGATGTTCAGGGAGGAGACGCGTATTCTCTAGCGTGCTCTGAGAAGTCAAAAAACTTACGCCATTCCTGCTTTCTCCACTTTTTATTTCCTTTTCAGAAATAACTGCCACCCAACAGGTGTGGGTTTGTTTTTTGTTTTTATTTTGTTTTTGATCAAAAAAGCAAAAGATCAGATATAGGGCAGCGAGCTGCTTACAGAGAGGTCAAATTAGTACCCACACACATTTAGGTACTTCCCAGCGAGATCTCTCTGTCCTGCCTTTTTTTCCCTGTTTTCACCCTCCTCCAGCTTTCCCAGGCTCAGGGTACTAACCCTCCTGCACTGTATCCCACCCCTGGGGAGAATCCAAAACAGGTTGCTTGCTGCTCATCCCCTCCCCAAAGTCAGACCCGGCACCTGTGAAGGAGACCTGTTTTGTAACATAAGCCTCTTCATTTCAGTTATTTAAAAATCATATTCCTCCTGGGAACAGAGCAGCCTCAAACTTTTACAATTTCACTGCAAGTCTTTCCAAGCAACCATTTTTAGGAACTTGAAGAGTTGTTAAAGAAAGGGAGGCAGTTTAGGAAATTCATTTTCCAATTTACCTTGTTTCCTTTCTTCCTTTTATCCAGAATTGGCTCAATTACCATTCTTGAAAACATGAGAATTAAAATCCCCAAAGATTAAGAAAAGTGGCTGAGGATGGGGGCAAGACCACTGAGCCCTCTCCCTTCTGCAGGCACCTTGGGGAGCAGGTGGAAATCAAGCCACCCAAGGAGGAGGTGAGGGCTGGCGGGTTATTGACCAGACCCCTCTCCAGTGGCGGGAATGACTGTGCAACCAACAGACTTGCGAAGTGGAGCTCTTTCCTTTCCGTGTTAAACACAGGCGTAAAGGGTCAGAACCCACCTACTCCCAAACAGAAGGTGCTGGACCAGCCAGTGATTAGCTTTGTCTCTTTTTTACCTGGGACTAGAGTACGAAGCTGACCTGAGGCATCAATTTCCCTCTGGTGAGGCTACAGAGTATGAGGCATCGGGAACAAATCTATCCCCTTGTGTTTGTGTTTCCCCCTGGTCATATGCCTCAGGAAACTGGCAGATGTGCTGAAGGGTCCTGTTTAGGACTTTCAGCTCATCTGAATCTTCTGCATGAGGGTACTGGCCCAAGTCCTGGTAAAGATTAAGTGCTCCTATGCCTTCCTTCACCACTGTTCATTCCTGTTCAACATCTCCCTCGGGCATCTCAAGGGGAGCAGTGGCTGGGATCTAGAATGGGACTGGGGCATTCCAGGGTCTCTTGGCTATATATTTAGTATTACCGAAATCTTTAACTATAGGATGAACTGAAAACATCTAGGAAGAAGTGTGTGGGGGGAGGAGAAGTTAAGCAAATAGTCTTTTTAAAGCACTCAGAGGCACATCTAGGGTATGACTAAATTTGTAATAATATTAATAAACTTCTAGCGGAATGCTTAGGGCATGCCAGATACTCTTAAAAGGTCTTTATATGAATTATAGCATTATATTTTTGGAACAAATGTATAGTACTAGATGCTACTACTAAACCATTTTATTGATGAGAAAGCAGACAGAGTGAGGTCAAGTAGCTTAACCAAGGTCACATAAGTGAGCAAGTGGTGGAGCTGGAGTTTGAACCCCAGGCTAGGAGAAGACTCTGCTCCCCAGTGCATACCCACCCCTTTCAATCACTCTTCACTTGAGAACTCAGGGTGTGCTCACACACGTACGTAACATGAAGCTCTCAAGGTCAAAACGATTGACATAAAAACAAGCCTATGTATTTCCAGGATGATTATGACATTCTGAACAGGCTTCAAATGAGACAGGCAGAACTAACACAATCAGTTTCAGACCGAGGCGTGGCGGAAAGCAGACCTGGTTAGTAGGTCCGGGCAGCACTTCCCATGCTCCGCTAAGCAGGACGTGTGCATGTCTGAAGGATTTGCATGCCCGAATCTGCAAACAACTGCACAACGTTTGTTCCCAAAGGCAACGTGCACCTCTGGGCTCGGGTGGGCTAAGCAGGATGGGGAAAAAGCCGTAGCAGAGGGGTTCCTGTTCCTGAGGGCACTTTGCCCCTTTTCCCAAACAACACTGTCACCCTGGCCTGGCTCTCTGGGCGCAGGGCGGCCCTTCTACTGCTGTCTGCCTTTGTCAGAAAGCTGCACCTCGTGTGTTCTCGCCGGGAACAATTTTAGACCCTTGCTGACCGGCAGTGATGCCCAGATTCCGTCTGGCAGTAGCACACACCAGCTGTTTCCATTCGCCGAGGCCAGAGATGGTCACGGCAGTTTAGAATTTCCCTCCTAAGTGAGTTTTAAATGAAAACTTCAAGTTTCTAAACCAAACACGAATTCACTTTTCTGTGAATGAGACATACATTCTCATACAGTTTAGAACAAGGGCAGAACACACGAATGTTGACCTATTTGCTTCAGACACACCAGGTGCCTCCTAACGCAGAACATACCCCAGGGTTCTCCAAAGAATTGGGACAGGAGTGGCGAAGACGTACAGTTGATTCTCTTCCTTGGGGTTATTTCTATTCTGGTTCTCATTCTTGTCCCTCCCCCTCCCGTCTCATCCATTAGCCGCTCTACTTCCTCCCAACCTTTTAAGCTGTGTTCCCCAAGGGTCAATCTTTAGATGTCTTCTCTCCACATACTACTTCCTTTTCTTACTATTACCCAAGCTCATGGCTTCAAATCTATCCTTACCGTTTCCAAATCAAAATTCAGCCCGGACTACCGTTCTAAGCTTCGCACCGTACGGCCAGCTACCTGCCAGACGTGTGCCCACTTGGGTGTCCACAGGTATCTCAAACAAAGTACCCAAATCAACTACTCTCTCAACCACCTCCCCCAACTAGCTGATCCTCCTTCCCTATCTTGTTATCAATCTAAATACAGAGAAATAATCTGAGATTCTTCCATCTCCATTCTCTCATTCTTTCACTTAGTACTAAGTGCTGTTGTTTTTTGTTATAGACTCAAAACTTTAATCAGTGAACTAACATGCACACACGAAGGGCACCTTTACGCTGGCCCACAGCAACACAGGTCAGTAGTTACAGAGTCTGCTCCCAAGTACTAAGTTCTTCTACTTCCTAAATCTTCCCTATCTTACCTCCTTTCCACCCCCATCCCACTGCCTGAGTCCTTGTAAAAGCCTTCTGAATGATCTCCCTACCTCAAATTTCATTCTTATCCCATATTTTCTGTATGTTCCCCCCAAATAATCCCTCTCATTTGTTAATCTAGCCACACTCCTAGGGCTGACTGATGTGAACTGGTAGCTCTCAACTGGGTGGCTGTTCACAGATGGCACATACTCTGATGGGTCACTGGCTGTGTCATATGGTTGTCAAACATTGTGAATATCACTCCTTACTTAAACCCTACAATGGCTCCCTAGCATTTCAAAATAATCTAGTCTTTTTAGTGTAACATCTCATGGCTTCTTGTTCTCAGTGCGCAAGCCACAACACCGTGCTGCCTAACCTATATTCTAGTGTCTCCAAGGAAGGGCTTCTTCACTGGGGTCTAGGGGTCCATGTGGGTTTGTACAGAAGTGGCAGTGGGGGAGGGGTAACGTACACTTGCTTGGGAAAAAGATGACATCTTTATTTTTGCTAACCTCTAACTATAATTTAGTATTTGCTTCAATTATGTATGCAGGCAATAAATGATAATAGTATGAGTAACACCTATATTTTGTCACCTATAAAATTACGGAAATTCTCAAATCGCAGTAAACTTGTTGAAGATAACTAAAAAATTATTTATGCTCATTGCTATAAATTTACCCTGGGTGGCTCAGTCAGTTAAGCATCTGACTCTTGATTTCGGCTCAAGTCATGACCTCACAGTCTGTGAGATTGGGCTGTGCATCGGGCTCCTTGCTGTTGATGTCAGGGCAGAGACTACTTAGGATTCTCTTTCTTCCTTTCTCTCTGCCCCTCCCTCACTCACACACATGTTTATGTTTATCAAAATAAACATTTTCAGTATTAATTCTGACTGCTATTATATGTCAGTATTTAATGTGTTAATAAAGTATATATACTATGTATCACAAATTTGTTTTTAAGTTATTTTGATAAATATACTTCAATATAATTGCTTTTTTTGTAGTAATTTCATGTATTTATTTTATGCACTTAGACAAATTATTTTGCGTAGGGGTCCACACATGAGAGAGCCAAAGAGACGCATGGCACAGGGAAGACTTAGACTCTCTACCCTAGTGGCTTCCCCATTCATCCATCCAGTACGCATTTGTTGATTACTCAGCAGGTATCGTACATTGTGCTGAGACTTAGAGATATCAAGATGAGAAAAACATAGTTCCTGACCTGCAGGTGGAGGAAAGGGCAAACCGACCATTTGAATACTCTGTGATAAATGTAATATTGTAACTTTACACAGGGAGCCAGGTGAACTGGGAGAGGGACACCTAACCAAAACCAAGGGCTGGGAAAGCCTCCTGGAGATGACAATGGAGCCAGGTTTTAAAGGATGGATAAGATCCAGAGGTGCCTGGGTGGCTCAGTCAGTTAAGTGTCTGACTCTTGATTTTGGCACAGGTCATGATCTCCCGTTTCATGGGACTGAGTCTCATGTCAGGCTCTACACTGACAGCATGGAACCTCCTTGGGATTCTCTCTCTCCCTCTTTCTTGCCTCTCTCTCTCTCAAAATAAATAAATAAACTTTATTTTTTAATATAGCATTTTAAAGTTTATTTATTTTGAGAGAGAACAGCAGCTTGAGCAGAAGAGGGGGAGAAACAGAATCCCAAGCAGGCTCTGTGTTGTCAGTGTGAAGCTGGACGTGAGACTCGAACTCATGAATCCTCACGGATCATGAGATCCTGACCTGAGCCAAAATCAAGAATCAGATGCTGTACTGACTGAGCCACCCAGGTGCCCCTAAATAAATGAACTTTAAAGGGCAGATAGGATTCAGTCAGGTGAAGAAAGAACACAACCTATGATGCCAAAGGACACAGTATAGTCTTTTGGCAATAACTGTGAGTCTGGTATATTTGCTTCAGGAAAGGGACATAATTTTATGTAGCATTAAAGCACTGCTAATAAACATAACTGTCTGATACTGTATATAAAGTCTCTAGACCTGGGAGGGAGGTTGGGAGGGAAGGCAGGCGGGCAGGCAGGCAGGCAATCAGCCTGGTGGATTTTTCATAGTTAAAAAGGTCCAGTTTCCTCAAGAAGATAAAAAGTTCTCTTCATGTGGACAATGGAAATCCAGTGGTAGAAAATTTGAATTTAGAACCAAAGCCTGGTGATGATAGTTTTCTAGAAGATGAGAAAGAATCCAAAAGCCATCCACATGATGTAGCAGAGAGACTATTTTTAGACTAACTTTCTTGTGGCTTCCTGACTGGATGGCACAAAGATGCGTTTTTTAGAACTGTCTTAAATTAGTGGAATATTTGAGACACACTATAAGATCTTTGTAACAAAATATATGGCTCAAAAAGTCTTCACACTGGAAGGTAGCCCTGGAAGGGCTGGAAGGGAAGCCCTTCCCTGGAAGGGAAGCCCTGGATAGGTATGAAGTTTTTGAACATATATGTTTGGCCTGAAATGGGACTGGGTATCCTTGACTAGAGTATCTAAAAAGGGATATGTCTTGTCTTGGAAATCGGTTTTCAAGCTGAACTACTTATCAGGGTTGTTTGGAAGGCAAGAGGCATTGCCCACCATCTTCCTAAAAGTATGTACCCTTTCAAGTTTCCTTATTTTCTCAAGCAAGACTGAAACATATGTTGATTCAACTTTTACCAATATTAAATTACAGCATGTTTCCTCTTTTTTCATTACAGAAAAAAAGTTGCAATAAACTTCCTGTCTCTCTGTACCTCGTTTCACTTAGGAATTGCAACTATATTATTCTAGTGGAGAGATCAAACTTAGCCGGTACAAATGATAATCAATGAACTGCAAGGTAGTTTTGCATCATTAAACTAAACAATGCTTTGCTTTCCAAAATTCCACAAGTACATTTAATGCTATCTTAAAAACAAAACAAAACAGTTTTCTGTAGTTGGAAAAGTTTATTCTTGTGACTGTGTTAATATTAACCTTGAAATGCCTGCCATCTACCATTATACTCCCGTATTTCTCTCCTGAAAGTTTCAGGAAACTTACAGTGCTCCCACAGTTACCGTAAGCAGACTTCGATCTGGGAATGATTACACTTGCATATGGATTTAACTTAGGACAGGAATAAGTTAGCACCTTCTTTTGACCTCTTTCTGAGAACAACATACAAACAGAATCCCGAAATGATGAGTATTTTACAGCAGCTGGCTTACACAGGTGGTGAGATGGGCTTCGACACATGACAGGTCTAGTCATTCAGCAAGTGTGAATTTTGGAAGTGAGCTTCTGCCAGTCTTATTATTAACTGGGAATTGAGTTGTTTTTATGAACTTCTAGCCTTGAGAACTTAAATGCTTTTTTGAAACAAATTCACTTATAATCTAGCTGAAAAATAAAATACTGTTTTTCTTGAATTTTTACATCCTTCAACGACTGGAAACAGCTGAAAGGCCTGGAGAGAGTGTTCTTCTGAGGCCCCAACCTCCTCCATTCAGCTAGTGAGGGTTTCCTTCTGGCTTCAAAATTTCAGTCTCTAGCCAAATACTATTTTAGAAAAAGATGACCACTGTGGCCGTTAAGACAAACACAGATTTTCAAAAGTCTTCTCTCTGAGTGAAGCTACTATAGATCAATACTCTGAGAATACTTTTTGAAAGAACATATGTACATTTCATGCTTTAAGATAAGTGTATTGGGAGGTTCTAGAAATACGAATTAACACTGTGGCAAGTTTAAGTCAAAGTCTCAAAGCTTATAAAGACATTCTAAACCTGGGGTGGGGTATCTAAAATTTTACTTGTAGACTGTAGGCTCCCGGGCCCTGTTTGTGGCCACTCAGTAAGGGCGCTGCATTATACCCAGCAGATGCCACAGTTCAGCACTGACTATAAAGCTCTGGGTTGGCACAGCCCAACAGAAACATAAAGGCACAATGTAATTTAAAATTTTCTAGTAACTATACTAAAAAGCATAAAGGAATGGATGAAATTACTTTTAATAATCTATTTTATTTATTAATTCAGTGGTCTAAAATATTATCATTTCAACATGTACCCCTTTTGGGTACTAAGTTTCTGAAATCCAATGTGTATGTTACCCTCATTGCACATCTCCTTTCAGACCAGCCACAAGAAACCACATGTGGCTGGCGGCTATCCTATTTAGACAGTGCAGCTCTATCCTATTCAGGATGAACAGACAGACAAGTGATGCCATGGGAGTACCAGGGCCACCTAAATTCTAGGGTACTGAGACATATTCTAAACCATGGCACCCTCACAGTTTCAGGGTCTGGTGCTTCCAAATGTGTTCGTGTAAGACTCTAGCTAACTTGCAGCAGTAACTCCCAAGTACTAAATATTTCAATCTTGGCCTTTCTGCATCTGCTTGTATAGAAATCTGGTCTTGGGGTAAGAGCTGGACACTCCTACTCTAATGCACTGGGGAATAAAGAAAGACAAGCTGAGTCATCAGGTCATAGTGATGTCAGTTCTTGTCCAGTGTTTTACTCACATGTTAATATAACTCATTTATTCTATAAATACTATTGAGAGTCTTCTCAGAATAAGGCCCTAGAGAGAAGCATTGATTCGGAAAAAAAAAAAAAAAAACCCCTAACAAAAACAGGTGGTAAACTATATTTAAGTATGTATTTAAGTATGTAGTCAGCTTTACTTCCTTCCTATGCAACTTTTAGAACTGCCATATTTTAACTAGAAGTAGAACTCTGTATGAAATCTACAAACCCTTGAGATCTTACAGACTAACCAGTTCTAGCCCTTCATGCTCAGTAAACTTTGCTGCCCATCTACTTACTGCTTTGCAGCATTAAAGTGATTACCTTAGATAAATGTGCCCTTATGGTTTCGTTGTCTCTCTCCACCACTTTCATCATTTCTTGGCCTCCAAGGTAGACAGCATTAGCTATATTAAAAAAAAAAAAGAGTCAAACACTTGGAATATGCAGAACAAACACACATGTCAAATCCACTGTATTTAATTCCTGTTCCCCCTTTTCCTTTCAGCAAGCACTACCTGATGTGAGATATCACTAGGCCAAGAGAGGCGTGTGAGTCAGGCAGTGTGCATGGCCTCCGGACGAAAGAGCATGTCCCACAAAAGAACCTGCTCTTCTCACCTGCCTTTCTCAATAGCAACACACAGCAGTACGATGGCCTAATGTCAGACACCTCAGTAGATGGCGTGTAGTGCACCTGATCAGTGTGTTTTTATGATTTAAGGATTAGAAGCACAGACTTTCACAGATAAATCATGTATACCAGGGAAACTGCATGCAGTTACTAACATGAAACTATCCTGACCTTTTTTTTTTTTTTTTTTTTTTTTTTTAATTAAAGATACAACTAAAAGGGTTTAAAGTCAAGGGGCTCCTGGGTGGCTCAGTTGGTAAAGCGTCTGACTTCGGCTCAGGTCATGATCTTACGGTTCGTAGGTTTGAGCCCCACATCAGGCTGTGTTCTGACAGCTTGGAGCCTGGAGCCTGCTTCGGATTCTGTGTCTCCCTCTCCTCTCTCTCTCTGCCCCTCCCCTGCTCACGCTCTGTCTCTCAAAAATAAATAAATGTAAAAAAAAAAGGGTTTAAAGTCAATTTAAAGGCTAAACGTTTTTAATGAGGTTTAGTTCCATTGTACTGACTGCATAATGAGCAAAACTGACCATCTCCCTTTCAAGATGTCACACACCTGAGAAAGAAGAAAACAAGAGACAACATCATTTTTGCGGCTTTCTTGTACTACTATGAAAACTTTCATTCAATGCCGTGTTCCTTTTCATTTGATTGGTATTATTGTCACTTTGCTTTTTTTTTTGTCATCACTGCCTGGTATATGTGTCCTTTTCTTTATTTTCAATCTTTTCTCATTTTGTTTGAAGTATGTCTCTTTAAATCATAGGCTTCTTTAAAAACATAATTTGAAAGTATCTCTTAAATAAAGGACTTAACATAGTCACATCTATTGATCTAAAAGATCTTTGGTCTGACTCCTGTCATCCTGTTTTGTATATGCTTCACTTTCTTGTGATTTCTAACTCTTCTTTCCACACCCTTTCATGTGAATGATGAGTTTTCTTTTCCTATTTATCTATTTAAAATTTATTTATTCATTTTAGTAATCTCCACACCCAGTGTGGGGCTTGAACTCACAACCTCAAGATCAAGAGTTGCATGCTCTTCTGAATGAGCCACGAGATGCCCCTTTACTATCTTTTAAAAATTTCTTTTCACTAATAGTCTGAACGCATAAATTCTGTTTTTACTCACTGAATGGTTAGCTGTACCTAAAATTTTGTAAAACATATTTTTTTTCTACTGCGGTCTAGAATTAATCAGTGTCTATAATCTTTCCTTCCAATAAGGTGACTCTTAGCATCCCTGAACCTTCCTCATGCCTTCCTTCTACCCTGTCTCCTCTTAGGAGCTGTGGGTAATAAACTCTTATTCCAAAGGCAGTTGTTCTCCATGTCTGTCATTTTGCCACAGCTGATTAAAACAAATTCTGGGCACATTTTCAAACAAGGCAGAGGTGGTATGGGGAGGTCAGTGTGGTGGTTTTGTAGGGCAGAGTAGTGGACGGGGGGGAGAGCTACTGAAGGAGGGGCTCCAGAGTCTGCAGAGGGTTCCTCTTCAGCTCCAGCCATGTACTGATTGGCACTATCATGTGAGACACCACCAGAAGCTGGGGAAAGAACCACTTGAAAGGATTTAGATGGAACAGTGTCCAAACTGGAAGTAGTTACTGTTCCTACCAGCCTAGCAGAAAAGTCTTGTAATTAATGGTGTATTGGGGCACCTGGGTGGCTCAGTTGGTTCCGTGCCCGACTTTGGCTCAGGCCATGATCTCACAGTTTGTGAGGCTGTGTTGGGCTCTGTGCTGACAGCTCAGAGTTTGGAGCCTGCTTCAGATTCTGTGTCCCCTCTGTCTCTGCCCCTCCCCTGCTTATGCTCTCTCTCTCTCTCTCTCTCTCTCTCTCTCTCTCTCAAAAATAAAAATAAAATAAACATTAAAAAAAGGTGTATCAACTAAAGAACTTGGAAGGGTTTTTGCCTTGGTAGAGGGGTAAAATTAGCCCTAAACTAAATGCTGTTCTGCAAGCAACTAATAAAGCCTAAAAGCAAGAACAGAAAGGATCAAACTATTTCCAAGTAACATAACTGTCCCATAGCAAAGCTTAAGAACATCTACATAAATACAAAAATACCCAGCATCCAACAAAGTAAAATTAACAATGTAAAGCATCCCATAAAAAGTTATCAAGTATGCAAGGCAGGAAAATACAACCCAAGATAAGGAAAAAATTAATAAAAACTGACCCAAAAGTGACAAAGATAATAAAAGTGGTAAACATTCAAGAAATGGTGCTGGGAAAACTGGATATACACAATGCAAAAGAATGAGTTGGACCATTATCTCATACCATACACAAAAATTAATTAAAAATGGATCACAGTCCTAAATTTAACAACTAAATGTATAAAACTCTTACAAGGAAACATAGGAATAAATCTTTATGATCTCAGATTAGGTAATGAGTTCTAAGATATGACACTACAAGCACAAGTGAGAAAAGGGAAAATAAATTGGTTTTCATAAAAATTAACACTGTACTTTAAAGGACACTATCAAGAAAAGTGAAAAGATAACCCACAGAATGAAAGAAAACTGTACATCTAATAAGGATCTAGTATCCAGAATATATAAAGAACTCTTACAATTTAACAGTAAAAAGACAAAAACTTGATTAAAAATGGGCAAAGGATTTAAACAGGCATTACTCTAAAGAAGATGTACAAATGGCCAATAAGCATGTAAAAAGATGCTCAACATCATTAGCCATCAATGAAATGCAATCAAAACTATGTGATACCATATCACACCTACCAGGATGCTACAAGAAAAAAGACAAACGAAAGTCAGTGTGGACAGGGATGCAGAGAAACTGAAACCCTCATACATTGTGGGTAGCACTGTAAATTGGTACAGGCACCGTGGAAACAGTTGGACGGTTTCTCAGAATGTTAAATATGGAGTTACTGCATCTATCTAGCCATTCCAATTGTAGGTGTAAATAAACCCAAGAGACCTGAAAACAGAGGTCCACACAAAACTTTGTGGGAATGTGTATAGCAGCATTGTTCATGATAGCCCAAAAGTAGAAACAATGTGCATGGCCATCAAATGAGAAATGGAAAAGAAACATATGATACTGCCATACAATGGAATATTACTGAGCAATAATGAAGTACTAATACATGCTACAACATGAATGAACCGTGGACACATCATGCTAAATCAAAGAAGAAAGTCACAAAAGGCTATTAGTATATTGTATATAATATACAATATATATTGTATATAATTATATTATATTATTATATTATATATAATATACAATATATATTGTATACAATATATATTGTATATAATATTTTATATAATATTGTATTGTATTATATTGTATATTGTATATATATATTATTATATTGTATAATTCCTTTTATAATTAAATGTCCATTATACATTGAGAAATACATTGAGAAATACATTGAGAAAATAGATTAGTGGTTGTCAGGGACTGGGGTAAGGGGGAAATGGTGAGTGATGGGCATGGGGATTCTTCTGAGGTGATGAAAATATTCTAAAGTCACATATTTGTCATGGTTGCACTACTCTGAGAATATATTAAAAAAACAACAACACTGAATTGTGCACTTTAAAGGAGTGAGTTTTATGGCATTTTAATTACATCAAAATTAACCTATTTTTAAAAAATTGGTATTTGCAGATATTGAGAGTTCTATAACCTATACCATATATTTGAGAAGTGAGAAATATTGAACGTGTTAAATAGAATTATGGAAGATATAAGAAAGACTCATATCAAACTTCTAGAGATGAAAAATACACTAGATGGGATAATAGCAGAGCAGACATCATTAAAAAAAAATTAGTGAACTGAAGACAGCAATAGAAACTATCCAAAGGGAAACACACAGAGAAAGAAAGTGGGGGAGAGGGGGACAGGGGCAAGAACAGAACATCAGTGAACCACAAGTGAACTTCAGAGTGGCATCATATACCATGTGATTGGAGTCTTTGAAGGAGGGAAGCACAGAAAAAAAATATCTGAAAAAAATATTAAAATATTAAAACCATAAACCTACAAATCCAAGAAGCTCAAAGAATTCCAAAGCATAGGAACCATGAAGAAAACTATATTAAAGTACCTAAGGAATTGCTTCAAACTAGTATAAAGGGAAAATCTTAAAAGTAGAGAAAAATGATACACAGTTGATCCTTCATCAACATGGGTTTGAATTGTGTGGGTCCACTTAAACATGGATTCTTTTTGATAAATACAGGACTGTACTGTAAATATATTTTCTCTTCCTTAGGATTTTTTTCTCTTACTTTATTGTAAGAATAGAGTATATAATACATATAATACACAAAATATGTGTTAACTGTTTATGTTATCTGTAAGGCTTCTGCTCAACAGGCTATTAATAGTTAAGTGTTTGGGGAGTCAAAAGTTATACACAGATTTTTGACTGCATGGGGGGTTGGCGCCCCTATTCTCCACATTGTTTAAGGGTCAACCATCTTACTTACAGAGGAACCAAAACTTAAAATGACAGCAGATTTCTTCTTGAAATGATGTAACTAGGAGACAGTGGAGGAACACTTTTAAAGTAATGAAAGAAAAAAAAAGCCTGCCAATCTAGAATTTTATAGTTAGTGAAAATAGCTTTCAGACATACAAAAACTGAAAGAATTAACTACCAGTGGAAGTAAAAGAAATGTTACGAGAAATACTTGAAGCAAAAAGATGATATCTGATGGAGATTGTATCTGCACAAGGACATTAGATGGGGTGCCTGGGTGGCTCAGTTGGTTAAGCGTCTGACTCTTGATTTTGGCTCAGATCATGATCTCAGGGTTCATGAGTTCAAGCCCCATGTCAGGCTCTGTGCTGGAGATGCAAAGCCTGCTTGGGATTCTCTCTCTCCTTAAAAAAAAGAGAAATAGTTATTATGTGGGTAAATTTAAAATACAATTTTTATTTATATCTCTTTATAAGACAACTGACTGTTTAAAGAGAAAATAGTAATACCATATCAAAGAAGCAAAATATATGACAACAATATCACAAATGCTAGGAGGGAGAAAAGGCTTACTGTTGTTAAGTTTCTTACGGTATACTTCAAGTGGTAAGTCATTTGAAGACTATAAAAGTTAAAAATGTTCATTGTAAATCCTAAAGCAACCACTGAAACAGCAAAACAAAGAATGACTAATAAGCCAATGCAGGAGATAAAATGAAAGCATAAAATATCCAATTAACTCATAGGAAGGTAGAAAAAAGCAAAATTGGAACAAAGAACATAGGAGACAAATAGAAAATATATATCAAGATTACAGATTTAAGCCCAGCTCTATTCATAACTACATTAAATACAAATTGTCTCGACATTCAAATCAAAAGGCAAAGTAGGTAAGAAACCAAGATTCAACTATTTGCTGCCTGTAAGAAATGGATCTTAATATAAAGACATAAATAAGCTAAAAGTTAAAAAACAGAAATAAATCATGCTAACATTAGTCAAAAGAAAAGTAGAATGACTATATTAATATCAGACAAAATAGATTTCAGAGCCAATAATACTACCAGAGATAAAGAGGGTGATTCTGTAGTGATAAAGTGTCAATTCATCAGGAATAAATAAAAATCCTAAATGTTTATGCACCTGGTATGTTTGAACTTCAAGTACGTGAAGTAAAAACTAACAGAAATACAAAAAGGAACTGACAAATCCAGAAATATAGTCAGAGATTTCAATACTCATCTTCTAATAATTAATTTTTTTAAGTTTATTTATTTTGAGAGAGAGAGCAAGAGAGAGAGAGAGAGCGAGCATGAGCAGGGAGGGGCAGAGAGAGAGGGAGAGGGAGAGAATCCCAAATAGGCTCCACACTGTTAGTGTGGAGGCTGATGGAGGGCTCTAACTTACAAACTGTGAGACCATGACTTGAGCTGAAACTGAGAGTCAGATGCTTAACTGACTGGGCCACTCAGGCACCCTGATATCTTCTAATAACTGACAGAACAGTTAGAGAGGAAAATCAGTAAAGATACAGAAAAGGACACCATCAATCAACCTGACCAAAGTGACATCTATAGAACAGTCTACCCAATGAGAACAGAATATACATTCTTTTTAAGTATCCATAGAGCATTTCCCTAGTTAAGTCATATCCTGGTCCATAAAAGATGTATCAGTCCGTTAAAACAAAATCATACAAAATACACTCTCTGGCCATAATGGAACCAAATTAGAAATCAATAACAGAAAGATACCTGGAAAATCTCCCAATATCTAGAAATGAAGTAACACATTTCTAAATAACCCCTGGGTCAAAGAAGAAATCTAAAGGGAAATAAAAGAGCATTGTGAAGTGAATAAAAAGAAAAACACAACATATCAAAATTTGTGTGACATGACCCCAGCAGTATTTAGAGAGAAGTTTGTAAAGCACCAAAAACCCAGTTTATAAATGGAAAAAGATCTCAAATAAATGACCTCTGTTCCACTGTAAGAAACCAGAAAAAGAAAATTAACTTCAAAGTAGGCAGGATAAATAAGAATGTTCACAGCAGAAATTAATTAAATAGAAGCCAGAAAAACACTTGGGAAAATAAATGACACCAAGAATAAGTTCAGTAAAACTGATGAACCTTGAGCCAGACTGATCAGGAAAAAACAACATGTGGGAAGACATGAGACATAAAACATTACTAAATATCAGGAAAGAAAAGTGACATCCTATAGATTTTACAGATGCCAAAAAAGATAATCAAGGTAATTTTGTGAACAACTTTATGCTAAGAAATTCAACAACTTAGATAAAAACGTACAAAATCTACAACAAAGACAAAAGTTTTAAGCTTACTTGAAAATAGATAACCTGAAAAGTCTTATATCATAGAAATTAAATTTGTAATTTAAAGCCTTTTCACAAAGAAAACCCCAGGGCATGAGGACTTCATTAGTCCACTCTATCAAACATTTAAGGAAGAAATAATGTTGATTCTACATAAACTCGTCCATATATCCTACACATATGTGGATACTGGATTTCTGACAGAGGTAGCATTGAAGAGCAGCAGAAAATAGGTGGTCTGTGGCAGGCAGAATTCTAAATTGAAACAAATAATCCTTACCCTCCCGGAATCCACTCCCTTTTGAGTGTGGGTGGAACCTGTAAATCTGATGACATATTACCCCCATGACTGGGTTACGTTATAGAGCAGAGATGACTTTAAGGGTGATTATCCTGGTGGGCCCAACCTAATCACATAAGTCCTTCAAAATCTGAGTTTTTCTCTGGCTGGTGGGAGAAGAGGAAGTTAGAGATTCAAAGTGCTAAAAGGATTAGAGGTACCATTGCTGGTTTGAAGATGGAGCATGTAGACAGGAATGGAAAGTGACCTCTAGGAGCTGGGAGGGACCCTGGCTCACAGTGAGCAAGAGAATGGGGACCTCAGTCATAAAGCCACACCAACCAGACTTTGCCAACAACCTGAATGAGCTCTGAAGTGGATTTCTGGGTGTGCAGGGCCATTAGGGAGGTTTCTGAGATCCAGGCAGTGGTGACTCTTGAGATGAGTGGGAGTTATATGGGAGTTTGCTTTGGGATAATTCATGGGAGGTAAAAACATTTATGTTTTAATCACTTTTCTGTAGTGTCATTCCTCAATTAGAAACAACTTAAAAATCTGAATAACTTGGTAAGGAATTTTATATTTCTAAAAGTAAAGTTTTTATCAGGGAATGTATCTCACCCTACCTTTTTTTCCAATTTTTCTCCTGATAATTTCTCATCTAAGTATACTTTTTTTTTTTTTTATTTTTTAAGAAAGTAACATACCAGCTTCCTTTCCTGTAATTGCTCCAAGGAAGCCATTTTTTTTCATTCCTCAGAAATGCTCATAACACAACACAGTGGTCAGAAATAATAATACCAAATGGACATGTAATTTCCTAAGGGGAAAACACATTTCTCTTGGCAATGACTGTCAACAGCATTCCTGGAAACCCAGCAGAATTCAGAGTTTCAAGCACCACAGTGAAGGAAATATCCAGAAGTAGGAGTAATGGAAACAAAAACATGAAGGAAAGAGAATGATTTCGGAGAGTGTGAGTTGTTTATTTTTTTTCCATTACAAATCCAAATATAGGTGTAAAAAAAACTCGCCAAAGAGTCCGATACTCTATTTTATTTGCTACCATATCTTCTGAACCTGCTTAGTGTTCAAGTGTCACTACAGGCCTTCACGTTGCAGGAGAGTGGCTAATGGAACAAAAGGAGTGGGGGCCGGCGCTGGAGGGACCAGTGGGACTTGCATCTCACAGGCCAGACTAAGCGTCACTAAGCGCTTCCAAGTACACGTAATATACGACAGAACACTGCCTTCTGCTGACCTCAGTTACCTGTACTGATGTGATTTTTCATCTTTCTGGAAAAATCCCAACTCATCTTCATGTCCGAATTCATTTGTCTTCTCTTCCCTTCCTTACTTAGGTAGAACTGATTTCTCCTTTATTGGTACTACTCATATCCTGTGGTTATTCTCATGACAGCCCTAATGGTGATGTATTAAAATTCTTCCATGCTGGAAGTTAACTTAAAGGCAGGAGCTATATTTCATTTATTACTCTTTCCAGTGCTTATCAGAGTATTTGGTTCATGGCAGGTGTCAGCGAGGGTTGTTAAATGAAATGGGAAGGGACTGAGCTGGTGTTGGTTTTTTGGGGGAGGAAGGGGGGGTGAGAGGAAAAACCTGCTGCTTTCCTTGAAGCGGTGCAAGAGGTGACGTCTGGCCACAATGGAGGCCAGAAGTGGAGGCGGAAGCACACTGACACCGGTGAGCCCGGCGGGGAGGTAGTGGTATAAGACTGGGACAAATCACTCCAGGCGCGGGGATAGTCTAAGAGCTTCTGCTGAGACTGGCTGAAAATTAGGCCTCATAAAGCACTGGTCTCAGCAGTGGGGGACAATGCAGAGGTAAGTAAACCCACAATTAATGATACAACAGGAAGTTTGGGGGAGATACATACATAGTTGTCTGAAGTAGAGCTTGGGCACTGGAAGCCAAGTTGTCCTGCTGTTGTGGTGGCAGGTGGCCCAGGGCCACTAGTAGGGCTCCACAAAATGCTTCAGTTTGTTTGGTGTTGCCATTATAGTGTTGATTATAACTATCCATTTAGTCTGCAAACAGATCATCTGGTTTCTGTGACACTAAGTTCACCAAAGTGAAAACCACAACTGCAGGTATTTTTTTAGAAAAAATAATACAGCTTTTTAGAGTGGCAGATTATATATATATGTTTATTTAGAAAAACATAGTAAAACCTTCATTGAATGATTTAATTCTAAACCAGAGATGACATTCTAGTGTTGTATCCAATCAACTTTTGTCCTAAATCTTTTATTTATTTATTTATTTATTTTAACGTTTATTTATTTTTTTGGGACAGAGAGAGACAGAGCATGAACAGGGGAGGGGCAGAGAGAGAGGGAGACACAGAATCAGAAACAGGCTCCAGGCTCTGAGCCATCAGCCCAGAGCCCGACGCGGGGCTCGAACTCACGGACCGCGAGATCGTGACCTGGCTGAAGTCGGACGCTTAACCGACTGCGCCACCCAGGCGCCCCTGTCCTAAATCTTAATACTGACTACACACACACATACACACACACACAACTTCTCCTTCATGCTGCATTTTAGGCTAAACTTCCGTTAATTAGTAAAGCTATAGTTGCCTTCTATAAATAGATTTTTCTAAGCTACACACATAAATGAGAGGAGAGGTAACAAAGGAGTCTGATTTTGTCTTACTCAAAAAATTATTCTGAGATTGGATTAAAAATATTTTGAGAAGAAATTTGATTCCGTAATAAAGCTTATGTTTCAGTTTGTTGAAGAGTTCATTTCATATCATTGTACATGTTTTAAAAAGCTATTTCCATATAGATCAAGTAAAGGAAAGATAATGAAAGTTTTTTGCTTGTTTGTTTTTTGTTTTGATTTTTACAAGAATGTATGCAACAAAATAACATAACCTACCAGGAATGACCTTTGTCTCTGCACTGTTTTTCTAGTTAGGTAACTGAGAGGAATTAAAACATCCATTTGGCCTAATGAAAAGACCCCAGAATATTTTTTAAAGTTAATTATCTTGACCTGTGATACTGCTAAGTTAAAATATATTTGCTTTCAGCTTTGATCAGGAAATCCAATTTAGCTGTCTCAGTGAAAAGCCTATGTCTAATGAAATAGAAGAACATCTATTGTAAAGAAAATATGTAGTAGCTAACATTCCAGAATTAAAGTAAAAAACCTCATATATTTTCTTTGAAAACAACACTTAAAACAATTTAATTATGTAAATTCATCTGATGGACACTGTGGTAAAGTTTATAAAGTATGGTAATTGAATTAGGGCTACTCTTTGAATGATGGATAGGAAGTGGTTTTACTCACTCAGTTTGGTGAAGGAGGCTAATACACAGAATCTCAGCCTGCAGGGAGGGCCGTCTTTGCCAAAAGGGCAACAGCATTTGAAATACTTGAATATTTTGGTTCCTTGAATTTTTCAGACCTTACTACAACAAAAAAATGTGTGTATAAACTAAAGGATACAGAAAATCAGTTTCTATCTAGATAGGGCAGGATTTATTATCCACTACTTGGACTAGCAAACTTCCTCCGTTTGTTTCTGTAAGATTTCTACTAAAGCACAGACATTACATAATGTGCAAACACTGCAAGCCCTCCTAAAAGTCAAGCTGGCATATTCAAGGTCACTCTTTGGATGACAGGAAAGCCAGAGAAACAGGTCTACAGAGGATGTCACAGATTGCACAGACCCTGAGAATGATCTTGGAGCTGGTCTTCCTTTGTCTTGATAAACCCTCTCTTTGTGTAACCTAAAAATCATGCTGCTGATTCAAGTGGCTGGTCTGAATACTGATTACATTTACCATTCATGGGATATAAGCTGGGAAGAAGTCCACTAATCACCTGCAAAAGCCAGGGTCTTATTAGTATGGGTATTTCTCAGCTGGGACCTTCTTCCTTTTGTAGTAAGCAAGGTAATAGGAATTGCCTAAAGGACTGCCAGGGCAAGCCCAGGCAAAACAGCTTCTATGGTACTTGTTGCAAGAGGAGGCAAGGGTGATATGAGACCCAAAGGGGATAGGTAGGAAGAGACTGGCTAGCATGATTAAAATGCTTGGTTAAGGATCAGCCTAGGATCACTACTATGAGACTTAACTAAAACCCAAGTAGACAACGAACCAAGAACCCAAAGAAGAAAGACGAGTAATTTTAACCTGCTTTCCCTTTACCCAAAGTTACACAGATTGAGTGAGTAATGGGGAAAAAAAGAGACCGCCAAAGTACTGCTTACATGGACATCAGAAGGCCTGATCTAGAACAAAGAGAACAGAACATCAGAGAAGGAAGGGTGTCTGAAATAGGAGAGCTATGTTCCAAAAGTATGTTTGCACGCTGGTTATTTGGAACAGAGATGAAGTAAGGCAGCTGAGGGCTCAGTCTGCTTTAGAGTCTAATTTGCACATAGTGTAACTCTACAGGGGTTGTTGTGTGAAAAAGGAATCTCAGGGCTCCCCAGGAAGCAATGTGGCTAGAAGGTTCTGGTTGCCTTGAGACTGGGAGGATAGTGTGTCACGTCCAAACTATCTTGTTCCTGAATGCCTGCACTTGGGGCCACTGAAAGATGCAGCAGGAGGTCAATCACTATAGCTGAAAGGAAGATTCCTTTCTCTGAAGTGCAGCTTATACAGCCTACTTCTCTAAAAGGGTGCTTATAACTCTGGTAGAGAAAAATTGGAAAACATCTTTAATTATCTTTTAGTTAAAAACATTAAATACTTGACTATATATCATATGTGTTACATAGTTACTAAATGTATATAGAAAAACAAATAAAACTTTTGTATATTCCATGTCCTGGTTTGAGTTTAGAACATATTTCTATTTTTTTTTTAATGTTTATTCATTTTTGAGAAAGAGAGAGAGACAGAGAGACAGAACACAAGCGGGGTAGTGGCAGAGAGAGACACAGAATCTGAAATAGGCTCCAGGCTCTGAGCTATTAGCACAGAGCCCAATGTGGGGCTCAAACTCACGAACCATGAGATCATGACCTGAGCCCAAGTGGGACGCTTAACTGACTGAGCCACCCAGGCACCCCTGGAACATATTTCTAAAGAGGTATAAGAAAAGCACAGGTAGCTGTCTACCTAATGCCTATCAGAAACTCATGTTTTGGGTG
This sequence comes from Puma concolor, assembly GCF_028749965.1. Lineage (NCBI taxonomy): Eukaryota > Metazoa > Chordata > Mammalia > Carnivora > Felidae > Puma > Puma concolor. Next base: position 16,319,079 of record NC_141669.1, read on the forward strand.
AAGTGTTCTATAAATGTCTATTAAGTCCTGTTGGGTGAACACTGTGGTTGAATTCTTCTATATCCTTGCTAATTTTCTGTCTTGTTCTATCAACTGTTGAGAGAGGTGTGCTTAAGTATTCAACAATAATCGTGGATTTGTCCGTTATTTCTTTCAATTCTATTAGTTTTTGCTTCATATATTTTGTAGATGTCTTGTTTGGTGCACACATGTTTAGGATTGCTGCCTTCTGTCATCTTGGTAGACTAAACCTTTTATTATTATTGTGCAATGTCCCTCTCTGTCCCTGGTAATTTTTTTTGTTCTGAAGTCTACTTTATCTGATATTAATACAGTCATTCCTGATTCCTTTTGACTATTGTTTACATGATGTATCTTTGCCCATTCTTTTACTTTCAATCTACATATATATAATTATATTTGAACTGGGTTGTCTGAAGATAGCATATACTTAGGTAATGCTTTTTAATCCATGTTGTCAATCTTTGTCTTTTAATTGGTGTATTTTTTCCATTTACATTTAATGTAATTATTGGTATGTTAGAGCTTGTATGCCATTTTATTATTTGTTTTCTGTTTGTCATGGTTTTTTGTTTGCTGTGTTCCCTAATATGCAGGGGTTTTAGCACTTAGTAGGAAAAGCAGGGAAAAGTACATCTATACCATCCTCCTGGAAGCAGAATTCCTTGGAGAAAAATGGAGTCCCTAACTGGAAAATGCTTTTTATAGTTCCCTCTATAGGGTAAAAAGAAAAATACCAAAGGGGGAAAAACTGTAAAGAAAAATAAAATGATTTATTGAAGTAAATGTGGAGTAATTTTATACATGTTTGCCAGAATTTCACGTAATTTCCACTTTGGTTTCAAATAATTTCCAAAGTGTACTGTTCCTTTAGAGATCATCTAGTCTCACCTTTGTTTTGAACAATGACTGAGGGCCAGACAGGGGAAGGGACTAAACTGAAGTCACAGAGTAAGTCTGGACCAAAATGAGTAAGCAAAACCAAAGCAAAACCAAAATGAGAATTGAGCGTTTCTGACTTGCAGTCAATACTATTTTCACTTAGGCCATCTCTTTCTCTTCTATAATATGAGGGAAGGATAAAGGGCTGGACCTTATCCTTCTTTAAGGGACTTCTCCAACTTCAATCTTTGGTGATTTTTATAACTGTCCTTATCCTTGCTTCCTTTCTTCCTATCTCATCTTCTTCCATTGCTATGCTAAGGCTGTAATAAAGAATGGACATTGGGGAAAGTATGGAGCAGACAAAAATCCATACAAATACAGAAAATATATTGAACTTGTATTTGTAATGATTGCTTCTTGCTACATATTTGGAAAAATAACCTTGTATAATCAATCTGTAGCTGTACAACAGGGCTGTGACTTGTTCCTGGATTCATTATGTACATGACTGTGTGGTGCTCTTAACACAGGTGAACACGGTAAACTTTCTTCAGGAGTCTTGCCATTACGATTAACTGGGGCAGAAAGACAATAGTAGCAACTATGGTAAAAGGAAGCTTAGCACAGTGGTAGACTGTCAAAGTTTAAACACTACCCACTAGTTGTGTGACTGTGCCAATCATGTAACTTCTCTGTACTTCAGTATCTTCATCTGTAAAACGGGGACAGTAAAATACCCAAACCTGATTAGTTTTGAGAACTACAAATAAAAGCTTAGAACGGTGCCATTAGCTGCTGCTGCTGCAACTGTTATATCATTGTTGGAGGCTTATTATAAATAAAATTTGTTATATCATTCGTTGTTGTTATAACAACAACACACACACACACACACACACACACACACATATATATATGTATATATATATATACCAGAATTTCACGTATATAAAATGTTGTTATATCATTCGTTGGAGGCTTATTATAAATAAAATATTATATAGACACATTGCACATATTATCATATTTAATTCTGCAATAACCTCTTGAGGTATAGATTAAAAAGGATTATTTTATTATGAAAATAATTTATAAGCATTCTATGAATTAGTATTAACCTACAAAGGTAGATTACATTTAAAAACAAAGGTTGAAGGCAAAAGATAAAGTAGCAAATGTTCCCTGGCACATTCAGAAAATATACTCAGCACAATACCCAGTGTTGTATTACCATGACTATTATTTATTACTTTTATCATTTAAACTCCTCCAAAAACATTTAAAGAGGAAAATAAAAGCATAGCCTGTTCCCTCTATGGGAATATTTGGCCTGGTTTCCTTGGCTGGTTTCTGTTAATTTCTCACACTGGACTAACAGGGCACACGCTAGACTCCTGCAAATATTCCTTCCCACCATCTGGCAAGAGGGGAGAATCAGAAGGGTAAGGTTTACAATTAAAGCTCGATGAAATTAAAATTAAAGCTTCTATTTCTATTTTTATTTATGTCTGGTTTTAAGCTTTGGGGCTCGATATTCAGGGACTGTCTGAGGTTGTTCTCTTACTACTTTCTGATACAAGAATAAACATAAACCTTTTAAAATGTGCTTACCAATGCAGAATGGTTCCAATATATTCAGGACCGAAAATTCGTACTGCACGTTCATCATTTGAAGGCCAATTCTTGTTATCAGGGACCTGATTTTCTCAGGCCATGGTTTAAGTAAAAGGTAGCCAAAAACATAGAGAGCATATCGAAGCCAGCACAGAAGTGGAGTGGCAATCCTGCCGTTTGGTGTCTCAGATAGTCGCTCGATTGTTGGAAAAAGCAGAAAGGAGCGAATTATCTACAATAAAAAACATACTTTGGTGAGAAGTTTCTTAAGGGATAACCCACTGTTTTACTGTTTCTTTTGTATAGTACTGACAAATGACTGGGTTTCAGAATATGACTGAAGATCTGTTCTAAATGAGAAGAATCACCATATGCTGTCTTCTCAGTGCACAAACAATCTGGGGAGCATAGAAGGAAATCCCTTGAGTTATTGGGGTTAATTTTCAGGGTGAGGAGCAAATCAGATTCCTAGATAACTTCCTGATTGTGACAGCAATTCACAATCCCTTTGAAGGATTGCCGAAATTAGGAATTCATATACCATGTTATACCACCTTGACTGACTAATGATAACAGAAGAAAGTAGAGCTACATAATGAACTGTTTCTTGTATTTTTAAAAATTTTTAATGTTTTTTTATTTTTGAGAGAGAGAGAGAGAGAGAGAGAGAGAGAGAGAGAATGTGCGAATGGGGGAAGAGCAGAGAGAGAGGGAGACACAGAATCCGAAGCAGGCTCCAGGCTCCGAGCTGTCAGCACAGAGCCCGACGTGGGGTTTGGACTCACAAACCATGAGATCGTGACCTGAGCTGGAGTTGGATGCTTAACCGACTGAGACACCCAGGTGCCCCTAAAGAACTCTGTTTCTAAGGGCACCTGGGTGGCTCAGTGGGTTAAGCATCTGACTTTGGCTCAAGTTGTGATCTCATGGTTCATGAGTTTGAGCCCTGCATTAGCCTCTGAGCTAACAGTGTGGAGCATGCTTGGGATTCTCTCTCTCTCTCTCTCTCTCTCTCTCTCTCTCTCTCTCCCCCTCCTTCCCTCTTTCTGCCCCTCTCCTGCTCACTCTCTCAAAATAAATAAATAAATACACTTTATTATTATTTTTTTTAATATTTATTTATTTTTGAGAGCAAGAGCATGAGCAGGGGAGGGGCAGAGAGAGAGAGGGAGACATAGGATCTGAAGCAGGCTTCAGGCTCCACGTCTGTCAGCACAGAGTCCGACATGGCGCCGGAACCCACAAACAGTGAGATCATGACCTGAGCTGAAGTTAGGACACTCAGTCAACTGAGACACCCAGCCACCCCGAAATAAATAAACTTAAAAAAAAATTATGTGTCTAGTCAGCATTTCTTTTACTGATTATATTTGGGGATAGTTCACTTTTTGAAACACTCCTCTATTCCTTACTGTTACCGATAAAAGACAATCTTTAAGAGGACCAGATACATTTCTAACAAATGATTTAACCTTAATAAAGTGCAGGCTAGAAACAAGCAAAGCTAGAAATCTGTACATACACAGGAGAATGTTTAAGGACAAAAATATAATTCAACTGAATTCATCAGGATGTCAGGAAATATATTTTAATAATACTCCACAAGAAAGGAGCATTGCTAAAACATTTTACATTTACCATTATGTACTATACCAATATTTTAAAAATTAATGAAAATAATTTCTATGGGGGATCAGAAAAGGCAAATAGTTAAGTACAGTCCCTATTAACAATACGGTAATATAAATGAAATAGATCACCAGTATTAATAGAGTGTAGAACAGGAAACGAGAATGGACACAATGGTTTTACTTTTTTTTAAAAAAAGTTTAAGCTAAATATAAGATACATAAAGCATATAAAATATGAATATGCAATTTAATAAATAATGTATAAAATGAACAGCTATGTGGCTCCAGAAGCAAAACACTGACAGCATGGCATCTTCTAATCTCAACTCCTACCTCTCCTCACATCTTAGGTTATTTCTATCCTGACTTCCTTACTTTGCTTTATATAAATACTTATCATTCCTTAATACTATAATCACTTCCTTATTTTGCTTTACATTAATACTTATTGTCCTGTTATAGACTGAAGTGTCTCTCCCAAATTCGTAAGTTGAAGCCCTAACTCCCACTGTGATTATATGTAGAGATAGGTAATTAAGGTTAAATGAGGTCACAGGGTGCGGCTCTGATAGATAGGATTAGTATCCTTATAAGGAGACTGACCAGAGAGCTCATTCTCTCTTCCCAGGCACACTCAAAGAAGAGGTCTGCTGAACACACAAGGAGAAGGTGGCTATCTACCGGCCAGGACGTCTCACCAGAAACTGTCCGTGCTGGCAGGCTGATCTTGGATTTCCAGCCAGCAGAACTGTGAGAAAATAAATGTCAGTTGTTTAAGCCACCTAGTCTACAGTATTTTCTTAACACTATAGTTTAATTTTGTGTGTTAATGAACTTTACGTAAATACAATCATGTAGTATGTTTTTGTGTTTTACTTCTCTCAACACTGTTTGTAAGATTCATTCATGTTGATATATGCAGCAATAGCTTATTAGCTTTGCTATATAGTTTTCCATTGCATGAACATATTGCTATTTATTTTATCTGATAGATATCTGGGTTGTTTTCAGTGCAGAGGTATTACAAACATGCTGCTAGGAACATTTTTATATGTGTCTTTTGATGCATGTATGTATGTATTTCTGTTGATGACAAAGTACAACTTCTATGTCATATGGTATGCATAAGTTCAGCTTTAGTAGATGATTCCAAATGATTTTCATGCCAACAGACATGAGAGTTCATATTGTTACAAATCCACACTACATTTGGTACTGGCAAACTTTGTAATTTCAACTACCCTGACATATTTTCACTATGACCTTTTTTTCTCTGATGACCAGTAAGGTTGAACAGCTTTTATGTGTTTACTGGACATTGTCTATATCTCCTGAAGTGCTTATTCAAGCCTCTTGCACCCTTTTCTATTAGGCTGCCTGCCATTTTCTCTTCTTGATTTGTAGGTTTTTTTGCGTGTGTTTGTTTTTGTTTTTTAATTCTACATTCTAGTCCTTTGTCACGTTGCAGTCCTTGGCTTGCCTGTTCATCTCTTATTTTTTTCTCAATGGACCTAATTTCTTAAGTTTGATGCAGTTGAATTTAAGTCTTTTATACTTACTGTTTTTGGTGCGTAGTTCTTTTTTAAAAAATTAAAGGGGCGCCTGGGTGGCGCAGTCGGTTAAGCGTCCGACTTCAGCCAGGTCACGATCTCGCGGTCCGTGAGTTCGAGCCCCGCGTCGGGCTCTGGGCTGATGGCTCGGAGCCTGGAGCCTGTTTCAGATTCTGTGTCTCCCTCTCTCTCTGCCCCTCCCCCGTTCATGCTCTGTCTCTCTCTGTCCCAAAAATAAATAAAAACGTTGAAAAAAAATTTAAAAAAAAAAAAATTAAAAAAAAATTGTATTTGAGAGAGACAGTGAGTGAGCAGGGGAGAGGGAGAGGGAGAAAGAGAGAATCTCAAGCAGGCTCCGCCCTCAGCACAGAGCCTAATGTGGGGCTCCATCCCACAACCCTGGGATCATGACGTGAGCTGAAATCAGAGTTGGATGCTCAGCCGAATGAGCTACTCAGGTGCCTCTCTTTATGCCTAGTTCAAAAAATTCTTGTCCAACCTCATATCATGCAGATACTACTTTTTTCATTCAAAATGCTTTTTTTAGAAATTAGGTAATGCTACCTCTGAGCTGTTCTACAATGTATGTTTAAGCTTCTGGTTGTGTTCAACTACAGCTGTGGGTATGTTCCTTTGATTTCAGGTATCAGTAACTCGCCATTTCCCTTTTGTATTTACATTCCTCCTTCTGGATGAACTGAATGCACTTTTCTTGGTAGGGGCTGACAGTAAAGGTGGTTTTTTGTGGACTCTTTTTCATTCTCTACCATTGACAGTCCTTTTCCATAGTAACATTGGGTGACATTAACCAAACGTTCAAGTTGATCTGTAATTTGAACTAATATATGGTCTATTAGTGTCTTTCTTACTAATAGAGAATAGGGATTTTTTTTTAAAAAAGGTTTATTTATTTTAAAAGAGAGAGGGGCAGAGAGAGAGAAAGAGAGAGAGAGGGAGAGAGAGCTCCAGAGGGAGAGAGAGAGAATCCCAAGCAGGCTCCAGGCTGTAAGTGCAGAGCCCAACACGGGGCTGGATCTAACAAACTGTGAGAGCATGACCTGAGCTGAAATCAAGAGTCAGGCGCTTAACTGACTGAGCCAGCCAGGTGCCCTGAGAACAGGGATTTGAAGGTGCAACCATGGAGGACTCTTTTCTTTCTAATCATCGTTCTTGTTTTTCCTTGGTCATATCTGTCAGCTGAGTGCTCAGCCATTTCCTACAGACTTTTCCTTTTCTCTCAACAGTAGCTGAGATATTTCTTTTTTGCTCATAATAATTTGACCTCTACTACGTCTTCTCCTCTGTCACATAAATAAGAATGTACTACTACTTGTGGCCTTGGTGGTGAATAAAAGACATTTTTTGGGAGCAGGGAGCCACAGTCTTTTCAGATGATTTTTTAAATGCTGCATTGGCAACAATACATGCAAATGCTCATAACATGCATTTGGAATGAATGCAGGGTCTCAGCTCGAATTTGGGAATTTCTGCCACCTTAGCATCTTCTTAAGTACAAAGCAGCAAAGAAGCTAAATGGATTGTGTGTATTTAATAAAGGCACTCATGGGGACTTGTGATGTAGATGATCTGGGCTCCAAAACGTCAGAGATGATCCAGAATCCTCCAGTCAGAGCCAGCTGCCTGTACTGCAATGGGTTTATACAAAGATTATATACAAAATTCACATAAAGGTTATGGGATCTCTGTGAAGTCTGACTAACCGAGAAAAGTCAGCTAAAAGAATCCTCCCTGGATGCCATTTTCAGTGTGAACTCCAACTCCGTGTATTCAAACACAGACAGGAATGAGATCAGCTCTAGAATCCCAGGACTTTTCTGACACTTGGTCTTCTTCTTCCCCCTGCCACTTAGCCCTCCTCCCACTGGGCTGCAGCATTCCTGATTCAGCAGTAACCACCATGGGGTGAAGACCAGGGTAAGCAGGGTGTGAAAGCGCCAGCATGAGGCCTCTTCTGTTGCAGGAGGCACCTGTAAAGAATCCAATAGCTTTCCAACATCTCCAAGCAAGCCCTTGAACAGACCTCCCTGTTCTTGTATTCGGTGAACAGTTGTATGTCACTACTTCACCTTTGCCTTTCTGCCCAAAGACATCCTTCAGGACCGTGGCCAGAGGCTCAAAGTCAAGTGTGACTGCTGTCTCTCTTAGAGATATGGAATATACCCTCAGACTGGCAAAATTAAAGAAGTCTAACAACACCAAGTATTAAAGATGTGGATCAACAAGAACACTTACACAGCATGGCATTAACTATTAGACTTTCCTCCTCTGTTTCTCAAAGTACATGCTCTTGAGGGGGTGTCTAGAACTCACACAGAAAGTACATTGTTAGTATTTTGTTGAACGCTAGAAGTTTAAATCGGGGATCTGACACTTCGCTTGGGTAGCAAGCAGCATGCTTTAAGAGTCCAAGAGGTAGAAATGATGAGCTCTCTCAGCAACTGGAGTGGTGTTACAATTAGCCATCGATTTTACACATTCAAACTCAGAAGTCTTTTCCCTCTCTTTTGGGTAGTTCTAACATCATCTAACCTTTTATTCCTGTTAAGTGCTCCCAATGTTCTATTGGACTTAACCAGACTCGAGAAATTCTAACAGAGTGGATTTATGCAAAGCAATCTTTGGTGCTGGGAGAGGCAGGTTTCTCACTGCCCTGCTGAGGCCTCCCAGCTGAAGGACCATGAAGGAGCTACTTGCCCCAACCACAGGAAGTCTTCTCCCTCGAGGCTGCAAGCAGGTGTGTCAGCAGCTGCGGTGGCCACAAAGGGAAAGATGAAGGAACTGACTTCTTGGCTTCAGCTGGCCTCTCATTGGCCAGTCTCACCAGGAGCTATAGGAACACGCCATGCTGAGGAAGCCAGGCTGGCTACAGTCCTCAGTCACGGCAGGCTCCCCAGCAGCCAGCATTCTTTAATAGCTTCTCCAAAAACTCTGTGGTCTAGTCATCCACATTTAGGTTCATAATCTACCTGAAACTGATTGTCATGTGTGCTGTGAAATATGGGTCTAATTTAATTTCTTTCCATATGGAAACTCGATTGTCCCAGCATTATTAACTGAAAAGGCTGCCCCTTCCCTGCTTTTCTGCAGCGACACTCCTGTTGTGAATCCTGTGTAGATGTGAATGGGTCCTTTTCAGGGCTCTCTGACCTGGCCTACTAATCTAACTCTGGGCCAATAGCACAATGTCTTATCTACTAAAACCTTCACAATATCTTGATATTTGGTAGAAGAAGTTAAACCCCACCTTGTTTTTCTTCAAAAATGCCTTGGGTATTTTTGGCTCTCTGCAGTTCCATACACATTTTGGAGCTGCCTATTCAGGTTCCACGAACATCTCATTGAGATTCTGATTGTATTCAATTTATAAATTGAGGAGAAGTAATATCTTTACAATACTGAGCTTTCCAACCCATGAACATGGGATAGTTCTCCTTTTATGTGTCTCTGAAAATGTTTTAGACATTTTACATATAGTCATCTTGCATAACTTTGTCAGAGTATTAGGTACTTATATTTTTATGCTATTGTAAATAGGATATTTAAAAAAATTCATTTTCTAAGTGGTTGTTGCTTATATATATGATATAAATAATATTTACATGTTGATTTTCTGTCCAGCAAACTTTAAAGTCCCTTATTGGTTCTAATAACTTGTCTGCAGATTCTTCTGAATTTTGTAAGTACACACTCATATTATCCACAAATAATGACAGTGTTGTTTCTTCCTTTCAAATCTTTTTATCTTTTTTCTCTTATATTACCTGAGTTAACCAAAACCTTAATACAATGCTGACAGAAACAATTCTTGTTTCCAAACAAAAAAAACACTTTTTCCCAATATAATCACTAAGAAGCACTATGTGTACTGAAGGTTTTCTAGAGATATACTTTGTTGGATTAAAAACATTTCCTCTATTCCTAGTTTGTTAATTGGTTTTTAAAACCATAAATGAATGTTGAATTTTATCACTTACCTTTTTTGTACCTATTGGATGGTCATATGACTTTTCTCCTTTCATTTATTAATGTGGTAAACCATCAATTGATTTTCTAATGTGAAACTAACTTTTCATTCTTGGGATAAACCCACCAGGGTCATGATACATCTTTTTTACATGGTCTCCTAGTACTTTGTGTAGGACTTCTCTGTGTGTTGATTAAGTGAGCCTGGTCTATAACTTTCTTTTCTTATATTATTTTTTTCCAGGTTTGGATGTAAAGGGTTTGCTAGTTTGAAGAAACTGAGTTGGAGAGTATGGTGTCCTCTTCCATGGCCTAGAGGATTTCATAAAATAATAATGATTTATTCTCCGAATATTTGATAGAACTCACCAGTGAAGCCTAGAGTTTATTTTTAGAAAGTTGTGCCTACTAAAAAACAAAACAAAAAGCTTTGCCTATTGATGGATTCAATTTCTTTAATGTCTTAGGGCCATTCAGGCTTTTTAAAAATTCTTCTTGAATCTGTTTGATGTTAACTTTTCCTACAGGTTTGTCTATTTCATTTAAACTTCAAAAATTATTAGCATAAAATTATTTATAATATCCTGCAATTACACTTCAATCTCTGGACACTCAGTAGCAATATCACTCCTTTCATTACTGATACTATTAGTGCCTGATAGAGTAAACCTTTACAATTATGAAGGAACTATCTTCACTTCTGTTAATGCTTTTCCCTTAGGGGTTATTTTAATATTAACATAGCTACACCAGCTTTCTTTTGGTTAGAATTTTCAAGATGTAACTTTTCCTACTCTTTTACTTTCTACCTTTCTATGACCTTATCTTTAGAGAATATATTTGGATTATTTTTCTCTATCTAACCTGAAAATCTTTGTCTTTTACCTAATATGCTTAATACATTTACTGCATTTTTATTTAAATAATTCCTAGTATTTTGAAGCTGCATCTAAAATATAAACCTAAAATCCTACGTTGTTGCTTTTTATTTTTTGTATATCCTCACCTTATTTTTTTCTTCTTTCTTACTATTTTTTTTGCATGAGAAAGATACAAATAATAAAAATATAATTGATAGTAAGTATTAAATAATTGAGTGATACAAAAAATGAATAAAGAATATATGTCAGTAAATCACAAAAATGATTAATAATTCTAAAGTAATTATATGACAATTTAAGGAATGAAGACGAATAATAATATAATAAGAAAAATGCATATGTTAGTAAAATGTCCACGGTGGCATAGGGAAGAAATAAAATAATGAAAGAAGACTAGGACTTGGTGGAAGTGACAGTATTCCCTCAAACAGGGTGTTGAGTGAAAAGTGACGTTTGAGCAAAGTCAGTCATGGAGTAAGCTGGGAAATATTTGGAAGAAAAGTTTTTCTGGGAGAGGGAGGAGCAAGTCAAGCGCAAAGGCCATAAGACAGAACCTAATTTGTTGTGTTGAGCAAAAGCAAGGAGTACAGTGTCACTGGGGCGGGGTGTGTAAAAGGAGGGCATTTCACGTTGTAATCACAGGGGCGGCAAGGGGACAGAGGATGAGGGTCTAATAGGACTTTGAGTTTTACTCTGGGTAGCCGAGGAGCCTTTGGAGGGTTTTGGAAACAGAGGTGGTATGTCTGACTTCCATTTTAATAGAATTACTCTGGTGTTTAATATTATCTCAAAGGTACTAAATCAATGAAATCAGACAAGATAAAAAAATGAGTTCTAAATATTGGAAAGGCAAAATTACCATATGACTTGTTTAAAATATTTAAAAAAATCTCATGTATAAAAATAATAGCTAAGTACAAATGTAAGAAAAAATGTAGTGCTTATCTAAAAAAAAAATTTATACACAAAGGGGCATTTCTTTGTTCTTCTGTTGCAAAAGAGATACAAATTCTTCCACCAAGTTAACTTATTAATTCATTTCAGTCCCAATTAAAATACTAAAACATGGTTGTTATTTTGAAATTTAATGAATTCTATTAATGTTAATTTGGAAAATGAAATGCATTAACCATCTAGGAATTCTGAAAAAGAAGAGAAGGAGATTAGCTCTTCTAAATATTAGGCAGATTATGAAGCTACAATAGTTAAAACTGTATGATATCAGAAAAGGATCACATAATTCAGTGGAACAAAAAGGAGTCTCAAAACAAACCTGAAATACATGTGGGAATTAAATTTAGCATAAAGGCATCGGTGGAGAAAAAAGGAGTTGTTCATTAAATGCAGTAGGGAAAACTGGAAAAAAGAATTATTTGGAACAGCAAAGGGCTGGAGATGAGAGTTCATAATGAGGAGTGGCCCCACATATTGTGGTGCACCCATACAATGGAACATTATACTACAATGAGACATCAGATAGATTTGCACCTGCAGACCACAAGGATTTCCAATTTCTCTTCTTTGAAACCAGCTGGTTGGGATTTAGCAAGCTTTAAATGAGACATTCTATGCATTTGGGCTCATATGCTCTTTGGGCTTTCAATTCAGAAAACACAAAGGCGATTTTGCTTATTTTCAGGTTCCTCAACTATGTCCTATAAATGATACCTGGAGACGTCACTAGATAATGCAGTCTCCCTCCACTAACTGGACTTTAACTGTTCAGGTCTCAGTCTTATTTCCTCATCTGGGCAACTTTTACACTATATTAGTAAATAACCAAACCAACCACTATCAGGGATTTGGTTAAAAAAATAATTCCAGGGAATAATGTGAGATCACTACCTTTAATCCTAATCCCTAAACCTTCTGCCATTTATAGAATAGCACCATGGATGATGAAGGAATATATGCAGAACTAGGACCTTTAGGCACTACAATTCTTCATTAGGAAAGTAAAACTATTACGTTCTATCGTACTCTGTTTGTCAAAGCAGAAAAATATGTTAAATGGGAAAGCTAGAAAGAAATGTTTTTGTTTTTTTTTCCCCCGCCTGGCCAATCCACAGTTAAACAAGAACAATTACCTAATGAAAATTATCTGGTTTTTTTAATGTTTATTTATTTTTGAGAGAGAGAGAGAGCACAAGGAGGGGAACAGCAGAGAGAGAGGGAGACACAGAATCCCAAGCAGGCTCTAGACTGAGCTGTCAGCACAGAGCCCGACGCGGGGCTTGAACCCACGAACTGCAAGATCATGATACGAGCCAAAGATGGATGCTTAACCGACTGAGCCACCCAAGCGCCCTGAAAATGATCTGTTTTCTAAGAAGTCTGGTAGTTTAGTCCTTTATTATAACTCATTGCTCATTTTAGTTTCAAGTTTATTCACTTCAAAACAATGGCTCCCTTGTGATTATTAAAATGTCCTTAAAAGATTTAGAGAATATAAATGGTTAATACAGTTACTGTCCTACTAAAAAATATACCATACAGATTCCATACTAGTTATGTAACCCACAATATAAAGGAACTTCGGACTGATCAAATCAGCTGGCAGAAAGAGGAAGCAATCCGTTACTTTGTATAAATGATCCATTACTGTGACCCATGTTAAACAAAACTGCATGCAAGGGAAACTCTAAAAATACACGAGCAACTACAGGGTTACATGTGGTTGATTTATATCAATAACAAAATGAGAATTAAAGTGCACTCTGAAATCATGGGAATGTACCGAAACAATAAGGAAGTTCTAATATATACTCTGAATGCATCATTGCCTCTCAAAACTATAAGAAGACCAAAGATTGTTTATCACAACTAATACTTAGTTGATGAGACTGGTTTTCCTCTTTTGCCTTTGGAGAACAACAGTTATTACCTGTTGGGTGAAACTTATACTTTCCTTAGATACCACAATAGTAACTTCAATGAAATTTATAGCCCAAATTTGATAGGATAAGCCACAGTAATAAAAATTTCTTTTATTCATATAGAAACCCATTGGCAAAAAAATCACCAAGGTCAAGAAAGTGTACCCAATTTTATAACACAGCTGTGCAGAGAAGGTTTCCAAATCTGTGTACATGACAAAACATTTTCTTATGTTACTGTCTCATTAAAGAAAGAACTTCTAGGCTGGCCAATTCATTCTACTCTAAGGAAACATTTTCATATATTTCACATTCTCTTGAAATCTACCAGAGTCAACTTTGATGATGAAGCACAACCATGTTTTCTTGACTAGTACAGGAAAGTAAATATACACATTGGGACGTTTTATAGAGGTACATTTTGGGGGATTAGATATAGTATTTTGATGTTTATTTTTCCTGAATTTATTATTATTATTAATTACTTTACAGAAAGGAAGTTAGGAACAATTTGAACTATAGCCATAAGGTAAGATGCATGATGTTCAGGTGTGGGTTGTATGCAATCTGTTTCATTAAATGGGTATTTTTTTCTTAAACAAAGAGTAAAATCCAAAAAAACCATCAATAAATTTTACTGTTCAGATAATGTACTACATATGCATCCATTCTTCTAGGGTGCAGCAAGGATGCCTCTATGATAGGACTAAATGAAGCCCATGCTCCTTTAACATGGTCAAAAGAACAGCATCACTGCTACTCTCCCTATTTGTTTATTAGCGGAGCCCACCTTCTGTCGTAATGTCAGGGTGCTTCTCCACTGCACATGTTAAAAACAAGAATGGATGGCACACAGTTTTTCCTTCTATATGATTGCCAACATTGTTAAGACATGTTAGGAAACATGCACGATAAACCACATAGCCTTCAAAGATAAAGTTGCTAGGATCAAATTACAGACCTAGAAATAATCCTAGTTTAAACCTGTTTCTCTCTCTTTCCATAAGGCCATGTTTTCCTCTCCTGAGGATAAGACTATTCAGCTTATTTAATCACACATATGCAGTTTATAAACTGCAGATGCCATTCTATTCTAATGATCAAGTGCTTGCTTTTTGAGATCTTATATTTTGCTTAACAATTTCATACATGAGTAAGATAGGAATATGCCCCACAGTAGGAAAGTGCTTACAATAACAGTGGTAGTGTTAGCTTACTACTTCCTAGGAACTATGCTAATGCACCCTGTGTACATGATCTCATTTAATACCTGTAACAAACTTATCAAGTAACTGTCTTCATTCCATAGATGAGAAAATGGAGGTTTACCGACAAAGATGAGGTATGCAGTCAAGCATAACTTTAGAGCCCCAGCCATTAATGACTATATACACTATATACTTGCATACAAAATAACTTCTTAGCAATCAATATTATCTGGTGACACAATTTCCTATGTTTGAGCCAGTCACTATCATTATTGTTAGAGGCATGCCAATATTTACAAGTGCTTTGAACCATTCAGCTTCAGAAATAACTAACCCTATGTGTTACGAAATACAACATGGGATCCTTCAACTATTGATTACTGAAAAAAAATTATGCTGCTTCAACATGTTTTGCTTAAGAAAAAATTGGCGTTCGAGAAAATGACTACTTTTACCATCTTCCATGCATTTGAATTATAGTCATGACTTTCTGGGAAAGGGATTTTTCTACAATTTAACGACCTGAATGTAAAAAAAAAAAAAAAAAAAAAAAGCCATTCCATGCATTTAATTTACATGTCAATGTTGCTAATTACAAGGAATGCTTGCATATTTGCAGGTATACTTATATCTTACGATTACACTTAAATGTTTAAAACATGGGTTCAAAATCTTCCCATAGCCCATTCTTCACAAGCTTTTGTCATTTTATACACTTCATATTTATTTTGAATGCAAAAACTCTCTTCTATTCAGCTTAATCTCTCTTGGAATTCACTTTCTTTTGAGTCTTTCAGATTCAGAATCACAAAGCACTCAAATAGAAAATAACGATGCTCACAGACCCTTGCATGACACAGCATCTGTTGTCTGAACTGAACTGCGTCCTCCAGGTAGCCTCAGAATGCAGCGAATGGTGACCACAGCAGACCCATCCTCGTGTCTACGTGACTACCACGGGCGTTTGGCAATTTCAGCTCTTTCTTGGTTTCCAATGGCAAAGCGACACAGAATCTAAAAGGATGGTTTTACTGACCTAAAACCTGCTACGTGGCAATTCCCTAAACTTGGAGCTGGAGTAGCCTGTGTGGGTCAGGAAACAAAAAATTCCAATTGTTCAGCAGTGGGGATGGGACTTTCCAAAATTAAAAACTCCAGTCTTTAAAAGCTTAAGCCAAGAATAACTGAGAAGGAAGGGTCATTAATTAGGCCTATTGCTTGTTTTTTGATTGACTGATTGATTGATTCATTCATTCATTCACTGAGGATAAATTGGCACCTACCATATGCCAATGCTACGGTGAGTGCTGGAGACTCAATGGTGAATAAGACAGAGAGTCTCTGCTTTCAGAGAACTTAAGTCTAAGCAGAGAGACATTTATAATAATGCAGGATGGGTAGTATGCTATGGGAAAGAAAGAGTACAAGAGAACCATACAATGGGCACCAGAAACCTCTGATTCATCATGGCCTAGAAACCTTTGAAAGGGGCTTTGGAAAGAGAAGCTGACAAATATTCACTGAGTACGTACACGAGCAAAGTGCTGACGACTTTGCTCAGGGTAATTCAGGGAAACCTGTACAAAAGACTCCTCCCCATTTAACTTTGCTGAAAGACACTGGGAAACATGTACACTTCAGTTTCATATACTAAAATGCCATTTTAGTACCTGAACTAAGATGAGCAAAGGTATCCATTACAGGTTTCCAGACCAAGGGAGAGCATAACAATGGAGAGGCCCACAGCCAGAGTCGCACTCTGGGTGCATGCCAAAGCAGCACACAACAAGGGATTTCTGCTCAGAAGCTGTCCCAGTAAACACTCCTAGCTTCTCAGAAGTCAAAAGGAAGGCTCACAGTACGGCTCTCAAGATTCATTTTATGTGGCGACAAGCACATCCAATAGGGAAGCTAGGACTCTAGGAGGCAGAAATAAAAACTTGGGAAAACAAGTTATTTGGCCCAAATAACTGAAGTTCATGCAT
Source organism: Puma concolor (assembly GCF_028749965.1). Taxonomy (NCBI): domain Eukaryota; kingdom Metazoa; phylum Chordata; class Mammalia; order Carnivora; family Felidae; genus Puma; species Puma concolor. Next base: position 16,335,714 of record NC_141669.1, read on the forward strand.
ACGCCCCCCCATTACCAGCTTTGGTAATGAAACAGGTAAGCATCTATCCTCCTTTCACATCAGGAAAAAAATAGATGTATCAAAGATGTATCTTAACATATCTTCTTCCTCATAGGTCTCTGAAGGGGGTGTTCCTGCTCCCACTGACACACAGATACAGCAGGTTCCTTACGGTAGTATCCCTCTTGGCTGTCTCCTAGGCTCAGCAAACACCTGAGGTAGTTTCCAAGTCCTCCCACATGCCTCACTGCATTCCTGAGACCTTAGCTTCTATGGAGCCCAGAGAGGGGACAAGTGCCTTGGGGAAGGCCCTTCCTTACCTTCTTGTAACAGGGGTGGACGCATTCCTGACAGCCTGTAAACATCTGCTCTTAAGAGTATTTGGCATACACACGCAATAGGTCACTAATTTATCAATTGAAAATGTTCCATGGTATCTGAAAATGCTATGTGATGGACATGGGAATCATGTACAGTAAAACCTTGGATTGGGAGTGACTTGATTTGCATGTGTTCCACAAGATGAGCAAGGGTTTCTAATAAATTATCTAACTTGATAAACGAGCGATGTCTTGCAATACGAGTAATACGTGACACCGAATGTCATGTGATCACAACTGTGCCGATGGTTCTTGAAATTCGCCTTGATATATGAGTGCTTTGGATTACAAGCATGTTTCCAGGATGAATTATGCTCACAAACCAAGGTTTTATTGGACTTTGTTATCAGCTTAAATTTTAGCCAGCAACTAATATTCTCTATATATCTGAGCGTGTATACACACATATAAATATAGTCAGTATATATACTGTATATGTATATATATAGTATATATACACCCCTACACTAGATACACGAGAGAACACAGACACAGAGACAGATGGAATATGAGAGGGTGGGGAGAGGGAGAACAAGTAGTAAAGCAAATGAGGTAAAATGCTACCTATAAATGTAGATAAAGTGTATATGGTATTTTTTTTAAGTTTATTTATTTATTTTGAGAGAAAGGGAGAGAGAATGTGCAGAGGAGGGGCAGAGAGAGGGGGAGACACAGAATATGAAGCAGGCTCCAGGCTCTGAGCTGTCAGCACAAAGCCTGACCCGGGGCTCAAACTCAAGAACCGTGGGATCATGACCTGAGCCAAAGATGCTTAGCCGACTGAGCCACCCAGGCACCCTGTGTACATGGTGTTCTTTGTGCTATTCTTATTCTTCCAACTCTTCTTTAAGTTTGAAATTGTTTCCAAATAAAGCATTAAATAATTAAGTACAGTCCACCACTGCCCTCTATCCCCAGCCATGGCACTTCCAATCCCCTTGGTCTTGTTCTACTCTTTATCAAGGTAGTATCACCATTGAACATATTAATTTGGGCATTTTTCATGTTTATTACCATTCCCCCTTAGCAGACTGTGAACTCTGAGAGTGCAGAGCTTCCTTTCTGTTTTGTTCACGAGTACCTTCACGTCTGGTACAGGGGCTCAGTGACAGTGCATGGCACCTCACTGACTGAATGAATGCAGGTCTGGCTGATGGGCAGCAAATCTTCCAAAATGACTGCCTCATCCAATACCTTCAAGCAATTCCTCCTCTGCAAGCCAGCTCAGGACTACAGGTTTATTCTGTATAGAAACTGAAGGAGAGAGCTTTTGGAGCTGGGTCAGGCACAGAGAAAGGCAGAGGAAAGGGCCCACAGGAAAGAGAAATCAAATGAAAGCTTAAACACTGAGTGCGGACACTCTCGCATGCAAACATCAGCCTCTCATGCTGCTTTGCTCTGATGATGCTGCCCTTAGGCGGGAGATTTGGACACTTTTTTTGAGAAACTGAGTGGCTTCAGAGAAACACCATACAGACAGTGACACTGACAAATGCCACACAAAAAAATGTCAGGATACCTGTCCAATCACCCTGCAACGAGGCTGACTCACTGATAAGGCCCACTCCCACACAAAACCGCCAAGGATTTTCAGTGCTTCATTCTTAAACATGAAGAGATAACAAAGGAATGTCAGACATTTGAGCAAAGCTTCAATTATACTACACAGATCAACATAAACAAAATATGAAAAAAGGAATCCAGAATGAATCGCGATAGTACAAAAAGTGCAACAAAACTCCAAAAATTTGTTCTCCTCAGAAAGAGAAAGCGAGTGAGCCATAAAATAAAAGGGACACTACAAAAAGGGAAAAAAGAACAAGAAGTTATCTTAGAAATTATTTGCATGAAGGCTAAAATTAAAAGTTTAGTTATATACATTATAAGAAAAAGTCGGGAAAATATCCCATATTTCTCAATGTATAGAATGAAAAAGCAGGGGTGGGGGGGAGAAGAAAGAGATTGATAATGGAAAATAAAATAAATCAAGAGAATCATTTCTGGATGTTTAATATGCAAATAATGAGACAACAAGGAAAAAATATACAGGAGAGGGTTCTGGTACATAAGGATGCCAGTTTTCAAATTAGAAAGGATAAACAGTCCAAAGAATATCATCATAAAATGTAATAATGGGGATAAAGTAAAGATCCTAAAATTGCCCAGAGAAAAAACAAGTCACATAAAGAATCAAAAACTCAAAATGGTATATTTTTCAACAGCAGAGCTTGAGGAACTTAAAGCCAGGCAACAGCCGGTCACAGTGGAGCAGGGAGGGCAGACTAGCTTACTGCAGAGCAATCTTCCTGCCAAGAACAATTAGAAAAGCTGGAAAAAGTATTTTCTTAAAGTGCCTTTGAAAGCATCAAAGGCAGAAGAGACTGAAAGGGCCAAAATTCTAGAGAAAAAGGAAACTCAAGAGAGGTGTGTTGAAACAGTTTTTCTTATTTACCAATTTGTGAGCAGTAGCTAAGAGGACAAGAGGCTGACATATAATATGGCTCAATGGTCTAAATTTGGGCATTTGGTGCCCATTAAAGAGAAGGCACCCTAGCCTTTCAGTGGGAACTACCAAAGGGCTACCCCCTAGTAGTGACCAACTGGAAATAGACCAACTTTCACAAAGATATTGTTAGTTTAGCCTGATTCCAGATGGCATTAAAGTGATCATCCCTCACCATAATTGCTAGTCAAAAGCAAAAGGAAATTCTCCATGGAGGAATCTAGAAGCCTCATATTGTCGTAACAATTTTTCACATAGAACATCAGGTATTCAATTAAAAAAAAAAAAAAAGAACAGCTTACTAAGCAGTGATGGTTCATTTTCCATGTCAACTTGGCTGGGCCATGGGATGATCAGATATTTGGTCAAACACTATTCTGGGTGCATCTGTGAGGGTGTTTTGAATGAGATAAATATTTGAATCAGTAGACCACGTCAAGCAGACTGCCCTCCCTGATGTCAGTTGGCCTCATCCAGTCAGCTGAAGGCCTGAATAAAACAGAAAGACTGAGTATGAGAGAATTCTTTCTGACGACTCTTTCTGAGCCCGGACATTGTTTTTCTTCTGCCTTTGGACTCTGAGACGTGAGCTCTTCCTGGATCTCTAGCTTGCCTGCTCTGGGACTAGAACTGATACACCACCTGCCCCTCCTGGGTCTCCAGTTTACCGACTACAGCTCTTAGGACTTGTCAGCCTCCAGGATTGCATTAGCTAATTCCTTAGAGTTAATCCCCTTCTATATGCACACATATCCCACTGGTCCTGTTTCTCCGGAGAACTCTGACTCCTACACAAATATACTGAGGGACAAGAAGACATGACCAAAAACAAAGAAGGGGACAGCAGGAAAGAAATGCAGCAACATGAGACTTGGATACTGAGATTATCAGACACAACAGAAGTTTAAGAATTTGTAACAACAAAAATTAAAAAATGGAAATTTTATAAGCAAAAACTAGAATAACTGAATTGAGAACGCAAAAGTTGGGTTTAAAAGTTTATATGTAGCAGAAGTGAAGATTGCTGAACTGAAAAGCAGTGTAGGAGAAAATATGTAGATTGGGGTGGGGAGAGAAAAAGAGTTCTTTTATGTAAATTATACCCCAACTTAAAAAAAAAGAAAAGCTTAAAAATCTAATAGTATCAAATGCATTACAATACCTATGATGCAAGGTGGAGTATATAAGAATTGTGAAAAAAAGGTTTCAAAGGAAGGACAATAAAAATGACCAAGGAGAATCAGGAGAGTTCTGACAAGAGTCTGCATCTGAGATGATTTTAGAAGACGGGCAGAAGGCATCTGTTGGGTGCTGGGAGGAAAAAGCAGAAAAGAAGTGGATAAGAAGAAGTGATAATAGCTAGGAGGGAGCACTAGGTATGCACTGGCAGGCACAGGGACTACGGCCACGGGAGACCATCTCTCTCAGGGGACCTTGAGGAACATTCCCCTGCAACTCAGATAACCAGAATCTGCCCCTAAGATTTCATGAAATCACTTCTGAGTCAGCATCAGTCAACATTTGTATGATGTTATGGAAGCCCTCAGAGCCTTTCTCGCCTGCAGTGGGGCTCACAAAGCTCCTCAGTATTTCCCTAAGGGTACTGAGCAATGGAAAAGGAAAAGGTTGAATCTCTAACACTCAATTTGGTTTACTATAGAGGCTCTCAGGACTCTACTGGTGAGGAGATAAGTTAAAATTATTTGTTGAAATGGAGTTTCTGGACTATCTACAGACTTCATTTATGCGTGCTCCCTCTGGTCTCTGTAAAATTGATACTGGGAATACTGTATTGTCTGCTTTCCTAGGGACAGGCTGCCAGAAATGATGCTGGCTTCAATCTTTATCCCTTCATCAGTATATCTTTCTGACACCTGATAATCTGGCTTCTTCCCAACCCAATGCAGTTAGTCTGAACTGGCTTGGAATGCAAGATCTCAAGGCGACCACATTTTCTTCTTGTGAAGCATCTCCCCTTCAGTGCCTGCTGGGCTTTTTCCACTTGAGGGAATTTGTTGTGGCCTACGTTACATATTGCTCACAGATTTTCCGTCAGAGCAAGAAGGGAGGGGGAAGGAGCCTCATGCACTGGACAACCATACTAGAGAGCCTTTTCCTTCCCTAAAGACCACATTCGCAGTTCTCATCTCCATAGGTTGATAGACCTAAAAAAGAATCTTCTGGCTAAAATGAACACTAGCCACAGAAGAACTTCACAGAATCTTGTTCATCTGTTTTTACACTTTTGCAGATTCTCTCTTCTCTGACTGCTGTGCTCCATCCACTAAGGCTCTACGAGTCTGTATGTCTGTGAACACCCAGTTCACTGGCATAACAAAGTCTAAATGTAGCAAGGTATGAGCATATTTTTCATACCTGTATCCTTCTAACTGTGAGGGTATTCATAAAGATAACCCTCTGCCTTAGCACTGGCACTCACTCATATCCCAGAGCCTCTTAGAGTCCTAGCCACTATGAACCTTATAGTCCGATGAGATTTGAATAGGGCTGTATTGTTCTGAAAAGGAACCTTCTTTACTCTAGCAGTATGATGAATGATGAGTTAATCCCAACTGTGATTTTTTAAAAAAAATCACATTCAAATAACAATCATGAAGAGACCATCAAAACACATACCTATCAACAATCGAAATTATTCTGGGAGTGGTGGGGGGACACAGGTTAATAAAAAATCACCAGGAAGGACAAAAGCCTAGCTTGACTGAGTAGAGGATGAAGAGTAGGTAGGACAGGTAAGACCTGAGCATTGCTGATACTGCGAAAGATGCTGCTACCAACTTGGTGACAGTACTGGTCTTAGGGGTGGGTTTTCCTGCAGAGAGACCAGGAAGTTGACCTCACCTTTTTACTTTTCACCCTTTTATCTGTTATCGATTGCTGTCTAACAAATTACCAAAACTTTTCTCTCCTGAACCAACTTTCTGTTATGAACTCTTACAAAGTGCTTTCTTAAAAAACAAAGAAAATACATAATCATTAAATGCTTATAGCAGTGAAGAAACAAATGCCATTAAAGGAAATTTTAAAAAGTTTTTTTAATGTTTATTTTTGAGAGAGAGAAAGAGACAGCATGAGCAGGGGAGGGGCAGAGAAAGAGGGAGACACAGAATCCAAAGCAGGCTCCAGGCTCTGAGCCGTTAACACAGAGCCCAAAGTGGGGCTTGAACCCACGAACCGTGAGATCATGACCTGAGTTGAAGTCGGACGCTCAACTGACTGAGCCACTCAGGCGCCCCGAAGGGAAAATTTTAAAACACAAAGTAAATAGAAAAAAAGTCACCCCCAAACTCACCACTCAAACACAATCACTATATTCACCTTGGTAATTTTATTTTCAAGCTTTTAAATGTATGTTTTCATTTAATATTTTAATACTCTCCTTCACATTCTATAACTCTTGTGTACTACAGTACCCTTTGGGAATATATTTTGATAGTTGCACATTCTATAGTCCACTTAACCTTTCCTTTAGGGTGGAACATTAGGGTGTTTCCAATTTTTTGCTACAACAAATCACCAGTTTTTGTACATGAGTGTTTTCTCTATCTTTGAGATTTTTTTCTTAATATAGATTCCAAAGAAAAGAATTAGTAGGTTCAAAGGGTATGGGCATTTTTTATAGGAATTATTTTTTTCTGATAACACACAGTCATTGTAAAATAGCAGAAACAATGTAGAGTCTCTACCTCCAACATACCCTTAACTCTAAACCCAGAGATCACTAATACAAGCCACCTGGTGTTTACCAGTTCAGACTTTCTAAAAGTGTATACAGAAGTATATACACATACAACATTAAACTTTTCTTAAATATTGCTACTATTGTAGCAGCTCATTTTGATAACTGTTGAGGTCCATTTAGCAAGCATTATGAAGTGCTTCTATATACTCAATAAGCAGACATTATTAAGTACTACCATATACTAATTTATTAAGCACTGTGTCATGTATTGTGCTAGGTACATATTTTTTGATAGATTTTATTAGCTCCTCTTTAGTGAATTATCTGTTCATGTCCTCTGTGCCTTATTGGAAAAGCTACTGTCTACTGTTCTTTTTATTGATTTCTACAAATTCTCTATAATAAGAAGCTAACCTTTTAGCTTAGTGGCTAGGAGCATGGACTTTGGAGTCAAACACACATGGGTTCAAATCCTACCACAGGCACTTACCAGCTGTCTAACCCTGAGCAAGTTACTTCTGTCTGAGGTCTCAGTTTCCTCATGTAGAAACTGGGAACAGGAGCCCCTCAAAGAGTTGCTGGGTGGATTAAGCAAGACCCACAAATGATAGCAACAGTAATATACTAACTTCCACAGCAAAAAATAGTTCATAATTTAATCTTTAATAATTCTAAATATCTACAAGAGAACTAAGTATCTTCTACAAAATTTTATACCTAATATGCAACAATGCATAACAGTTCAAATTTTCATTGTTTTCTTATTAGATAAAACAATATTGAGAGGAGGTGCTGTATTATTCTCTGTCTAAGCATGAAAACTCAAGTTAGATAGGTTTAAAATGACCTACATAAAATCATGATCTATCCATACTTTTCTGTAAACAATTTCACGTTCAGTTTAAAAAGCTACGTGTTGAGCTACAAAAGCAATTTATGGTACATTTAGTATGTTAAGTCTCTCTGTCTACTACATCAACCTTCAAAGTTACATTTACTTTTTTGCCTTCCTGAAATTTAAGATCTTACAAACCAACTGTAAAAAAAAACATTTTGGGGACAAAGAAAATCTGAATATTGACTATATTAGATGATATCAAAGAATTATCATTTTGTTAGCTGTGATAATGACATGGTGATTATATAACAAAAAGCCCCTTTTTCAAGATGCCCAATGAAGTCTTTATGGGTAAAATACCATGAGGGCTACAATTCAACTGAAAGTATTTAAGAAAAAAAAAAAAAGGCAAAGGTAGCAAGATACTAGTAGCTATATTAATCTGGATAATGGGTTCTGTAAATTCATTATACAATTACAATTATTTTTATTTTTCTGTTTGAAGTTTTTCATGATAGAAATTTTAGATGATCAATTTAAAAAGGAGTCTCTTTTTCCTTTCCATCTATATTAGCTTAGATAGCTGTATTCATGCTTTGCTGAGATGGACTGCAACTGAATATAACTTTAAACTGCTTTATATTTTTTTAATGTTTATTTATTTTGAGACAGAGAGAGAGAGAGAGAAAGAGGAAGCGGGGGAGGGGCAGAGAGAGAGAGAGAGAGAGAAGAGAGAGAATCCCAAGCACACTCCACGTTGTCAGCACAGAACCCAATGTGGGGCTCAATCCCATGAAGCATGGGATGATGATCTGAGCTGAAATCAAGAGTCGGATGGTCAACCAACTGAGCTGCCCAAGCGCCCCACCTTTACACTACTTTAAACTATTTAAACACCTTTCCCAGGCTATGTCTAAATTTCCTATCTCCAAAACAAGGTGGTTAGCTAAAGGCCCACATACAACAGTTGACTGATGACTTCAGACATCAACTTCTGATGACCAGAAGAACGTTCTCAGAATTTGTTATAATGCCACAAATACAGCTACTTCAGTGCCTAGAGACACAATAACATAGGCATTGGGGTTTGCTGGAATGCAGAGGCCACTTTGGCAGAGGCCAAAACATAAGATTGAGAACTCGCACCCTGAAGTGTGGGGCTTAAGTCAGCTTCTGCTGACAGACTTCTGCTACCTTCCCACTTAAATCCAAGAAATGACAGTGAAATACACGTTCCCACCCCAGGTTTGACCCTGATAACTCAAGGAAATGAGAAAATACTTCTTGGGAGTGTTGTTTCCCTGAACAATCTGGATATCCGCACCTCTACTCAAGAGGGTCACTCTGCTTGTGGGTTGGATCGTAGGCAGAAAGAGCTAGGATACATGAAATACAGAAAAAAAGAACTTTCCTGTAGAGAACCTGATTAGCGTTCCTCCTGCTTCCAAGGAAGGATGTGAGAAGACAGAACTGACATGTTCCCGAAAGACCGGGGGCAGATTTAATTGTCCACGGAATCTCCATACGTTCTGTGTTCCCAGCTTCTGGAAAGTTTGGTGGGAGCGTGCACCAGCATCACCTGCAGCACGGATAGCTAGGTCTCAGCCCTAAAGTCTCAGATTCAGTACGTCTGAGTGGGACCCAATGATCTACATTGCTAACAAGACCCCAAGTAATGCCGATGCTGCTTTGAGAAATGACGGCTTAGCTATCTGAATGAGTGCCTCATATCATCTATTATATTCTACTCACAACTATGCCTGGGCCAGGAAGCGGTGGTGATAACATGAGTATAGGCAGCATATAAGGCTGTCTGGCTAGTAGCCACTTCACTTCACTTGCCTTACTTGTTCCTTTAAACACATGTCATTAACTCCCAATATACTGGGTCTGTGAGAGGATGGGGAGAATTTTCCATATTTGATAGTACCATGGATACACAAATACTAAAATGGTTCAATATTTAAATCAGAAAAGTGCTCAGAAATACTCAGATGAAATGCATTAGATAAAGTACTAAGTATTAACATGCATGAAGAATGTTTTATTATAAACCCCTGTTTTCACTTTCTTGCAGCTTTCCAAAAAAATTAGCCCTTTGTGGTGAAATTTTCCATGCTTGGTTTCAGCCCAAAGGTGATTTTTTTTTTTTTGCACAGTTTGAGAAAAATATATTAAATAGTTTTTGAGTTATGAAAAGATGAAAAAAGCCCACACAATTTTTCCACTTTGAAAGCAATTTTAGGATTTTTTAAAAAATATGCAGATGACTAAAAAATGGCTGAAGTCAAAAAGTTGAAACTTTCCATGTGTTCAGCTTTCAGCAAGGTAGTCTCCTGGGTAATTCAGAAAAGATAATGTGTATGCACACACATAGATAAGTAAATACATTTAAATAAATGCGTAAGTGATTGGTAAAATAGCATTTCATCATATTCTATATAAACCTTCCTCAGAACAGGGGATTTATTATTTTCTGAAATGGAGTCTTTCACCAAGCAGAGTAGCTAGCTGTTGACTGCCTGACCTCTGTGGTTTTCACGTACCAGGGGTCACTCATGGTTCACAAGGACACAAGTGTGGCATTCCTGTGCACTGTGTCTACAGAACCACCCACTTCCTTCCATACTCATCTCCCCTCTGCCCCCAGCTCCATCCTAGGATTCTGATTCATTGTCTTCTGAGTTCACTTTCTGCCCTTGGCCCATGCCTGAACACCAAGTCCCTTCATCTTCCTTGCTCTAGAAAACACACAGGTTCTCATTCCTCCTAATTCTCTCTGAACTCCCCATGAAAGCATCAACCTGCTTCCCATTAAAGTCTTCCTTGTGTATTTAAAGAGCTCAAGTATTAAAGAAACAGCAGTAGAAATCTTACATTTAGGTCCAAGAGGTTTTGGTGGCTTGTCAAAGTAACTTACTCCAACCCTTATCATCATGACCCCCCCAGCTACCTCACCTGGAAAACAGGTAATGGAAAAGTTAGAAAACAGAAGGCAGAGTCCTGGTTCTGCCGCTTCATGGCTAACTGACATAAAAGTCAGACACGTAACTCTCTGGAACTATGGTCTCTCCATCACAAAATGGAAAAAATTAGGTTGTTTCTTGTCCTTATTACATGTAAACTTGTTTTGCAAATTTCACATGAATGTTGGGTATAATTGTTAGTGATGACAATAGATCAATTTTAAAAACTGTTTCAGGTTTCTAGACTCAAATGAAGAACCAAGTTAAATCACAAAAACACTTTTGAAAGGGTTTAGTCCAAGATTAATAAAAATTCAATTTTCCTAGTTTCCAAGTGTGCAAGTTTAAGAGACAAATAGATGATGATAATCCTCCAACAAATGTTCCCATTTCTCTTTCATTCTCAACATTGCTCTCTGCATGGGCTATTCCTCTCAGCATGTGAAATGCTCTCCCACTTACAGGGAAAAAAATGTTCTCTTGACCAGTGTACTCTTTAAGTTATCATCTTGTCTCCTCCTCTTCACTGGCCAATTCCTGGAACACGATCCATTTATCACCTAACTGCTTGCAATCTCCTTCTCCCACTATTTCACTACAAACGTTCTCTTATGGGTCATTAATGGCCTTCTGGTTACCAATACTAGAAGCTTGAAGTTCTCTTTGAACTCAACTCTGCTACCCTATTTCAGTTATCTATTTTCACATAATGTACCATCCCCCAACTTATGGTTTAAAACCACAATGATTACTCTTTCTTATTCTGTGGGGTCAGGAATTCAAACAGGGCTCAGCCGGACTTCTGTTCCATGTGGCATTGGCTGGTCACTCCCTGGGCTGCATTCAGTAACAAATGAGATAGGCTGAAAGGTCCAAGGTTTCACTCACACCTGGTTCCTCCTATGTGGTCAGCATGGGCTTTTTCACAGCATGATGGTCTCAGGCAGTTGGACTTTTGTATATGGCAGCTGGCTTCCAAGAGGGAAGAAATGGAAGCTCCCAGTCCCCTTAAGCTGAGAATTATTAGAATATCACTTCCACTGTATCCCATTGGTGAAAGTCACATGCCCAGCCCAAATGCAAAAGAGAAGGGAAAGGGACTTCATCTCTTGAGAGAGGAATGGCAAAGAATCTTTGGCCATCTTTAATCCACCATGTATCCACATCTTCCTTGACATTCTCCTTTCTCTTCTCTTACTGAGTGGTACACTCCAGCTTAGGGTAATGGCTTTCAATTTTTTTTTAACCTTAACTCACAGTAAGATATACATTCTACATTGTAATGTAGGATATCAACATACTCCATAAAAAGTGAAACAGAAGCTTCGCAATACAATACACTAATACTTTCTATTCTACTTTATTAGATATATTTTTACAAATGCTATTTTATTGTTCACAAACAAGTTTCTCTGCTCTGAGGAGGATGACACTTTGCAGCCTCCTTACACTTTGCAGTCTGTTGATGGCAGACTTGGTCGTATAACTTGCTGTGTCTAATGCTGTGTGAAGAGCGACAAATGTCACTTCCAGGCAGAGGTTTTATTTTTATTTATTTATTTATTTATTTATTTATTTATTTATTTATTTTAAACGTTTATTTATTTTTGGGACAGAGAGAGACAGAGCATGAATGGGGGAGGGGCAGAGAGAGAGGGAGACACAGAATCGGAAACAGGCTCCAGGCTCTGAGCCATCAGCCCAAAGCCTGACGCGGGGCTCGAACTCCCGGACCGCGAGATCGTGACGTGGCTGAAGTCGGACGCTTAACCGACTGCGCCACCCAGGCGCCCCAGGCAGAGGTTTTAAAATGCAGTGGCTGGTTCATTATTTCCTTTTTATCTTCTGCCATGAGACTGGAATATTCCAGATGGAAGCTACTCCATCAATCTGGATTCTAGATTAAGAGTGCAAGGTGAGAACTACATGGGGCGACTGATCCCCAAAAGACTTGTATCATGAACAGTAAATAAACGTTTGTTGTTAAAAGCTACTGACCCTGTGTTACTATAGCACGGTCTACCCTATCTTGACTGAAGCCACTGCAGTGGCTTCAGAATCCATGAATGGACTGCAGTTGTTATTTTGGAAAATTATCACATCTTTTTCCTCTTCCTCTTCTTTTTTTTAAAAAAAAATTTTAAAGAATGTTTATTTATTTTTGACAGAAAGAGAGAGAGAGAGAGAGAGAGAGAGAGAGAGAGAGCATGAATGGGGGAGGGGCAGAGAGAGAGAGGGAGACACAGAATCTGAAGCAGGCTCCAGGCTCTGAGCTGTCAGCACAGAGCCCGATGCGGGGATTGAACCCGCGAACTGGGAGATCATGACCTGAGCCGGAGTGGGACGCTCAACTGACTAAGCCCCCCCAGGCGCCCCTCTTCCTCTTCTTCATCCTCCTCTCTATCAAAGAAAGTCATTCTCCTCATATATATCTATGACCTGTTTCTTTCCTCTCTTAACAATTTCCCTTGGCAAATTCCATATACTGTCTTCATTATTTCTCATCTGAACTAGTAGTAAACCTGCCCATCACTTGGTTGTTAGCTTCTTAGTCTACACTCTCTCCCCAGTTCACTCTTTTTCTTGAGACATTAACATATCTGATGCAGGACTATTATCATCATACGTCCTCCAATGGCTCCTTGCTGTCCAAGAAATAGAGTCCAAACCTCGAGCCCAAACTTTCTTGTCCCCACTTCTATCAGCCTCGGTTCTCACTTCCCACGGCTCCCTTCATGCACACTATGCTGCACCCTAATCAGATCGCTCACTGCTCTCTTCATGTGTCCAGGGATAAAAACCATTTTTTTTCATACTGTTCCCACCGCTTAGAATATATAACAACCCCCTACCACCCAAACATCAAACTCTCTACTCCTACACATTTCTAAGTACTAACTCAGTCTTCCCCTGCTCAAATACCAGTTCTTCACAAAGTCTTCTGATCTTCTCAGTGAGGGGCCATCTCTTTCTTCAAAACATTCAGAGCCTTAAGGTACCTCCTCATTTTGCCTTCCGTTTCTTAACACTTAATCTAGGGACAGGTCTCTCACAACAGTCACTTTGACATGTGAATGATCTCCTATTCTTCCCCCTCCCTCCAGTTTATCTCCACTGTTGATGTTATATGGATGTTTCTCACAAGCATATCTAACTTTGACTGCAGACATGAAGGTTCATCAGAATAGTGGAAGTGCACCACAGTCTAAATAATCTCATTGCTTGCAGAATATTTTTTTTCCTTAGTGCAGACAAGAGGCACTCTTAAATCAACACACATGTGATTTAACATGCTATTTTAACTCTTTCAGTAAAAATTTTCAAGTTTCTCAGCTGTACTTGCAGTGTGTTTTGAGTCTCTCAAATTTTGAGCACCTAAAACACCACCAGGGATCCCAAAAGAAACAAAAGAAAGCTCTGAGCAGTAACAAAATCCATGCACTTAATTTCATCAATTTTACTCTTGTATATTCATTTAAGACCTGTCCATTCTTAACACAAAATTCTAACATGATTATCTTTTTTCTCTACTAGCAGCAAACTGCAGTAAGAAATTGCAATAGGGAAGAAACATGGAGCCTAACACTGAGGAAGGAGACAGAGAAACTGTAAAATAAACAGACAAGTTTTTATTTTTATTTTTTAAAAGCACTATTATATAAGAAAGTTTAGGACATAGGAAACTTCCTTTGATTGTGTTTTACTATAGTATAATAACACTTTTTCAAAATGATGTCCTTGAACCACTAATTCCTCCATAATCAATATGCATTGTTGAAGGATGCAGATGCAGATAAGGATGCAGATAAATAATAAATTTTAGACACAGTTTTATCCAACTGGATAAAAGAATCTGGTGTTTCAAAAAGTGAGTTCAAGTAATCTGGAAATTTCATTTAGAGAGAAGACATTTTTGCCAAGCAGACAGACAAAGCAAGCTCTATGTTATTGTGCATTTTCCCCAAGAAAAGGCCAAATGATATAAAAAATTAAGGTTTTGAAGGATCTGCTATCCCTGGAAGGGAATGAAATGTTTTCATAAAATGCTATATAAATACTTACAGGAAAATAAAAGTTAAATTACTTGAGGTTCACCTCAAGACTCAGTGCTGAGTCTACTTAAGAATCAAGGGCTTTCAACTCCCAACCTTGAACTTTATGCAAACAATTTACTGGCAAAATCAGATGGCACATTTTTTTAACATACATAGGATCAATGTTGAAAGAAGATTCTAAATAGTGGGGATAAGACTACTATTTCTGCTCTGATTACTCCACCTCTAGCTCCGAATTGCTAAAACAGCATTCATTCATGGAATCTCCTGTTCCCTGAGCTGCAATGTAATGGACCACGTGCAGCTTGTTGCGTATAGTCCACGAGTATAGTGAGCTATCGGCAGGCTCTGCTATCATCCTAAGTTTGAAAGACCCATCAAATATCTTCTTAGACTCTCTTTATACCCACAGCTAACATAACAGGACCCCACCCCTGGATTCAGACAGAGCTGAGGCTGCATCCTGGCAAGGGACTGTGCTCTCAGTTCCCATCCATGAAAAGAAAGATGGGACAAGACTGTTCCCAAAGCCCATCTCAGTTCTAAGATCCTATGAGTCTAAAACTATGTTTATTATTAGAAGTTATGACAGCTACTATTTAACAGTCTTCCAAATATCTATTTTCTCCAGCTTCTATTTAAATTCTTTATTCTGGACATTACTGTCAAAACATAGGAAGAATTTCGATAATTCTATGTAACAAATTTGCTTAAAGAAACAAAAAAAAATTTAATTCTAGATTTTTAAAGAAGCCATTTTTTTTTAGTATATTTAAATATAGGTCAGATAATACATCTAAAGTGTACAATAAGTTACTTAAAATGATTTTAAGACCAAAGTTTCCTATAATTAGTTATAAAAATATTATAAAGAACTGAACCAAAATAAAACCAAATAAACCAGCTACTAAACTACACATATGTCTTCAAAATCTTATGGGAGTCAAATATTCCAGTAAAAATAACAGAAGAGATGGAAACACAAGTTTCTTATTATCACACTTCATATGTTATAAAACATAACAGCTAACTTATTTTTGGCAAAATGATTAGGGATTGCAACACTCTGGCTTACACAAACTTATTTGATTGTTCAATGCATCTTAAATGGAGCGTGTCATGCTAACTTCAGGCACGCAGGCACCGTGCCGTCTTAGAGTAGCCCAGAGACACTGAAATTTCAACACTTCAGCAGGGATCACACCACCGATATTAACTGGGCCAGGTGTTTAAAGAGGGGTGGGGGGGAACTTCAACAATGCAGTTAATTGAAACCAGATAAAGCTTTTGAATAATAATAAAAAAAATCATACAGATGTTCACCGTCTTCCCCGGGTGACCTTTATGGACAATTTATCGCACGCGTTATTTTCTAGAAAACACCCGCTTTAAGAAAACACAGTTTCACATGTCCCTCTGAAAACTCTATAATCACAGTATGAGTTATGTCTTCACAAACAGAGTACGTTAAGCTCATGTTTCATCTTCCTTCCCCCTTTTCACCACTATTCCAAGGGCAAGAACACCTGGAAAGTAGAGCAACAATTAGAAAGCTCTAAAGCTAAAGGAGCTGTAAGAAGCTGCATTAACCTTAAGATGCATTTGTATTTTTTTCCCAATAGACCTGTGAATGCATGCCAAAATGGAGAGATGGGTTCAAAACAGGTGTGTTCAACAACTGCTTTCAAATATGCACAAGAGAAACCATACGTCACATGCAGAATCGATGAGAAGCAAACAAAAACCAAAAAGATCGGTGATTAAGTTAATACACTGTGAAGGACTCAGAAATGAATATTTTCTTCTCTATGTTTACAGAATAGTGTATTTGTCAGGGCTCCCCAGAAGGAAAAAACCAATAGGAGATACACACACACACACACACACACACACACACACACACACACTCACACACGCACAAAGATATAGATATATATAAAAGGAGACTTATTATAGGAACTGGTTCACATGATTATGGAGGCCAAAAAGTCCCACAATATGCCATCTGCAAGCTGGGAACCAGGAAAGCCAGTGGTATGATTTGGTCCGAGTTTGAAGGCCTGAGAACCAGAGGAGCTGATGGTGTAAGGCCCAGAGTTGAAGCCCAGTGAACTCAGAGCTCCAGTGTCAGAGGTCAGGAAAAGATGGATGTCTCAACTGAAGAAGAGAGAGAAAGAATCCTCCTTTCTTGAGTTTTGTTCTATTTGGGACCTGGATGGATTGGAGTATGCCCACTCACAATGATGAGAGCAGATCTTCTTTTCTCAGTCAACTGATGAAAATGTTAATCTCTTCTGGAAACATCCTCAGACATACTGAGAAATGTTTTACCAGCTATCTGGCTTTCCCTTAGCCCAGTCAAGTTTACACATAAAATTAGCCACCACAAATGGGGGCTCCTAGGTGGCTCAGTCAGTTAAGCATCAGACTCTTGATACTGGCTTGGGTCATGATCTCATGGTTTGTGAGACTGAGCCCCATGCCCAGCACAGAGCCTGCTTGGGATTCTCTCTCCCTCTCTCTCTGCCCCCCACTCCCACACCTCTGCTTGTGCATGCACTCTCTCAAAATAAATAAATAAATAAAAATTAACTATCACAAATGGTAATGCTATTATTATTTCAAATATGCCAAGGACTCTTTTCTTTAAAATATGTATTTTTTAAGTGTTTAAAACACCTGGGATAACTAATAACCCAAAATTCTATTTCATATCAGTTTGCTATACTCTATTTGACAGGATAAACTCACCTCTATACTGGGAAATAAATGCAGTCTTTTAATTTATATAGATCTATGTATCTACATACTTGATTGTACACCACACAAGTGGAATCCTAACTGTAGTAGTGGTGTGGCAGGCATCCTCTGACATGGCTCCCAGTGATCCTTACTTTCTAATATTCATGCTCTAGTGTAATCTGTTCCTCGAGTCGGGGGGTGGGTGGGGCTAGACCCAGTGATTTACTTCTAACAAATGGAATACTGTAAAAGTAATGGGATATGATTTCTGTAATGAGGTTACAGTCTGTGACTTCCATTTTGCAATCAGACTCTTCCTCTGGCTCTTCTACCTTAGTTGCTCTAATGAGGCAAGTTAGAAAGACTCTCCCATGTTAAGGAACTGAGGGTGAACTCCACCCAAGTGCCAGCAATGAACCAAGGTCATCATTCCAAAAGCCCTCAAGGAATGGAGTCCTGCCAACAACCCCATAAGTGAGCTTAGAAGCACCTCTGTCTCAATTCAAATCTTCAAATGAGACTGTAGCCCTGGAAGACACCTTGATTACAGTCTCATAAGATCATAAGATCAGCCAGATCCCAGACCCACAGAAACTGTGAGAGGATAAACGTGTATGGTTTTATGCTATGACGCTTTGGGGCAATTTGTTACTTGCTGTTGATAACTAATATAGTACTTAACTTAATTAGTGAGCCAATGGTTCCACTGTCATTTCCATCATCATAATAATAGCTAATACCTATTATGGAACTTCTAAGGTCTAGACAGCATTCTTACTTCTTTATATAATTTCTCACAAAAATCCTTTGGGAAACATATTATTATCCCTATTTCACAGATGAGGAAACAGAGGTACAGAGATACTCCATAACTTGTCCCAGGTCACACAGACAAAATACGACACTGACTGTTTGAACGTAGGTGTCTTAGCTCTGGAACCAGGGCTTATAGCAACTGTGTAAACAGAAGCACTGAGTGGCAGGGCTGGGCACTGTGAAGATGGTAACCTCATCACACAGTACTGGAGGAGATTTAGAAGGCACAAAAGAGATTAGAAGCCAAGCCAAATGCTAAAAACAGAAATGAAATCTCTCCTTTCTGATTAAGATGGCTTATCCATGGGAAAAAAAATAGAAACAAAACAGCGAATGGATTGCAATCTTGAATTTATCAAAATCACATTCAGAAATGAAAAATACATTTTCTTATACTCAATAAAAGAAAGTTAACAATTTCCATTTGGTATTAAAAAACACACCCACGGAGGCTATGGTTGTACATTTCCTAAGGGCGATTATAAGAAGTAAGTGTGCCAAGCTGGTAGAAAAAGAAAATTCCTAGTGAGCTCCGAAACTCCACTAGATGTATTTTATCATATGGAATGAGATTCCAGGAAGGAATCACTTTCAATCTTGCATTTGGATTACAAGGTTAAATAGTACTCCCTCACACCCCGTACTTATGTAAGATCATAGTTATCAGACCTACGGGTTAGTGTGTCTCCTTCACGAGATTTTGGACTCTCTTACCTCAAAGGCTGTCTTACTCACTGGGATGTCCTCAAAACACAGCTCAGGGCCTGACACATGGCCAGTGTTTAATATATGTTTATCAAATAAAGAAATACTTTATGTTGTGAATTCCATCCATTCAAAAGGTCATTTCAATGGTACATGTTAGTGAAAGTACAAGTTTCTGTTTTAAGTCTCTTCTAGCTCACTAGCTTTCTTGGGCACTTTAAACAGGTCTCTGTGTCTCCAGTGTCTCACTTAATATCTGACACCAAGTGGCACCCAATAATTTGCGAATGAATAAGTGAATGTCTCAAAAAGGCTGCCAAGCTGTGGAACAGATAAGGGCCCAGACTTATGACCTAATAAAGATTTAGTGTTCCATAAAGGGCAGCTGTTGTTTGCCTACTGATGATAATGATGATAATGATGATAAATTTTCTTCCTTTTGAAAGGAGGCATGAACATTTGCAAAATACTCTCCCAATAAAGATTCTTGCTGGGTCGTAGCTGGTAACTGCTCTTCACTATTCTTTTATAAAAGACAATGAGTTACATACAACTTAAGAATTCCAGATAACCCTAGATTCAATGGCATCCATCTGGAAAAATCCCTACCTCTTACCATATTATTTTTTGAAACACATGGAAATTGCATGAACATGCATACACTAGCACAGGCCCACAGTAATACAAATAAAAGTAAACACAGCCACCAAATAACCCCCCTCTCTGTTTTACTGATCAGTTAAACAAGAAACAAAAGGGGGAAGGAGAGCTGAGGAGGATTTGTGCAAGAGCATCATCAGGCATCTACCGTCACCGCCTGAGGCATACTTACTGGCAGTTCAGGAGCAAGCTTCAAAATCTCAAGGGAAATATAGCAGCCTATTGAATGGCCAATGATCACAAGTTTCATTTCCTTTGGCACATGAGTTCTCAAGAAAGCCAGCTTGTGTTCCACTTGACCTTGTAGTCCATAGATGTCTTTGATTTCTTGAGCATTTGAATCTAAAAGCAAAAGATATGAATATGTTTTCATTCAATTAGTGAAAGTAATAAATTCACTGGGAAAAATATCTAAAAAAACTAACAACAGTAGCAGTCACCATTTATTTAAAGCCTACAAATGTGCTAGCTACAGTGTTAAACACTTTATTTAAATTACATCAACCAGTCTTCACAACAGTCCTGGAAAGGAAGTGTTAGTGATTTCATTTTATAGATGAAAATCCCAAAGCTCACAGACATTAGGTGATAGACTGACAGTCACACACCTAATAAGTGAGAAAGGTGAGATTCAAACCCAGGTTTTGTCCTCAAAGCCCATGACCTTTCAACTATTCCATGACCTACAGTTCGCTTAGGCCACTAGTTTTCAAACTTGATCAGGTATCAGAATCCTCTGCAGGACACGTGAAAGTGGTGACTGCTGGGCCCCGCCACCAAACTTCCTGGTTCAGTAGGTCTGGGTTGGGGCCCAAGAATTTGCATTTGTAAGCTTCCCAGACATGTTGGTCCTGGGACCACACACTGAGAACCACTGGTTAGGCCAGTTTATATTATTAATAGACAACTATCCATGACAGTGCTTCATTATTTGAGGTAGTTTTTGTTTGAAGAACTTTGACTGAAGGGCTTAAGGAGAAATGTTGTAAGTTGTTCCTTTTAACCAGCAGCCTTAACTGAAATATCCTTTCTTCCTTTCCTTCCTTAAATGAACTGTCTTCTGGAATCTTCAAGAGCTAATTAAAACTTTATTTAGCTAATCTCCAAGAAAAATGAATGAGCCTTCCTTTGTGTTTAACCAGTACTCTCTATCCTTATTACAACCCTTTATCATACTTGTGTTATGGTCTGCTTATTTCCTCTCGGAGGCTGTGAGCTCCTTGGAGGCAAGGTCCATCTTTTCATCTGTATCCTCTGTGACTACTAGCACGCAGTAAATATTTGTGTGGCGTGAAAATATGTACTGACTAGACATTCTCTGAGGACGCTGTCAGCTCTGATATTCTATACATATAGAAAACGTCAATAGGTTTTCCTTATGAACCTGTAATGTTTCAAAGTATCATAAGGTGTAATAAATTCTTTTTTTTTTTTTTTTTTTTTTTTTAATTTTTTTTTTCAACGTTTATTTATTTTTGGGACAGAGAGAGACAGAGCATGAACGGGGGAGGGGCAGAGAGAGAGGGAGACACAGAATCGGAAACAGGCTCCAGGCTCTGAGCCATCAGCCCAGAGCCTGACGCGGGGCTCGAACTCACGGACCGCGAGATCGTGACCTGGCTGAAGTCGGACGCTTAACCGACTGCGCCACCCAGGCGCCCCATAAATTCTTTATTAAAATTTGGTTTACTAGAATTTGACTCCTACAAGTTACTCATGCGAACTATAATGAGCCACAACGTGGCTCATTCGAAAGGTACCCGAAACTCATTGCAAAGGACTGCTCTTTAGTTTTATCTGTACGTGCTGTTTTCATTTTCTTCGGTGCTCAGCTCCCCCCTGTTAATCTGGCCAACTCTTCTTCATCCTTCAACCTCCCAACAAGTGTCATCTCCTCTGAAAAGCCATTTTATGATTCAGTAGGCGAGGAGAAAGTAGCCTTCCTTTCGGTTCCCACAACATCCCATCCACGTTTATCTCACCACACTACTCCTGATTTATTCCTACTTTACAATTTATGTCTCTTATCTCTGTCTCCCAATGCCTGGCATACAGTTTCTGAAGACCTTTCTACCCAGTCAGTGAGGCTTAGTTCCCTTTTTCCATGGTATTACTGATCTCTCGGGTAAGATGTGTTCTGCCCTAATCCTTCTTCCTACGTCAGCCTCGAATCCATTCTCCGTTTAACAAGGAAGTTCAGCATCAAACAGACTTGGGAAGAGACAGAATCTGGAAGTCTGACTTTGGTAGGGCCCCCGATAGCTCCCAACCCAAATGTTTATTTAATATTACACTTAAGTTTGAGTAGTTTATGCTTCCCTCTCAGTTTATCTTCTCTGATCAGTCTACCCAGAAGGGATCATATTGCTCTCAGATACTCTAAAAACAAGCATCTATAACACCTGCAAGCCAAATCCTTTATTTTTCAAAATACCCAATGTTTGAAAATGTCAAAAATCTTCCTTTCGTTGGGATAGTATGGTGTAGTAAACATCATGGGTGCTAGGGGCAAGATAAATCTGGGTTTAAATCCCAGCCAAGAACCTCACTAAGAGGGTGGCTAGGGCAAGTCCCTTAACCTGGCTTCAGTGTCCTCATATATAATGGAGGTAGTCTTGGCAGTGTAAACACAACGCTTCTGAAGCACAGAGCACAGCTGTCTGGCATAAACTGTGACAGAAATGATAGTTACGATTGCTGTCACTTCAGTTCCTGTCATTTATGTCCTCCCTCGAATATATACCAAGGACATTTATGTGGATAGTGTAAACAGAAAGGGAACGAGCTAAATGCAGTGAACATTTTAAAACTTCACTGGCAGCAGAAATAAGGTTCTAAAAGGTTATATTTTGGATAAACTTTAATGCATATTAAAATTCAAAAGATTACTCAAATGAATATTTCAGAAGTAAATCTGGCTTTACCTCTGGGAACTCCTCAGAAGATTCCCAAGGCAAACACGTTACTTATTAGTGTCTGCTGTAGTAATGAGATTAAAGGAGAAAGCACTTTCTAGAAATAATGTTGATAGCAAATTTAAATGTGCTACCTGGACACTATTTTACTAGCAAAAACTAGAAGTTAAAAAGCTATAAACTTCACTACATATTTTCATATTTTATTATAATATACTCAGAAAAAATGCTAGAAATCATTAACTTACCGTCTACAAAATACAGTAAAAAAAACTACATTCAATTGTACCCAAATCAGAAGAATAATAATATGGAAATTACTTAAGCTATTCTTTCTATAGAAAAATGTACTCCAAATTACAATCAACAAAGTATGTTTGGAACATAATCTTTATCCAGATACAGTCTTAAATATGATACTGACAATTCCATTTTAGAACCTGGCCCTATTTCTTAGGTCCATTTCTATGGAATTTACTTTATAGCTCATTTACTGATGCTGGAGTTTATTTCAAAAGGTATATATAATCTGTTTCTACAAAGTTCATAGAGGAATTAAGTAATATTAGCACTTCATATTTACTTTTCATCTAGTTATTCAAATTGATTGATCCGGTTATTAATATTCTGTCAATCTTAGATCAAAATATTATGGGAGCGCCTGGGTGGCTCGTCAGTTAAGTATCTGACTCTTGATTTAGGCTCAGGTCATGATCTCACGGTTTGTGGGTTCAAGTCCTGCATTGGGCTTTGTGCTGGCAGTGTGGAGTCGCCTGAGATTCTCTGTCTCCCTCTCTTTCTCTCTCTGCCCCTCCTCCCTCTAAATAAATAAATAAATAAATAAATAAATAAATAAATAAATAAATTAAAAAAAAATAAAAAAATATGGATCCCTGACAGATTCTGGATACAGGAAATCTGATAACTATTATTTTGTTCCATTTCACATCAACTGAATTGACCACTCTGACAGAAAATGGTGACTAGTTGGCTCATGGTGACTTTGAAAATACAGATATAAATACAATATAATCCCTTTCCCTTCAAGGAGTTCAGAATCTAATAAGAGCAAACAGAAATAGATAAAAACACAATTGTAAAACACTGAAATAAGTATATATCAAGCATTTCCTCGAGAAAAGGACACATTTTTACTGCATCACAGCTGAAAGGTAATGCATACTGGTTTCATGAAAACTACCGTGTCCTTCTCCAAATAAACCAAGATAAACATCCAGGAAATATTCTTTACTAGTGCATACTACTATAAATGTATACTCTATACACTCAAATGCAATCTAACTAACAAAATTGGAGATTAGCCTACATGAGCCTTTTGCTGGGACTGAGTCTACAGACAGTAGCTCTCCACTCTCACACCAGAATTTCTCAACTAGTGGACTCTTCCATCCTGCCCCCATCATTACTCCAAAGCTATTTATTAATAATAACTTCAATTAAACAACTTACATAGGGATATTAAAAGGCTAAAAATGGCACTTCATATTTTAAAGAATGCTTTGAGGAAGACATATATGATTTACTCTTCAGGTAAAGCTTTAAAAACACAAAACAATATCACATGTTGTGCATCATTACATTCATGTCACTACAAATATAATTTACTCTAAATTATAACTGGAGATAGGATCTAAAAATGAAAATTTTCTGTATTGTTTTATTTATTAACAGAAAATACTGAGGCAATGATGGTAAATATGGCCATTATGGCAAAGTGCTAACTATCAAGAGAAAATCAACTAACAGAATTTGGACTGTTACACTACTGTTTGTACTTTTCTACATTTAAAATTTTTTTCTCAAAATAAAAGAAAAAATTTTAATAAAGAATGCTTTGGCATATTGTTCTTACCTATCTTACATCAGTTTTATAGGGGAAACCACCCTTCACTTCTTCATTACTCTCAATGGAATACAAAAGCCCCAAAGGACTTTACCTAGATTTATGCCAAATATCAGTGAAACAGTGGACATGAACTGTCTCTAATTCTTTATGCTTATTTAATTTACTGATCCAAAGGCCTTCCTTTTATGATGGTGCCCTGAATTTACTAAGTCGATGTGAAAGCACACCCTCATAGTTTAGGCCCTGACTGTCCCTGGCCCCCTAAGTAGTTCTGTAAACTCCCTGTATCTAAACATTGGTGTGACTCTGTTAGCCTTTAAGATACGTAACGCAGTGACGTTAGGCACTCTATTTAAAACCGCTATCAAACAAAAACCTTTGTAAAACCCAAACATGCCTTGTAAAATAATTTTTAATTATTATTCTCCAAATAGATGGTGAAAACCAGGGTCATCAAATTATGCTTTCCAAAACCCTGACAAAACCCAATGATCTGCTAAAGATTTCAATGGGGGAAAATATGGGAAATGAGAGAGAAAGAGACAGAGAGATTGATTCAGCAAGGAGAACATAATGTTATTACAGTAAATAACAAAAGCTCAAAGGCATAAAAGTGTGAGGTGTAATTTTGGAAAGTGATGAGTTCTGTGTCTATGGTTATAGAGAGGTGGGACAAGACAAATGAAGTCGGAAAGGAAGGCTGCAACTAGATCAAGGAGGACACCGAACATCACCAAGGAGTTGGGGTTCCACTGCATGAGCAGTAAGAAGATACCTAAGGTCCACAAAGAAAGGGGCAGAGACCCAGTAACAGGACACTAACTGCAGTGTCACTCTCCTTAGTCCTGCTGTGCTTCTTACTTCTGTCTCCCCCAAGACTCTACAATTTGCTTGATTCTTAACTTCTTTTCCTGTTCTGCCCTTTGGTTTTCTGTCTCTTCCCACTTAGAGACTTGTTTATTTCCAATGACTGTGGGCCCCGAGCATTGACTGACTGTCCTTGCCTTGGGCTCATCTAACCATTCCATTTTACCTTCATGTTCCTCTGACAATCAAGGTTCTGGCAAGAGAGAAAACCCCATTTTTCCCTCTTTCCTTCTGTTTGAATACTGGAATGGGAGTGGTTTATTGTTTCTTTGGATAAGCATGACCCAAATTCATCATTAGTTGAAAGATTGTATAACTTTTTTAGGTAATGTTTTATCAGCTGAAACTAAACCACTGTGATTTCTAGCTTTTATGTTATACTTTTTGAACAAATGACTTAAAATAGTTGATAATGAATCTGCCATCAAGTAAGCTGACTCTATAGTAAATCAAAGCCAGAAAGAGTTTATACTTCTAATTCCTCACATTTTCTTTTCACGCTTTTTTTTTGTCTTGAATCACCCCCTCCTGACATCGGTGAACATCTGTTCTCCCAATTATACTCAATTTATGATTGTGATAATGTGGTGCAACTAGAATATTATTTCCAACTGTTCATAATTTTAACATGTGCTAATATGAAGCAAAACATACTTTCAACATTTGATGGGTGGTTATAGCTTATGTCCTTTCTCTCAATGATTACATCTTTTTCACGCCGTATTTTGCATGTCAAAAAACCTGTACTTTAGAGCAATAATCTTGGATGATGAATAATATATCTGTCCTGCCTATCCAAAGCAATCTACCATGGATTGCATTTGCAAACATAACTTTCACTATGTAAAACAGATGAAAGCAGAACTGTTCTGGTTAAATGAGGGTGCAAGTGGGGCCCACAGCACCCTCCCCTGCCCTGCACAGAGGTTTTGGCTCCTCAGAACAGACAGAAAGGCACTAACCTGGGGCACCTGGGTGGCTCAGCTGGTTAACCATCCGACTTCAGGTAATGATCTCACTGTTTGTGAGTTTGAGCCCCACATTGAGCTCTCTGCTGTTAGTGCAAAGCCTGCTTCAGATCCTCTGTCTCTCTCCCTGCCCCTCCTCTGCTCGCATGCTCTCTCTCTCTCAAAAATAAACATTTAAACAAATTTTTAGAAAGGCACTAACCTAAAAGGCGGAGACTGGAATTTCATGTAATAACCAAGTAGGTTGCCAATAAACCCTCGATGATGATGAGTTGTCCATTCACCCTCTCTAGATAAACCACAGCTTCCTTTGGCCCTCTGGTGGCCCTCTGAGCTAATGCCTCTAGATGGCACTGTTCTCATTAGGGAGCAAAGGAACCAGGCTCTAATTACTAAGTTATTAACTCAATACTAGAGAAGCAGCCTAAGCAACAAGTATACTCAAAGTTATAAATAACAAGAACAATAAAACAAGAACTAAAGACATTTCTCAGAAATCCAGACATACAACAGTTAATTTCTACTGGTTTTCCTCACTAGTGTTTACTGGTGAAGATCTACAGTAATGGTTATGAAAATGTGGTTTCAGGACTAATAGTATCAACATGACCCAGGAACTTGTTAAAAATGCAAATTCTCAGATCCCACCCCACATCTATGTGAATCAACAACTTGGGGTGACACCCACTCATCTGCTTTAACGAATCCTCCAGGTGATTCTGATGCTGGCCAAAATTTGAGAAGCCCTCATCTAGGGTTACTCTTTGAATCTATTTTCAACTTTCAAAGTTGCTCATCATGTTCAAATGCTTGGTTTTGTCTTCACTTAAGGACTTACTGTTGACAACTGAGTTGAATGTTGCTCTCATTAGGTAATTCAGTACACAGCTTCTATTGTAGATGGTCTTTCTCACCCAGGTTAAGAATGTAGGAATCAGATATGTTAGCTAATCACCATTACATTACAGAAAAGAAGATGCATTATCCTTCACTGAGTATCCCGAGGTATTTCCACTACTTCCTGGCTCCCTCTGTCCTGGGCTTGTCTCTTCTCTTGCCAGAGGTTAAGATAACAGGTCAGAAGGGCCGGCAGCTTCTGGAGGTTTAGCATGTTAAGTGAGTCTGTTTTCTAAGAAGAATTCTTTTAACGCCTCTGTTTTCCAAACAGCAAAAACACACTTTAAGCAAACACATAAATTTCCTTACAAAGGAAAAACTATGGTATTGAACCCCCAAATTTCTTTGGGCACATTATGAAGAAATAGATTAAAACAATAAAGATGTATCTTTTTTTTTTTTTTTTAATTTTTTTTTCAACGTTTTTATTTATTTTTGGGACAGAGAGAGACAGAGCATGAACGGGGGAGGGGCAGAGAGAGAGGGAGACACATAATCGGAAACAGGCTCCAGGCTCCGAACCATCAGCCCAGAGCCTGACGCGGGGCTCGAACTCACGGACCGCGAGATCGTGACCTGGCTGAAGCCGGACGCTTAACCGACTGCGCCACCCAGGCGCCCCTAAAGATGTATCTTTTAAAAAAAGTTCACAGCAGAGCAAGTATCTGCTCTACATTCTGTCCACCTTCAGTTAACATTTCAATACAATGGCTGTTGAAATAGATGTTTTTAATCAAGGCAACAAGATCTGTGTATTTAGTTTTACTTACTACTGCTCTGAAAATCTCTCACACTAGGTAATCAGGATGGACTTACTTTTCAAAGTATACCCTAGTCTTTTGCAAAGTGTAAAAGACTCTCAATCTCAAGTGAACTGCATTCATAGAGGGACACAAGGACACACACACACATGCACACAAGTGTGCGCAAGCACACACAATAACACAGAGAAAAAGACACTATGAAAAAGGCACTTCTGTCAAAATTCTGCCACTCACCAGCAGGTGATTTAGCCTTGTTGGGCCTCATTTTCTTTCCTTAAAAAATAAGGGTTCATGGTAGGATTGCTGTAGATACTTTTAGATCTAAGATTCTATAATTATTTTTATTTCTTTAGAGTTTTTTTTCAAGAGTGGAAACTTTCAAACATACATAAAAGTAGAGAGAATAGTATAACAAATCCCCAAGTACCCATCTTCCACTATCTATAATTGTTTTTCTTCAGCTTTATTGAAATATGATTAACAAATAAAAATTGTATATATTTAGGTTATGCAGGATTGTTTTTACGTGATTTGATATGTGTATACAATATAAAATGATTACCAGAGTCAAATGAACATATCCATCACCTACGCAGTGTAGTGTAAGTACCTGACCTTAAGCTTTTGATTGATGAGGTATCCACATCAAAAGACATCCATCTTCAATAAACATATTGCCATCTCTATGACACAGCTGCTAGCAAAACAACCAGATAAGGAACTAGACCACGCCCCCCACCCACAAAGGTACCTTTCAGAAAGCCTTGGGTAATTTATTTTATTTATTTATTTAAGTATTTTATTTATTTTTATTTTTTTTTGAATATTTTATTTTATTTTATTTTATTTTATTTTATTTTATTTTATTTTATTTATTTTATTTCAATATATGAAATTTATTGTCAAATTGGTTTCCATACAACACCCAGTGCTCATCCCAAAAGGTGCCCTCCTCAATACCCATCACCCCCCTCCCCTCCCTCAAGCCTTGGGTAATTTAAATAACTGTCTGTTGTGTGACCCACTTCTACCTTCCCAAACCCTAATTCTGGCTCTACAGAGTAAACCTCCAAAATTGTAGACACCCCACCCTCAGACCCTAATAAAGGCAGAGCCCCATATCTGTTCCCCATGCCATGTACCCTCCAGGAACTATAGGTAATAAATCTTGTTTCCTCAGAGTTCCCTGATGGTTTCTTGCTGAAGTGAATCCTGCGGATCACAATAAGAACCACAAGAGCCAGTACAGCCATAATATGTGCCCTGATGGAGGAAATGTCTGTGGAGCTCCCTACTAGCGATGTGTGTGTGGCAAGTGCTGCAGGCATCCCTAACTAAGGGCACTGCCATCAGTAGGCTCGAGATGGAGGGAATAATCACCTCTTCTCTTTTTTGTGATGGTGCAAACACCAAGATCTACTCTCTTAGCAAATTTCAGTTATACAATATAGTATTATTAACTAGAATCATTATGCTGTATGTTAGATCCCCAGAACTTATTCATCTTACAACTGAAAGTTTGTACCCTTTGACCAATGCCTTCCTATTTCCCCTATTCCTCAAATCCTGGCAATTAAAATTCTAGCCTCTGGTTCTGGGAGGTTGACTTTTTCAATTCCACATATAACTGAGATCATAAAGTATTTGTCTTCCTGTGTCTGGTTTATTTCACTTAGCATACTATCCTCCAGGTTTATCAATATGTTGAAAAGGTAGGATTCCCTTCTTTCTTATAGCTGAATAATATCCCATTGTGTCTACATATACATTTTCTTTATTCATCCATTAACAGACACTAAGTTGTTTCAATATCCTGGAATTATCCATATACTGTGAATAACGCTGCAATGAATATGGGATATCATACTGATATGATATCATACTGATATCTGAGATACTGATTTCATTTCCTTTAGACATATATCCAGGGGCGCCTGGGTGGTTCAGTAGGTTGAGCGTCCAACTCTGGATTTCAGCTCAGATCATGATCTCACAGCTCATGAGATCAAGGCCCATATCAGGCTCTGCTCTGACAGCGTGGAGTCTGCTTGGGATTCTCTCATTCTCTTTCTCTCTCTCTGCCCCTCCGCCACGCACACTCTCTCTCTCAAAATAAGTAAACAAGTATTTTTTAAAAAGATATATATCCAGAAGTGGGATTGTTGGATCATATGGAAATTCTATTTTCAATTTTTGAGGAATTCCCATATTATTTTCTATAATGGTTGTACCAACAGTACAGAAGGGTTCCCCTTTCTCCACACCTTTGGCAATACTTGTTACTTTTTTTTATCTTTTTGATAACAGTCATCCTAACAGATGTGAAGTGAGTCTCACTGTGGCTCTGATTTGTACTTTCCTAATGATTAGTGAGGTTGAACATCTTTTCATACACCTCTTGGCTATTGAAAAAATCTGTTCATTCTTAAATCAGACTTTTAATTTTTTTGCTATCAAAGTATGTAAGTTTCTTATATATTTTGGATCAGATAGATGGTTTACAAATATTTTGTCCCATTCCACAGGTTATCTTTTCATTTTGTTGATTGTTTCCTTTGCTGTGCAGAAGCTTTTTAGAGATAGTCCCACTGTTTATTTTTGCTTTTCATACCTATACTTCCAGTGTCATATTCAAAAAATCACCACCAGAACCACTGTCAAGGAGTATTTTTCCTATGTTTTCTTCTAGAATAAGTTTTATGGTGTCAGGCCTTAATGTGAGTATTTAATCCATTCTGAATTAATTTCCAGTATTTCAGTTTATAAACTGTATTTCAGTTTATTCTTCTGCATTTGGATATACAGTTTTCTGAACACCATTTACGGAAGATGCTATCTCTTTCTTCATTGTGCATTCTCGGAGCCCCTGTCAAAGATTAATTGACTTTATATGTGTGTGTCCATTTCTGGGCTTTCTATTCTATTCCACTGGTTTGTTTTTATGCCAGTGTGACACTGTTTTGATTACCACCTTTGCAATATAGTTTGACATCGTGAAGCATGACGCCTTCAGCTCTGTTCTTATTTCTCAAGGTTTGTTTGGCTATTTGGTGCCTTTTATGATTCCATATGAGTTTTAGGATTTTTTTTTCTTTCTTTTTTCTTTTAATTTTTTTAACATTTATTCATTTTTGAGAGACAGAAACAGAGTGCGAGTGGGGGAGGGGCAGAGAGAGAGGGAGACATAGAATCCGAAGCAGGCTCTGAGCTCTGAGCTGTCAGCGCAGGGCCCAATGTAGGGCTTGAACCCACAAACCATCAGATCATGACCTGAGCCGAAGTCGAACACTTACCCGACTGAGCCACCAAGGCACCCCGGATTTTTTTTTCTATTTCTGTGAAAAATGCCATTGGAATTTTGGTGGGAATTTATACAAGGATTGCACTGGATCTGTAGATCTATAATTCTACATAGAAGATAATTAGGGAAGTAAAAAAAGATGGTGGAAGTGTAGCAGAAGAAATCTGAGTGACTAAAGTACTGAAGTGAAGTCTGACTTACCAAAGGCCTGAGCACAGAGTGGAAACTGAGCAGAGAGGAGTGGAGGGTTTCCGGAGATGAGGGTAATCTTTTTCTTTTTAATGTTTGTTTGTTTAGAGCATGTAGAGGATGGGCAAAGAGAAAGGGAGACAGTGTCAGAATCCCAAGCAGGCTCCATGCTTGTCAGCACAGAGTCTGATGGGGGGGTCTCATCTCACCAACTGTGAGATCATGACTTTAGCCAAAGTCGAGAATCGGATGTTCAACTGAGTTACTCCAGGCGCCCCTGAGATGAGGGTAATCTTACATGTGATATCTTAAAGAAAGAGGAGGACATAGGAAATCTGGCTGATGACTTACCTAACAATAAACAATATAAGTCCAACAGATTTGTTGTAAGTGCAGGCATATTTTTCCCTAAGTGCTAGCAAAGAGACAAGTTAAAATGAGTACATTAAGTGAAATTGGTGGGGTGCGGGGGCGGGGAGGAAGGAGATTAAATTCCATTCTCAGGAGCTGGTATCTCATGTTAAAATCAACTTAAAGTTAACACAGGACTCTGGAACCAGAACTAACATTTCAGGAAGCTGATCTTTACTACCATATGTGAGAATTAAGAGGGGAGGTCAAGAGCCAGGGAGCTGAGATGTTCACAGTGAGGTGACACACAAAGAGTTTGAGCTACGGCTTCAGGAGGGAAAAGAAAAGAGAACCAAATTCCATACTAACAACAGAACCAAAGAGCCATCAACCTTGTAGTCATGAGGGTGGTTCTGGTTCCTAAATTCTGCAAAAACTACATTGTGTCTTGACCGTATGTTCCAGTTAACAGCCAAAAACAGGATGTGGATAAAAATAAGACACCTCTTAGCTGTCACCCGCTTCTTCAAATAAGGCAATTATTACAAATTTAGCACACATGCAGATGTTCATGAATGTGGGAAGAAATTCTACTTAGAACAGAAACTTCCCTCATTACTCAAGGCTTCAAAGAACCAGTTTCTTTTTTTTCTTCCTTTTTAATGTTTACTTATTTATTATGAGAGGGGGGAGGGAGAGAGAGAGAGAGAGAGAAAATCCAAGCAGGCTCCACACTGTTAGCATACAGCCTGACTCAGGGCTCAATCCTATGAACTATGAGACCATGACCTGAACTGAAATCTAGAGTTGGGGGCTTAACTGACTGAGTCACCCTGGTACCCTCAAAGGACCAGTTTTGAAATACTTCTGAGGACAGACCAAAGGCAACTATTAAAACCTGATTAAATATTTAGTAAAACTATTTCAAGTAGTAACTGGTATGTTTTAGTATTATTCAGGTACAATATATATTCAGGTACATATATATATATGCTGACCTATACTTGTGATCAGATTTGGAATGTCAATATGTAACATTCGTGGGGCACCTGGGTAGCTCAGTGGGTTGAGTGTCTGACTCTTGATTTCGCTCAGATCATGATCTCAAGGTTTGTGAGATCGAGCCCTGAGTTGGGCTCTGTGCTGTGGAGCCTGCTTAAGATTCTTTCTCTCTCCCTCTCTCTCAGCCTCTCGTTTGTTCTCTCTCTCTTTCAAAATAAATAAATAAAGCTTAAAAATATATGTATAAAACATTCTTACTCATGACTGTCCTGAACTAAATGTTTGTCTCCCTTAAGATTCTTATATTGAAGCCATAAACCCCATGTGATGGTACTGGGAGATAGGGTCTTTGGGAGGTAATTAGGATTAGAGGTGGTCATAAGGGTGGGGTCCTAATGATGGAATTAGTGGCCTTGCAAGGAGAGACATCAGAGAGCTTTCTGGAGCACATGAAATTGTTCTGTCTCCTTCCCTGTCATATGAGGACACAAAGAGAAAGAGGCCATTTGTAAGCCAGGAGAAGGGCTCTTCCCAGAACCTAACCATGCTGTAACCTTCATCTTGGGCTTATAGCCTCCAGACTACTAGAAAATAAATTCCTATTAATCAAGCTACCTAGTCTATGGTTTCTGTTATGGCAGGCCAAGTTAAAACAGTGATAAAGAGCACAATGTAAATATTAAATTATTTTTAAATTCCAGTAATTTTTAGCAGGTCTTAAGAATGGTTTTAGATTTACAGAAAATTTTTACTGATTAGTACAGAGAGTTCCCTTATCACCTGCCCTTTTCTCCCTCTCTACCCACATGTGGTTTCCCATATAATTAGATGCTCATTAAAATGCTCATACCACAGGAGAGGCACACCAGGACGAGGAGCAACTCAGCAATGACACCACAGCCACCTCTCTCCCACCTCAAATTAACTAAGGGACATGCTTAGGACAAATGGCCCTTGAATGAGATGCCTACAGAGAAGTTAAGTTGTATTTTTTTTCCCTCTCGTTGTTTTATTTTAGAAGAGTGAACATGCCAAATTTTTATGCTTTAGAAGCAAGTAATTTGCAGCTATATGGTTTTATGTCCTGCATTTAAAGGCCTCCGGCAATGGAGTCAGATCTCTCTCCCCAGGTCCAAGGCTCCTCCGTGTCTGGCCCTGCCCAGCACTGGCACACCTACTGAATCTCTCTCCCTGCTGTGCTAATTCTTCTGCCTGTTACACCTGTGCACTCGCCTTACCCCCTAGACCCAAATTCTACTCAACTGTCAAAACCCATCTATTCCACAAAGTCTTTTCAAACCGATACTGTGTTCTCCCCTTTGTTCACTTCTTCGATATCTACATGATTAGCAGGCCAGGGTTTATCACTTAATCATTCTCTAAATGTTAGAGTAAGGGCCTCTTTAGAGTAAGGACCATGGCTTACAATACTTTTTTCCCCCACCACCTCGTGGTACAACTCTGGAGATATAGTGCTTGATCAATAAATATATAGCTGATTACTAGCTGGAACACAGAAAAGGCAAGTTTTACACAAATTGTTTGATCTGCTCAAATTTTTAGAGAAAATTACCTTAAAAAATTAAAATGACTCTAAAAACCCTAAAATTACCAAAATGTGAGAGCCTGGGCCCAATGCCACAAGCAGAGGTTTTCAATGATGTAACTCTTAACCTTAGCAGGCTTTCCAGATTCATGAACACTCACTCACTGTAAAGGAAAGCAGATGTTAATAAAGACATACCGTCTGAGGTTGTAAGAATCTTCTTGTCTTTGGGCGCCAAAGCATGTCCAGCATGACTGATAACCCAAACTGGAAAGTGTCTGTTTGTTAAGGAGTACAGAGTCTTTGCAAATGGTACATAAAAGGAACAAAAACCTGGATTACCTAAGAAAAGAAACACAGATCTTAGTTAACCAAAGCTAAGCTCACATAAGAAGATGTGCAGAGTGGAAACAATGGATTTATCCTCACACTTTCTTCTACAAATCTACTCACATTGACACATACACTTCAATTTTAATATCCTTTCTGCCTTAAGTCTGGGAATAATCGCTCAGAAGATTCCTGCTCCTGCTTTGTTCTCCAACTGTTTCAAGATAAATTCTTCCTCCCTATTCCCTAATAAATGGAGCCACCAACCCTACACCAAATGCTCAAGTACTAACACCAGGTTTGTCCCTGTTCTTCACAGCCAATTCCCTAGTAAGTCCTGTGAACTTTGCTTCCAAAATACATCCTTACACTGTCTACTTCTCTCCATTAGCATTATCACTTCCCATCAAGTTTTCTGCACTAGTCTCCCAATGGGAGTTCTGGCTACTCTTGTCCCCCGGGAATCCATTCTTTAGGTACCCAGAGAGATACCCTCAAACTTCAGATCAATCATAGCTGTATCCTATTCAAACACCTTACACTGGCTTCCCATTATCATCCTATTGGTTTAAAGTCATTAATCCTGCCTCTAAAGCCCTTCAAGATATTATTCTGCTCAGTTACCAAGCTGCATGAAAACAAATCAGTGTAAGAATCATTCACAAAGCGTACTTTAGGAGTGTACTGAGTGTTTCCTTGTCATTTATCACAAGTACTTCTATTGTAAACATATGTATAGTTTGACCTTTTGGGAAAAAGACCACCAACATATAGATTTTTCTTGTGTATGTACAGAAGGTATTTTTGACATGGGCTTGCTATAGAGAAACAGAATGAATAATAACCTTTTAGAAAAAAGAGTCAATCTGATATATCTTAGGGGGAAATGACAGTGAAATGGGGTTTCATCTTGCAGTCACCATCTGTATAATGCTTTCACAGACACTAGTTCATTTCCAGCAATATCTATTGTACAATTTATTATTTTTTCATGCTATTAGGTTTCTCTTCTTTGTAATTAGATGACATGGTTTTGTTGCACTGATATAACCTCTGCCACCCTTGTCAAATGACATTGATTTCTTCATCATTTCAGTTTTCTTGACAGGGAATGTAGCAAAGCAGTTAAGGGCAGACTCGGGAGCCAGACTGTGGGAGTTGGAATCATGGCTTTGCACTTATTAAGTGTGTGACCTCTGGAGAGTTATTTAACCTCTCGAGCCTTGGTTTCCTTGTCTTCAAAATGAGGATAATAACTGCACTACCTAATGTGAGAACTAAGTGAATTAATAAAGGTAAAGCACCTAAACACTGCTCGATGCGAGTGCTGTATAAATGTTAGCTACTCAGACGTGTCATGGCTAGCAATGGCGGTAAATGGTCTTGTCGTCCATATTGCTAGTCTGCTTCTGTTGCATTCAGACCTAGTGACTTGAGTTCTAAATTCCTTTTTGTAACTGTGCCAGTGACATCTTTGTTAAATAATACAGAAACTTCTTTAAATGCAGTAATATGTTCTCTGGTCAGCTGACTGGCTGACGAAGAGAGGAGGGATGTACAGCACTGGGGCTATAACATCTAAGGTGGGTGTGGGCAGCACTGTTTCATGTTTTATATTTAAATCTTTAATAAGTTTGGAATATTTTTTAGTATCAAGTACAAAGTAGCAATCCAACTTCTTTCCAAATGATTAGCCAAGTGCCCCAAGACCATTTATTACATAACCCATTCTTTCTGCATTGATTTGAAATGTCTTCTGAATTCAACCCTGAATTCTTACATTTGCTTGCTAATTCTGATTCCAAATAATTCCATTTATTTTTTCCTTTTCTCCTCTGCCAGCACCATACTGCCTTGATTACTACATTGTGGTTTTCTTCCTTCCTTTCTTTTTTTTTTAAAATGTTTCGGTAACTGGCAGGCCAAATCCCTTCCTTAATTTTTTCCCCTAAATTTTCTAGGCTGGTGTGATAACTTTTAGAATTATTTCCACCAGGTTCAATTTTTAAAATTTATTTTTGGAATTCTGATGAAATTCACCTCATTTATACATTAATTTAAAAAGGTTTGATGTCTTTTATATTACTGAGTATAATCTTCTGGGAGTGGGTTATGTCTCATATTTAAATGTTTTAGGTCTCTCAGCTAAGTTTTACCATTTTTTTTCACATGGGTAGAAAATTATAGTCATCAACATTTTAAAGTGCTAGAACTTACTACATGCTAGGCAGCATTTGAGTGCTTTACATGTATTAACTCATTTAGTCCCAACCTGAGGTAGTACTATTATTACTTCCATTTTATGAATGACGAAACTGAGGTACAAAGAGGTTGAACAACTTGCCCAAGGTCACACAGATGATAAGTGCTCAATAAGTATTTGATGACTGGAAGAGTATACAAAAGAAAATAATAATACTGAATTTAGAAAAGAACATAAACTACCTGACACTGATTTCTTCATCATTTCAGTTCTTCATCATAAACTATCCGGTTTAGGATCTTCTGCATACCTTGTATTAGTTAATCTTACAAAAGCCCCACAGAGTAGCTGGCCTTATCATTAGGAATAATGAATGGGCAATTACTTGCACAATGCCTGGCACACAGAAAGGGCTGAATAAATGGTAGCTATTATTACTGTAATTGTTATTATATATTTATTTTTTTATTGAATAAATCTGACATGTCGTGTTCTGTAAGTTTAAGGTGCACAGCACATTAAAACTGGTTTAAGGAGAATCCAAAGATAACACATACATGAGTTAGATGCAATAATTACCACGAATTACAATGAGTTACAATATGAACCTGAAAAGTACTAGCTAATGAATTGCTACAAAACAATTTTTTTCCACCTATCTCTGGGTTCTGAGTTCTTTTGCTTAATGACTATAAGATCTTAAGCAAATACCTTGAAGCTTTCTTGTTCACTATTTTGTCATCATCAAGTAAATGATACTTTCAACTGCTTCATGTTCATTTCATTCTATTCAGTACTATAGCTTCTTTTGTATATTCTTTTAGTTACCAATTATTTACTGATCACCTTCTACATGGAAGTCACTGTGTCAGGCACAAGACAGTTAAAGGCCTTTTTATAATTCATATTCAGTAGGAAAATATATACATATAACTAAATAAATAAAGAAGCTAATTCAAGAGTGGGAGAAGTTATATGATGATTGTGGGAGGATCCTCAAGGGAAGAGATTAGGGTGGCCTGAGAAAAATGTTTAAGGAGATGACCTTTAGCTAAGACCCAAAAGATGAAAAGAAATCGACCTTGTAAAAATTTGAGGAAAGAAGATACCAGAACAGGAGAAGAACAGGTACGAAGGCCCTCAAGCAATGAAGAGCTTGGCTCCTGAAGAAACAGAAGAGTCCACAATGGCCAGTAAGTATCAGGAAGATCCGACTGACAAGTGAGATAGAAGTGGAAAATGTAATGCAAACCGTTTAAATGTCTTTGCATACTTCACTACTTAAATACCATGGCCCTTAAATAACACTTTATGAACCATGAATTTAACTTCCTGGTTAGGAAACCACAAAAAATTGAAAGGGTCTTATTCCTGCAGCTAAAATCAGATATACACACATTCACACATGTACGTATACGTGTATTTTCAGGTATAGGGATGTTTGAAAACATTTCAATACAAAACTGCTAGTAAAACTTTTTATCAAAGGATATCAAAATGTGTTATAAACATATGCTTGATCAAACATATAGTCAAGTGCTTGAGTAACATATAACAGAGGCTGTGGTGACCATCTCTAGACCCCAACTGCCAATAAACTATTCAACATTGCAATTGTAGATTTTTGCCTTCCACTTAATCTTGTAGGAGACAAAACCTGCCACATATAAAGTTAATGTGGCATAGCATCTATACAGAAGGTTGTCAGATGGAAAGAACACTGGGCTTGCACATGGAGCCTTGTCCGCTCCATTTCTGATCACTGTACTCAAATCTAAGACCTATTGCATGACTCTATTATCCCCATATGACCACTGGAGAGTTATAATGACTCAATACATTTTACAGTGAGTTCTCAAATTGGTTCCCTTTGGTCATTTCTCTATTTAAAGAAAGTCCAAAGATATTGTTACTTAACAGAAATTCTACAACAAAGCTTCACTGGAAAAGACGAAGTTAAATTAAAAGTTCCTCAATCTGTGGATTCTAATAAATCACTCCTCATTATCATTACCAACTTAAAAGTGATTAATTTTGCTAGCTGCAAAAGCAAAGTGATTTAAAATGACATGTTACATCAATCTATCAGAGACAGACTAAATATGATGTCTTCAGTGGTTTAACAATCTTTGAAATACTGTCATCCTAATTTTCCCCACAGTATAAATAGATTAAGCCCAAATATAAAATACAGTTCTGAACTCCATAAACTAATGAGCAGCACCAGCCTTCAGCTCCCATGAACTCCAAGGAAAAGGGCCAAGGGCAGCAATGAGAATAGAAGAGCAAACATAAAAGAACACTAAAAAACTAAGAATGATCTGAAAATGTCAAAGCACCACAAAACAATGACACCACAAAGCAACAAATGTTTTAAGCTTCTCTTTCTTCACAGTGTCTTCACTGAATGCTCCCTCTATCTGTCTCTTCCTCATATTTTAAACCTGGCTCTCCCCTGTGGTGGACTCTTCCTTTCAAGCGTCCACAGTAGAGCCCGCACTCTTCTCTAACACCTCATGCACCTCAAGGAGAGCAAAGACTTTTGTAACACAAGCTTCCCAGCTCTGAGGGTAAGTGAGTGAGTGAATGGACACCTCTGAGTAGGGAAGCACAGGGAACTGTCAGCTCCACCTACTCGTCCACCTTATTGCAACAACCTCTCCTCCTCCATCTCCGTCTATCAACTTCTTAGTCACTCTCACACATTCCCTGAAAACCCTGGCCCTTAAATAACAATTTTAGGTGCCATTCCATGGCAGGAGATTTCAAAATCTGGGTATATTCACTGAGCCAACACCTTTGTCCCATAATTCATTACCCTGATCAAATTCAACGAACTTCCTGCACATGAAACTTAAGCAACTAATTCTGATAGCCACAGCCTAGGATCAGTGGTAAGCATATCACAATCTCCTGGAAGGCGTATTAAAACACAGACTGCTCCACCCCCAGAGTTTCTGGTTCAGAAGGTCTGGGTGGGGCCCGAG
This sequence comes from Puma concolor, assembly GCF_028749965.1. Classification (NCBI taxonomy): domain Eukaryota; kingdom Metazoa; phylum Chordata; class Mammalia; order Carnivora; family Felidae; genus Puma; species Puma concolor. The sequence continues at coordinate 16,375,269 of NC_141669.1, forward strand.
AACCTGCATGTCTCATGAGTTCTCAGATGATACTGCTGGTCCCAACACCAACTTTAAGATCCACTGGTTTAGATTTTTTCATTACCCAGAAATGGTTAACATTCAAACCATTCTACCTCTGATAGGTCAGACTTCACTCCCAATATACCTGCTATTCCATCACAGTGCTGCTCAAAATCTACTTGTTCTCAGCTGATAATTCCTTTCATCCTGTATACCTGCTATTCTCAATGCTGACCACTTTCCTCAGGGCCCTTATCTACCCTCTGCCATATTTATTCTCAACAGATCACCTCAACTCTTAATTAGAAGAAAAAACAGAGCTCAGGAGGCAGGAAATTACTTTACTCTCTGTGACGTGCTTTCACACTTTCTCCACTTTGGTAACTAACTTCACCTCCTTCCTGCTAGCCTCTGAAGAATATCCTGTCTCCAGTCCAAGACAACATTTCTACTTACCTTCTCAATCCTATACTCTACCATGGCCTCAAATCTCTGCTCCATCAAACAGTACTTGTCATGCCTATAATTTCAAACTCTTCCTAGCTGCTATTAAAGCATATGTATTTTTAATTTCAATAGATGCCAACAGACTGCTTTCTAAAATGACTGTTATATCATGAAAGGAAACTGGAAATTTTATTTCCAGAAGAGGTTAAACGGAAGAGGTTTTGGGTCAGGAATCTTAGGCCAACTGAAAACAGAAGCACTATACTGAGAAGAGCTTTGATTAACTGTTACTAAACACTGAAACTTCCTACCTTCTTTCCCTTGTTCAGCCCTGAACATTCACAAACAGGTTTCCACTCCTCAAACAGGATATTGGGAGATTCCTTCCTAGGAAGACTGAATGACCCAAGAAATAGGTAGAGATAACTGAAAGCTGGAAATTCTCCAGTGAAATGCTGGGTCCCTACCCAATTACCCTTACCCTAGCGTGGGATCTAGGGTGACCAGCCATCCTGTTTTGCATAGGACTGTTGTGGTTTTAGTACTGAAAGGCATGTGTCCTTCAATAAAATCTCTCAGACTACAATAGCTGGTCACTCTAGGCACACCTGAGGACAAGCCTCATCCCTGAACACAAAGATTCCAATAGCTGTTTGTGTCTTCCTCTTAAAAATGAAAGGGTAGTCAGGATTACCAGACATTTGAGGAAAAACAAATGCTAATGCAAACAAACAGAAAAAGGAAGAAAGTAAAAACTCTAATAATGCAAGAAGCCAAAGAAAATGATAATTTACCCATGAAACAGGTGACTATAAAAAAAGAAGAGAGGGGCGCCTGGGTGGCGCAGTCGGTTAAGCATACGACTTCAGCCAGGTCACGATCTTGCGGTCGGTGAGTTCGAGCCCCGCGTCGGGCTCTGGGCTGATGGTTCAGAGCCTGGAGCCTGTTTCCGATTCTGTGTCTCCCTCTCTCTCTGCCCCTCCCCCGTTCATGCTCTGTCTCTCTCTGTCCCAAAAAAAATAAATAAACGTTGAAAAAAAAATTTAAAAAAAGAAGAGAAAACATAGCTCTTAGGATTGAAGTATATGACTCTCTGGTTTAAAAGGGTACACAAAAACCTATAGTGTATGAAAAAAATATCCATACAACGTGCTTTATGGTAAAGTTTCAGAATCTTAGAACAAAGAAAAGATCTAAAATGCTTTTCCTTGCAGGTGAGCTTCAAATACAAAAGATAAAAAATCAGAATGATATCAAGACTTCTCAAAAGCAGCTCTGGACCATGGAAAACAGCTAAAATGCCCTCTAAATTCTAAGGAAAAATTATCTCCAAACTAGAAGTTTAAGACATTTTCTGACATGACAGATCTTTAAAAGATTACTTCCCATGTACCTCTTCTCAGGAAGTTACTAAGAGATGTGCTTAACCAATAAAGCAAGAAATAAGAAAATGTGGGATCCAGGAAATGGAATCTAACTCAGGAGAAAAGTGACAGGAATTCCCAGCATGGCCTGGGCAGCAGACCTACAGAGCAATCAGTCCACACTGGAGCCAATGAACTGAGAGTTCTGGGAAGCGTATCTCCAAAGAAACAAAACAAAACAAAACAAAAATGAGAAAAACAAAACCAAAACCAGGCTGATTACTCAAATGCATTAAAAGGACTTTTTTTCTCATTTCCTAGAGAATAATTTTAGGATAAATTAGTGATTCAAAAGTAGAAAACTAAGCAAATAAGACAATAATTAGCTCAGAGAGAACAACAAGAAAAAAATGTACAAAAAAAGAAATGCAATCATAATACCTCATTGGCTTAGCTATATACGGTATGATATATAGTCACAATTTCATTCTTAATCTTAATCTTTAAGGCTGATATGTATCTATCTATCTCTATATAGATATATATATATCAGATAGATATATCTATATAGAGATATATAGAGATATCTATCTATATATCTATAGATATATCTATCTATATAAAGATATATCTCTATATAGATATATCTCTATGTAGAGATATAAAGATATATAGAGATATATCTTTATATCTCTACATAGAGATATAGATAGGGGCGCCTGGGTGGCGCAGTCGGTTAAGCGTCCGACTTCAGCCAGGTCACGATCTCGCGGTCCGTGAGTTCGAGCCCCGCGTCGGGCTCTGGGCTGATGGCTCAGAGCCTGGAGCCTGTTTCCCATTCTGTGTCTCCCTCTCTCTCTGCCCCTCCCCCGTTCATGCTCTGTCTCTCTCTGTCCCAAAAATAAATAATAAAAAAAAAAAAAAAAAAAAAAATAGTAAAAAAGAGATATAGATATATAGAAACATAGAGATATAGATATATAGAGATATATCTTTATATAGATAGATATCTATTCTCACTCTCTCTCTCTCTATATATATATACATATAATATGTTCTAACTTACAAGTTTAAAAGGGCTTTGAATATCTATGATCAAGAAACTACCCCGGACATTCTATTGATAGTGATTCTGCAAAAGTCACAAATGACCCAGCTTCCACATCTCAGAATAAATAAACGTTCCACAGTAAACTTACAATCATCTTGGAATGAGACAGAAAAAATTATTTAGAAAAATGTCACAAATTTGGCAGTTCTAATTATTCTAGGTATTAAGAAATTTTAAAAAGTTTACAAAACTATATGCATACTTCCAATTATGATTTAAAATGTATATGTAAGAGTCTCTTACGGTTTGGCTCCCTCCCTCTCTTTTTTTTTTTCTTTTTTTTCAATATATGAAGTTTATTGTCAAATTGGTTTCCATACAACACCCAGTGCTCATCCCAACAGGTGCACTCCTCAATACCCATCACCCACCCTCTCCTCCCTCCCACCCCCCATCAACCCTCAGTTTGTTCTCAGTTTTTAAGAGTCTCTTATGCTTTGGCTCTCTTCCACTCTAACCTCTTTTTTTTTTTCCTTCCCCTCCCCCATGGGTTTCTGTTAAGTTTCTCAGGATCCACATAAGAGTGAAACCATATGGTATCTGTCTTTCTCTGTATGGCTTATTTCACTTAGCATCACACTCTCCAGTTCCATCCACATTGCTACAAAGGGCCATATTTCATTCTTTCTCATTGCCACGTAGTACTCTATTGTGTATATAAACCACAATGTTTTTATCCATTCATCAGTTGATGGACATTTAGGCTCTTTCCATAATTTGGCTATTGTTGAGAGTGCTGCTATAAACATTGGGGTACAAGTGCCCCTATGCATCAGACTCCTGTATCCCTTGGGTAAATTCCTAGCAGTGCTACTGCTGGGTCATAGGGTAGGTCTATTTTTAATTTTTTGAGGAACCTCCACACTGTTTTCCAGAGTGGCTGCACCAGTTTGCATTCCCACCAACAGTGCAAGAGGGTTCCCGTTTCTCCACATCCTCTCCAGCATCTATAGTCTCCTGATTTGTTCATTTTGGCCACTCTGACTGGCGTGAGGTGATATCTGAGTGTGGTTTTGATTTGTATTTCCATGATGAGGAGTGATGTTGAGCATCTTTTCATGTGCCTGTTGGCCATCCGGATGTCTTCTTTAGAGAAGTGTCTATTCATGTTTTGTGCCCATTTCTTCACTGGGTTATTTGTTTTTCGGGTGTGGAGTTTGGTGAGCTCTTTATAGATTTTGGATACTAGCCCTTTGTCTGATATGTCATTTGCAAATATCTTTTCCCATTCTGTTGGTTGCCTTTTAGTTTTGTTGGCTGTTTCCTTTGCTGTGCAGAAGCTTTTTGTTTCATAAGGTCCCAGTAGTTCATTTTTGCTTTTAATTCCCTTGCCTTTGGGAATGTGTCGAGTAAGAGATTGCTATGGCTGAGGTCAGAGAGGTCTTTTCCTGCTTTCTCCTCTAAGGTTTTGATGGTTTCCTGTCTCACATTCAAGTCCTTTATCCATTTTGAGTTTATTTTTGTGAATGGTGTGAGAAAGTGGTCTAGTTTCAACCTTCTGCATGTTGCTGTCCAGTTCTCCCAGCACCATTTGTTAAAGAGACTGTCTTTTTTCCATTGGATGTTCTTTCCTGCTTTGTCAGGATGAGCTGGCCATACGTTTGTGGGTCTAGTTCTGGGGTTTCTATTCTATTCCATTGGTCTATGTGTCTGTTTTTGTGCCAATACCATGCTGTCTTGATGATGACAGCTTTGTAGTACAGGCTAAAGTCTGGGATTGTGATGCCTCCTACTTTGGTCTTCTTCTTCAAAATTACTTTGGCTATTCGGGGCCTTTTGTGGTTCCATATGAATTTTAGGATTGCTTGTTCTAGTTTCGAGAAGAATGCTGGTGCAATTTTGATTGGGATTGCATTGAATGTGTAGATAGCTTTGGGTAGTATTGACATTTTGACAATGTTTATTCTTCCAATCCATGAGCAGGGAATGTCTTTCCATTTCTTTATATCTTCTTCAATTACCTTCATAAGCTTTCTATAGTTTTCAGCATACAGATCTTTTACATCTTTGGTTAGATTTATTCCTAGGTATTTTATGCTTCTTGGTGCAATTGTGAATGGGATCAGTTTCTTTATTTGTCTTTCTGTTGCTTCATTATTAGTGTATAAGAATGCAACTGATTTCTGTACATTTTGTATCCTGCAACTTTGCTAAATTCATGTATCAGTTCTAGCAGACTTCTGGTGGAGTCTATCGGATTTTCCACGTATAATATCATGTCATCTGCAAAAAGTGAAAGCTTAACTTCATCTTTGCCAATTTTGATGCCTTTGATTTCCTTTTGTTGTCTGATTGCTGATGCTAGAACTTCCAGCACTATGTTAAACAACAGCGGTGAGAGTGGACATCCCTGTCGTGTTCCTGATCTCAGGGAAAAAGCTCTGTTTTTCCCCATTGAGGATGATGTTAGCTGTGGGCTTTTCATAAATGGCTTTTATGATCTTTAAGTATGTTCCTTCTATCCCAACTTTCTCGAGGGTTTTTATTAAGAAACGTTGCTGAATTTTGTCAAAGGCCTTTTCTGCATCGATTGACAGGATCATATGGTTCTTATCTTTTCTTTTCTTAATGTGATGTATCACGTTGATTGATTTGCAAATGTTGAACCAGCCCTGCATCCCAGGAATGAATCCCACTTGGTCATGGTGAATAATTCTTTTTTTTTTTTTTTTTTAAATATGTTCTTTTTTTTTTTTTTCAACGTTTATTTATTTTTGGGACAGAGAGAGACAGAGCATGAACGGGGGAGGGGCAGAGAGAGAGGGAGACACAGAATCGGAAACAGGCTCCAGGCTCCGAGCCATCAGCCCAGAGCCCGACGCGGGGCTCGAACTCACGGAGCGCGAGATCGTGACCTGGCTGAAGTCGGACGCTTAACCGACTGCGCCACCCAGGCGCCCCGAATAATTCTTTTTATATGCCGTTGAATTCGATTTGCTAGTATCTTATTGAGAATTTTTGCATCCATATTCATCAGGGATATTGGCCTGTAGTTCTCTTTTTTATTGGGTCTCTGTCTGGTTTGGGAATCAAAGTAATACTGGCTTCATAGAATGAGTCTGGAAGTTTTCCTTCCCTTTCTATTTTTTAGAATAGCTTGAGAAGGATAGGTATTATCTCTGCTTTAAACGTCTGGTAGAACTCCCCTGGGAAGCCATCTGGTCCTGGACTCTTATTTGTTGGGAGATTTTTGATGACTGATTCAATTTCTTCGCTGGTTATGGGTCTGTTCAAGCTTTCTATTTCCTCCTGATTGAGTTTTGGAAGAGTGTGGGTGTTTAGGAATTTGTCCAGTTCTTCCAGGTTGTCCAGTTTGTTGGCATATAATTTTTCATAGTATTCCCTGATAATTGCTTGTATCTCTGAGGAATTGGTTGTAATAATTCCATTTATATTCATGATTTTATCTATTTGGGTCATCTCCCTTTTCTTTTTGAGAAGCCTGGCTAGAGGTTTATCAATTTTGTTTATTTTTTCAAAAAACCAACTCTTGGTTTCATTGATCTGCTCTACAGTTTTTTTAGATTCTATATTGTTTATTTCTGCTCTGATCTTTATTATTTCTCTTCTGCTGGGTTTAGGCTGTCTTTGCTGTTCTGCTTCTATTTCCTTTAGGTGTGCTGTTAGATTTTGTATTTGGGATTTTTCTTGTTTCTTGAGATAGGCCTGGATTGCAATGTATTTTCCTCTCAGGACTGCCTTCGCTGCATCCCAAAGCGTTTGGATTGTTGTATTTTCATCTTCATTTGTTTCCATATATTTTTTAATTTCTTCTCTAATTGCCTGGTTGACCCACTCATTCTTTAGTAGGGTGTTCTTTAACCTCCATGCTTTTGGAGGTTTTCCAGACGTTTTCCTGTGGTTGATTTCAAGCTTCATAGCACTGTGGTCTGAAAGTATGCATGGTATGATTTCAATTCTTGTATACTTATGAAGGGCTGTTTTGTGACCCAGTATGTGATCTATCTTGGAGAATGTTCCATGTGCACTCGAGAAAAAAGTATATTCTGTTGCTTTGGGATGCAGAGTTCTAAATATATCTGTCAAGTCCCTCTGATCCAATGTATCATTCAGGGCCCTTGTTTCTTTATTGACCGTGTGTCTAGATGATCTATCCATTTCTGTAAGTGGAGTGTTAAAGTCCCCTGCAATTACCACATTCTTATCAATAAGGTTGCTTATGTTTATGAGTAATTGTTTTATATATTTGGGGGCTCCCATATTCGGCACATAGATGTTTATAACTGTTAGCTCTTCCTGATGGATAGACCCTATAATTATTATATAATGCCCTTCTTCATCTCTTGTTACAGCCTTTAATTTATTTATTTATTTAAAAAAAATTTTTTTTTCAACGTTTATTTATTTTTGGGACAGAGAGAGACAGAGCATGAACGGGGGAGGGCAGAGAGAGAGGGAGACACAGAATCGGAAACAGGCTCCAGGCTCTGAGCCATCAGCCCAGAGCCCGACGCGGGGCTCGAACTCACGGACCGCGAGATCGTGACCTGGCTGAAGTCGGACGCTTAACCGACTGCGCCACCCAGGTGCCCCACAGCCTTTAATTTAAAGTCTAGTTTGTCTGATATAAGTATGGCTACTCCAGCTTTCTTTTGGCTTTCAGTAGCATGATAAATGGTTCTCCATCCCCTCACTCTCAATCTAAAGGTGTCCTCAGGTCTAAAATGAGTCTCTTGTAGGCAGCAAATAGATGGGTCTTGTTTTTTTATCCATTCTGATACCCTATGTCTTTTGGTTGGCGCATTTAGTCCATTTACATTGTGTTATTATGGAAAGATATGGGTTTAGAGTCATTGTGATGTCCGTAGGTTTCATGCTTGTAGTGATGTCTCTGGTACTTTGTCTCACAGGATCCCCCTTAGGATCTCTTGTAGGGCTGGTTTAGTGGTGTCAAATTCCTTCAGTTTTTGTTTGTTTGGGAAGACCTTTATCTCTCCTTCTATTCTAAATGACAGACTTGCTGGATAAAGGATTCTCGGCTGCATATTTTTTTCTGTTCATCACATTGAAGATCTCCTGCCATTCCTTTCTGGCCTGCCAAGTTTCAGTAGAGAGATCGGTCACGAGTCTTATAGGTCTCCCTTTATATGTGAGGGCACGTTTATCCCTTGCTGCTTTCAGAATTTCCTCTTAATCCTTGTATTTTGCCAGTTTCACTATGATATGTCGTGCAGAAGATCGATTCAAGTTACGTCTGAAGGGAGTTCTCTGTGCCTCTTGGATTTCAATGCCTTTTTCCTTCCCCAGATCCGGGAAGTTCTCAGCTATTATTTCTTCAAGTACACCTTCAGCACCTTTCCCTCTCTCTTCCTCCTCTGGGATACCAATTATGCGTATATTGTTTCTCTTTAGTGCATCACTTAGTTCTCTAATTTTCCTCTTATACTCCTGGATTTTTTTATCTCTCTTTTTCTCAGCTTCTTCTTTTTCCATAATTTTATCTTCTAGTTCACCTATTCTCTCCTCTGCCTCTTCAATCCGAGCCGTAGTTGTTTCCATTTTATTTTGCAGTTTATTGATAGCATTTAAAAAAAAAATTTTTTTTAACATTTATTCATTTTTGAGACAGAGAGAGACAGAGCATGAACGGGGGAGGGTCAGAGAGAGGGAGACACAGAATCTGAAACAGGCTCCAGGCTCTGAGCTGTCAGCACAGAGCCCGATGCGGGGCTCGAACTCATGGACCGCAAGATCATGACCTGAGCTGAAGTCGGCCGCTTAACCAACTGAGCCACCCAGGCGCCCCATTGATAGCATTTTTTAGCTCCTCCTGGCTGTTCCTTAATCCCTTGATCTCTGTAGCAAGAGATTCTCTGCTGTCCTTTATACTGTTTTCAAGCCCAGTGATTAATTTTATGACTATTATTCTAAATTCACTTTCTGTTATATTGTTTAAATCATTTTTGATCAGTTCATTAGCTGTTGTTATTTCCTGGACGTTTTTCTGAGGGGAATTCTTCCGTTTCATTTTGGATAGTCCCTGGAGTGGTGCGGGACTGTGGGGCACTTCCCCTGTGCTGTCTTGAATAACTTGCGTTGGTGGGCGGGGCCGCAGTCAGACCTGATGTCTGATCCGCTGGAGTCAGATCCGCTGCCGGAGGTTTGGCTCCGCAGAAGCACAGAGTTGGGTGTTTGCGCAGAGCGAGCAAGTTCCCTGGCAGGAACTGGTTCCCTTTGGGATTTTGGCTGGGGGATGGGCGGGGGAGATGGCGCTGGCGAGCGCCTTTGTTCCCCACCAAACTGAGCTCTGTCGTCCGGGGGCTCAGCAGCTCTCCCTCCCTTTGTCCTCCAGCCTTCCCGCTTTCCGAGCAGAGCTGTTAACTTATGACCTCCCAGAGGCTAAGTCGCACTTGCTGTCGGAACACAGTCCGTCAAGCCCCTCCGCTTTTGCCAGCCAGACTCGGGGGCTCTGCTTGGCTGGCGAGCCGCCCCTCCGCCCCGGCTCCCTCCCGCCAGTCTGTGGAGCGCGCACCGCCTCTCTGCCCTTCCTACCCTCTTCCGTGGGCCTCTCGTCTGCGCTTGGCTCTGGCGACTCCGTTCTGCTAATCCTCTGGCGGTTTTCTGGGTTATTTACGCAGGTGTAGGTGGAATCTTAGTGATCAGCAGGACGCGCAGTGAGCCCATCATCTCCTACACTGCCATCTTCCCAGGATCCTCTTTTTTTACTCTTAAAAACTGAGAATAAACTGAAGGTTGATGTGGGGTGGGAGGGAGGGGAAAGTGGGTGATGGGCATTGAGGAGGGCACTTGTTGGGATGAGCACTGGGTGTGGTATGGAAACCAATTTGATAAATTTCATATTAAAAACAATAAAAATAAAATGCATATGTAATACACAACATAATATACATAATATAAATGCACTGAAGAAAAACAAAAAGCCCAGCCACTAAAGTACTAAGCATGGTTGTTATCAATAGTTTGAGTGATTTTATTTCTTTCCACAAAGCTTTTTATATTTATCAAATTCTCTTTAAAATCTGAAAAAGTTGGGGCGCCTGGGTGGCTCAGTCGGTTAAACGGCCGACTTCGGCTCAGGTCATCATCTCGCGGTCCGTGAGTTCGAGCCCCGCGCCAGGCTCTGTGCTGACAGCTCAGAACCTGGAGCCTGTTTCAGATTCTGTGTCTCCCTCTCTCTGACCCTCCCCTGTTCATGCTCTCTCTCTGTCTCAAAAATAAATAAACGTTAAAAAAAAAATTTAAAAAAATAAATAAATAAATAAAATCTGAAAAAGTTATAGAAGTATCTGTATAAAGACTCCTCATCCACATTTTTAAACTTACCTGTAATAATAAAAATAAGCAGCTTAGGCCTGTTGGCTCTCTGCTCATTGAAGAGGTTAGTCCAGGGCCCACATTTTAGAACCTGGGTTTCAACTCCACAACATAAAATGAATTCCTCATGCACAGGAACTTCCTCCTTGATACTGGAGTCCATTTCTAAATGAGAGGAGAAAAACAATAAAATGAGTTGCTAAAATGTAAAACCTTGGGCCAAAGACAATATTCAAGAATTTTTTTAAAAAGGCAAATTTCAATAAACACAAGCATATACGGTAGGTATATGACCACTCATCTATTCTGGATTATAGGATCACACACACACAAAATTAAAACAAACCACAAGAGTAAGGAGAAACAGGGAGACACATCTTCAGTGAAGTGAAAGACTTCACAGGAGTATGAATCAGGATCACATTAGCCAGAGATCCTGCTAAATATCCTATAACACCTAGGATAACACTCACAACAAAAAAATTATCTAGCCCAAAAGTCAACAGCGCCAAGATTGAAAAGCCAAACCAAACCAAACAAAACCCTACTCTAATACTAGGTGCCTATAGAGTACAGTTTGTCCAGCATTTGGTTGGCTGCAATGTGTTTCTTCTTTCTCTAGCTCTCTATTCTGGCAGCAGCAGCAATGTAGCAAGAGTCCCAGATAACACCTCAGACCAGGTGGCTGCTCCCTGCACCCTCTCCTCAGCTCACATGCACACTGAAGAGCCAGCCACCTGACCTCTGTCACACACAGTAGGCTGGATGTGCCTTGCCCAATAGAGCTCTGGGTTGCTTAAAAAAAAAGGAAGCTTCTTCAACTCCCCATTCCAGCAGTAACCAAAGCAGTGTTCCAACTTCCTCTGTACCTGCCTATCAGCCTCAACTCACTTGGAGTTGCTCCTGTGGCCCTTTCATGCAGGCACCACATGCTCCAGACCTCACACCTACACCAGCACCCTGGTTCACTCTGCACACCCTCCCACCAGTCTTGGTTCACGTCCTGACATGGCAACTGTGGATCAGCTTTGGCGCAGGCAACCACCAACTTTCTCTACCACACACTGGGCTGCAACCACACCTTTTAAATAAGATCTAAACCCACGTTCCCAGTTTGTCTCTTCTTGGGTACTTTCTCTCATCCCTAGGGGATCTTTAGAGTTTTCTTTATACAGTAACTTTATAGTTTCTCTTCTTCCACAGCTTAATAATTCCTTATGTTAAATTAACCATGTGAGTTACTGTGTGGCTTCTGTCTCTTGAATGGATCTAGATTGATACATCCTGCATTGTCTATCCAGATTTTTTTCTTCAAATCTTTCCCATCTTAGACGTAGCTCAAATCCTACCTCCTACTTGAGGTCTTCCCTGAACTCCTCAAATAAACTCTAAACTCACAGCACCTTTCTTTAACATAAGTCAACAGTGGTAAAGGTAACCAGGTAAACTTCACCTGGTAATCTATGCACTTGTTATTCATGTCATGCCATACTCTCATAGCACAACAGTCAACAAACTCACTACCGGCACCACCCAAACCTCCCCAGATTGACAGCCACCTTAGGTTAAGGTAAGGATTGGACACAGGAAGGAAGAAAACATTAACATACACCCCAATCTCCATGTGTAACCCAAAGTCTAAAACTTTCCCAAATAAAACGACTCAGAAAATAAAAAAATTATTACTCAAAAAGTGGGGACTCCTCTTCATTCAAAATAAATTGACTAAATAAACGAAAGTATCATCTCACATTTTCTTAAGTATCGATCTTTAGTTCACTAATACATGTCACTGTACTCCAATCTCTGAAACTGTCACAAAACAGAGTATATTTATAAAGCTCTTATGACATTTATAAAATGTTGGAAACAATGAGATTTAACTGTTCTATACTACATTAAATTAGAGCACCATCCAAGAAGACACTGGATAAACCGCATACTTGCACTAGAAGAGAATCCAAAGTTATTAACTATATTCTATTCATAAATACTTAACTTCAAGCAAATGACATGTTGGGAGTTTGATTAGCCACAAAATTAATGAGAATTCAAATAGATAAGAAACTCAAACACAGTCTATAAAATCTGGAAAACAAAAAAATTAATTACACCTCTAAAATACCTCAAATAAAATACAACTAAGAGACCTGGAGTAAACCTATGTATTACAGAGCATCTTTTTTTTTTTTTTAATTTTTTAATGTTTTTATTTATTTAAAAAAATTTTTTTAATCTTTATTTTTGAGAGAGAGAGAGAGAGAGACAGAATGTGAGCAGGGGAGGGGCAGAGACAGAGGGAGACACAAAATCTGAAGCAGGCTCCAGGCTCTGAGCTGTCAGCACAGAGCCCGACGCAGGGCTTGAACTCACAGTCCGCGAGATCATGACCTGAGCTGAAGTTGGACGCTGAACCGACTGAGCCACCCAGGCGCCCCAACAGAGCATCTTTTAATTTTACTCACACTTATGTTTCTGATTCCCACATAGCCAAAAATAATAATAATAATAATAGTAATAATAAAAAATAAATAAATAAATGAAAAGCAAAGGAAACCCTAACAATAAGAAATTTCAAGTTCTTCCTTACCTAAGAATCCAAGGTGATTTGGTCTGCAAACAAGTGTCCAATTAAGAAGGGACAATGTGTTCTAAGTATATAATAGTAGAGGCTGATGGCCCTACCTACAAACACAGCCTATAAGCAATCTTAAATGAAATCAGTTTTGATAACCAGCAAGACTTAGGGTGGATAAAAACCAAGTGTGAATACAATTTGTGTAACTTAGGTAAGCTTTACTTACCTAAATATAGGTGTTCATCTGTTTTTATTAATGGGTTTAATTTTATTTAGAAAAAAAAATTTCCAATTAAATCTTACACAAACCTAGACAATATATAAAACAGAAAAGCAGCATTTGATCAATATAAATTTTACAGTTCAAATTTATAATATTTATTTATTATAAAGTCAGCCGGTGAGACAGTGAAGCTACATTAATGAACAAAAATATTTGCAAGTGGAGTTATAAATGAGTCTCATTTAGCTTTAGCATCCAAATCCAAACAACATTCGCATTTCATTTTGGCTACTCAATAAGAATTCTGCTTTATTCATGCATGTAATAACTGCAAATGATAGAAGTATTTTTAAAAAACTTGTGTCATACAAAACAAAACACAATAAGGTATCACCTCACACCTGTCAAAATGGCTAAAATTAACAACACAGAAAACAAAAGATGTTGGTGAGGATGCAGAGAAAGAAGAACCCTCTTACGATCTTGGTGGGAATACAAACTGGTACATCTACTCTGGAAACAGTATGGAGGTTCCTCAAAAAATTAAAAGTAGAGGGGTGCCTGGGTGGCTCAGTGGGTTGAGCGTCCGACTTTGGCTCACGTCATGATCTCACGGTTTGTGAGTTCAAGCCCCACAGCAGGCTCCGTGCTGACAGCTCAGAGCCTGGAGCCTGCTTCGGATTCTGTTTCTTCCTCTCTCTTTCCCTCTCCCCTGCTCTCACTCTGTCTCTCTCTCTCAAAAATGAATAAAAGTTAAAAAAAAAATTAAAAGTAGAACTACCCTATGATCTAGCAATCGTATTACTAGGCATTTACCCAAAGGATACAAAATACTGATTTGAAGGGGCACATCCGCCCCGATGTTTATAGCTCCATTATCAATAATAGCCAAATAATGGAAAGAGCCCAAATGTCCATCAGCTGATGAATGGATAAAGAAGTTGTGCTATATGTATATAATGGAATATTACTTAGCTATAAAAAAGAATGAAATCTTGCCATTTCCAATGACATGGATGGAGCTATAGGATATGCTAAGCAAAATAAGAGAAAGACAAATACTATGATTTCACTCATATGTGGAATTTAGAAAATGAAACAGATGACAGGGAAAAAGAGGCAAATCATAAAACAGACTCTTAACTATAGAGAATAAACTGAGAGTTGGAGGGAGTTGGGTGGGGAATGGGCCAAATGAGAGATGGGTAGAAGGAGGGCACTTGCTGTGATGAGCACAACCAAATATGTGTTGCAATGTCCAGATAGTCTTCAATTAAAGTACACTAACTTTGAAACAGAGGTAGTAAGATGATTTTCTTTCAGAGTTAAAACACTAGGGCTGTGTTAATGTCCCACAACTACACAGAGCAGAGCATATACTTTGCATGCACCTGAGCCCTGACTGACAGTTAATTAATGATGTTTCTGGGCACTAGTACTAAAACTACTTGTAGAATATTTAGTGACTAAACAAGTGAAAATTGAATTTTTTAAGTCCCAGTGATGAGATGTAAAATTTGTAATTGTTTTCAAAACACAACATAAGAAGTACAAATATGTACAAAAACAGCAGCAGAAGCTTTATTTAAAGTTCTGTTAAGTTTTTAGTTACTCTATTAATGAATGTTAACATACTGGAGAACTCTATGAATCTGGTGAGTCTGGGGGTTGTTTTAAATTTAGTTTAAAACGTACATTAGAATTAAGTTCAATCCCATGTTAGCAAGGAAAGCCTTGCTTGTGTTGAAACCATATGAAAAGCTAGAGAAAAAACAGTACTGGAAAAAAAATCTGTTAGAAAAATCAGTAACCAATAAAAGAACTGCTCAAGAATGTGTAATAAAAGAGGAAATAGAGAATATAATTAATATAAATATAAGAAGAAAGCAGAGAAGTAATACAGACCAAGTGTAACAAATAAATAAAAAAAAACCAGTAAAACTACTTAAGCCCAAATATAACAGTAATAAATTAAATGTAAATAGACCAATTACATTAATTAGATAAAGGCAAAGATGATCAGATTGGATAAAAATAAAACAAGTAATTGTGTGCTACTTATAAATAATACACATTAAGAATAAGGATACATAATGTATAAAAGTAAAAGGATGGAAACAATAAACCATGGAAACACTAATCAAAGAAGAGATGGTATAGTTATACTGAAGTCAGATTTAAAAAGTAAACTTTAAAGTAAGAAGCACATGAGACATAAACAGGAACATTTCAAAAAGTCAATCCACCAGGAGACCATAACAATTCTAAACAAGTACGTACATAATATTTTAGCCTCCAGAGATAAATTAAAAATTAGCAAATGTAAAGGGAGAAATAGATTGGACCACAATCGTGGTAGAGGATTCTGACATACCTCAATATCTGAAATAATAAACAAAGAAAAAAGCCAATAAAAATATAGAAAACTGGAATTACATAATATTTATATTAACATAATTAACACAATCAGCATGTGTAGAATTCTGTACCACATAATTGCAAAATGCACATTCTTTTCAAGTGCACATGAACATTTACCAAAATTGACCATATACTGAGCCATACAGCAAGCCTCAATAAATTTCCAAAAAAATGAAATAATAGAGTATGTTCTCTAACCACAGTGGAAATTAGATAATAATAACAAAAATAATAAGAAAATCCCTCAATTTTTGGAAATTAAGCAATAAATGTCCAAATAACTGATGAGTAGAGGAAGAATTCACAATGTAATTGAAAACTAAGTAATGATAAAATAAATAATGAAAATAAGAAATTTCAATGTATGGGATGCAGATAAAGGTATGACTGCAGGCGAATTTAAAGTCTTAAAATGCTTTCTAAAATATTAGGGAAAAAGAGCTGGACATTAAAGATGTAACTATTTATCTTAAGGAGTTAGGAAAACTAAATGAATCCAAATAAAGAAAAATAGAAAAAAGAAAATAATAAAGAATAGAAGTTAATGGAATAGGAAAAAAGTTTACATTTGAGAGGATTAACAAAGCCAAAAGTTTAGCCTTTCAAAAGAGTTATAAATAAATACGCCCCTGAGAAGACTCATAAAGAAAAACGGCACAAATAACCAATAAGATGGGAAAAGAGGCTATCATTCTAGGTTCTATGGACATTAAAAATATAATGGAGTTATATCATCAAAATGATAAAGAATATCATGAAGAATTTTATGCCAATACATTTGATATGGGCAAATTCCAATACAGACAAACACAAAAAGGCTAGAAGACTCTTAATAGTCCAATAGCTAGTAAAGACACTGAGTCCATAATTCCTGGGCCAGATGAGAGTCAATGCTTAGGGAAGAAATAACACCAATCTAACAGAGTTGCCCGGAAAACAGAAAAAGAGAGATCACTTCCTAACTCATTTTATGAGCCCGGCGTATCTTGGTATCAATACCTGACATTATAAGAAAGAAAAGTTACAGGCCAACCTCGCTCATGAACATAGATGCAAAAACTCTATTCAAAATATTAGCAGACCAAATCCAGTGATTCATACCATGGCCATACATGACAATCAGATTGTGTATATATCAGAAATGTGAGGCTGTTTAAACATTCAAAATTTAGTCAATTTACTGCATTAACAGAATAAAGGAGAAAAGCCATATAACCATCTCAACCAATACAGAAAATACACTTGATAAAATCCAATAAAGAATCATGAAAAAACTCTTTAGAAAAAAAGAAAAAAAGGGATCTTCCTTGATGAAATATAAGTATCTATAAAAGAAGCCTACAGCAAACATTTTATTAAGGGTGCAATGCTGAAAACCAACCCTACCCCCACCTCCGACCCGAAAGTTTGAGATCAAGACAAATCTGCTATCAACACTTCTATTCTGTGTTGTACTTGAGGTCCTAGCCAATACAATAAGACACAGAAAAGAAATAAAAGTATGTGAATTGGATAAAAAGAAAGCAAGCTGTCATTATTCACAGACAAGATCGTATATATTTTATGAGTGTTCCAGTTACTCTTGCTACATAACATATTACCCCAAAATTTAGTGGCTTAAAGCAACCATTTTACTATATTCATGGATTCTTTGGGTCAGGAATTGACAAATGGCACAGCAGAAGAATAGCCTATCTCTAATCCATAATGTTGGGGACCTTTGCTGAGAAGACTCAACAGCCGGGTGTGTGATATGTACACTGGGGGCAGGAGATGCCATCTGGAAGTATCTCTATTTACATGTCTAATGACAGATGCTGCTGTCAGATAGGTTTTGGCCAGGAACACCTGCACTGGACAACTCTATGTGGTCTTTCCACATGGACTATTTTGGGCTTGTTCAGAACACAATGGTTGAGTTTCAACAGCAATTGTCTCAAGAGGACCAAATTAAAACAGTAACCTTTTAAGACCTAGCCTCACAAGTCACATGGCATCAGTGGCATGTTAGCCACAGCCTACCCATATTCAAAGAGAGGAAAAATGAACCTCTCTCAAAATGAAGCATGTCAAAGTCGTTGCAAGAAGAATATGCAGTATGGGAGTTATTGTGGCCAACTTTGGAAAACACAATCTACCAAAATAAGTTAAACAAAGATACATAAATTTCAGTTCTGCAGAACTTTTCAAGTTACACTAATAAGAATTTTTGAGCCTTTAAGAGAGGGACAGAATATACATACAACCTTCTAAAAGCTGATTTGACCAGTTTTGTCAATGGTGATCGTATTAACTTTTCCCTTTAACGTCTCACTCTCTTTTTCTGAACAGTTTGGGAAAGTGTTGAAGGCACAGGAAGTCTGATGGTTTTTAAAATGGGGAAGGATTTGATTAATGTAGTTCTTTTAAAAAGACTGTGAAAGACGGGAAAAAAAAAAAAAAAACCCAGAAGAATACACTAAAGCTTGGATACTATCAAAATAACCTAAGCAGGAAATGAGGGTGGGAATAAAGGAGTTGGATGAGAGACTAGAGTCTTAGTAATGATTCTGTATGACAAGCCAGGGAAGGGTAAGTGCAAAGATGACTTAGATTCTGACGCTAAAGATGAGGAGAATGAAAGCACTAGTCCACACAAAGGGGAAATACTGGGGAAAGGAAGTTAGTTGGAGGAAAGGAAGCTGATTCAGTTACGAACACAGCAAGTTTCAAGAAAATAAGCGACAATACCAGAAGAAAGTGGGACCCACAGAGCTAAAGCTCCAGAAAGGTCACAGTAGAGAGATGATTTGCCCAGCTCCTTTTTTTTTTTCTTTTCAATATATGAAATTTATTGTCAAATTGGTTTCCATACAACACCCAGTGCTCATCCCAAAAGGTGCCCTCCTCAATACCCATCACCCACCCTCCCCTCCCTCCCACCCAGCTCCTTCTTAAAGAGCTCCTTTGTCTTGGCTTCTATGATACCTCCCCATCCTCACTGAGAACCTTTTCCTCCTCCATTGCCTGTACCCAAAGGTTCTGCCCCAGGCCCTCATCCCTTTGAGTGCTAACTACTGAGCATTTTCATCTGGGTGCCTCACTGATGCACCAAACTTTTATAAGTGTCAAAAATTAAAATCATCTTGTTTCAAAAATAAACTCTACAGATCCCATCCTAGATCCTGACTTTGTTGTTATAGAGAGTACCATTATTCACCCAGTCACCTAACTCAAAAGAATCTTTGACAGCTCCTGCTGCAATTTTGGGGGAGGGGAATTTCCCTAAGCAAGAAGAAAAAAAAAGCCAGCTAAAAAATGAAAAGGAACAATTAGAAACAGGCATGAACTAAGAAGATATGTAAAGTCATATAAGCCACAGGGGAATGTTTCCAGAAAGTTAGGAGCTGGTAATGAATTTTTAAAAACATACAAATGCCAAAGAGCAAAAGAAGTGAGGCAATAGTAAGAACTCACATTTTAAGAGTACTTTCTATAAACCAGGCACTGTGCTAAACGCTTTATACATATTGTCATCACTTAACCCTCACAACAAATCTTACGAGATGGGTACTACTGTTTCCTCCCTCTACCCCAACAAAACATATGAGAAGAAAATTGACTGAAAGATACTAAGGAATTTGCATAAGGTCACACAACCCGTAAACTGGACTGTGGTAGAGTCAGAATTTGAACCCAGATGTCTGAATGACTCAAGAGATCATGTTCTTTGTTTGAGAAATTTTACATACACATACACAATTTCATTTGAATGTATAAATGAGATATAATATATACTGGTATTTTTAAAAAATGGTCAATTACTTTTTAATCTTTTATATGCCTCATTCCTACCTCTCCTTTTCACGTCCATGCATATTACTCCTAAACTCAAATTACTAACTCAGTATAAGGTCTTCCATATCTTTCTATAATCACATACACATATACATAAACATTTATATGAATTTTGATAAATATGAATTGTCAGTATTTGGTAAGTAGGACCATATTATACACACTCCAATGTATTTTACTTTCATAATAACACATAAAAATCCTGCTAAGTCAGAGTGTAACTCTAATTCATTATTTTCAATGGTTCTATAATATGGATACACTATAATTCATGTGACCATTTCCCTGCTGACAGGCGCTCCACTGACTCCCAGTATTTTGAGACAATGTTGCCATAAGTACTCTTAAATCCCCATGTTCTTACATATATCCATATACACCAGTTCTTTTGTTTCTAATGGCCAGATTCCCAAGTGTGGAATTCCTGGGTTGAATTTTAATAGGTGTTGCCAGATGGCTTTCCAAAAGGGTGTAAGAATCACATTTCATCCAGCAATCTAGGAAGGTATCTTTCCCTCTATAATCCTATCATCAGTAAGAGTTACCATTATATTTAATTCTTTTAAGTCTTCGGGTATAAAACATCGCACTCTTTAGTTTGCATTTCTCTGGCTGCTAGTGCATTTGAACATCTTCTCATGTTTGCTGGGCTTTTGGACTTTGTTTTCTATGGATTGTCTATTCATATTCTTTGCCAACATTCCAAATGGGTTATCTTTTTATTACTGACTTGCAAGAGAATTTTGTATATTGCTGACCCTTGGCCCTTTTCTGGATTCCTATATTTTACATATAGCTTCTTAGATGTTTATTTTCATTTTTGTTATTCTAGTTTTTACATTTAAAGTGTTAATCCACCTGTATAAGTATCTGCTTTGTTTTCTTTAAGATAATACCATCTAATAAAGAAAACATCTTTTCCTCCACTGAATTAAAATACAATTTTTTCACATAATAAATTTTGATATTTACCGGGACAGAGTTTCTTAACTACAGAAATACAAAGCACCTTATAGTCAAACTTCAGAAAGGGAAAAAAATCTTTAAAGGAGCCACAGAGAAATGACAATAGTATGTATAAGGGAACAGTAACTAGAATGTCAGGTTTCTCATTAGATATCAGGGAGGCCAGGAAAATGTGGCACAACATTTTTCAAGTGCTGAAGGAAAAAGACTATCAACTACAAATCCCGTATCAAGAAAAACGACCTCTCAAGAATGAAGGGGAAATAAAGATATTCTCAAATGAAGAAAAACTAAAGGAATTTGTCCCTTACAGACCTATCCTTAGGAAATTCTCCAAACAGAAAGAAGTAAGTGAATAAGGTTTAACTTCAGAGGAGGACAAACAAAGGAATGATTAAAAGCAATGGCGAATATAAGGGACTATCCTTCTCCTTATGAAGCTCTTAAATCATATTTGATGCTTGAACCAAAAGTTCATAGCATTATTTGATGTGGTGCTCAATGTATATAGAGGAAATAGGACAATTACATATGAAATGTGGAAAGGGTAGGGGCGCCTGGGTGACTCAGTCAGTTAAGCGGCCGGCTTCAGCTCAGGTCACGATCTCACAGTTTGAGCCCTGATTTGGGCTCTGTGCTGACGGCTCAGAGTCTGGAGCCTGCTTCAGATTCTGTGTGTGTCTCTCTCTCCACCCCTCTACTGCTCATGCGCACACTCTCTCTTTCTCTCTCAAAAGTAAACATTAGACAAATTTTTAAAATTGGAAGTACAGAAAAATGAATGGAATAAAGAGCAGTTTTTTGAAAAAGATCAATAAAATCAATAAAACTTCACTAAGATGAAAAGAGAGAAGACACAAATTACTAATATTAGGAATGAAATAGGGGTTTATCACTAAAGACTCTAGAGTACCTGTGGGTTGATAAAAGACAAAACCAGACAAAGACAGCACAAAAAAAGAAAGAAAACTACATACCAATGCCTGTCATATCTATACCTTAATAAAATATATTAGCAAAAAGAATCCAGCAATGTATAAAAATTATTATATGCTATGATCAAGTGGGATCTATTTCAGGTACACTTAACTTTAAGAAATCAATGTAATCCTCCATATCAAGATGGTGAAGAAGAAAAATCATATATAAATTAACTAAATACACACCATGTGACCTAGCACAATTGCATTCTTGGGCATTTATCCCAGAGAAATAAAAACATGTTCACACAAAACCTTCAAACAAAGGTTCATACTAGTCGTAACTGTAATAGTTCACAACTGGATACCACCCATATGTCTTTCAACAAGTGAATGGTTAAATAAACTATGGTAAATCATACCATAGAATACTACTCAGCAATAAAAAGAAACAAACTATTGATACACTCGACAACTTGAATGGATCTTAAAGGAATTAATGTGAAGTAATCTCAAAAAGTTATACACTGTATGGTTGTGTTTATACTACATTCTTGAAACAGACAAAATTAAAGAGTTGGAGGACAGACTAGTGGTTTCCAGGGGTTAAGGACTGAGGTAGGATGAGAAGGTTGTGGCTATAAAGAAAATGGTGGTTATATGAAGCTATATACACACACAAATGAGTGCTTATGGAATGGGGGAAATCTCAATAAATTCTGTAGATATATTAAAGTCAATTTTCTGGTTTAAAAAATTATACTATAGTTATACAAGATGCTACCATTGGGGAACATTAGTTGAATGGCAGATGGGGACCTCCTTATACATTTTTTTTGCAACTTCCTGTCAATATATAATTTATGTCAGAATAAGAAAGTTTTTGAAACTACACATGTATTTATTTAATTGCAATTGGTATAAGTGGAATTAAAGAGAAAAACCAGGAATCTTACCACACAGTCACATGTAAGCTTCAAAACATACAGCTGCAAGTCAACACATAATAGGTGCATAAACAGAACCTTTTTTAGTCTGCTTACTATTAAATTTATATTCATTTCATCTTTCTCCAAATAACATATTAGAGAAGTCATCATTTTCTATATTGACTTGATGATAATCTCACCAGTCGCAACAAAACCACCTTCTTTGTAATTCTTTTCATTTGTGCAGTACATTCTCGTCCTCTCTTCTGACTTTAACAATGCCTGCACAACAGGACGTACAACTGATGTTATGTTATTTGTCCAAGGTTATGGGGCTTTTAAATGGCAAAATCAATTCTATAGTCTTCTGACTCCTATTCCAGTATTTTCCAGTCACATAGCACTCTGAAATTTTATGTAGTACTATTGAATCTGAATAAATAGTACAGTATTGTAGGAGAAAGTCAGAGAAGGAATGGGCATGATGCACATTATACCAAAATCCTGCAGGCGTTCACCTTTAGGTGGAAAAATTGGGGATGGGGGAAACCAAAAGAGACTTTCCTATTTATCATTTTAGAAAGAAGCTTAAAAAAAAAAACTTCATGAATAAGATTTCAGAGATTTCCCCTAAGTTTTCTGGGTTTCTTTTTGTTATATCTATCTCTTTCATCACAGGGATTTGCTCTTGGAACAAAAGTGGCTAAGAACTACGGGTTCAGATATAGACTATGAACTCTTCCAGTGTTTGGCATACAAGACACAAAGCAGGTGCTCTGTTACTACTTGTGAGAGGAGAAATGAATTTGTGAATCAAAGAATACATGTCTCATCTTGCCTTGTGTGAAAAAATAAAAAAACTCAAGGGTAAGAATTTACAGTTTAGGCCTTAGGGTGAAGAGTGATTATAAAGCAGTGTGAGTACAAGATGCCTGCTGCAAAGAACATCTAGAGAGCTGTGAAGTGGGTGTGGGTATGGGTGTGTCATTCGGTAACAGTGGATGATTACGGAGTGTTTATTGTGTGTAAACACTGTTCTAAGTGCCACAAGAATTATCTTGTTTCATAAAACAATCTTAACAAATGGATACCAATGTATCCCATTTTACAGATGAGAAAAATTGAGGCACAGACTCCTTCTTTAAAATACCATGATGCAGGGCAAGCAGTTGAGGCAACTGAAAGCCCCAACGGTTTCCCCAACATGCTACATTCTAAGTTCAAAGGAAGGAGCTCGGTTCTGACGTTGGTGCCACAGAAAAATACTTGAGCAACTAAGGCTGAACATCAAACATGTGGTAGGGAAGTGTCAAGTTCAGAGACTGGCCCACGAGTCAATACTCAAGGGTACCTGGTGTAACAAATTTGGAAAAGGATGGGGGGGAGGAGGCTGATCTGACGGAGAAAACTGAGGTCAAACCAAAACAGCCTTTAATGACCCCGCCGATGGATAAGTGGGATGCTCGAGGGAAGATCTAGTGACTAGTCCAGGGCTAGTTAGAGGCTTAGAACTCTTAGAATTTCTTAGAGGTGCAAGAACTCTGATCTTTGTGCAGTCTCCGGCCCAGACTGGCCCCTGCTAGTCACTTCTTCCCGGCCAACTGCCCAATGTCCAAGCCCCTACTCCCAAAAGGGCCGCCATAAACGTCCCGCAGGCAGGCTGCAGTTAGTACAAATGGCTCCTTACCGCGCCCATAGGAGCGACTGCTGGGACAGCATCAGAGTGGATCCGAACCTCGAGCGGTCGCAGCAGTTATTTACGCCCTGCGGGCCTCTGGCCCAGGGCAACACAGGCTCTACGAGAAACCACACAGAGGAAGGTCTCTGGCTCCCCTGTGCCCGCTTGCCTGTCGGTTCTCGCGCAAAGTCGTCCCCCCAAGGCAATGCCTCACCTGTCGGCCTAGAAAACAGCGGGCTCTATCGCAATGCTGCTGCTCAGGCGGCACTCGGAGCGGAAGTCCCGTCTACCCTTACGTCATAGCGCGGCGCCGGGCACCACTGCGGAGAGGCGGTCCTTTGAAGATGCGCGACGTTCTCAGGTTTGCGAGGCTCTTGAGTGTGGGTTGGGGCATGTGTTCCCTGTTCAGCGAGAGCGTCGAGAGGGTGTAGCTGTTCTGGACCTTTGTCTTCCTTTTCATTTGAATGTTATCCTCCTCTTATTTCAGTCAATCTCGTTTGCTTCTTCCCTTACCGCGTTGTCCTCCCTTCCTCGGTTAATGGTTTCGTCTCTTTTTTTCCCTTACCCATATACATAGGAAAGTTGATTCTCAGTGGACCTTGTTTGTTAGCATTAAGAGGGCCAGCCTCTGCTACTCCACACTTTAGAAAAATTTGGAAAATGTCGATTCCAGAGATATTTCGAACTTAACGTACCCAAGCTCCGTGAAGACAGTTACACTGATCTTGTGAACTGTTGCATTCTCAGTACCCAGCGCATAGTAGCTGATCCGTGTTCATCTGTCCAAAAATGCAGCAGTGAATGTGACGTCGTTTTGTAGCCAGGGAGGGAAGCAGACAAGTAGGCTGGCAAACCAGTAATCTTACCCACAGTTAGGAAAGAAGCTTTGATTCTTTTGTATTCAACATTTCAGTGATAGGACCACCATCCAATGGGTTGTTAGCAGTGGACTGGTACCTCTTATTCATTACCTCTCCATTTTTTCAGTTTTACTTCCTTAATAACAGTTAATGAGCTTAGAAAAAGCCTCTCACTTCCTAATAGGTTTTTTTTTTTTTTTTTTTATGAATTAACTCATTTTTAGTCCTCCCAACAGCCCAATGAGGTCAGTATTAACATGTGACCATAGAATCTGGCAACACAAATACACAAACTAAATGAGTGATTACATTGCAATGGCATTACATGATATGTTCAAGGTATTTTTTCTCATCACTAATGCACAACTCAGTGTGTGCATTTCAATGAACATGATTAACTAATGCAGCCTTTCTTTGAATCCTTGTGAATACATTTGTGGTGCTTTGCTCAAGTGATTTATGTCTCTGATTTCATTAAATAAGCCTATGCCAGAAAACCTAACCAAGAGAGTTCAATCACTTAAAAACAAAAATCTCTTTCCAGACTGATGGCCACTCTATGATTATCTCCATTTTTATCTGCACGATAAAGTAAAGCACAGAAAATTAACTTGTCCAACCTCACTTGGCAGAGCTGGATTCTACAACTCTATATGGTACATCATGCTTGGATGAGCTCCCACTCCCTCTGCTATTGTTGAAGCACTTACTCTTCTATACCTGATTACTTGAAGCAGCCTCATTGTTTTCCACGTCTTCTTGCTGTTTCTGGAATGCTCATGCTGTCTTCATGAAAGCTTTCATTTGTTTTGTGCACACTCTTCCCTCTGTCCAGTATGCTCTTCTTCCTCCATTCCCTAATCCCTCCACCACCACCCCCCTCAACTGCAACATATGATGCAAGATTCACTTTGGAATGGCATTCCCTGGTGCCCCAGGTATGGTGAGGTCCCTCCTTTTTAGTCCTATATCACCATTTATATTCTGTTAGGTTGCTTATTTGTCTTCAGCATTAGACTGTGAGGTCCTGGAGGACAAGTACCCCTTCCTTCTTTTATCTTTGTATTCTCTAGGTCTAGAATAGGGTGTGAGACATGGTGAGCATTCTGTAAAGCTGTGTTCAAATGATTCTGCTCAAGTAGTGGAGTGGAGTGTGCTGTGAGGCTTATAGGATCCATTTGGCATTTATTCCAGGTAAACTTGCATTGTGGAATTTTTATGTGAGTATCTTTTTCCACACTGGTTTCCAGGTCTAATTAAGAAAGAGACTTCCTTGCAAATTATGCTCCATACAGTCCTTGAATAAAGACTGTGTTAATATTCTTATGCATGTATTAATTTATTTGAAGGTCTGGGTATTTTGAAATCAAATAATCTTTTCTAGTTTTATCCTCCATCAATGCTTATGAAATTTAGTGTGCATAAAAGTCATCTAGACAGTTTGTTGAAACAGGGATTCTTACTTAGTAGGTCTTTAGTGGGGCCTAGAATTTGCATTTCAAACAAATTCAGAGATAATGCTGCTGCTACTGCTATTTCTCAGGTCATACTCTTTTCATGGCTCTGCATTACATGGTAGTCATAGAGAAATGCTTGGTGGGAGGATAATCGTCTTGATGTATAGTAATTTGTACCTAAGAACATGTATAATTGTCATCACTTCTAGCATTTACAACAGATGATCCACAAATATTTTTTGTGAAATGGATTTACACTGCAGCATTCATTTATTTATTCTTTAAAAAAGAATTTATTTATTTATTTATTCTAAAAAATATATATATATATAAATATATATATATATATATTTATATATATATATAATATATATTGCCTGCTGTGTGCTAGGTATTGTTTCAGATGCTAGGGACAAGAGAGAAAGATCTTTGCTTTCTTTTTTGTTGTTTGTTTGTTTATTTATTTATTTAGTTAGTTAGTTGTTTTTAATTTACCTCCAAGTTAGTTAGCATATAGTGCAATAATGTTTTCAGGAGTAGATTCCAGTGATTCATCCCTTATGTATAACACCCAGTGCTCATCCCAACAAGTGTCCTCCTTAATGCCCCTTACCCATTTAGCCCATCCCCCCACCCACAACCCCTCCAGCAACCCTCAGTTTGTTCTCTGTATTTAAGAGTCTCTTATGTTTTGTCCCCCTCCCTGTTTTTATGTTCTTTTTACTTCCCTTCCCCTTATGTCCATCTGTTTTGTATCTTAAATTCCTCATATGAGTGAAGTCATATGATACTTGTCTTTCCCTGACTGATTTATTTTGCTTAGCAGCGTACCCTCTAGTTCCATCCATGTTGTTGCAAATGGCAAGATTTCATTCTTTCTGATTGCTGAGTAACGCTCTATTGTATGTTTGTATATGTACATATATATGTGTATATATATATATACACACACACCATATGTGTGTGTGTATATATATATATACATGTGGTGTCCATATACATATACATACATATGAATGGATAAAGATGTGGTGTGTGTGTGTATATATATATATATATACACACACACATATATATACATGTATATATACACACACCACATCTTCTTTACCCATTCATTTGTCGATGGACATTTGGGCTCTTTCTATACTTTGGCTATTATTGATAGTGCTACTATAAACATTGGTTGCGTGTGCCCCTTCGAAACAGCACACTTGTATCCCTTGGATATATACCAGGTAGGGCAATTGCTAGGTTGTAGGGTACTTCTATTGTTAACTTTTTGATGAGCTTCCATATTGTTTTCCAGAGTGGCTGCACCAGCTTGCATTGCCACCAACAATGCAAAAGAGATCCTCTTTCTCCGCATCCTCGCCAACATCTGTTGTTGCCTGTTGTTAATTTTAGCCATTCTGACTGGTGTGAGGTGGTATGTCATTGTGGTTTTGATTAGTATTTCTCTGAAGATGAGTGACATTGAGCATTTTTTCATGTGTCTGTTAGTCATCTGGATGTCTTCTTTGGAAAAGTGTATATTCATGTCTTTTGCCCATTTCTTCACTGGATTATTTGTTTTTGGGTGTTCAGTTTGGTAAGTTCTTTATAGATTTTGGATATTAACCCTTTTTCTGATATGTGATTTGTAAATATCTTCTCTGAGAAGGATCTTTGCTTTCTTGAAGGACATCAGATAATTGAGAAAGTAAGAAAGAAGAAAGTAATAAAAGAAAATTAAAGGACAATGTGAAAGAGAGTGGCTAAATTAGGTTGGGCAGTCAGGCAAGTATGTGAACTGACCTAAATGGTAAGAAATCAGCCAGAAGATCTAGTGGAAGATAATTCTTACATTCATTCTCATTCCCTGTGTGTATTTTATTTATTTAAAAAAATTTAATTCCAGTGTAGTTAACACATAGTGTTATATTAGTTCCAGGTGTACAATACAGTGTTTCACCAGTTCCATACATTACTCAGTGCTCATCATGGTAAGTGTACCCTTAATCCCCTTCACCTATTTTACCTACCTCCCCTCTGGTAACCGTCAGTTTGTTCTCTATAGTTAAGAGTCTGTTTTTTGGCTTGTCTCTTTTATTTGGTTTTTCCTTTGTTCATTTGTTTCTTAAATTCCACATATGAGTGAAATCATATGGTATTTGTCTTTCTCTGACTGGTTTAATTTGCTTAGCATTGTACTCTAGATCCATCCATGTTGCTGCAAATGGTAAGATTTCATTCTTTTTCATTGCTAAATAATATTCCATTGAATGTATATGCCACCACTTCTTTATCCATTGATGGATACATGGGCCACTTCCCTAATGTGGCTATTGTAAATAGTGCAGTGATAAACATAGGGTGCATATATTCCTTTGAATTGGTGTTTTTATTCTTTGGGTAAATACCCAGTAGTGCAATTCCTGGATCATATAGTAGGTATATTTTTAATTTTTTGAGAAACCTCTATACTGTCTTTTAATATTAGCTGCCTCGTATCTTAGAGTACTATCCTTCATCCACTGCTCTATCTAAATGCTTCCCTCCTCCCCCACAGCTTTACATACCATTTATAGACAACTCTCAAAGTCACATCGGCAGCCTAAACTGCTCCCATAGGTTCCAGGCTTATAGATCAGATGGCCTCCCTAACATCTCCACTTGAAAGCCAAATAGGCATCTCAGAGTTAACATATCCCACACAGAATTATTGATTTCCAACTCCAAGGGCAAGAATGCATTCAGATCTCAGTACAAAGTTGAAACAGGACCTGAAAAAGAAAAACAAACAGTTGGGAACTGAGGTAGAATTCTCTCCTGACTTCACTTCTCTCTGGACATCTGTTTTGTCATCATTCTTCAATCCCTAGGCTACCTGAAAGTATATGGCTGTTCATGGCTCATGCAATCTATGTTTAGATGAGGAGTCATCAGTACGATTCAAATAGTTTCTACTTCCTACCTTCTAGGCATTTGCTAGGAATGCACTTCCTTTATACTTGGGGGGAGAGTGAGAGGAGGAGAGAGACCAAGAGGATGTGAGCAGTTCTGTCCAATGAGTTGTGAGGAAAAATGTTATCTCACTTCCAGGCTGAGCAGTTGATTCCTCGTGTGAGATCCTTCAAAGTTTCAGCTTTTTCTTTGGCACAGTGATGACAACATTCAAGATGGTGTCTGTCCCAACAGGCTGTATCCTTGAGTAGCTGCTGTTGCATTAAGCCTTCTGATCATCCTGGGATGAACACATAGAAGAAAGAAATCCACCTCTGTGTTAATTTTGGTGTGGTTATGGTAGTACATTGTAGGCTGTGCAGACTGACACACAGGGACGGCCACACAGGGAGGCTCTTTCTTCTCACTGTCTTGATTTTAATTCCAGATTCTCAGGGGGAGAATTTCAGATTGGCTCAGCTTGGATCTGGTTTTTAGCAGTCGTCCTATCATCAGTGACATGGGCTAGGGGTCATATTGTACCTTATACAGAGGGGCCCTCTGCTCCAGTGAAGGGGATCATAGGGAGTAGGCAAACATTCCACAAGAGTGTTTACTGTAAACACACATGGCTATAAAATTAGACAATTGTACACTGATTTAACAACAGTATATGAAATTGAAAAATTTTAACCTTTTACATGAAAATTTTAGACTCTCATTACTCAATGTTTATTGACCACCTATTACATTCCAAACTCTTCCAGGCACTGAGGACACAAAGGCAATCCAAAGAGAAAACACTTGGTCTCACAGAAACACAATAAACAAATGAAAGGCATTAATGTCTGATGATGGGGAGCTAAAAGGGTAAGAATCAAGAGTAAGGAGTGCATTAGTTACCTATTATTGCTTAACAAATTACCCAAAACATAGCAGCTTAAAACAGCAGGCATTTATTATCCCACAGAGTTTCTGAGGCTCAGGAATCTAGGAGTAGCCTAGATGCGAGGATCTAGCTCAAAGTCGTTCATGAGGTTGCAGCCAAGCTCATTGGTCAGAAACACAGACATCTCAAAGCTCCCCTGGGGCTGGAGAATCCACAGCTGAGCTCAGTCATGTGATTGTTGGCCAGTCACTGTTCCTCACTGGCTGTTGGCCAGTGGCTGACCTACTCTAGAGACATCCAGGGGCTCATTTATAAGAGCATTCAGGAATGGACTCCACATTTTATTGATGTAGCAATGTCCACAAAAAGATGCGATGCAAGGTTTTCTGATTATTTAACTTCATGACTGAGTGGCAAGGAATCATTTATGGAAAGAAACCTTTAAAATGTAAATTGAGGCTTATGTCGAATAGGCTAATTATGGAACTCTAAGGAATGTAAATGACCAAAAGAAGAGACAGAGACTTTTGTCATCTAATATTTATTGAACATTTATTACATGCCAAGTTTTGTGCCAAACACTTTATATAGTTCTAGAAGGGGAAGAGAAATTTGAAGTCAGAGTTCAGGATGATGGTCTCAGATAATGGTCTTCTTTTTGCCCTATCCATTCAAATTCATGTCTGAGTCCTAGAGAGAGAAGGATTATAGCAGGAAGCAGACAGAAGTAATTTTCCCACAAAATCTATGAGAGATTTTGGGATCCCAAAGTAGTTCCCCTCAGGAACTACCATGACTAAATATGATACCAAGGAAATATGTCTCTTGTTGAGCACAGAAATATAGGCATGGTGTGCAAGGACATGAAATGATTTCAGGGGACTGTCAACCATATGCAGCCCTTACAAGGAAGAAAGTGCAGTGGAGGTAGCATCAGAGCCTCTTGGCATTCCATGGGCGATGTTGCTGGTGAGAAAGAGAGGAAAAATGGCTGCATTTCTGATATGGCCCAGATCAGCTATGTGGGGACACTTGAAGATAACTCCTAGAAACTGCCACAGTTGTAGAGGACCCTTTCATGGAAGTAAGAGAGTAGTTGGGGACACTGCAGAAGGGATGGAGAGCCCACAATAGCAGTGAGATTGAAACAGAGAAAAATGTAACACCTAGATATTTATGATAGGAAGGAATATTTCTGGTGGATGTTATAAGGATGTCAGAAGGACCTGCACTTAGTCGTAGAATATGTTTCCCTCTTCCTCATTATTCCATTGCACATAAAGTTGAAAATCTTGGTTAGACCCCCTTTGAACTAGGATATGTAGATTGAAGATTATGTAAAAAGGGACAAGAGGAAGAAAAAGAGCAAAGACACAGAAGAAAATAAAGTTTTTTTTCTAAGTGTAGAAGAAAACTAAAATTTGTTCTTTTTTTTTTTAATATATGAAATTTATTGTCAAATTGGTTTCCATACAACACCCAGTGCTCATCCCAAAAGGTGCCCTCCTCAATACCCATCACCCACCCTCCCCTCCCTCCCACCCCCCATCAACCCTCAGTTTCTTCTCAGTTTTTAAGAGTCTCTTATGCTTTGGCTCTCTCCCACTCTAACCTCTTTTTTTTTTCCTTCCCCTCCCCCATGGGTTTCTGTTAAGTTTCTCAGGATCCACATAAGATTGAAAACATATGGTATCTGTCTTTCTCTATATGGCTTATTTCACTTAGCATCACACTCTCCAGTTCCATCCACGTTGCTACAAAAGGCCATATTTCATTTTTTCTCATTGCCATGTAGTTTCCATTGTGTATATAAACCACAATGTTTTTATCCATTCATCAGTTGATGGACATTTAGGCTCTTTCCATAATTTGGCTATTGTTGAGAGTGCTGTTATAAACATTGGGGTACAAGTGCCCCTATGCATCAGTACTCCTGTATCCCTTGGATAAATTCCTAGCAGTGCTATTGCTGGGTCATAGGGTAGGTCTATTTTTAATTTTCTGAGGAACCTCCACACTGCTTTCCAGAGCGGCTGCACCAGTTTGCATTCCCACCAACAGTGCAAGAGGGTTCCCGTTTCTCCACATCCTCTCCAGCATCTATAGTCTCCTGATTTGTTCATTTTGGCCACTCTGACTGGCGTGAGGTGATATCTGAGTGTGGTTTTGATTTGTATTTCCCTGATAAGGAGCGACGTTGAACATCTTTTCATGTGCCTGTTGGCCATCCGGATGTCTTCTTTAGAGAAGTGTCTATTCATGTTTTGTGCCCATTTCTTCACTGGGTTATTTGTTTTTCGGGTGTGGAGTTTGGTGAGCTCTTTATAGATTTTGGATACTAGCCCTTTGTCCGATATATCATTTGCAAATATCTTCTCCCATTCCGTTGGTTGCCTTTTAGTTTTGTTGGTTGTTTCCTTTGCTGTGCAGAAGCTTTTTATCTTCATAAGGTCCCAGTAATTCACTTTTGCTTTTAATTCCCTTGCCTTTGGGGATGTGTCGAGTAAGAGATTGCTACGGCTGAGGTCAGAGAGGTCTTTTCCTGCTTTCTCCTCTAAGGTTTTGATGGTTTCCTGTCTCACATTCAGGTCCTTTATCCATTTTGAGTTTATTTTTGTGAATGGTGTGAGAAAGTGGTCTAGTTTCAACCTTCTGCATGTTGCTGTCCAGTTCTCCCAGCACCATTTGTTAAAGAGACTGTCTTTTTTCCATTGGATGTTCTTTCCTGCTTTGTCAAAGATGAGTTGGCCATACGTTTGTGGGTCTAGTTCTGGGGTTTCTATTCTATTCCATTGGTCTATGTGTCTGTTTTTGTGCCAATACCATGCTGTCTTGATGATGACAGCTTTGTAGTAGAGGCTAAAGTCTGGGATTGTGATGCCTCCTGCTTTGGTCTTCTTCTTCAAAATTACTTTGGCTATTCGGGGCCTTTTGTGGTTCCATATGAATTTTAGGATTGCTTGTTCTAGTTTTGAGAAGACTGCTGGTGCAATTTTGATTGGGATTGCATTGAATGTGTAGATAGCTTTGGGTAGTATTGACATTTTGACAATATTTATTCTTCCAGTCCATGAGCAGGGAATGTCTTTCCATTTCTTTAAATCTTCTTCAATTACCTTCATAAGCTTTCTATAGTTTTCAGCATACAGATCCTTTACATCTTTGGTTAGATTTATTCCTAGGTATTTTATGCTTCTTGGTGCAATTGTGAATGGGATCAGTTTCTTTATTTGTCTTTCTGTTGCTTCATTGTTAGTGTATAAGAATGCAACTGATTTCTGTACATTGATTTTGTATCCTGCAACTTTGCTGAATTCATGTATCAGTTCTAGCAGACTTTTGGTGGAGTCTATCGGATTTTCCATGTATAATATCATGTCATCTGCAAAAAGCGAAAGCTTGACTTCATCTTTGCCAATTTTGATGCCTTTGATTTCCTTTTGTTGTCTGATTGCTGATGCTAGAACTTCCAGCACTATGTTAAACAACAGCGGCGAGAGTGGGAATCCCTGTCGTGTTCCTGATCTCAGGGAAAAAGCTCTCAATTTTTCCCCGTTGAGGATGATGTTAGCTGTGGGCTTTTCATAAATGGCTTTTATGATCTTTAAGTATGTTCCTTCTATCCCGACTTTCTCAAGGGTTTTTATTAAGAAAGGGTGCTGGATTTTGTCAAAGGCCTTTTCTGCATCGATTGACAGGATCATATGGTTCTTCTCTTTTTTTTTTGTTAATGTGATGTATCACGATTGATTTGCGAATGTTGAACCAGCCCTGCATCCCAGGAATGAATCCCACTTGGTCATGGTGAATAATTCTTTTTATATGCCGTTGAATTCGATTTGCTAGTATCTTATTGAGAATTTTTGCATCCATATTCATCAGGGATATTGGCCTGTAGTTCTCTTTTTTTACTGGGTCTCTGTCTGGTTTAGGAATCAAAGTAATACTGGCTTCATAGAATGAGTCTGGAAGTTTTCCTTCCCCTTCTATTTCTTGGAATAGCTTGAGAAGGATAGATATTGTCTCTGCTTTAAACGTCTGGTAGAACTCCCCTGGGAAGCCATCTGGTCCTGGACTCTTATTTGTTGGGAGATTTTTGATAACCGATTCAATTTCTTCGCTGGTTATGGGTCTGTTCAAGCTTCCTATTTCCTCCTGATTGAGTTTTGGAAGAGTGTGGGTGTTTAGGAATTTGTCCAGTTCTTCCAGGTTGTCCAGTTTGTTGGCATATAATTTTTCATAGTATTCCCTGATAATTGCTTGTATCTCTGAGGAATTGGTTGTAATAATTCCATTTTCATTCATGATTTTATCTATTTGGGTCATCTCCCTTTTCTTTTTGAGAAGCCTGGCTAGAGGTTTATCAATTTTGTTTATTTTTTCGAAAAACCATCTCTTGGTTTCGTTGACCTGCTCTACGGTTTTTTTAGATTCTATATTGTTTATTTCTGCTCTGATCTTTATTATTTCTCTTCTTCTGCTGGGTTTAGGCTGCCTTTGCTGTTCTGCTTCTATTTCCTTTAGGTGTGCTGTTAGATTTTGTATTTGGGATTTTTCTTGTTTCTTGAGATAGGCCTGGATTGCAATGCATTTTCCTCTCAGGACTGCCTTCGCTGCGTCCCAAAGCATTTGGATTGTTGTATTTTCATTTTCGTTTGTTTCCATATATTTTTTAATTTCTTCTCTAATTGCCTGGTTGACCCACTCATTCGTTAGTAGGGTGTTCTTTAACCTCCATGCTTTTGCAGGTTTTCCAGACGTTTTCCTGTGGTTGATTTCAAGCTTCATAGCATTGTGGTCTGAAAGTATGCATGGTATAATTTCAATTCTTGTATACTTATGAAGGGCTGTTTTGTGACCCAGTATATGATCTATCTTGGAGAATGTTCCATGTGCACTCGAGAAGAAAGTATATTCTGTTGCTTTGGGATGCAGAGTTCTAAATATATCTGTCAAGTCCATCTGATCCAATGTCTCATTCAGGGCCCTTGTTTCTTTATTGACCGTGTGTCTAGATGATCTATCCATTTCTGTAAGTGGGGTGTTAAAGTCCCCTGCAATTACCACATTCTTATCAATAAGGTTGCTTATGTTTATGAGTAATTGTTTATATATTTGGGGGCTCCGGTATTCGGCGCATAGACATTTATAATTGTTAGCTCTTCCTGATGGATAGACCCTGTAATTATTATATAATGCCCTTCTTCATCTCTTGTTACAGCCTTTAATTTAAAGTCTAGTTTGTCTGATGTAAGTATGGCTACTCCAGCTTACTTTTGGCTTCCAGTAGCATGATAAATAGTTCTCCATCCCCTCACTCTCAATCTAAAGGTGTCCTCAGGTCTAAAATGAGTCTCTTGTAGACAGCAAATAGATGGGTCTTGTTTTTTTATGCATTCTGATACCCTATGTCTTTTGGTTGGCGCATTTAGTCCATTTACATTCAGTGTTATTATAGAAAGATACGGGTTTAGAGTCATTGTGATGTCTATATGTTTTATGCTTGTAGTGATGTCTCTGGTACTTTGTCTCACAGGGTCCCCCTTAGGATCTCTTGGAGGGCTGGTTTAGTGGTGACAAGTTCCTTCAGTTTTTGTTTGTTTGGGAAGACCTTTATCTCTCCTTCTATTCTAAATGACAGACTTGCTGGATAAAGGATTCTCGGCTGCATATTTTTTCTGTTTAGCACACTGAAGATCTCGTGCCAATTCTTTCTGGCCTGCCAAGTTTCAGTAGAGAGATCAGTCACGAGTCTTACAGGTCTCCCTTTATATGTGAGGGCACGTTTATCCCTTGCTGCTTTCAGAATTTTCTCTTTATCCTTGTATTTTGCCAGTTTCACTATGATATGTCGTGCAGAAGATCGATTCAAGTTACGTCTGAAGGGAGTTCTCTGTGCCTCTTGGATTTCAATGCCTTTTTCCTTCCCCAGTTCAGGGAAGTTCTCAGCTATTATTTCTTCAAGTATACCTTCAGCACCTTTCCCTCTCTCTTCCTCCTCTGGGATACCAATTATGCATATATTATTTCTTTTTAGTGTATCACTTAGTTCTCTAATTTTCCCCTCATACTCCTGGATTTTTTTTATCTCTCTTTCTCTCAGCTTCCTCTTTTTCCATAACTTTATCTTCTAATTCACCTATTCTCTCCTCTGCCTCTTCAATCCGAGCCGTGGTGGTTTCCATTTTGTTTTGCATTTCGTTTAAAGCGCTTTTCAGCTCCTCATGACTGTTCCTTAGTCCCTTGATCTCTGTAGCAAGAGATTCTCTGCTGTCCTCTATACTGTTTTCAAGCCCAGCGATTAATTTTATGACTATTATTCTAAATTCACTTTCTGTTATATTATTTAAATCCTTTTTGATCAGTTCATTAGCTGTTGTTATTTCCTGGAGATTCTTCTGAGGGGAATTCTTCCGCTTGGTCATTTTGGATAGTCCCTGGAGTGGTGAGGACCTGCAGGGCACTTCCCCTGTGCTGTGGTGTATAACTGGAGTTGGTGGGCGGGGCCGCAGTCCGACCTGATGTCTGCCCCCAGCCCACCGCCGGGGCCACAGTCAGACTGGTGCATGCCTTCTGTTCCCCTCTCCTATGGGCGGGATTCACTGTGGGGTGGCGTGGCCTGTCTGGGCTACTTGCATACTGCCAGGCTTGTGATGCTGGGGATCTGGCGTATTAGCTGGGGTGGGTAGGCAAGGTGCACGGGGGCAGGAGGGGCAGGCTTAGCTCACTTCTCCTTAGGTGATCCACTTCAGGAGGGGCCCTGTGGCAGCGGGAAGTCAGATCCGCTGCTGGAGGTTTGGCTCCGCAGAAGCACAGCGTTGGGTGTTTGCGCGGAGCGAGCAAGTTCCCTGGCAGGAACTGGTTCTCTTTGGGATTTTCGCTGGGGGATGGGCGGGGAAGATGGCGCTGGAGAGCGCCTTTGTTCCCCACCAAACTGAGCTCTGTCGTCCTGGGGTTCAGCAGCTCTCCCTCCCTTTGTCCTCCAGCCTTCCCGCTTTCTGAGCAGAGCTGTTAACTTATGACCTCCCAGAGGCTAAGTCGCGCTTGCTGTCGGAACACAGTCCGTCAGGCCCCTCCGCTTTTGCCAGCCAGACTCGGGGGCTCTGCTTGGCTGGCGAGCCGCCCCTCCGCCCCGGCTCCCTCCCGCCAGTCCGTGGAGCGCGCACCGCCTCTCCGCCCTTCCTACCCTCTTCCGTGGGCCTCTCGTCTGCGCTTGGCTCCGGAGACTCCGTTCTGCTAATCCTCTGGCGGTTTTCTGGGTTATTTACGCAGGTGTAGGTGGAATCCAAGTGATCTGCAGGGCGCGCGGTGAGCCCAGCATCCTCCTACGCCGCCATCTTCCCTCTCTCCTCCGAGCCATCTAAAATTTGTTCTTAATATATGTTCTAGAGATAGATCCACTAGTCATAAATATCAGTGACTTTTGAATTGTGGTTTTCCATTGGCTCTAATAGTGAATTTTATTCTTTGTAAATTTTTAAGTATAGATAATTCTAAAACCTTGTGAAACATACAATTGCTTCATGCAGCCTCCATAGGATAGCTGTGCTGTACCCTGAGATCCACATTAATATCTTTTCAAACACCTTAGATCAAGAAAACTGATCCACTTAGTGATTTATTTATCTTAAATGTAAGTTAAAAATCAATAGCTAAACCATTCATAAAACCATATTTAACTCCTATATTATAGCTATCCTGTGCCAGCTGGCATTTAATTATGCAGAGACCCAAAGAGATAGATGGCCCTAAAATCCAGCACACTTGAGCTGTGAGACTTGGAAATTCTTGCAAAAGTACTGTTCAATGATAGCATTGCCTTCATTGCTTATAAAAAGAATGATTTTTTTTTATATCTGGCAAACATCAACATTTAGATATTTGATACATCTCACACATATACATATATATTACAGAGAGACTAAAATAATATTTTTAAGACTTTCAAGGTCATTCACCATACATAATGTAACTGCAACTCCAAATGTTTCATTTTAATCCATCAATATGACCCATTAATTCCCTTCAATGAAACCCACATCATAAGGAAGCTTTTAATGTCAGGGCAGGGTACAGTGAGGATAAGAAAAATATGGGAGATGTAGTTCAGCTATCACTATAAATTAAAGACAAAGTAGAGATTGGGACTAGCTACACATGAATATTCCTTTAGAGTACAGTATGTTTCCATTTTATTGGATTCCTCAGAAATGAATTGCTCTGTTCAACC
This sequence comes from Puma concolor, assembly GCF_028749965.1. Lineage (NCBI taxonomy): Eukaryota > Metazoa > Chordata > Mammalia > Carnivora > Felidae > Puma > Puma concolor. The sequence continues at coordinate 16,413,403 of NC_141669.1, forward strand.
TAGTTTTTGTGGACTAGTAATATTGTTACTTTTACAAATTATTCCTTCTTATTTTTCAGTGGAGACTTTAATGGAAGTTCCCTAGGAAAATAAAAATGGAATTTTTCATAAATCAAAATGTCTTTCCATATCATCCATTTGTTGAACAGTCGCGGACTGAAAAATGGTCCTCCAAAGATGTCCATGTCCTAATCTCTGGAACCTGTGAATATGTTACCTTACATGACAAAAAGGACTTTGCAGATGTGATTAAGATGTGTTAAGGATCTTGAGATGGGGACATTATCCTGGATCATCCAGGTGGACCTAATGTAATACCAAGGGGCCATAGGAGAGGAAAGTGGAGGGGGGCAGACTCAGAAAGGAGAATGTGATGGTGGAAGCAACAGTTCTATCAAAGAAACAGATAACAAGGTGCTATGCTGCTGGCTTGAAGATGCAGGAAGGGGCCACAAACCAAGGAATGTAGGTAGCCAATTTCTGGACAAAGCGAGGAAATGGATTCTCTCCTACATCTTCCCGAAAGAACAAAAGCCTGTCACCACCTTAATTTTAGCCCAGTGAAGTTGAATTTGAAGTTCTGATCTCCAGAACTGTATAAGAGAGTAAATTTGTGTTGTTTTAAGCCACAGATTTGTGGTAATTTGTGGAAGCAGCAATAGGAAAGGAATATACCAACTAAATAAAGGCTTAGATCATTTCTGTTTTGTAAACAAATGAACAATATTAAACAAGTAGATTTCAAGCTTCAGAATCGTAGCTATTGCCAAAACACTATGCCTTCTCTTCCACCAAATATTTCCCCTCAGTGTACCTTTGTCCTGTTGTTGGCTGAATATTCCTGCTTGATGTGACTTTTGACAAGTATTTAGTCTTGACAGAGAGAAAGCCAACCGACTCAGCTAATTTATGTTTTTCTCTAATATTGAGCTTTCTTTGGGTTTAGCCATATGTGTTAGTTTTTTTTAATTTATAGTTTAAAAATGCATTATGTTGTGATCTTAAAAATTGCAAAGCCATCTTATTCTCAGCCTAAACCAACCAAGCTAACATATTTAATAGCTTTAATGAGACCCAAGCCTACAATTCCGCTCTCTAAATTATCCATCAGAGATACCGCCCTCTGTGATCCTGGGTACCACATAACAGAGGAACTAAGATGTCTACTCTTCTCCTGCCCTGCATTATGGTTTCTCTGTTAAACTTTTGCCTTCTTGGATTTAGATACCTTTAAAAGAGTCGTGCTTGCCTGTCTTTTCATAGCCTAGTTCCTAAAAAAAATAAAATGTAGTCACATTGTTACCATAGAGTTCAAATCCATTCTTAGATTCCATTTTCATTCGTGCTTTTCTTTAGAATTCTTAACTGAAATTAACAAAGTTAAACAAAAATTTTTAAAAGAAATGTTAATATTCCAATATTACTAAAGGATCTCAGCTTTTAGTTCTGGCATTACCCATTTTTGTAACATTTAAGGAGGTCATAGAACCACATTCATTTTCATTTTGGGGGTGATTCTTGCCCCTGGTTAGTAAAACTGAAATATCAACCCCAAAGAGCATCTGTGGGAGTTGAGTAGATGTGTGAACTTTTGACTGCTCACATCTGGCCCTCTCCCTGTGTCTGGGGAAATGCCCCACAGATAAGTCCTATAAGATCTTAAGTATTGTTCTAGACTTGGTTTGAGTTAACTTTTTCTAGCCCAGGAGATGAGATTATCCCACATAAAACTGTCCTGATATTGTAGACGAGCTCATCATCCAGTGCCACAGTGAAGAGCATGCTCTTAAGTCAGAAGAGGAGGAATTCAGTTAACTATATGTTGGGTAAGGAGAGCTTTTGACTGAAGGGAATTCTTGAGTCCTGTCTTGAAAGATAGCTGGTATTTTCATAAAGGAAAAGGAAAATGGCATTCTAGATGAGGAGATAATTTAACAAAATTAACTGGTCTGAAATGGCATGATCCAGTGGAAAAAAGTTGATTCTAGTCATAACTCTGCACAATCAAAACAAATAACACTTTTTACCTTATATGTTTTCACTAGGGTTGTGCACATTTTTTACTAATGAATTGCCCTGAGCTCTTCCATGTGTATTTCAACATCCAAACCTGTGTGCCCTTACATATCCCATGTCCTGTGTTTAGAATGCAGTTGCCTTCCTTGGTAACCCTACCCCCAAATAGACCAGAAAAGTCTGTATGCATTTTCCAATACTCAAGTAACACTGCCCTAATTTTCCTAGGCAGCAGAATTAGGCTGCTGGGATTTTGAGATACCTTGAACATCTCTAACAGTCTAGCACTTACTACATCTACAGTATGTTCACTTGACTGTCTTTTGTCTGTTTGCTTTTTTTGCTGAAACATTTAAAAGAGAATTCTTAAAATGATACTACTTTAACCTTAAATATTTTAGTGTGAGTCTCTAACAGATAAGGACTTTTAATAACAGAAACAGCAGCACTGTTATCACCCCTCATAAAATTAACAATAACTCAGTAATATCTTTTTATTACCCAGTTCTTATTCAATTTCTTGAATTTCTCTAAAATGGATTTAGCTGACTGCATCCTCAAGGTTCCAGTTGGGGGCTTCTAAGACAACAAAAGGATTTGTGTTTTACCATTGGAGTACCTTAAGATTGTCATTTAAACTGATTGCACAACCTCTGTTTTAGCACAGCAGGAACAAAAATTAAGATAGAAAAAAGAATGGAGAATAAAATTTCAGCCTTGAGGATAGCATGGCTTTGGATTTATTATATAATGTACTCTTCTGGGCCAGTTCATAGCCTTCTGGGGGAGAAATCTATCTTGTCCATCGAAGCCCCAGATCACCCAATTCTAGGTGGAATAGCCTCCTGAGGGTAAGAGCAGGACTCTCCTTATGGGTCTCTTTCTTGAGGGATGTAGACCATAGACTCATGGTCAAACCAAATGAATTTTTTTTTTTTTAAAGCTAAAATGTATTCTCCACTTCCAATGTTTCTCTCCAGGGTGAAGGATCTAAATGAATGTAATATTCCTGGCCTCTCTCAATCCCTTCTTCTCTCTGCCCCAGGAAAGTGGAGTGACTTGCATGATATATAAGTTTTGGAAGAATAAACCGGGCATGCTTAGCTCATTTCTGTTTTCTTCTCCGAGCTAGCTTCCCACAGCATGTAGGAGGTCTTTGCTTCTCCATGATATAACCTGGGCAAGTCTCCACCCTAACTGAATGCTATTTGAGTAAATCTAATTCTGGGGTTCACTGTGCAGCCCCTTTGGACTAACATGTCAACTGTGGACCCTAATATAGCCTTTATTGGAAATCCAGATGATGTTTTGGTCTCCATGTGTTCTATTCCTAGTCTTCAGATTTTTTTTTAGAACCCTGATGAAAATGGAGGGCACTATTTTGGGAGTATTCTCAAAAACATAAACAATCATAAAATGTTCTGTTAATACACTACTATATTCTATTGGTTAATATTTTATGTAGGATTTTATATTGATATTCATAAGTGGGATTAATATGTGGCTTTCTTTTAGGGTTTTTGTTACCAGGATTACACTAGCTTCATAAGAAGAATTTAGACATTTTCTTTCCTTTTTTTTTTTTTTTTTTCCTATGCTCTGGAATAATTTGAGTAGTATTGGAACTAACAGCAATTTATATTTTCCTAAAACCACCCTTTTAATTCAGTTTCTCAAGTTAATTTACTAAGAGTTGAGCAAAATATTCGCTTATGAATCTTTCAGTTTCCTCTATTTGTGGTTATTCCCTTATCATTTCCAACTTTTGTGCTTTCATGGTATTGCCCATTTCCTCACTTGATCAGATGACCTAAAGATTTATGTTAATGTAGGTTTAAGATTTTTGGAAAAAACATTTCTTGGATTTATATGTTTCTCCTTTTAAATTCATTATTGCATATGCGTTATTTATGATTCTTCACTTCTGCTTTCCTTGGCATTCTTTTTCCTAACTTGAGTCTTATTTGTAAATATAAATTTTTTTAGCTATGAATTTTCCCCTGAGCTTTACTTTGCTTGTATCCCATGATTCTGATGAGTAAAGTCATTTGATAAACAAGCAGATGTGCCCAGTTGAGGGATCTGTTGTCCTGTGAAGGAGATAGTTGAGTGATCTATTGTTTGGATAAATATGTTTTCAGGAAGTCATTTAAGCAACAAAGTTATTCCCAATAATTTCCTGCCCTTCCACCAAAAGACTTGGTTTTGGTGACCCATTGGTATCAAGCTTGGCTATATGGCTTGTTTTGGACAATGAAATGTTAACAGATGGTTCATTGAAGGATTCTCCCATTTGTCTTTCCTCTCTACCCCAAGATCAGTATGTCCCATATTGGGACTGTTCATTTGAGCAGGGTCCCAGAATGAAGAAGATACAGAATAGAGGTGCAACCAATCAGTTAAAGACATGTAATGGGAGCAAGAAATAAATCTTTGTTGTTGTAAACTGCGGAGATTTTTGAGTTGTTTGTTATTGTAGAATAAGCTAGCAAAACCGTCTGCTATAGCATGTACTGAATATATATACAAACGCATATAGGTATATATTCTATATTCCTTCATATGTACCTTTATGTACTATTTACTATATATCATGTATACCTAGATATAATGTAGGAACATCTTTTGAAAAATAAGGTATAAGTAAATTTTATGGGACTTCAGGTGCAATTCTTGCTAATTAAATTATTACAAAAATTTATAGTTGTGTCTTTGCTTTTATGACACATCTGTCATCATAGCCATGATTTGTCTGATGCTAAGTCTTGGGTCAGAAAAGTTCCTCTGTTACAACTTTTTTTCTTTGAGAAAATTCCTTGCTCTATACCCATCACCTTTGGGACATGGTTCTAGAAAGCTAATAATATGAAAAAAAAAAAAAAAAGAAAGAAAGAAAGAAAGAAAAGAAAACACTGGCTCTACTTGTTTGCAATTTAAAAATTCTGACTTCATTATTCCTTAAAACCAGTGGAAATGACCCATAATCTTAGTAACATATTTTTATAAATGTTGTCTCTTCCAGAATAAAAGTGTCTCCTGTAAGTATCAGCATGATATATGAAGATAGTTTAAAAAAATTCCTCTAAATAGGAAAAAGAAAATATTCTAATTTTTTCTTGAAGCCATAGTCAAGAAGTCAGGTAATATTTAAAGACTCTAAAATATGCATCTTATTTTGAAACCACAGATTAAGAGCTGTACTTTTATTTAGCAAGTACTTATAATTTTACAATTATTTTAATATTATGGGTTACAGAACACTGTTGTAGTAGATCTAAGCAAAAACATAAGATCAAAAAAATATTTGAAAATATTAATTTTGGTTCAATACCTCCTTCTCTGTATTGTCATTATTGTACATGGCAAAGCTGACATAAGAAAATTTGGTTAAATATCTAATTTTACACTTGATCTTAGCTAAAAGGCTAAGAAGCGATTTTTAAATGTCTAATTTTGTTCTTATAAACCCCAATTCTCAATATGTTAGTACAAATCTGAGTTTTAGTATGCTAATCTCTGAGTAATCAAATATGCCTAGGAAAAAAATAATCTGCGGGCAACTGCATCTACAGACCATATGATTTGCATTATTAGTACTTTCCATGTAATAATTCTACACATTGTTATCATTAGCAACACTATTTCAATCATGAATATCACCAAGTTCAGAAGAAATCATTTCTGAATTGTCTCTATTAGACCATGATCAAGAGGAAAAAATACAAGACCGAGTTTTCCTTTAGTGTTGTATCTGACATTTTTAAATAGACTCATTTTCTGTGGTTTCATGTAACCTATTACATTTGTCACTGGATGGCAAGGAGGCCTGTCTCTCATTAGCACTTCCGCTAGTACTTGAGAAAAATATCCTGAAAGAAAAAAGATTCAATTTGCCTCCCCTGGATTTGGAGGCATTTGATTTTTTGAGAATTTCAGTAAATATCATCTCTAATTTTAGTTGAATACCCCTCACCATATGATATTACAAGATATAACTAACATACTATCCGCCTAGAAATATGTTTCTCTTTGATCCTAAAAATGGCTTTTGATTAAAAAATTGGCTCTCCATTATGTTAAGAGTGAGATAGAATTTAAGTGGTGGTGGGGGGGGACTGATCTGTAAATGACAGAACAAAAGAATAGATCAGAATTAGATCTGTGACTTTTTTATCCATCTCTTATTTTTTTCCCTCCTTTATGTTTATCTGAGTCCCAAGATTCCCTGACAACTTCCGCAGATTTGGAGTGTGTTTATACTGGGTTTCGTGTGCAGTGTGTCAGTGTGTGTATGTGTGTGTGTGTATGTGTGTGTGTGTGTTGTCTTTTCAAGGAAATTTTGGAAAGTGTTTTTAGCCCAGTTGTTTGCCTTGCTCATCCTTCCCCCCCCCCCACCCCGCCATTACCAAAGATGTCCTTATCGCATCTGTTAGTGACTCTCTATTGAGGTGAGCCATTTATAAGAGAGAATTCCCCTGTACCACTCACCTATGGACATATCCTCGTGTAAGTGTTGAATAATCTTACAGTTGTGCAAATCAGACTATGTCACTCCCATGCTTAAAATTGCCTATTGGCTCTCTCTTACCTACAGGATGAAACCCACAGTCCTCTATTCAGCTTACAGGGTCTTCATTTTCTGGCTCTAATCTTCCATTCTGGTCTTTTCTCCCTTGCTGTAGGAGTTTTAAAAATCTAGAGCTTTTCTACAAGCTGTATTTTGATGCCTTTGTATTTACACATCTATTTGTTTAGTCTTAGATGGCCTTCACCAACTGGGGAGGCTAATTAATTCTTTTGTTTTAGTTCAAATGCTAAACCTTTTCAGGGAAGCCTTTTCTACCTGCCTGGAGCGTCCTCCAGATTTCCCACTATACTTTGTTACACACCAACCGAAGCAGAGATGGCTAATTTACTGTCAATCCAATATCTATTCTTCTCTCCTTCCCTCATAAAGGATTTCTAATTTTATTTGGGGTGTCAGGTGCCGAGTTTCCAAATGTATTGTGGCCAAGTGACCAATCTCTGGCCAATAAACTACAAATATATGGTGGGTGAAACTTCTAAGAAATCTCAAAAGGCAGACAGTTATCTGGCACTGACCTTTTATATTTCCATACTGCTTGCAATATGGGTGTATTGGCTGGAGCTCCAGCACCTATCTTGGACCATAAGGCTCTCATGAGAATGAACACTATGTATTAGAGATGGTGAGGCAGAAAGATGGAAAAATCTGAGACTGGCACTGTAAGGCTGTCTTAACAGCCTTGGACTATGTACCTCCGAATTTCTTTTACCTGAGAGATAAAAGTTTATTTATCTACTTCGTGCTTTTGAAATATGCTTGTGGAATGCAGTGTTTAGTTGGGTTTTCTCTTACATTCACCAACTCTTGACTAATGCATCTGCAAAATGAGAACTAGCAAAGTTATAACATTGGTGTTTTATCATATATATCTCCCCTACTCTGTTATTTCACAGGAGGAGAGCTGGGGTTACTGTATTGTGTTCTTTTTTTTTTTATGTTCATTTATTTTTGAAGGAGAGAGAGGCAGAGCACGAGGGGGGAGAGGCAGAGAGAGAGGGAGACACAGAATCTGAAGCAGGCTCCCAGCTCTGAGCTGTCAGCACAGAGCCCTACCCAGGGCTCGAACCTGTAAACCATGAGATCATGACCTGAGCTGAAGTTGGACGCCCAACCAACTGAGCCACTCAGTCGCCCCATGTTGTGTTCTAAAATAACAAGACTATCATGCTGAGTTCTGTCAGGGCATGATCCTTGAATTGGTGGTACTGGTAAGAGTGGAGACTTCCCAGAAGGTCATCTTGGTGTCTATCATCTAGAGACCAGGCAAAGTCTTCAGATAAAACCAGAACAATTGTAAGGGGGAACTCAGTTGATAAATAACTGGGCCTTTCTCTTCCTCTCTGAGCCTGAGCTATGAGGAGTTTACGTTTCCATAAGGATACTTTTAGGTGAGAAGGCATATGGGGACCCAGACTGAGTGGGACCCTTGTTGTGCATCACAGAGTAAAAGTGAGTAAGCCATAGCTTGTAAGTTGATTCACTCTAGATGCATGCTGCTCTTTCTGTGTATTTCCACTTTAAATGTTTCTTCCCTATCTAAGTAGTATTCAGAGGTGCCAAGGCAAGGGCCTGTGTCCATGTAGAGTCCTTCTGAAGTCAGTATGATGGTAGCTGTAAGAATCATCCAGGGTCCACAAGAATTAAGGGAGAACTCAGGAGGAAAGAGTGAGGAAAGTGAATCAAGGGGCCAGCCACGCCTTTCACCAAAAGTACTGCTTCTAATGCAAGACCCTCCATTAAGGAATACTGAACTTCCTTTCAGTTAGGGACACATCATAATAGAAGGACATATGGAGGTCATTTAATCCAATCTTCTCATTTTACAGATGAGGAACTGAGATCAATAGAGGTTACATGAACTTGCCTGTGTTAGTGACAGAGCCAATTCAATGTTCTTCCCACTATGCAATATTAATATCAGGTCACTGAACAAACCAATTTTCAGTGAAAGAAAATAAATTTTAAAAATTGTGTTTGTGTATTTTTATGGAGAAGAAAGCCACAGGTGTTTTTTAAAAAGTAAAAAAAAAAAAAGTTAAGTTTATTTTATTTTCAGAGGCGGGGGGGTGGGGGTGGGGAGCAGAGAGAATGAGCAGGGGAGGGGCAGAGAGAAAGAGAGAGAGAGAATCCCAAGCAGGCTTTGCACTGCCACCAACGTGGGGCTCAAACCCATGAATCATGAGATCATGACCTGAGCTGAAACCAAGAGTCGAATGCTTAATTTGACTAAGCCACCTAGGCACCCCTAAAAAAAAATCTAATTTGCAAGGGCATTCATGAGCCATAGTACAAATAGTAAATGTTGGGAGAATGGCAATTTTAGTAACTTCTTCATCTGTTTGTTCAAGTTCCTGTGAATGAGATTCCAAAAGACATGTCCTTCCCACTCCCTAACTCCATCGAGCAAGAAGTTTCTCCTGAAGGTAAGTAGCTTTTATTTTCACTGTAATCTTCTTCCCTTGGTGTCTCGCTATACTTGTAACTAAAGCTTTGATGGGAAAATACCTTAACTACAGTAGGTGCTCAATTCAGAGGCTTGTGGATTTTCCATATGTAATCCTACCTGCATATGGATGATGTTTGTTTCTATCAGCACTGACTGCACTGAAAGGCCTGGTGCTCCTCAGTCGGTTCTGATATTTTCCTTTGTTCTTCACAAGTATTTGCTCAGTTCAACATGATAATTTGAACTTGGATGCTCACTCATTCAATATCATTTCTGACCTATGTTGACTCTGAAAATTAGGTTTATTTCCAAAGTGATTTTTCTTTACTTATTTTATTAGATATTTTATGCATCACACTCCCTTTTCTCAGAAAAAATAGCTAACAAAATAAATTTGAAAATGTTAACATCATTGAGTGGGTGAATGAATGAATGAATGAATAAACCGCATTTTGAAGGAGAAACACTGGGTCCAGGTGTAGCTGCCAATGGAATGTGCTGAGTTGCCACTCGCCTTGACTGAGTCATTGGTGTCTCATACTTACAGCCTGCTTTCAAAACCAGCATGCTGTGGTATCATGCTATTGAAATAATAATGAATCCAGTTTTGTTCCTGGTATTCTTCTGGCCCTTCTCCCACCCAGTCAAGTGGACATTCCACATTCCCTACAGTAGGGTAGGAAAGCACGGCAGAAAGCAGAAAGAAGGCAATCCTTGCTTTTGTGTTTCAAAACTCTTAAGTCTCAGTGAAAAGGGAGGAATTCCCCTCTGGGACCTGGACTGTAGACTGGAAGCCTATATGATAAGAGAAAACTTGGAGACATTTCTTAGGCTAGGAGGGTTGAGAGAGAAAGGGAGAAGATACGATTAATTAGGGAAGAGCTTGGGGAAAATGGGATGGACCATGGGAGAAGAAGAAAGATGGCATCTGGAGAACATTCAATGTTCAGTTGAGCAAACAGCCAAGGTATTCACTATCCATGAGCCATAAAGGAGTTAAGTCAGTACTCACAGGATGTCTAGTCTCCTTTTGAGTATCCCTTGAGTTGAGGAGACATGACACTTGCTCTTGGAGCCAACTTCTTAAAGAGAATTTCCCTTGCATTAGTCAACATGCTACCAGTGGCCCCAGAGGTAGTTGTGACTATCTTTCCAGAGCTTTTAAGAAACAAATTCTTTTAACGTTTATTCATTTTTTGAGAGACAGAGCACGAGTGGGGGAGGGGCAAAGAGAGAGGGAGACACAGAATCCGATGCAGGCTCCAGGCTCTGAACTGACAGCACAGAGCCCGACATGGGGCTCAAACTCACGGACCTTGAGATCTTGACCTGAGCCGAAGTCAGACACTTAACTGACTGAGCCACCCAGGTACCCCTCTTTCCAGAGCTTTTGATTGGACTCTACCAGATCACACTGTGTGGAAATACCTCTTACTTGATGTTCTAGGGCATTCACAATCCCTCTGAAGGAAGGCAGTGTCCTTGTCCGTAAGTCTTGTGCTGAGTGAAAGCAAAAGTTTCGTGACCTTGGGTTTAGGCTTTTAAATATTTTCTGGTATACAGCACGAAGAGTCCCCCCCCCCTTTTTTTTCTGTCAAAGAGGGGAAGTTGATTTGGCTAAGCAAGATAAGGAATGTGGCCAGAATAAGGTACGAAAGTGGAGAGGTAAGAGACCAATAGAAAGGCCTCCTTGAAGCAATACACTCTTCCACCCACCATGTGACTCTTGCGAGATGGGCAGAGATGCTCTTGTCATGTCCACCCCTTGTTGGGTACTTTGCAGAAACACTGCTGGAGCAGCGCTGCATGTTCTCACCTCCCCATTCCCACAGGTCAGGAGTAAGTGGAAGTACTGAGGGAGGTGGAAGTACTAATTAACCCTCCCATCCATTTTCATCTCTGGACTCCAGTCATTAGTGTCAAAGCCTGGAAACACATACGCCTTTTATCAAGGCTATAACTTGCCCTCCTCTCACAGTTTATGGGGTTCTGATAAAGATCCTGCCACGTGGGTCATTTTCTATATGGTGTTAAAAGGATTTTTTCAAACCTGTTCTGTCAGCTAATGAATGTTACACCCCAGAGTTGCAATTTCAATGCCAATCATGGTAAATTTTGGCAGCAGAGAACGTGTACTTCTGTCATTTCCTATAAAGTCATATAGACAAAAGTGTCAAGACCTCTCTAGGGCCCAGAAGAGAAATGCTGATTTAGACAAATCATGAGCTACAAGCCTTTAATGTGTGTGATGGTTAATTTTATATGTCAACTTGGCTGGGCCATGGTGCCAAAATATTTGGTCAAACATTATTCTGGATAATTTCTATGAAGATGTTATTTGGATGAGATTAACATTTAAATTGGTGGACTTGGGTTACCCTCCATAATGTAGGTGGGCCTCATCTAATCAGATGAAGACCTTAATAGAATAAAGACTGGCTTCCTCCTACCTCCAAGCAAGAGAGAATTCTACCACAAGATTGCCTTTGGATGGCAGCTGCAACTCTTCTTTGGGTCTCCAGCCTCTGGACTACCCTGCAAATTTAGGACTTGCCAAGCCTCTATAATCATTTAAGCCAATTCCTTGAATTCTTCAACGTTTATTTATTTTTGGGACAGAGAGAGACAGAGCATGAACGGGGGAGGGGCAGAGAGAGAGGGAGACACAGAATTGGAAACAGGCTCCAGGCTCTGAGCCATCAGCCCAGAGCCCGACGCGGGGCTCGAACTCACGGACCGCGAGATCGTGACCTGGCTGAAGTCGGACACTTAACCGACTGCACCACCCAGGCGCCCCCAATTCCTTGAATTCTTAATCCTTCTTGGTCTCTTTGTCTCTCCCTCTCTCTCTCTCTCTCTCTCTCTCTCTGTATTTATATGTTGTGTGTATATATTTACACTGTTGGTTTCATTTTTCTGGAGAACCCTGATTGATATAACATGTGACCTGTTTTTCTAGTTACCTTATTGTTATATAACAAACAACCCTAAAACTTGGGGTGCCTGGGTGGCTCAGTCCATCAAGCAACTGACTCTTGATTTCGGCTCAGATCATGATTTCATGGCTTCATGAGTTCGATCGCCGAATCAGGCTCTGCATACTGACTGCTCACGGAAACCACTTGGGATTTTCTCTCTCTCCCTCTCTCTCTGTCCTCCCTCCTCTACTCATGCTCTCTATTTCTCTCTCAAAATAAATAAATGAAACCTAAAAGCAAAACAAAACAAAAAACAAACAGCCCTAAAACTTAGTGGCAGAGCTAGGCTAGCTCAGCGATGGTCTGGAATAAAGATTGACTCTTTTTTTTAAAGATTTTTTTTTTTTTTTAAGCAATCTCTACACCACGCAGAGCTTGAACTCACAACCCTGAAATCAAGAGTCACACGCTCCACTGACCCAGCCAGCCGGGCACCCCAAGATTCACTTTTAAGATCACTCTCACACATGGCTAGCAAGCTGGTACCAGCTGCTGTCTGGTAGCTTAGCCAGAGCTATTGGCCAGCAGCCCCATTCCTGTCCATGTGCACCACAGGCTAGTGACTCACAGCATAGTGACTGTGTTCCAACCAGCAAACAACCTAGGAGAGAGAACCAGGCAGCTGTACCACCTTTTATGACCTAGCCCAGGAACTCACATAGCATCATCTCAACCGTAATCACAAGCCCACCCAGACTTAAGGGGGAGAAATTCTAGGGTTGCCAGATAAAATACAAAAGTGCTTAGTTATATTTGAATTTCAGATAACAATATTTTTTAGTATTAAGTGTGTCCCATGCAACTTTCAGGTCATACGTATACTAAAAAATTTTTTGGGTTTCCTGTATTTTCTCACTTGTTACATCTGGAAACCCTCTTACAGACCTCCTCTATTGATGAGAGAAGAGTCAAAGTCACATTCTGAGGAGGGCAAATGGAATGACAGTATTGTTGCTCCCATATTTGGAAAAGACTCTGCCTGTCCCAGTCTACCCTCTGGCCATAAGAGTTGCCACCCCTTACATGTGCGAAGTACATCCATCCCTTATCCCTAAGACCATCCATTCTCATCCCTTTAAAAATCAGCTTGAAGTCAGTATCTCACCATCTAGATCAGGTCCAGGTGCAGGTGAAGGTCCTCTGTGGGGTACCATCCCTCAGGTATAATTCCTTGAGTATCATTCCTTTTGTTTTGTTTTAATATTGTTATTTATTTTTTGAAAGAGAGAGGGTGAGAGAGAGCAAGTGGGGGAAGGACAGAGAGAGGATCCAAAGTGGGCTCTGCGCTGTCAGCAGCAAGCCCAGTATAGGGCTCAAAACCACAAACCCTGAGACCATGTCCTGAGCTGAAGTTGGACACTCAACCGACTGAGCCACCCAGGCACCCCATTGAGTATAACTCTTTTTTGTGTAAGTTGATATGCTTCCTTTAAAAATGTGAGCTTTTGTATCAATTTATAAGCCTCTCCATTAGACCAAAGTCTCACTCACAAATCTCTAGATACGCCCTCCTCTACCTAACCTCCCTGAGGGACTGTAGTCAATGGGACAAGGCCCTTAAGATTCTTAGAAGCCCTATTGTTTTGTTTCTTGTTTCTGTTGTTTGCCTTAATTCACAAATAAATCAACATGAAACAATACATTAATAAAAGAAAGGATGAGAACCATAAGATCCTCTCAATAGATGCAGAAAAAGAATTTGACGAAATACAGCATCCTTAATTGATAAAAACCCTCAAGAAAGTAGGGATCATATGTGGAATTTAAGAAACAAAACAGATAAACACAGGTGAAGGGAAGGAAAGATAAGATAAAAACAGGGAGATGAACCATAAGGGACTCTTTTTTTTTTTTTTTTTTTTTTTAATTTTTTTTTTTCAATGTTTTTTTTTTATTTATTTTTGGGACAGAGAGAGACAGAGCATGAACGGGGGAGGGGCAGAGAGAGAGGGAGACACAGAATCGGAAACAGGCTCCAGGCTCCGAGCCATCAGCCCAGAGCCCGACGCGGGGCTCGAACTCCCGGACCGCGAGATCGTGACCTGGCTGAAGTCAGACGCTTAACCGACTGCGCCACCCAGGCGCCCCCATAAGGGACTCTTAAATACAGAGAACAAACTGAGGGTTGCTGGAGGGGAGGTGGGCAGGGGGATGGGCCAAATGGGTGATGGGCATTAAGGAGGGCACTTATTGGGATGAGCACTGGGTATTATATTTGAGTGATGAATCCTGAAACCAATACTACACTGTATGTTAGTTAACATAGAAATCCTGAATTTAAATAAATTAATTAAAAAAAGAAAGAAAGTAGGGATAGAGTGAACACACCTCAACATCATAAAGGCCATATACAAGAGACCCACAGCTATTATCCTTAATGGGGAAAAACTGAGAGCTTTCCCCCTAAGGTCAGGAACATGACAGGGAGGTCCACTCTCACCACTGTTGTTCAACATAGTACTGGGAGTCCTGGCCTCAGCAATCAGACAACAAAAAGAAATAAAAGACATACAAATTGGCAAGGAAGAAGCCAAACTTTCACTCTTCGCAAATGACATGATACTCTATGTGGAAAAACCGAAAGACTCCACCAAAAAACTGTTAGAACTGATACATGAATTTGCAGTCGCAGGGTATAAAATCAGTGTATAGAAATTGGTTGTATTTCTATACACCAATAATGCAGCAGCAGAAAGAGAAATCAAGGAACAGATCCCATTTACATCTGTACTGAAAATCACAAAGTACCTGGGAACAAACCTAACCAAAGAGGTAAAAGTTCTGACAACTATAGAAAGTTTATGAAAGAAATTGAAGAAGACACAAAGAAATGGAAAAACATTCCATGCTCATGGATTGGAAGAACAAATATTGTTAAAATGTCTGTAGTACCCAACACAATCTCACATTTAATGCAATCCCTATCAAAATAACACCAGCATTCTTCACAGAACTGGACCACACAATTCTAAAATTTGTATGGAACCAGAAAATACCCCAAATACCCAAAGAAATCCAAAAGAAAACCAAAGCTGGAGGCATCACAATTCCAGATTTCAAGCTGCATCAAGACAGTATGGTATTGGCATAAAAACAGACATATAGATCAATGGAACAGAATAGAGAGCCCAGAAATGGACTCACAAATGTATGGCCAACTGATCTTCAAAAAAGCAGGAAAGAATATCCAGTGGAAAAAAAGACAGTCTCTTCAGCAAATGGTGCTGGGAAAACTGGACAGCAACATGCAAAAGAATAAAACTGGGTCACTTTCTTTCATCATACACAAAAATAAATTCAAAATGGATGAAAGACTTAAATGTGAGACAGGAAATCATCAAAATCCTATAGGAGAAAATAGGCAGCAACCTCTTTGACCTTGTCTCGGGAGACAAGGGAAACAAAAGCAAAAACGAACTACTGGGACCTCACCAAGATAAAAAGCTTCTGCACAGCTAAGGAAATAATCAACAAAAACTAAAAGGCAACTATCAGAATGGAAGAAGATATTTGCAAATGGCATATTAGATAAAGGGTTAGTATCCAAAATGTATAAAGAACTTATCAAACTCAACACCCAAAACACAAATAATCCAGTGAAGAAATGGGCAGAAGACATGAACAGACACTTTTCCAAAGAAGACATCCAGATGGCTAACAGACATGAGAAAAGATGCTCAACATGACTCATCATCAGGGAAATACTAATCAAAACCACAAAGAGATTCCACCTCACACCTGTCAGTATGGCTAAAATTAACAACGCAGGCAACAACAGATGTTGGTGAGGATGTGGAGAAAAGGGAACCCTTTTCCACTGCTGGTAGGATTGCAAACTGGTGCAGCCACTCAGGGAAACATTGTAGAGGTTCCTCAAAAAATTAAAAATAAAATTACCCTAAGACCCGAAGGGTCACATGCACCTTGTTGGAGCATGCAACCTAGAGAGTGTATCCTAGAGGATACTCTAGGTAAATTTCTAGCATTTCTAGGGAGATTTTTGGGTTGAAGGAACATACGTGGTTCTGTTACATGTTGCCAAACTCCTCTTCACACGGGGTTCTTTCCCTTTTGAAACTTCACCAGCAATGTATGAAACCATCAACTAACCATAGCCTTGCCAGCAGAGCACATTGCCACGTTTTCAAATTTGGCTAATCTATTGGGTAAGAAATGGCATTTCAGTGTGGTTTTAACGTCTATTCTTCCTGTCATGAGTAAGGACAACACCTTTTCATATGTTTTGGAGCCACTTTTGTATCTCTTTTTGTGAATTGTCTGTGTTTTTGCCCATTTTTCCTCCCAAATTTTAGAAGTTCTTTAAAATTAGAGTTAGGAGCCCTTTATCTGTGATACTGTCGCAAATATTTTCTCCCAGTTTTATTGCCTTTGGATTTTGAGTTGCAGCAAGATTTTTTTCTTTCTCTATCGAAGTGAAAATGGAGCTCACACATGTGTTCTAGTGCTTATGTGGTTTCAGTTAGCTGACTTTGGTATTCATTTTGTTCCCCATTTTTTTTCTTCTTCTGAAGATTCCTGACCCTTTTGTCAAGTTAAAGAAGTGCTTAAAATATTTTATTCAGAAATTGTAGTGGTGTTTATCAGGGTGTTTCATTCAGAGGATTGAATCTACCATGCTGCTGGAAATACAGGGAGCTAATCTCTTCTCTGCAGTCCTTGAAGAAGACAGTGTGCTTTACCCCCCAATTCCTGGACCTACAGTATTACAACCTGTCAATCCTTTCAGTCATTTGCTTTTGACTGATCACACTATTTTCCTCTAAAGCTATTGGGAAAAAGAAAACAGTGCATGCTAACTTTTTCCTAAAAGCTTCCTTCTGTATTTGCTTAAGATACAATAAAATATAGATTATTCAGCTAAGTCTATATATTTTTAAAGGAAAGATCTCAAGCAAAAGCAAGCTTCATTTGAAAATATGGTGCTTGAATTCTAGACATGGTTAGCAAATATTGACAATTCAAATTTTCCTCAAGATATAAACCCAAACAGGAGCATACTCTTCAGTATTACAGATATTTGTTTAATGGATAAATGAAACTCAAATAATCAGTTATAAATAATTATTTTTTTAAATTTTTAAAAAAATTTTATTTATTTTTGAGACAGAGACAGAGTGTGAGTCGGGGAGGCACAGAGAGAGAGGGAGATACAGAATCTGAAGCAGACTCCAGGCTCCGAGCTGTCAGCACAGAGCCCGATGTGGGACTCAAACTCACGAACCATGAGATCATGACTGAGCGTAAGTCAGACACTTAACTGACTGAGTCACCCAGGCACCCCCAGTTACAAATATTTAAATTGTCCTTATCAATGAAGTGCAGAAATGCTGCTTCATTAGGAGATCATTAACTATTGTTACAAGGTATCTATGCTTCTTTCCCTGTGATCTAGAATTGACTAGGTATAACAGCTCATAGTAATTGTACACATGGTTCTTATGCAGCCAAAAAGGTGCCCAGATTTCACGTAATGGAATTTCTATTTCTTCGCACAATTATAGATAAAAACAAAACTCAAGATTTTTGGAAAACCCCTCTCTCTAGTCCCAGGACACACTCCTGGATTTGATCTAGTTTAATCATTGCTCCTTGTACCTGGTGCTTTTGCATTCAGCACCACAGACATTGCTCCGAGCAGATGTTTTTGCACAGGAGGCTGCTTGCAGGAAAACTTAATTTCCTATCAGCTGATTTTGGTCTCCAGCTCTCCAGATTTCACTGTAATTTCTCTCACATTCTGAATTTGATAAAAGATTTTAGATGAGCTGTTGGTTAAAAGGCAAAGCTGCTAAGATTTTTACTAGACCAAATATGATCTGTACTGCCAAGGACACATTTTGGCAATCGTTGTCATTTTTAATGATAAAGTATGGAAATCTGAAAAGAAGGTTTGAGAAAAAAAAGATTTCTCTCAAAATGCTCCAAAAATTTACTATCCATAAGGTATGCTCCTCATTATCCCCCTTCTCACTCAATTCTTAGTTCCCAGCAGCTGCATGGTCTGTGTGGCTAGCTCTCTGTGGAGTGTTTGCTTAGTCAGTGTTGGTGGACTCAAAGAATGATCCAACAGGAGCAGACAGTACATGAGGACACATTGGCAAATGTCTTGGATCTGAAATGGTTTCAGTGATGGTCTGATACTACACGACTTAAGTGGATTTAAATATGGAATAATAACCATCATAGTCTTTAGTTCTTAGGTGAGAAGGTTATTGTCTTCATAGTTGGCTATAAATATTGCAGGAAGCACAAGCAGCTATCAGATTATTATTAAATTAATTCTAAGAATGTGAACTATTTAGGGCCAAAGCTATGGACAATTTCAAAGGAAATTAAGTATACTGAAACGACGTGATGTTTGATGTGGAATATCTGTGGAAAATCTGAGGCTCCCTTTCTTTGCTCTGGCTCACAATGGGTTTTAGACTGTTTTCACAGACACCGTTCCTGTCTGAAGCTCACAACAGTCTTGTGGGGCATGTGGCTCAGAAAGTTTCTGTGCCTTTTGAGAGGCCAGGAATCTGAACCTTAGAAGGGCTGATTCACCTTCAGAGGTTTCCAGCATTATTGGCAGAGTTCAGACTGAAATACAGAACTCTGGCCTCTTCATCCAGTGCTCTTTCTTGTTCTAACATTGGAAGAAAATAAAACATAAGAAAGAAAGGGGTAAATAAGTTCACTTTCATCTGTTGTTACAAATGGTAGGTTTATATACAAAATTTTTTAAATGTAGTAAATTTGGTGAACATTATAATAGACTTTCTGGGGTTAAAATGTCTTTTTACAATTCAGATATAAGGTGAAAATAAGCTTTGTGGAATAATAAAGCCCTATGAGGGAGTAAATGGTAACACTGACTCTACTGGTTAGCAGGGTGTTTTTCTTAGTAGGATCTCTTACTAGGGAGACCCTCAGCATACACTCCCATATGCAGTGAAAGTGGAAGTCCTGCTAGGCTTTGCTGGAGTTTCCTAGAGGAAACACCTCTCTTCCACACTCTGCACTGGATGGATGGATGGCAGTGCTCTGGAGAGTCAATGTGGGTTGCTACTTAGTAGGAAATTTCAGAAACCTCCCTCTAAGGCATTAGTTGTAGACCAGACGAGAGGAGATGCTGAGAACGAAGGCAGGCAGAGATGGGACTCAGAAGGCACATGCTAGACTGTCATCATTGTTTGAAAATTTTCTGATGCAGAACCTGGTCTAACACCATCATCCACTGTGGGATGGAGGTCACTTTCCAAGGCCCAGATCAAACAATGCATTTTTATGCTTAGAGAGAGAATTCACAGGTAGAGGTATCCCAGTACTGCAAAGGACAGTCCTTTTTTTTTTTTTTTTTTTTTTTTTTTAATGTTTACTTTTGAGAGAGAGAGAGGGAGACAGAATCCAAAGCAGGCTCTGCACTGATAGAACAGAGCCTGATGTGGAGCTTGAACCCATGAATGTGAGATCATAAGGTGAGCCAAAGTAAGAGGCCCAACCAACTGAGCCACCCAGATGCCCCAGGACAGTCCTTTTTATGGCTGTGCTTCTCTCTGTTGCCAGACATGGTAGGGCTGGTGCATCTTGAACTGTGGAATAAAATCCCCCATTCTCATTTCTTGGCTCTTAAGAAATTACTCTAGAAATTCAGCCTCCAGTTCATTTGGTTACATATGTGCAAAATGCACATGTGTGAAAATGCAGCTAAAGATAATAGCAATTAAATCAGCACTTAAAAAAAGGTTTTGGATAGTTAAAACTCTTGAATCCTGATCCCATATTCTCAGATACAATTTAGGGACTATATTAGGCCAGAAAGTTTCTTTGCAAATCCCCTCAAATTTTGTAGCATGATGTTTTGTGTTAACAGTTGTTAAAATGCAAGTTATCGAGTGGAAAGCCTGGCAAGAGCATCTATGCTGAGCTTAGGCATCCTCCCTTTGGGTCCCTCAAAGTTAGGAGCTTTGCATTTTCCCTATAGCTGGGGCTGGGGCTGGGATTGTGGCTGGACCCAGGGCCAGTGTTGACATATAAAACAATTCTTTAGAAAACAGAGGGGATTTAGGAAGCTAAATGCAAAACTAGTAATGATTGGAAGAAATCTCATTTATGATAAACCAACTTGTAAGTACAAATTGGACCAAATCATTGAGCTACTTTCTTGAGCAGCCTTATTTTTATTCCCCCCAGTGCTGTGTCTGTACCTGCCTGGCATTCTGCTGGCCACGAAGGCATTCACGTGTACGTTCAGGTCTAAGCCTATTCTAATGGTTCACCTCATTCACAAATGGGGGTCTTCAGAGTCCAGCCCTCCTGAGGCCTTTGGGAAGCAGACAAAGGGATGAGAAGGAAGGCATTTTGTCACGAAGCTCTTAGTTAAGGCATCTTTGCTGGCTCTAATCCACCGTCCACACTTGCCACCAGAAGTGCCTTCCCAAAACACAGATCCAGTCATGTCACACTCATCTTTCTGGCACACTGCTCCAGCTTTCAAACAGTTCAAACTCAGGCCACCTGGTGTCTTATCATCTTTGCTTAGGTGGCCCCTTCTGCCTGGAAAAAACAGTCACCACAATGACAAAAGAAATCCCCAAGACCCATTTAGCTTTCAAGTCTCTGTTTTGGTGTTTTTTCTTTTGTGAACAATTCCATGATTTCCCACCTTTATCTTTACTTCTAAGATAGAACTAGGCTCCCTGTTTTTTATGTGTCACCAGAACACAGTGCTACCTATGGATTATACTGCAGGTAACTCTGCATACATGTGTGCACATGAATGAGCTGTATGTCAAGCTTGTTGTGGGCTGAGCCATATCTTCTTCCCATATGTTGTACAATGGAGGCTCTTAGAAGATGATAAATTAATCAGTTAAAGGAGCAAACACAAGAATCCCAGAAGAACCATGAGGTTTCCGGTTATCAGAAGATATCGTTTATTTTTGTGATTTCACCTATGCTCTAAACACTGATGATTTCCTCTCCGTCCTACACCTCTCTCCTGAGCTCCAGATTTGTATCTCCAATGCCAATTAGTCATCTCCACCTGGATGTTTCTTAAGCACCTCAAACGCAACATGCCCATGGCTTACCCCACAATCTCCCTCCCAGTGCCCAGTTTTCTTTTCCTGATCCCAGTGAATGTCATCACCAGTCACTTACACTCCAAATCCCGGAACCATCAACTTCAGTAAATATTTGTTGAGTGACTACCTTAGACCTTGCACTGGGAAAATATTTTGATATGCATTGCCTTATCTTTGGCTTTGGCTTTGTCTTCATACCAGCATTTCAGCCCTACTCTACCAATCCAACCTGACTTCGATCTGCTCACTTTGCTACAGAGTTCCCCTCCCCCTCCTCTCCTCTGGGCAGCAAATGTCCTAGTTAAAGTTCCAAAACCTGTCACTTATCATTGGAATCCACACAGAATAAAGTCCACATCCAGCTCATCATCTAGAGCTCTGCATGGTCTTCTCTGACCCAACTACCTAGCCTCTCCTTCGGTGCCCTCCTGCACCCCAGAGCTTCCATCTCCAACAATACTGATGGGCTAATTTGTTTTTGCAGGTCTTTCTCTACCATGGTGTCAGGCTGGAGACATTGTTCCATTTCCTGGGGGCCCTTTATCCTGTTCTATACTGTTTGAAATCCTACCCAACCTTAAGGTTCCCAATTTTTCAGTATCTCCTTGGATTTTAGTAATCACTGCTTCTCCTATACTTCCAGAGTGCTTGCTTTGTGTTATGGTGGTCACAGCCATCCTGGGAGGGCTTAGTGTGAGGTGCAAGAGGGAGCAGGCTCTCTCTCGAGTCAGTCTGTCTGGTTCTACTTCTTTTTTTTTTTTTTTTGTTTTGTTTTTTTTTTTTAACATTTTTTATTTATTTTTGGGACAGAGAGAGACAGAGCATGAACGGGCGAGGGGCAGAGAGAGAGGGAGACACAGAATCGGAAACAGGCTCCAGGCTCTGAGCCATCAGCCCAGAGCCCGACGCGGGGCTCGAACTCACGGACCGCGAGATCGTGACCTGGCTGAAGTCGGACGCTTAACCGACTGCGCCACCCAGGCGCCCCTGTCTGGTTCTACTTCTAATTTAGAACAGGACAATCCATCATTGGTCATAATCCCCATGATCTTTACTTATTATGCCTTGAATCTGTGGATGGAGAACACCCCAAACCAATGCACTTTTGGGAGCTTTGCTGCTTCACTTATTTAAAAATTAAAAAGTTATTGGAAACACATACATGTCCTGTGAAAACAAAACAAGCAAAGCAAAACTTTGGACGGAGTGTGGTAGCATCGCTGTGGGAGTTTCAAGGAAAGGGCAGGGAGTGGCCAGCTGGGTTAAGGAGGCTTAGATGGAGACAGTAATAACATCAGATGACCATGGCAGTGATAACATCAAGGCAGGCCCTAAGATAAGTGTCACATCATTTGTTGGGGGTGCATTAGGTAATTGTCCTACTTTGCCACAGCTGGTGTGAAGTGAAGTAAACTTGGCCGTGATTACTGTGTGAAAACATGGCGTGGAGCCAGTAGTAGGTAATGTTAACACTTTACCTGGAATCAGAGAATGATTAATTCAGGGTAAAGTTCAATAGGCTGAAGAAGCACATAGATAATAGAGCATAATTTGGGCCAAAACAACAACAAAAAATTTAACATTTTCTCAAATTTATTTTACCTCTTGAATTATATGGAAAATCACTTCCAAACTTTGATATTCTGGTAACGTGGCACTGCATGCTAAGTAACACTGATTTTTAAAGTCATTTACTCAATGGGAAGTAAAGCCAGCCAGGCCCTGTTTCTCACCTGAGGATGTTACATCATTTAGTTATGAGGGCAGTTGACATTCGCCCCGTCCCCCTGTCACCCCACCCAGGCAGCCTCTCCTTCCTCAGGGCTCTTGCCGCCTCATGAGCAAGCACATTATCCACTACAGCATTTCTCAGACTGTATTTAACTGGGTTTTCTGTTTCCCCTCGAGACTGAGGGCCCCTTGGGGATCTTCAGGCCATTTCTTAAATGTTTTTGTATTTTGCCTGAGATGAAATTCTAAGTTTTGTATTGCCTTTTTATAATTACCTTTACTTAGTGAGGCAAGAGAACAGAGTGAGAACCTGGAGGAAGAATGTGAGCCATTTCAACTGGAGTCCTCCCAGGCCAGGAAGGAATGAGAGGAAATCTGGGCATTAAACAAATGGAAGCATGGCAGCCCTCCCAGGAGGAGCGGGCACCTGCTGGGGAATGTCCTCACCGAGGAGGATGCTGACTGCATGAGGGCAAGTCAGGTTTTCACCAGGGAGAGCTGGTGAGGACTCCCAACTTGCATCAAACCATGCAGCTCCAAGCACCAGAGACTGAAGGGGAGAAAGAGGAATGCCTTCCCCAGAGTGGAGGACAGCAGTCCTCTTCTGGGTTGCTGGGCTGGCTGCCTTTTGCTGGAAGCAAAAGAGGGGCTCCTGATGCACTCTCCTGTCTGAGAAACACTGGCTTAAGAACATGGGATATGTTGTGAGGGTTCTGCCCCTCACCCCCACCAAGCAGGTGCCGGTGTCTCTTCACTGAGGAGACCAGACTTAGGGTCTACAGCCCTGTGTTTCATGCCGGCACCATTAGAAGCCGGCTGGGTCACCTGGAGTTATGAGCATGTTTTCCATTCCATGCTACTGAGCATGAACAATCCCTTCCTCTCCTCCTAGTGCTAGAAAGGAGATCTGAAAGCTGGCAGGGTGAAGGATGGGGAAGCACTTTGTGTTAGAATGTCTGATAGCCCACCATTAGCCTGTGAGCTAAGGCAAAGTCCTTAGTCTGCCTGCAAGGGGTCAGACACTAATTATCACTCATCAGCATCTTGACTCTTTCCTGAGAGACCCTATCTGAGAATGAGGTTTAAAAGGAAGAAAAAAAGAAAGGAGCCCTGAGGTCTAGACACTGATGGGGCAGGCTGCCCAGAAAACCAGGGATAAGGATATCACAGGTCATCTGTAAGAGTGAGGGAGGGAAGACAGAAGAGGAAGACCAGAGATATGGGGAGCATGGTGTTGGAAGGACAGATGGAAAGAAATAGAAAACCCTCCCTTGCCTCCGTTGGTTCCTGGGCTTGCCTTGTCCGAAAGGGAATAGATTCAGCCAGAGATCCCACCTGCTCTGGCTGACCGGGGAGCCTCACTCAGACAAGCAGACAACAGGTCTGGGAGTAGGGACAAAGCCTGAGGCCATAATGGCCTTTCTTTCCACTGAGAGCCAGAGTTAAGCTCATTTAAAGAGACTTGGTGGAGAGGGGGCTGTGCCAGAGAAAACAGACAAGCAAAACAGAACCTCACCCAAGACTGCAGGCTGAGAAAATGGACAGAGGAACATGGATTTCTTTCTGATATGGGGGCTTGGCCGTAAATGGCAAAACATGTAAAGGCCCTGTTGGGAAAACAGGTTACACAGAGAAGAGCATTTCCTTCAAGATCAGTTTGTCCTCAGCGTACATCGCATTTTTACCTCCTTGAACATGCAGCCCTTAAGTCAAGGTTTTTCAGCCTCAGCGACTATTGGCATTTGGGGCCAGATAGTACTTTCATGGGAGGGGGCTGTCCTATGCATTGTAGGGTGTTTTCGCAGCATCTGCCATCTCTACCTATTAGATGCCACTAGCACCCTCTCCCCAATGTGACAGTAAAAAATGTTTCCAGACATTTCTTTTTTAAAATATGTATTTATTTTTGGGAGTGTGCATGCAGGGGAAGGGCAGAGAGAGGAGGACAGAGGATCTGAAGTGGGCTCTGTGCTGACAGGCTGACAGCAACAAGCCCAATGTGGGGCTCGAACTCAAGAACTGTGAGCTCATGCCCTAGCTGAAGTCAGACATTCAACCAACTGAGCCACCCAGGCGCCCCTGTTTCCAGACATTTCTAGATGCCCATGGGGGTACAAAATCTCCCTTGTCTGGGAACAACTTGCTTAGATGTTCTAAAGGAGGATGTTTGTTTGTTACTTTGTTCAACGATTTCCTGGCCTCAGTTTTTCTTTTTTTCCATCCTTGGACTAAGTTTATAAACTCCATTTTCTGTAATTAATTTGTTCATTCATTCAATCAAGTTTCCTCATCATTAAAGGGGTAGTGGTAAAAAGAAAGGACATTTTGGAAGTTCAAATGAGACCGTGTTTGAGCAAATGGTAGATCAGCTGTGTCTTATTTAACTAATTAGCAGCATAATCAGTACATTTGGAAAATTATTAATGGAGGCAGCGTAGAATGCTTCACTGAAGCACTGAGTTTGGAATCAGAAAACCTGCGGCCCAGGCTCTGCCCACACATGTGGGCTTCGGCAACTTACCCTTGCCAAATGGGCTTCCTGTGGACATGTGTGGCACACCCACATGGGTATTGTCATCTTATTTTTCCACTTTACGAAGTTAGAAGCACATAGTATAAACTTTCCACTAGGAAGCTTTCTGCAGAATGGTTTGTGTCGGTCTCAGTAGTAATCTGCATTAAATGCATCAAACACAGGAGGGGTGATTTGTGTAGGTAAACCCAGAGAGACACACAGGTATAAAGGAACAAAGAATCAACCAGGTAGAAATTGCAAAAGTGATCCGTTTGCTGAATCATATGGGAAGAATCACATACATGCTTATCAGAAACACGAAAATAGGAAATACCTTTAGCAAATGACTGAAACAGAAAGCAATTAGCAAAAACCTAAATTTCACAAGAGGCTAGAACTGACTGACTTCATAGAAAATGCTCTAATAGTTATTTTTTAAAAAAGGGAGGTGGAAGGACCATCTGGTACATGAACCCCTGAGCAAGTTGCCTATATGCAAATTCACTTTAGAGGGATTGATTTTAGGCCAACTGGCTTTAGTTAAATTGTTTTCTTAGAAAGTTGCACTGCTCTGGTGATTCTGGGGTTACAGGAAAGTTTTTGGAGTAAAAAGAAACAGTGTAGGTGGATACAGGAAAAGTAAAATGAGGCAGTGTTAAAGGACAGGTTTCTTCCCAAAGCCTATATCCCTGCAGGCCTGGAACTTAACAAAGTGGAGACATGGCTGGCACTGACCCTCAGGGGAGGTCCCTGTGGCAAGAAGCCTTCCCCAACCAGCGTCTCCACCCTGGTGCTCAGTAACTCCTTGTCCTACTTCATTCTTCCTCACAGTACAGACCCCAGTCCAAGTTATGTATTTATTTGTTTATTTGCTTATTGTTGGTTTCCTGCACCCCATCCCCCTCAAGTAGCATACACATGCACACACACATATAAACACGTGCACACACACAGATGTTAACTCTTCAGTTACTAGTGTCTTCTCCAGAGCTTTTCCTTCCTGCTCCTTCAGAACCCTTAGGCACTGAATATTGTTTATTTGCTTATTTAGCATTAGATGTTGGGCTACTTATACCCTGACAGTTGATCCTCAGGACATGTCTGCCAGGTAGGGATCACATCGCATCTTTAAGAAGTTCACAGATCTAGTAGGGTGGGTTCAATGGATTCACAATAAATCATTTATTTTAGACATGAAGAATAAGGGGTTCAGAGAAGGATAGTAACATGCTGAAGATCACACAGTTAATAATGAGACTAGCAGGTATTTAAAGCAAGCAACTAAAATCGTTCTAAAATGCCTTAGTGCTTTAAAGGAGCAATAAGCATCAGGCAAAATATCCTTCAACTTCCACCAGGACCCACTGTGAACTTGGGGTCTGTTCCATGCCTGGGGACTGAAAAGAGGCATGGAAGGCCTGTGGAAGGTCATGTGACTTACCTGGTGAGGTGGGCGACATCTCAGGTCCCCAGCTCTGGGCTCCTGAACCCGGAGATGGTGCTTGAGAAGCTCTTTCCAATAGGAATATAAAGGAATTACATTAATGGGTATTTACCCAAAGAAAACGAAAACACTAATTTGAAAAGGTATCTGTACCCCTATGTTTATCGCAGTATTATTTGCAATAGCCAAGATATGGAAGCAGCCCGAGTGTCCCTTGATAGATGAATAAAGAAGATGTGGTATATACATACAATGGAATATTATTCAGCCATAAAAAAGAATGAAATCTAGCCATTTGTAACAACATGGATGGATCTAGAGGATATAATGTTAAATGAATTAAGTCAGTTAGAAAAAGACAAACACCATATGATTTCATTCATATGTGGAATTTAAGAAACAAAGCAAATGAACAAACTAAAAAAAAGAGACAAAAAGAAAAAACAGACTCAGAGAACAAACTGGTTGCCAGAGGGGAGGTGGGAGGGGGCTGGGTGAAATAGGTGAAGGGGATTAAAAGTACACTTATCCTGATGAGCACTGAGTAATGTATTTATTGAATTTTTAAATCACAATATTGTATACCTGAAACTAATATAACACCATGTTAATCATACTGGTTTTAATGGTTTTAAAACAAACAAATAATAAATAAATATTTAAAAAATATGCAATGTGATCTATAATTAATTTAGAATTTTCTAGTAGCCACATTTTAAAAAAAGGAAAAAGAAATAGGTAAAATTAATTTTTAACATATTTTATTTTACCCACTATATCCGAAATGTTACCATTTCAACGTGCCATTAGTGTAAAAATTAGTTATGTTGTATTTTACATTAGCTCTGATGTTAAAGTAAACCAAAATTTAATATTCGGTTCTTCAGTTGCTCCAGCCACATGGCAAGTGCTCCATAGCCACATGTGGCTGGTGATGGCGGTGATGGAGAGCACAGGGCTAGAAATATTTGGTGCTGGTGGCAGTGAGGAGGAGCTTCCCTCATGTGTCTCAGTGTGTAGTATCTCATTAAGGAATTTAAAGACTCTCCAACATGGCTGGACTCTCCAGGGTGGCTGGACTGTTTACACAGTGGCTGTGTCTCCAAAAACAGGACAGAAGCTGCATGCCTTTCATGATCCAGTCTCGAAAATCACATCGCGTTGCCTCTACTATATTACATTGTTGTCCATAAACTAAGTTTGATGGGAAAACAGCCATGCTCCTTTGTTTACATATTGTCGATGGCTGCTTTTGTACTATGGTGGCAAATTGAGTGGTTGCAGTGCAAAACCTAAAACATTTACTGTCTGGTCCTTGACAGGAAGAGTTTGCTAATCTCTTCTGTAGAACATCAAAATTTGAGATGGCATGATTTTTAAGTGGGTTTTTATTTATTTTTTTTTTAATTTTTTTTCAACGTTTATTTATTTTTGGGACAGAGAGAGACAAAGCATGAACGGGGGAGGGGCAGAGAGAGAGGGAGACACAGAATCGGAAACAGGCTCCAGGCTCTGAGCCATCAGCCCAGAGCCTGACGCGGGGCTCGAACTCAGGGACCGCGAGATCGTGACCTGGCTGAAGTTGGACGCTTAACCGACTGCGCCACCCAGGCGCCCCATTAAGTGGGTTTTTAAATGGCAGAATAAAGTTAAGATGGTGCCACCTTCTCATCTTGGAGATTAAATCAAAGCAGCAATGAAAACAAAAATCAGGCATATTTCCATATTCAACAAAAAAGGAAACATCTATAACCTCGAACCACAAACTATGAGGAAATGCAGTGGAGGTTGAGCAAGAGGAACCATGAGATGATGCGTGTGTCTGGATATCTCAGAGAAAGCTGGCAGAACAGAGTTCTCTAAAGTGGATGGCCCATCCTGAGGGGAAAAATCAACAATTTCTTATTTGGAACAATGGGGATATCATGAGCAGAGTGACAGCCGGAGGGCTCTTGAACTTGATTTGCCACCAGGGATTGTCAAAGGTAGACAGTGCTGTATCACAGACCCTGCCATATTGTAAGAAGAGTAGAGGAGAGAGATTCTCTACTGACAGCAGCACCCTCCAAATCCCCAAATTGACTGGAAGAGGTAAAAGCTAAAAACTTAACGCCATTCTTCATTTCTTCACAGGTGTAGTATATTAGTTTCCTAGTGCTGCCATAACAAATTTTCATAAACTTGGCAGCCTAAAACAGTAGGAATGTATTCTATCACAGTTTTGGAGGCCAGAAGTTTGAATTCAAGGTGTTGGCAGGGCTATGTTCCATCTGAAGTCTCTAGGGAAGAATCCTTCCTTGCCTCTCCCAGCCTCTGCTGGTCCTGCCGTTCCTTGGCTTGTCATAACTCCAGTCTTTGCCTACATCTTCACATGGCTTTGTTTCCCATGTCTCTATGGCTGTGCATCTTAACTTTCTCTCTCCTTTCTCTAATTAGGACACCAGTTATTGGATTTAGGGCCTACCCTAAATTCAGGATAATGTCATACCAAGACCCTTAACTTAATTAGATCTGCAAAGACCCTATTTCCAAACAAGGACACATTCACAGTACCAAGGTTTAGGATTTTGGGCATCTCTTTTTGGGAGACACAATTCAACCCACTCCTGAGAGTGTGGTGATTTTAATTTGTTTTTTAATGTTTATTTATTTTTTTTGAGAGAGACAGAGACAGAATGAGAGTGGGTTAGGGGCAGAGAGAGAGGGAGACACAGAATCCAAAGCAGGCTGCAGGCTCTGAGCTGTCAGCACAGAGCCCGACACGGGTCTCAAACCCAGGAGCCGAGAGATCATGACCTGAGCCGGTCTGATGCTCAACCGACTGAGCCACCCAGGTGCCCCGAGGGTGTGGTGATTTTAAAACATGGCCCCAAATTCTTTGAGATTCCTTTCTTCAGAGGGAGGAGTGTATGGCTTGTCTGTATGAATCTAGTGACCTACCCATTAAACAATAATTACTGATTCTTCCCTCCCTCCAACTCTTAGTAAACTTTATCTATGTCTCTATGAATTTACATGTTCTAGATACTTCATGTAAGTGTATCATATAATACTTTTTTTTACCTGGCTAATTTCACTTGACATAATGTCTTCAGTTTTCACCCACATTGTAGTATGCATTAGAACTTCATTCTTTTTTTATTATTATTAATGAAAAATATTCCTTTGTATGTATATACTACATCTTGTTTATCTGTTTGTCTACCTGTTGATGGACACTTAGGTTATTTCCACTTTTTGGCTATTGTGGATAACACTACTATGAACATTGGCAGACAAGTATCTGTTTGAGTCCCTGTTTTCAGGTGTATACCTATGAATGGAATGGCTGGTCCAATATGGTAATTTTTTGTTTAGTGTTTTGGAAGAACCAACAGACTTTTCCAGAGTAACTGCACCATTTTACATTCCCACCAGCAATGCACAGTGTTCCAATTTCTCCACATCCTCACCAGTACCTACTATTTAAAACATTTTTTTTATTATGAAATTTATTGTCAAATTGGTTTCCATACAATACCCAGTGCTCATCCCAACAGGTGCCCTCAATATGCATCACCCACCCACCCCTCCTTCCCACCCCCCATAAACCCTCAGTTTGTTCTCAGTTTTTAGGAGTCTCTTATGTTTTGGCTCCCTCCCTCTCTAACCATTTTTTTTCTTCGCCTCCCCCATGGTCTTCTGTTAAGTTTCTCAGGATCCACATAGGAGTGAAAACATACGGAATCTGTCCTTCTCTGTATGACTTATTTCACTTAGCATAACACTCTCCAATTCCATCCATGTTGCTACAAAAGGCCATATTTCATTCTTTCTCATTGCCACATAGTATTCCATTGTGTATAATCTTCTGCACAGCAAAGGAAACAATCAACAAAACTAAAAGGCAACCAACGGAATGGGAAAAGATATTTGCAAATGACATATCGGACAAAGGGCTAGTATCCAAAATCTATAAAGAGCTCACCAAACTCCACACCCGAGAAACAAATAATCCAGTGAAGAAATGGGCACAAAACATGAATAGACACTTCTCTAAAGAAGACATTCAGATGGCCAACAGGCACATGAAAAGATGCTCAACATCGCTCCTCATCAGGGAAATACAAATCAAAACCACACTCAGATACCGCCTCATGCCAGTCAGAGTGGCTAAAATGAACAAATCAGGAGACTAGAGATGCTGGAGAGGATGTGGAGAAACGGGAACCCTCTTGCACTGTTGGTGGGAATGCAAACTGGTGCAGCCACTCTGGAAAACAGTGTGGAGGTTCCTCAAAAAATTAAAAATAGACCTACCCTATGACCCAGCAGTAGCACTGCTAGGAATTTACCCAAGGGATACAGGAGTACTGATGCATAGGGGGCACTTGTACCCCAATGTTTATAGCAGCACTCTCAACAATAGCCAAATTATGGAAAGAGCCTAAATGTCCATCAATTGATGAATGGATAAAGAAATTGTGGTTTATATAGACAATGGAATAAAACATTTTAATTACAGCCATTCTAATAGTTGTATCTCATTGCGATTTTGATTTGTATTTCCCTAATGACTAGTGATGTGCAGAATCTTTTCATGTGTTTATTGACCATTTATAGATCTTCTTTGGGGACATGTCTTTTAAAAGCCTTTGCCCATTTTTTAATTGAGCTGCTTGCCTTTCTGTTCATAGGTTGTAGGTATTCCTTCTATATTCTGGATATTAACTAACCTCTTATCAAATACATGATTTGCAAAGATTTTTCCCCCTTGCCATGGTTGCCTTTTCATTCTGTTGATAGTGTCCTTTGATGCACAAAAGTTTTTAATTTTAATGGAGTCCAGTTTATCTATGTTTTTCTTTTGTTACCTGTGTAAACCACAGTATCAACTGTCTTGAGTTGTATAACAAGTGATGTCTTTCAGCTGAATTGTCCTCAATATTCCAATGCCTATAAGATGCATAATATCACCTGTTTTAGAGTCGATTTTTCTTCCTAGAGATAACCTGTGTGTGTGTGTGTGTGTGTGTGTGTGTGTGTGTGTGTGTGTGTGTGTGTATTTCCATCTTGGATGGGGACAAGAAGTTTGGACAATAAGGTATAGCAGTTGTGTGTATGTGTGTGCATTCAGATAAAAGCACATTATTCTGTGGATGCAGGTGGATTCTCCAAGTACCCCAGAAACACAGAAAGTCATCCTCTAACTTTGTGGACTTCAAATATAATTTTCTTTCCATGTTTAGGAAACAAAAGCACACTCACAAAGTACATCCAAGAACCTATGGAAAGATTTGGGTCCCAATTCCAGATACTCTTTCTTTCAGAATAGATTTAATTCATGGAAACTGCTGGAATATTGACTTAATCAGTATAAAAGTTTAAAGACAAACTTGACATGAGTCTCATGATTTCCTTAAATTCATATTTCCAAGTGATAGCAACATGGAAGCAGTGGTCTGAAAGAGCAGAATTGGAAAATATTTAAATAAGCCATTAGTCCTGCCAACTCAACACCAGGGCATCTTGACCGCACATTTGGAACTACAAGAAACAAGTCATAAACCTCTGAACTCTGGGAATGATTAAATTACATCTGGCATTAGAAGAGGCAGGGTGAGGTCCTTCAAGCTAGCCACAGCTGATCCTTGGAGTATGTTTCTAGCCTCTCTGGGAGGAAGCTAAATGGAGCCAATGAGCCTGAGTGGACATTTATCAACAGGAAGGGAAGGCCAAAGGTCATAAGAAAGGGTAACAGAAAACGGAAAAGAAGGGTATAGGACTAAAGTGTTGCCAAGGACAGCTTTGTACAAGGTGGAGTCTGATGGAGAAAGGAGGAAGAATAAAGCTTTTCTTTCTAGAACCACTCCAGCTAAGCATGAATGTGGATGTGAAAAACTGGAGCAGGAGAATCCAGAAATTCTGTTCTAGAAATCAGTACCTCTCCAACTTCAGTGTGCCTTCAAATGGCCAGAGGATCTTGTTAAAATGAGGATTCTGATGAAGTTGCTCTGGGGTAGGACTGACGTTCTGCATTCATAACTACTCCCAGGTGATTCGATATTGCTGCCCCCCCCCCCCACTTTAAGTAGCAAGGCTATACATTGAAGATAAGGTAGAAAAAGAAATGGAAGAAATGAAGGAAGGATGGAGGGATAGATACCCTAAGAGTTTCTCTGTGGATCACACCATGGGACTATCTAGATGAGGTCCTTAGTTTCTTCTGCAACTGAATCTCCTGAGTAGGGTCCACAACGGAATTCTTTCTTGTAAGAATTGTGGCTGTTGACTTCTCTTGAATCTGTGTAAAAAATGCAGAATGTGGTAGTAATGCAGAATGTGGAGTGGTTCATTTTCCTCATTTTGGGCTGGGAGACACCATGACTTCAGAGTAGGGAAACCTTGGGGGCAGAGACATCAGTTTTCCAGGGTAAGGACTGGAACAGAAGCAGCCACATGAAATCTAAGAGTATAAGGGAGCATATATAAACCATCTCTGGGAATGCCTAGAAAAATACTGTTTTGGTGAACCTTATAAAAGTTGAAAAATACACAGCCTTCTAAGGAACTACACTGTGCTGATTGGAGAGCCAGCATCAAGCTGTCTGTCCCAATAGCCCACAGAGAAGAGGGTGCAGAATCCATTGGCCTTCCCTCCCCCACGCCCCCACCCTTTCCCTGGTCCTAACCCAACACTGGAGAAGCTAGAAGAGGGTGGCTATGAGAACATCTGAAAGACTCTCTCTTTCTTTGATCTTAAATAGTTCTAAAATATGCTTTAACATATATTTCTTTTGCTATGAATCTGCATGTTTGTAATTCTTGCGAATTTTTATTGTTTATACTTTCTTATTGAGTTATAAGAGCTCTTTATATATATTAATACATTTAGGACTTTCTTGTATGTATATGTTTAAAGTTTTAGAACACATGGCCTGCAAGGATGCAAATACTACTTTTTGAACTTTAGTCCTGTGGATCACTAGTGTCCCATGGATACTACTGTTGCAGAACGAGCATGCAAACTGAGTGGTGCATTGAGAACAAATGGAGGTTAAATGGGACTACCACCAAATGGCTAATTAAAGGTCTCATGAATACTTATTTAGTGCCTCATGAAAATTAGATGGATCACATGCCTCATGAATATTAAGTGCCTACTTGGGCCTTCCATCCATTCCAGTCTGTTTTAGTACACATTTCTTCTACTTTTTTTTTTTTTTTTGAAAAATGTTTCTCACATGATACATATTTCTATACTTAGTTTTATTTATCCTCCTTACTTGTTTCTCTAAGGTTTTAATTGTAGAATTGACATTTTATTTTATTTTATTTTATTTTATTTTATTTTATTTTATTTTAGAGAGAGAGAAAGTGCAAGCTTGGGAGAGGGACAGAGAGAGAGAGAGAGAGAGAGAGAGAGAGAGAATCTTAAACTGAGCATGAAACCTGACATGGGGCTCAATCCCACAACCCTGGGATCACTACCTGAGCTAAAATCACGAGTCAGATGCTCAACTGACTGAGCCACACAGACACCCCTGAGTATTCTTTTCAAAAAATCACAAACATTTATTACTATTTATTACTCCCCAAGGCAGTTTGCAAAAACTGGGGAGGTGATATAAGAGGCACAGAGGTACAATTAGAAGTCTCCTTTCATAAACTGAAGTATTTCTCCCAATCTTGACCATGTTTGGGCCCCAGAGAGCATGGGTGGCAGGGGAAATCAGCCACATTTCTTCTCCTCAAGGCTGTGTAAAGCCCACATATCCAAGTGTGAGGAGAGCTTGCATGTTCTGACAGCAAGATGGGGGCTTCTTGGAGGCCAT
Organism: Puma concolor; assembly: GCF_028749965.1. NCBI lineage: Eukaryota > Metazoa > Chordata > Mammalia > Carnivora > Felidae > Puma > Puma concolor. The sequence goes on from NC_141669.1 coordinate 16,448,024, forward strand.
TGTGGGGCCATGGAAAGTATGATTGTTCAGGAATTGTAGTACAGTTGTGAATGGGACCGGCTTCTTATTGCACACACCTGTACTCTTGAGGTGGGACAGGAGTGGCTGGTGGGACTCGTGCTCTTATGTGTTAATTCCATACAAAGCAAAAACTAACTGAGATCAAAACTGGAAACATAAACAAATCCCATCTTCCAACATTTATGACATCCCATATAATTAATGCACAAAAGTGAAAACTTAAATTACCCTCATAAAATGAAAAGTTATTGGAATAAACTTTATTCCCTCCATTTAATAGGAATCATTAGGCTTTTACTTTACATGGAAAAGGGGGATCAAAGGCATTAAAGACCCATTATTTAAAGTCAAAACAATGTTTTATTGGGTTTCATCAATTAAAATAGATCAAGGTCTTTTCAAAGTTCAGAAACAAAAGTGAATAAGTTTAGGAAGAAGATGTAGCACGAAAGGGAAGAAAGTTAAAACACTAGAAGTTCTATACTTAAAATAATAGTTCTTTGCTCCTCCTCCAACTCTTGTGTTTGATAGAAAAACAGAGATAAATCGTTTTCATTAGCTAAGCATATTCTAATGTTCTGTTAGCTAAATGGAAATCTTATTATAGTCCCTGGTGGAATAATTTAAGCTAGTGTTCTTTATGTGGCTCTGCATATAAATATCTAACTTCAGAGTTTTAACCAAGATCCAAATCAAACAAAATTAGTTAATTTCATCTTTCAGTAAGACATTGTTCAACTAACACACAGGTGTACTCTTTGGAAAGAAGCCAGCTAGAAAATACTTGAAATTGACTACAGAGAAATTACTAGAATTTACTAAAGACCATAGGTTACAGTTTTAATTACTTAAAGAGCAATTTATTCAAATAGCCAGGAGGGGTTTTAATCTCAGCTGAAAATGTTTGGGTGGGTTCCATTTTAGTTTTACCTTATTCTAGAATCTGAATCTTGTGAGTTTTTTCCTCCCCAAAGTACCATATTGCTTTTTGGGTCATGCCAATAAATACAAAGTTCTTATTAGTTGAAATATGGGCAAACAAGAAATACTCACTCACTGTCTAGATACTCTTGATTCACATGTCTGAAGTACTTAGGATGAATGATACCCATGCCCCTTTGTTCTGCAAATAGAGCTGAAAGTCTCCAAAGATTAGCTTTTCTTGCAGTGCTTCCAATAATAATACTTGATTACACAAGGAGTTGATGTAATAATAGTTTCAGATAATAATAATGCCTAGCCCTTAAGCATTTGTCATCTTCGAAGTGTTTTAACCATTTAATCCTCAGCAAATCCCTGTGAAATGAGGAAGTCAGCAAGCAGTACATTATTCCCACTTCATAGTCTTGAACCCCAACCACGGAAGTGTGTTTGCTTACTCCTGTATCACTTGGATCCAGCTAGGGTGGATGAATTGTGAAAAATGTCTCTTTCACCATTTCGTTTTGTCTCCTATAAACCATGATGCTGGCAGAGGGCTGCTGTTCTCATTATTATTATTATTATTATTTATTTTTTAAAATTTTTTTTTACATTATAAGCATTAGCTCAATTATCTTAATGTCATAAAAATACCTTCTTTAGTATGAGTGAGACACAACTCCAAGGCCTCTGCCTCACTAGATTTGGAAATGTTGTTATTTGGTATTAGGGAAAGTCCCTTTGCTTGAAAGATAGTCTAGAAATAAGAGGAAACTTAAAGACTTAAAAGCATTTAAACTTCATCCAGATAAAAGAGTTTGGAATTTGAAACAAGATTATCCAGATTTTTTTTTTTTCAATGTTTATTTATTTTTGGGACAGAGAGAGACAGAGCATGAACGGGGGAGGGGCAGAGAGAGAGGGAGACACAGAATCAGAAACAGGCTCCAGGCTCTGAGCCATCAGCCCAGAGCCCGAAGCGGGGCTCGAACTCCCGGACCGCGAGATCGTGACCTGGCTGAAGTCGGACGCTTAACCGACTGCGCCACCCAGGCGCCCAAGATTATCCAGATTTGAGAGGAAAACACTTAAATATTTTTAATAAAATCGAGTGATTACTTGATTTTTAACAGCAAATTGAAAAAGGACAATAAAATGCAATCATTGTTTCTAATACCTGCTACTCTTCACTCTGCATTCAAAGCTCTACTTGAGGTTTGATTTAGAGAATTCCAAGGAATAGTTGCTATGTCAGCTGGGATAGAATAGGTTATATTGGGATAACAGATTAATCTCAGCATCTCAGTGGCTTAACACAACAAAGATTTACCCCTCATGCTACCTGTTCATTGTGAGTCAGCCAAGAGATTGGGTAGGAGAGGGGGCTCTGCTCCTGGCGTCCAGCCGATGGATGCTCCACCGTCTTGTTGCTATACCGATGTGGAACACATCTCATTTGCCAAAGCAGAAGAAAAGAGGAGCATAGAGAAATCACATGTGCTCTTCTATAATTGGATCTGAAAGTGACAAGTATCATTTATGACCAAAGTGCATTTACCAGATAGGCTAGAAGGAGAGCAAATGAACTGCATGGTTAGCATTATTGCCTCTGCCACATTTACTATGTGATCTTCATAATATTTTCTGTATACACAACATTTTTTATAGATACATACTATATAACATATATTTCATATCCTTATAGCACATTATGTATATAACATAGTATTTTGTGTATACACAATGTACATTACATGTATATAGATCTTATTTTACTTATATTTGTTATGGAAAATTGAATGAAAAGTAAAAATATGTATTTCCTTTCTAATTTCCATACCATTTCAGAGGAGCAATTCCATTGAGAAAACCGTTTGCCTCAATAGAAAATACAAAGAACAGTAAGAAACTAATTCTAATGTCTGTGCTATGGAACACTCTGCCTTCATCGCTGTAAGCCTGTTGAATGAAGAGCTTATCGTATAAGTTCTTTACATGTTCAACCAAACCCATATTACATATTACACTCCTGAAACAATTCTGACTACAGAATTTAAATGGCAGCAATGTTAGAGCACAGAGGGTGATATGGTGTGTCCTAACCATTCACCACATCCAGGCGAGATAAGCCAGGATTTGTTAATACTCTGGCTGCAGCATGCCATTTGCAAGCTCAGAGTCCCATATCAAAGGGATAGTAGCCTAAAACAATAACCTAAACATTATTTAATAGTGGTGGGGGCTTGGAGTAGTGGGATCTATTTTCTGGCCATTTGAAGGTTGGTCAAACCACTATAAGGAAGCATGGCTGAATATCTGTAGATGTTAACTGGACTTTGGTTTGCCTGGTTTTTAAGTTCACTCTAATTTTTGAGGTGTCTTGGATATTTTGCTCCAGGAAATGTAATTAAATGCGAGAAATCCAGGTGGCTAAGTAGAATGACCACATTTAGAGAGGGCTTAGTGAGTGCCAGGTATATTACTAGGTGTTTATAACATTATCTTATTTAATGTAGACCCCACAATGACTATTTGAGGTAGGTAACAAATCCATTTTACTGATAAAGAGATTAAGATCCAGACAATTTAAATAAACTTGCCCTAAGCCATAAGGCTGTAAGTTGCAGAAATATGACATGAATCCACATACATTTGTCACATACATTTGTGAGCTGACTGGATGAAAGGTCTTGCCTGATATACTGGGGTCCAGTTAGACTCGACTCCATCCTTACGCCTTTTGAGTGTCACTGATGTTCTGCAAGTGCACGTGGTCGAGGAAGGCTGGATGGCCCTCCTCCATCATAGTCTGTGAAAATAGGCTTAGCTTTCAGAGAAGCTAGAGAAAACCCAAGTTAGAAGCTCGCTATTCCCTGACAATGTATCTTTTGTGTATCAGTCATTTCTTCATTCTTAAAGTCTTCATATAATTCCTCTTCACTTTTCATATCTTCCTTGTATTTTTTCTTTCAGCTTGCTGTGCCTCTCTTCTGATCTGACACTTCATGCCTTTCATAAAAAAGCTGTTACTCTTATTCTTAAATCTGTTTCTCCTGTAGGAGACCAGTTTCTATTCCTTTCTGGTATGTCGCAGTGATATGCAGTTCTCCTAGTATAGGGCTGGTCTTTTCTCTGCTTTATCCATTCTCCTTCCCACAACATCCACTGGAGCACCCAGGAGGCCAACAGCTTCTCTGACAATGGTGTCCTTTGGCCCCTAGATTCTGTGTGGATTTTCCCTCTAGGAAAGAAGAACCAAAACTGAGCCCAGTGGGCAAGGATCTATCTGTGGCCCAATAGAGACTGATTTTTGCCATGTTCATTTCTGCAGTCTTCCTTGTTCCAGCCCACCTCTTAAGCACATCCAGGGGAACACACATCTTCCAAGATAACCAGAGGATAGATGCTTTCCCAGGAACATCTGTGGGAGCAGGCAAAAGAGAACTTAGCCCAAAGTAAAGCTGGAAGAGCAAATGCTTTGGAACCAGGACATCCTGCATTGGAATCCTGGCTCCAGGGACACTTATCACAGCCTCCAGAAAGCCCAAGTTGAAAGTAGTCTCAAGGTGTGCTCTGGTGTTTGCTATGACATAAGAGGAGTTTTACACCCAAGAAATTTGGGAAGTCTTTGAGTGCAGCAGGCAAGGCTCGATCCTGTTCTGAGCTACCCACCTACCACTCTGCCACCACATACCCTTGGCTCTCTGCCTATCAGATAGAGATCTGAAACTCATTCCCAGTGTGAAAACCAGGGGCACTCAGCATTGAAGTTCTTTTGCGGTGTTGTGTTTTAAGCAGGTGCATGTGAGAAATCCAATAAATGTATTTTATTGAATGAATGGACATTTCTCACAGGGGATTGTTTTGCAAAGAGGGACTTTCAGTGTAGGAAGCCTTGACAGGGCTTCTGAGAGCAAATGGGGAAGTGGGGGAGGGAAGGGGTGTCCATGCTTACTTGTGAGCTTCAGCCACCAGGTACGTCGGATCTGCCAGGGAGCCCCAGGGATGATGCCATAATTTCCTGAAAAAGAACTCTAGAATGGGGTGTTTTATATTCCTTTTCCCAGGGGTTTATTCATACAGTTGTACCCAGACCACGATGGTGGCTCTTGCTTCCTTTTCCCTTTGTTCCTCCCTTGGGCTAGCACAGACGCTTGCCATCTGAAGAACTGGGGTGACTGTGAGCTAGGTCCAGCCTCCAGCCCAGTACTAGCCCTCACACCCTCCCTCAGTGCAGACCCCGGACTTTTTGGGTTTTCTGTCCCTCAGAGTCCTGTGAAAGGTCTGGTATTTGAGATGTGTTCAGACACTGAGAAGCAGAGGTTAGGGTCCCATGGCTGCAGGTCTGAAGAACTTTAATTAGAGGCTTCTCCAGACCACCCGCCTGCCAGCCTCTCTAAGGCCCTGATGTCTGTATCCCAGAAGGGTCCTCACCGCTGTGGGTGGCAAACCACAGCAGGACGCCTGAAGGTAGTCAAGTGGGCCTGAGGAGGCCCTCAGACCTCAGCTGGTTTTAATCCCATAAAACTGAAACTTAATATATGAGGGAGGCAAGATAAAAAAAAATGCTTTTGTGCTGCATCAGTGTTCCATGTTGGCCTCCAAATCCCATTGGGTCAGATTCAACCACAATAATGATGATGATGGTAATAGTACTAACAGCAATCACAACAACCATGGGATGATAAAAGAGAAAAGCAGAAACCAAAGGGGGGATCCTGCCACTGGCAGTGCCTGGTGTGTGTTGTCCTGGTTGATTGAACAGGAAGCCCAAGTAATGGGTCCCAGTGACTGCAGGTCCCTCCAGTCCCAGCAGCTCTGCTGGGGGTGCTGCTAACCTGGGGTCATCCTTAGGCCTGTGTCTGGTTGCCCAAAGCCGAGCCTGGGGGTCCAGTCAGAATTCTGTTGGCTTCTCCCCAGCTATGGTGGCCTGACATCCTGGCCTCTGGGCTGAGGAGCACTTGTCTATGTGTCCTCCTAAAGATACTTTAGCAGCTGGAGTCAGGACGAGAGCAAGTGACCACGAGTAGAAGACTCATCCCCTTTTGTTACTTGATGAACTCGGTATGAAAAATAGGGGACCTTTCATATATCTCTAGGTGAGTGCTTTCGCCAGCTTTACCACAGTGGTCTTGAGCTTTCCACTGCCCCACTCGTAGGCTGCCTTATGGTGGCCCCAGGGGAGGCTGACTTCCCTGTGCAACTATCACCACCATTGTCCACTCTGAGTCACTGTAGTCTGGCCTATGGCACTACTCTTGCTGAGCCTGTGAGCAGCCTCCTGATCAGTGAATCCAGTGGATACCCACTCAGGCCTTGTCTATCTGGCCTCCTTGGGGCATGTGACACGTGGCACCAGTGCATCCTTTTGTCATGACTGATGCGTTTTACCCCTTTCATTCCCTCCAACCTTCTAGCCATACCACTGTCCGTGGTAGGACCCTATTCCTCTGCCTCGGATACCGCAGCTCCTTGAGAACCCAGCTGCAGCTCTCTGTTCTTCAAACCACTTGTGAACAATCTCTTGGTTCTTCGGCCAGATCCCCGCAGTGAAGGCTACAATGGGCCTAGCGCAACTGAGAGAGGCTCAAGAGAGTACTATGCAATCAATCCTACCTCAGAGGATCTTCTCCAGCATCCATATCCCAAAGCTGCAGGTGAAGCATGTCTGGTTCAAACTGGACAAGTTGGGAGTTTTGGTGACTGAATGCATAGACTATGGATAAGTTAATTTTATAGTTCTTAAGAAGCAAAGAAGAAATCCCCAACTAACGACAGGCAAAACAGATGACCTATATATATGGGAAAATCTGTTGTCCTCCTATCTTTGAACCGTCCTCAAAACTCTCCCTAATTCCTATAAGTAAGAGGCTTGGTTCTCTAGCTACTTTGTAATCCACTGTTCTGGAAAACAGGAGGAGGAGATCACTGTGTTCAGGGAAGTGCAGAGCAAAAGTGAAGACTTTCTTTTTTTTTTTTTTTTAACGTTTATTTATTTTTGAGACAGAGAGAGACAGAGCATGAATGGGGGAGGGTCAGAGAGAGAGGTAGACACAGAATCCGAAACAGGCTCCAGGCTCTGAGCGGTCAGCACAGAGCCTGATGCAGGGCTCGAACTCACGGACTGCGAGATCATGACCTGAGCTGAAGTCGTACGCTTAACCAACTGAGCCACCCAGGCGCCCCTAAAGTGAAGACTTTCAACAGCCTAGAGGGGAGGGGAAGGAGGCCAAAGGACAAATGTGGGCAGGAGTAGGAGCTGAGGAAAGGCCCATAGAGCTCCACTTGTTTCTTTTCTAAATTGAACAATAACCGATATTAATACAGCCATACAATGACTGAGAATACATAGGTCCTGTCACAAGTGGAGATCTTTGTAGAACGAGGGTGGGCCTACAAGAGTTCTTCTCTGGGATTGGCTGACTCAGGGCCTTGCGACTGAACAGCCAGCAACAGTTTGCCAATGCCAGAGCACCGTGGCTACAGTCAGCCAGCCTGGCAATAACTGTTGGCATCTTAGGGAAGGATTTTTGAGGGTTTAGAATCCTTACAATTATAACTGTTGTATGGTTAGGTCCAATGGGGAATAGGAAAATCAAAACTCCTGGGAATGACTGATGGTTCTCTGGATAGTTCCTGCTCCTCTTCCCCTCTCTGTGAGGTCTTCTTATCCCTGACAGAGTGAACTTCACAACCCCTCCTCTGTGTCCCCTCTGTATGCCCTTCTGCCATTTAATTTCTTTGCATCTGCCATAATCATCTGTTAACCTCTGCCTCAGCCACTGGATTGTATGTTCGCTGAGGTCGGTACATCTATTTCTGATGCCTACCATTGTTCAGGGCATACAGAAAGTCCTCAGGTAATTTTGGATAGACAAATGAATGAGTGATGAATGAAAAAATCAATGAATGAAGATTTGAAGTGACTGGTTTTCAGAGGCAGATTGGGAAATCATTCCCTAGCAATGGACAGACATTTTTGGGTGTTTGTAAAGCCTTAGATGGTTGATAATGGAGCACAAGAAGCATGCCAACCAGGAAAGACATGGGGATTGTGTCATCAGGGCCTTGGAGAAGGAGCATGTTTTAGTTCATTAAATGTTCCCTATGAAATATCAGGATGACATAAAATACTGGGCCTTCCCTAGGTGAGAACCTCTTTCTAATTTATGGCCTACATACAACTAAACATTGAGCTGGACAGGCAAACTTGTGCTTGCTTTTTTTCTGTATTATTCTGAATAATTTTTCTATTCCCCCCACTACTACCTCAGGAGATTGACTTAAGGAGCGTGTCTCAGATAAAAGCATCCTTACAATCTAACGAATTCACTACAAAACATTTTAAAAATGATTACAGGTTTTAGTCGATGAGTATGGCCAATGTTGGTTTTCTTATCCTGGATCAGCCTATTACCAGGTCTGAGAGCCCAGCATTGCCAATGTAGCATCCTCTCCATGATACCAAAGGGTTAGAGTGCTGACCCCTGGATGGAGCAAACATTAGATCTATCAATTGTTATCACACCAGTTGTTTTAGAAAAGCCCTTTTCTCCAACCCTATGATGACAGGGAACTTGTACCATTTTATGTATAAAAGAAGGAGGCCCCAGCAAAGGGGAGAAGGCATTCAAGTTCTGTGTGTGCTGGGGCAGAACAAGAAAAGTATTGTTGAGGAGAAAAGGCAAAGTCCCCGCTGAAGTGAAACCCTATCAACCTGCCTCTGAGAGCTGAAGGCTTTTCTGGAGCAGGAGAAGGAAATAGAGCCCAGCTCCCTCAAGCCTGGTGGGCTGCTTAGCACCCCAAGTTGGAAGATCTGGGGCTGGGACATCCTCACCGCGTTTGCATTATTTCATTAAGCTGTTGACAAATAAACACATGGAAACAATCCATAGCCGGGTGCTGATTACATTTTCCTTCAAAGGCATGGCAGGCCCTGTGTCTTCTGTGAAAAATTATCTTAATCCTTCATTGACATTGAACCCACCCTCACATTTTCCAAAATTTCTTAGTCATGCTTTTCAAAGGGTTTGATTGCTGTCCCTTCTAAATGATTTTGCACAGTGTTCACCTCTCTCTCGTCTTCTATCCTGGAGGAACTTGAGGCCAGATGACAGCTGAGCTGACCACCAGCATCATCATCCTTACAATAGACGCTGCCTCCTGTGTGGTGGCGCACTAAGTAACCCTACCATCTGGGCCCATTCTGCACAGCCAGAGTACATTCTTCCTTCTTGGTTATGTGTGTAAAACCAGAACCTTCTCAACCAGATCATAAACACTCTGCAGTTCAGTGTCTCCCACCTTCCGTAACACTGCTGGATTTTCATTCATTGATTGATGGTCTAGCAACCTCAGGAGTATATACTGAACTAATTTCTCTTGTGTGCATTCATAATGGTACCAGTTCTCTACCATCCTTGGAAAAATGGGGGAATAGTCATATAGTAATTTTTCATGTTCTGTGGTTCAGATGATACTAGAAAGCTCCTCAGTTGAACAGTTCACTTCCATAGCATGAACGGCAGCCTACAATCAGGTCAACTTGGCAACCTGCTCAGCAGTGTTCCCCTGGGTCATTGTGAGTGAGGGAAGGAGGTTTCTTGGAGGTTTATCGTAACTTTTTTATATAGGCTTTCCTTAGAGAGAGCATATCTGCTCAACTTGACAGTCTGTTTATGCACAGGCCTCCTGATACACCACGTACTAGTTAAAATGTCCAATATGGAAAGTATTATAACAGCTATGCAACCACCTTTGATTAGAAGCAGCTTTGGCTTCAGATGTGATCAGGGTTAACAGAAAATTGGGCATGTGCAGAGGCTGGCTTAACGACTTTAGTCTTTGCTCTCCTCTTGTTTATCATTTGGTAACCTTGGGAGGCGATTTCTAAAGTTCTGTGTTCCCTATAGAGTGTCCCGTGGTGTTGACATTGAGGAGCGCAGATATAGAACACGTGAAAACCATTTATAGTAGCAACTAAGCTTTTGGGCATAGAACTTTTTGAACGTTTTGTTCTCAAGCTTTGGCTCATTACCTGAGAGGTGGAGATCCCTTCTTTAACAAAAACAACAGACCAACATAAACCAAGTACTCAGACAGCTAATGTCTGATTACCTTGGTGTTTTCTATTTTGAATTTCTTAACTACCCATGATTATTAAGTATAGAGCCATGCCCTCCAACAGGTTCCCTTGAAATCTTACCTAAAACACAACATGGTTTTTTTTTGTAATGAAAAGTAGCCGGCTCCCATTCAGAGTCATGAGGTTGGTGTGAGGCTTAAAAGTGTGTGGCCAGGGTGGGGAAGGGGCGTGGGTGGGGCGCGGGGCTTGTCCGGCTGGAATGCAGCCCTCCTCTGCTTGCCAGGCCTTGCTCTCTGGTCCTAGACTGTGTCAGTGCAGAGGATAGGACATCTTTTTGTAACTTGTCATCTCAGAGGGGCACCCTTTTGGCCAGAAGCATTGCAAGGTGTGTCTGCCACGTTCCTGTGGATGCCTGCTTTTCCCTGCCCTCAGCCTCCAGATGACACTGGGGCTTCGCTACTGCTGAGGAGAGACCAGAAATAGAGGAATTTCACATCTAATGCCATCTCGCCCAAGTGCCTGATCTCTCCCACTTCTTTTCAGCTTCTTCAGTAATAATCCCACGCACAAATTCAGCAAACATGAAGGATTTTCTCGCATATCCATATCCTATACGTACGAATGGGATGTATAACATGGCAACATTATGACTTATGTGGTTTTTTTTTTCTCCCTGTAGTTATCTATTTGGCCCTTCCCTCCCCACTCAGCCAATTTAAACAACTAGGCTGTGCTGTGCTCAGTGCCTCAGGAAAGGCATGGGAAAAGCAGGAAACAGAGAAGGGGAAGGCTTGTCTTCACATATGCTTCCAGAAGCCGATGCTCTTTTTTTAAGTTTATTTATATATTAGAGACAGGGTGTGTGCAAGTGGGGGAGGGGCAGAGGGGGAGAGAGAATCCCAAGCAGGTTCCACACTGTCAGTGCAGAGCCCAACACGAACCGACATCATGATCTGAGCTGAAATCAAGAGTTGGACACTTAACTGACTGAGCCACCCGGGCACCCCGAGAAGCTGATACTCTTTTTTTTTTTTTTTTAAGTTTATTTATTTATTTTGAAAGAGAGAGAGAGAGAGAGCATGAGCTGGAAAGGGGCAGAGAGGGAGAGAGCGAGAATTCCAAGCAGGATCCTTTCTGTCAGCATAGAGCTGATGAGAGGCTCAAACTCACAAGCTGTGAGATCATGACCTGAGCTGAAATCAAGAGCCAGACATTTAACGGACTCAGCCACCTAGGTCTCCTGAGAAGCTGATACTGTTAAGGGAGAAGCAAGGCCTCCGTATGAAAATTAGATGAGATGGACATCCTCAATAAGAGCAGAGATGACCACTCCTGTCCTTTTTAGGAAGGGCCCTCCTGGGTGAGGGAAGGTTGATAGAGAGTTCTGTGCTCTACCTGTTGGCAATTCCATCTGGGAAGACTCTCCTGCTCCAACAGGGCATAAAATGAGTCCTGTGCCTTCATGGGCAGCACAACAAAGCTAATGGAATAGTCAGATCTAAAGGATTTCTGCCTGGAATGAGGGGTCCTGCTGAGCACTTGTGTGGACTGAAACCTGATGACCAGCAGGGAGGATGCCTGCATGGCCTCTAAGTGACCTTCCACCCCATCCCCTAGCCCTAAGTGGGCTTCCTGGAATACACAGTGCTGGAGAAAATAGGAGCTTGAGACCAAGCTTCTGCCGCCCCTGTGCAGTGGGATTCAAACATGAAGTCATAGAAAAACAGGTGAATTTCACACCTGAGTGGTGAGCAAGGATCCAAACCTGCTGTAGGATCTGTATAAACCAGACTTTCCCCCACCTTTCCTTTCTGCCTCACTCCACCCACACCTCTACCCATTGTTCCATAATTCTTTCCCACACCCACGTTCTGGGGAGGAAACCCACTAGAGCTGTGGGGCTGCCTAGGGGCGGTTGGGGTGAGGGGCTACATGGCCGAGCCCAGGTGCTAGTGAATGTGATGCTAGCATGACAAAAGCATCCGGGAGTGTCCACTCACTTGTCTTCACACACACCCTCACCCTGTGGCCAGAGGAAGATGCCAGCTCATGTTTGAGCCTCAAGCAAGGAGTTCTGTCCCTGTTCTGTCTCCTGAGAGTCCAGCCCTGTCTTCAGAATCTGGGTGAGAAGGGCTTTTGCTACCTGGGATCCAGGTCTGCCTCTCTGACTTTTGAAGGAGGCATGCTCACAGCACAGCAGGGCTGCATGGCTGGCGGGGCTGGCACACCCCAGCCATGACAGGTGTGAGCCAGTGAGCTCTGTGCCACCGAGATCCTGGTCCTGGCTCTAGCAGGGCTTGCCGTGTGACCACAGCACTTGCCCAAGCTTCTCCAAGTCCCTGATTCCTCCCTGGGAAATGAGGAGACTGGATTAGAATGATCTGTAAGGTTCTTCTAGCTCTTTGGTATTTATGACAGTTGCTGCCATTTCCCATTTCCCTGATTTGGGGCAGCAGTTCAGTTCTTTTATAAACCTGACGGAGTTTCTGTCCCTTTTGTATGCCTGGACCTTGAGAGGGCTCCTTCCCCATCCCCACTAGTGATGACAACAGCAACATTTCTCAGGTGAACAGGGCTTTCTAGTTTAAAACAATAGTGTCACATTAATTGATATCGTTCAGTATTCGGGACCTGCCATCATGAGTCCCTCTTGTACTTCTCGTTCTGGTTATCTGCCTCTTTGGTGATTGATTGCCTTTCTATTTCTTTTGCTCAGCTTGGAAGGCTTCTGAGTGTGCCCAGTGCCAGCTCCTGCACATGTCTACTGTCTTCTCAGAGATACCCCATGCACACCTCCATGCCTGTTTATAGTGACCAAAGCAAATGGCTTTCATCACACTTTAGTTTTTTTCATTTTAATTCCAGTGTAGTTAACATACAGTGTTATATTAGTTTCAGGTGTACAATATAGTGATTCCACAGTTCTATACATTACTCAGTGCTTATCATGTTAAGTGTACTTTGAATCCCCATCACCTAGTTGACCCATCCTCCACCTACCTCCCCTCTGGTAACCCTCTGTCCTCTATAGTTAAGAGTATACTTAAGAGTCACCTGGGTGGCTCAGTCGGTTAAGCATCTGGCTTCAGTGCAAGTCATGATCTCACACATTGTGAGTTCCAGCCCCGCATCGGGCTCTGTGCTGACAGCTCAGAGGCTGGCACCTGCTTCAGATTCTGTGTCTCCCCTTCTCTCGGCCCCTCCCCCACTTACACTCTGTCTCTCTCTCAAAAATAGATGAACATTTAAAAAAAGAGTTTGTTTTTTGGTTTGTCTCTTTTTTTCTTTGTTCATTTGTTTTGTTTCCTAATTCCACATGAGTGAAATCATATGGTATTTGTCTTTCTCTAACTTATTTTGCTTAGAATTATACTCTCTAGATACATTCATGTTATTGCAAATGACAAGATTTCATTTTTTATGGCTAATATCCCCTTGAGAGTGAGCAAGCTCGAGTGGGGAAGAGGGGCAGAGGAAGAGAGAGAGAGACAGAGAAAAGAGAGAATCTCAAGTAGGCTCCATGCTCAGTACAGAGCTCGACACGGGGCTCAATCCCACAACTCTAGGATCATGACCTGACCTGAAGTAAAAAGTCAGATGCTCTACAAATTGGCAAAGAAGAAGTCAAACTTTCATTCCTCGCAGAGGACACGATACTCTACATAGAAAACCCGAAAGACTATGTCTAAAAGCTGCTAGAACTGATACATGAATTAGCAAAGTCGCAGGATACAAAATTAATGTACAGAAATCGGTTTAATTTCTATACACCAATGATGAAGCAACAGAAAGAGAAATCAAGAAATTGATCCCATTTACAATCAATCCCATTTACCAAGAACCATAAAATATGTAGGAATAAACCTAACCAAAGATGTAAAAGATCTGTATGCTGAAAACTATAGAAAACTTATGAAAGAAATTGAAGAAGACATAAATAAATAGAAAAACATTCCATTCTCATGGATTGGAAGAATAAATATTGTTAAAATGTCAATACTACCCAAAGCAAACTACACATTCAATGCAATCCCAATCAAAATTACACTGGCATTCCTCCTAGAGCTAGAACAAACAATCCTAAAATTTGTATGGAACCACAAAAGAGCTCGAATAGCCAAAGTAATGTTGAAAAAGAAAACCAAAGTGAGAGGCATCACAATCCCAGACTTTAGCCTCTACTACAAAGCTGTAATCATCAATATAGTATGGTATTGGCACAAAAACAGTCACATAGACCAATGGAATAGAATAAAGACCCCAGAATTGGACCCACAAATGTATGGCCAACTAATCTTTGACAAAGCAGGAAAGAGTATCCAATGGACAAAAGACAGTCTCTTCAGCAAATTGTGCTGGGAGAACTGGACAGAAACATGCAGAAGAATGAAACTGAACCACTTTCTTACACCATATACAAAAATGAACTCAAAATGGATGAAAGACCTAAATGTGAGACAGGAAACCATCAAAACCCTAGAGGAGAAAACAGGCAACAACCTCTTTGACCTTAGCCGCAGCAACTTCTTACTCAATATGTCTCCAAAGGCAAGGGAAGTAAGGCAAAAATGAACTATTGGGACCCCTCAAGATAAAGAGCTCAGCACAGCAAAGGAAATAATCAACAAAATTAACAGGCGACTGATGGAATGGGGGAAGATATTTGCAAACGACATATTGGATAAAGAGTATCCAAAATCTATAAAGAACTTACCAAACTCAACACCGAAAAAACAAATAATCCAGTGAAGAAATGGGCAAAAGACATGAATAGACACTTTTCCAAAGATGTCCAGATGGCCAACAGACACATGAAAAGATGCTCAACATCACTTATCATCAGGGAAATACAAATCAAAACTACATTGAGATACCACCTCACACTGGTAAGAGTGGCTAAAATGAACAAATCAGGAGACTATAGATGCTGGAGAGGATGTGGAGAAATGGGAACCCTCTTGCACTGTTGGTGGGAATGCAAAATGGTGCAGCCACTCTTGAAAACAGTGTGGAGGTTCTTAAAAAAATTAAAAATAGATCTACCCTATGACCCAGCAATAGCACCGGTAGGAATTTACCCAAGGGATACAGGAGTGCTGGTTCATAGGGGCCCCTGTACCCCAATGTTTATTGCAATGCTTTCAACAATAGCCAAATTATGGAAAGAGCCTAAATGTCCATCAACTGATGAGTGGATAAAGAAGATGTGGTTTGTATATACAATGGAATACTACTTGGCAATGAGAAAGAATGAAATCTTGCCATTTGCAACAATGTGGATGGAAATGGAGGGTATTATGCTAAGTGAAATAAATGAGTCAGAGAAAGACAGATATATGTTTCCACTCATATGTGAAATTTGAGAAACTTAACAGAAGACCATGGGGGAAGGAAAGGGGAAAAAATAGTTTTAAACAGAGAGGGAGGCAAACCATAAGAGATACTCAAATACAGAGAACAAACTGAGAGTTGAAGGGGGTGCAGGGGAGAGGGGAAAATGGGTGATGGGCATTGAGGAGGGCACTTGTTGGGATGAGCACTGGGTGTTGTATGTAAGTGATGAATCATGGGAATCTACTCCTGGAGCCAAGAGCACACCGTATACACTGTATGTTAGCTAACTTGATAATAAATTATATTAAAGCAAATAAATAAATAAAATAAAAAGAATCCTGTAAATAAATTTTTAAAAAGTTGGATGCTCAACCTACGGAGACACCTAGGTGCCCCACCACATCATGTTTATCCATTCATCTATCAATAGACACTTGGGCTGCGTTCATATCTTGGCTATTATAAATAATGCTACAGTAAACATGGGGGTGTGTATATCTTTTCAAATGAGTGATTTAATATTCTTTGGGTAAATACCCAGTAATGGAATTACTGGATCATATGGTAGTTCTACTTTTAATTTTTTGAGGAAGCTCCACACTGTTTTCCACAGTGGCTGCACCAGTTTGCATTCCTAACCATAGTGCATGAGGATTCCTTCTTCACATCCTCACCAACACTTGTTGTTTCTTGTGGTTTTGATTTGTATTTTCCTGATTAGTGATGTTGAGCATCTTTACATGTGTCTGTTGGCCATCTGTATGTCTTCTTTGGAGAAATGTCTGTTCATGTCTTCTGCCCATTTCTAATTGAATTAATTTGTTTGGGGGTGTTGAGTTGTGTAAGTTCCTTATATATTTTGGATACGAACACCTTATTGGATATGTCATTTGCAAATATCTTCTCTCATTCAATAGGTTGCCTTTTAGTTTTGTTGATTGTTTCCTTTACTGTGTAGAAGTTTTTTATTTTGGTGTAGTCCCAATAGTTTATTTTTGCTTTTGTTTCCCTTGCCTCAGGAAACATATCTAGAAAGGTGTTGCTATGGCTGATGTCAGAGAAATTACTGCCTGTGTTATTTTCTAGGATTTTTATGGTTTCAGGTCTAACATTTAGGTCTTCAATCCATTTTGAGTTTATTTTTGTGTATGGTGTAAGAGAGTGGTCCAGTTTTTTTGCATGTGGCTTTCTAGTTTTCTCAACATCATCTGTTGAAGAGACTATCTTTTCCCATTGCATATTTTGCCTCCAATGTCAAAGATTAATTGGCCATGTAATTGTGGGTTTATTTTGGGGCTCTCTGTTCTGTTCCATTGATCTATGTGTCTGTTTATGTGCCAGTACCATACTGTTTTTGTGCCAGTACCATACTGTTTTGATTACTACAGCTTTGTAGTTTATCTTGAAATCTAAGATTGGGATACTTCCAATTTTGTTCCTTTTTTTCAAGATTGCTTTGGGTCTTTCATGGTTCCATACAAATATTAAGATTGTTCTAGCCCTGTGAAAAATGCTTTTTGTATTTTGATAGGGATTCCATTAAATCTGTAGATTGCTTTGGGTACTATAAATATTTTAATTATATTTATTCTCCCAGCCCATGAGCATGGAATATCTTTTCTCTTTGTTTGTATCATCTTCAATTTCTTTCAATTTTGACCACACTTAAATAGCACTTTATGTTTCCATTTATGTGAAGAATCTACTGTTATTCTGAGAAAAAGTGCCACAAAATGCCAAATTTCGGTATTTTAGAAAGTTTCACACAGCCATTTAGAAAGTTTGTCTCCCTAAATGGAACACTGCTAGGGTTTGACATATACTCTGCCAGTCTTTTCTCCATACAAATGTACTCTGCACCTCATCACCTCCACTTGTTTAAGTCTCCTCCTAAGATTGAGAGATTCAAGTATTTTTATTTTTTGACTGTCTAACTCAAGGCTGGATAGGGGATAAACCTTGTTCCATAATAAAGAAAAGGAGACAAGTTAGCAGGAGATTCACCTATTCAGACTGCTTTTTAGTATTTTTAGCTTCCTCTCCCCTCTCCTCCTCCATCTTCAGTGTTTGAAGCTTCTCTTCTGCTCCATTAAGATAGGGAACAATCGGGGCGCCTGGGTGGCGCAGTCGGTTAAGCGTCCGACTTCAGCCAGGTCACGATCTCGCGGTCCGTGAGTTCGAGCCCCGCGTCGGGCTCTGGGCTGATGGCTCAGAGCCTGGAGCCTGTTTCTGATTCTGTGTCTCCCTCCCTCTCTGCCCCTCCCCCGTTCATGCTCTGTCTCTCTCTGTCCCAAAAATAAAATAAACGTTAAAAAAAAAAAAAATTAAAGATAGGGAACAATCTACACAAACAAGGTGCACATCTGGTCCTGACCATTTCCTTTTGTCAGAGATTAAATTTGGAAATCTTCACTAAGATGAGTCTTTGGCTCCCATAGCAGGCCCTTCTTGTTTTCCTGCCTCTCCATTTCTCCTGTGCCCCAGGTCAGCAGAGGGGAAGTACTATTTCATATTACCTTGAGCAGGACTATCTCCTGGCTAGAAGCAGTCATCTGCCTGGGTGTTGGAATAGAGACAGGGACAGAGTAGGGTGGCATTAGGTAGAGAAGAATGCCTATGTTTCCTTAGCCATTTTCCCACCTATTGTGTCCTTAGGGTTTCTGGCTTTGTATGGCTGCTTCTAACCATTCAGGTGTGTGTGAACTTTGCATTTAACAAAGAATTTGTTTTCCTATTTCCTCATCGGAACCTCATAATGCCCTTTGAGCTGGGCTGGGCAGAGTGAAGTTCAAGTGGTGGTGGCTTGGCTGAGGCACCTCAATGGAAGAGATAGGACCTGCTACACATACTCCCTGACTCTCAGGGCCCATGGCCCAAGAGCAGTTGGCTAGCAGTTTATCCCTGAGGCTGTGAACCAGGCCTACAGCTGCTACAGATATGGAGCACAGGGAAATTGGGTGATAACTGGCTCTTTTCTATCCTGGAGCCCTTTCCAAGATTCAGTGTTTCTGTGTGGCTGGGCCTCTTAGGGGGAGAAGTGTCTTGGGGTTCTGGGGTATAGTTGAATCCCCCCTGGGTGGAGTTAAGAGCACCTTCACTAGGTAACTTTGAACTTTGCACCAGATCATCCGAGTTAGGACTGTTTATGCATCCTCTGAAAGATTGGTGTGCTCACAGAGTCATATCACCATTGCAGGTATGGACTCAATCCAGAGCCAGTGATAAATGAATGCCTACTGGCTGAATATGAATGTGAGTGTCTCTCAGTCCAGAACAGCTCTTTTATGGGATCCTACATATTCTAGAATGGGACTGTGCTAGAATGTATTCCTTCTCCTTCCATCTCCCTGAGCTCCTGACCCTGAGGCCCACCTTCAGACTCCCACAGAATCAAATTTCTCTGCTGATTTTGGGCTTGGTGACAACTGTATGTGTGCATGTATGTGTGGTCATTGTTTTATTATGGTCTCTCTGCTCCCCCCGCCTCCTTCTACACTAAGAACCATGAATGATATTGTTTCATTTCCCTATTATAAGATAGGCAAATGAGTATGCTATATATACATGTCAAGTGAATGAATGAATAATGGAGTCTGTTTTGTGGGTGGAGGTAGTATGTCACTGGGAACCATCTTAACGTCCTTAAAAAACAATCACTTCACCATAAGTCTGTCTCATTGCTCACAGCCAGCAAGAGGGAGGAAACCGTCCCACGTGTTTGGGTATGGGCTCCATGAAAATCCTTCACTTCAGCCTGATTGACCACTTATTTCTTGTTGGCGGGGCTCCCTTGATAGAAAAGTTGGTTTTTCTATCTGATCTGGGGACTCTAGATCTGTGGGTGCAGCACACTGAACTTGGCTTCCTGCTGGATCTCAGATGGTGCTGTGATGATCCACACTCCTTTCGTTACCCCCTTGTCAGTGCTACCGACCGGCCGAGGTATCTGCAGTGGCTGATGTCAGCCTGTCCCTGTCAAAGTTTCTGAAAAGCCCTGGCGTCTAGAAGCTTCGTGATCACAACCTGCCTCCTTATATTTTATTAGGTGTCCAGGTCTTCTCAGTGCTCCCTGTGGACCCCAGAAGGTAACACTAACATTTCTCCTGGGGAAAGTGTCTGAGTGACAGAGAAAACAAGTTTGAGCCGTGTTGCAGCCCCTCAGTCCACCTGCCCACTCACTCCACGCTGCTCACACACAGAGCAGCCGGCCTTACCACCCAACTGGCTAAGCTTAGCCATTAAACTCTGTTTGAAGTTTTATTTGCCTCTATTCTTGTTATCTCAGTGGGCAATCATTCCCAGGACAGTTTGTAACAAATAGCATTTTCTGTTCTGCTGAGAACACAGGCCCCTGGCCTGTAGCCTTGTTGTATTTGAGAGCCTAGCCCATCCCTTCCCCCAGTCCAAACCCCATTCTTTCTTGCTCCTTGTTGTTGTTTTTAGTAATATTATTTATTTCTGAGGGCCTCAAGTTTACAGAATTGAAGTATACATATGCCCCCAGTTCATGTCACACAGGCATAAAGGCCTTTCGTTTTATTTTTTCCCTCCATCTCTGTTCCATTCTCTCCCTCTGCAGGAACCTGCTTGTATTGCAAGGCCTGAAATGCTGTGTGCTGCCTTGACTTCTCTGAGCCTCACAGAGCCCCACCTTGCTCTTATCAGACATGTCACCACCCAGCGGGAAAGTCTCTCCTCCTGGCTAGTCCCCCTCCCAGCTGGACCAGCTGCTCCCCATTTGGTTCTCCATATAATGGTTTCACCTCCCAGCCAGCCTGTGGAATTATTCAAACAAGCCAATCACATTCTCCCTTGGAGACCAGGGGCACCCCACCCTTCAGTTAATAAATGCATGTTATCTACAGACTCTGTGGGTTCCCTGTGCTCCCGAGTGCAGCCCCGGATGGCCCTGTGTCATGTGCAGTGTCTTCCCCCTGGCTGTGAGTACACATGATTAATAAACTGCTGTCCATCTTGTCTGTCCCGTGTCAGGTGTTGTGTGTGCAGGACTCATACTATTTAGTACAGGGGATCCCCCCTTCACCAATGGGCTGAACAGTAGGTAATGAGAACAGCACTCCGTGCATCTCATGCATGGACTTCCAAACCATCTTCCACAATTTCATTTAGACGTATGGATAACCGTTTAAATTGCATGATGTGCTTTTACTTCGCAGAAGGTGTTGTGCTATAAATCTCAGTTTTTTTCCTGGAGCATTTGCTTCTAGTGTCCCCCGTATCCTTTTGTCACTGAGTGTTTATTTATTCTCCTGGGACTTTGGGGGAACTTTCTCTGTTGTAGGAGTGGGGCAGGTTGCAAGTGCCGGGTGGTCATCACCCCTGGGAGCAGTCGTCAATCAAGGAAGGTTATAAAACCCAGCTTTCTTACAACCTTGGGCTTGCTCGAGGCTCTTCCCCTGAGATCCTCAGTGGGAGGGAGGCCCAGCTGCCCACAGAAGAGCCCTGCTCATGAACCAACTCTTCCCTTCCCTCCCCTCTTTCCTCTCCACATCCCACCTCCCTTGTCACCTACGAGTTCTTCCTGTGATCACCATCCACACAAACTAGTTACCTTCAGATCCTTGCCTTAGGTTCTGCTTCTGTTTTTCACCCAATGCTGTGTGTGAGAACTCCACGTGTTGCTATATACAAATAAATTCAGTTGCATGGGATCCCAACATTGGGTGTTTGCTACAGTTATACACCCATTTCCCTGGTGACAGCTCCCTTGCCCTTAACCTGTCTTGCACTGGCCACCCTTGGCCCCCTGTCCATGTGGATGGGTCAGTGAGCCTCTCTGGAGTAGACATGCAGGCACAGGAGGGCTGAGGTTGAGGGAGCATGCGCACTAAGTATTGTCAGATTTCTCTTTAAGGTGGCTCTGCCAACGTATTCTATCACTAGCACAGTGTGTGAATTGACTTTCCTTGTTTTGCAGGCTGGATTTTCCAGCAACAGGCACCATGATGGAGTTTGGTGAGTAAGAAGGTATTTATTAGGGATCAACACCTATAAGGGAAGGAGGAAGGAGTAAGACTGAGTAGAGGGAGAGGCTGAGCTGTGATGTGGGCCTGGGGAAGCCTGGGCAAGTCATGGCCGACCCTGCATGAAGTTGTGAAGTGAATGTTGCCCATCAGCGTCATGTGCTGGGCTGAAGTGGTCAGGCCTTTCTTTCCCACTGTGCCCATGACAGCTGAGGCCAAACCTGAACCTTGAAGGTAGGAAGCAAGTCCTTTCTTGAATGGGAATCTGGGCATACATCTCCCTGCAATGTGAATTGAGAAAGTGGTATCTCATTGCTGTTTTGATTTGCATTTCCTTGATTACTGGTGAGTTTGAAAATGTCTTTATGTGCCCATTAGTAAAGCTGATTCAGCCAGTTAGAACCGGATGTTAACATAGCCAATGCTTGAACCCCCAAATGCTCCCCAACACCTGGCCCAACCAACTCATCCCCTCCACTGGGGATACTCTCCCCATACTCCAGTATCCATAGGGGTGTCCAGCACCCCAGGGGACCTCCCTGCGCCTGCCCCCGTGATTCAGACAGTCTGTTCTTTTGGTCAGTGCCCATGCCATATCTGCTCTGAAAAGCACCCTGAGAGTGAGCTGTTATGGTTTCCTTTCCCTGAACTGCCTGTCTGTAACTTTCTGTAATCTTTCAATGGAGTTTTGAAACCTTATCCAGGAGGATGCTGTTTCGGGTTTCAGGGCTTTTATGGTGGTGAGTATGGGGTAGGTGAGGGGGAAGGGTTTAGGCTGGTACCTCCCTAGGCTAGCCCCTGCAAGAATCAGCAGGTCTCCAGGTCATGGGCCAAACAGATTCAGGGCCTGAGAGAAGGTGAGGCTGAGGATACTGGGGGTTCCTTGGGCACAGAAGAGCAGGGGTCTGCACCTGTGTGTACTGAGAACCCAGGTAATCAGTGACATTCCTGAGGAAGCTCTACTGAACACCTACTGTGGCCATCCCTGGGTTGCATAGGGGAGAAGGTGTCCTGCTGTGGCCTTCACACCAGCTCAACACACCTGCCTCTATTACTCTGTGCCCTACTAGCCTCTGCCTGCTCAGGGCTGTCTCCCAAACACCTCTTCTTTACACTAAATCCCAAGTAAACTTTATTTCTAAAACACAAATCTGGACGTATCTATTGAATTTTCAAATCCCTTCAAAAGCTCCTCATTATTTATTAGCATTGTGTTATCCAGGGAGCAGAATTGGTTGGGGGCCCTTTTAGCTTTACAACGGATAAACATATAAATGTTCCTCACCACAAAAGGAAGTTTATATATAGTTTAGTTGTTTAGAATTGTGAGTGTTTAGATGTAAACATTTTAAAAGCATGAGAAGGAAATCTTGTATTACTGAGGTTGTTTTGGGTTATACTACTCTGAATGGTTGCATTCATTGTTTCACATTTTTAATGTCCACAGCTCAGGACTTGGGCTTATTTTTTTAATATGCCAAGAATTAAAGTGAGAATTGAAAAGAAAAAAGAAAAAAAGAAGAAAGAAAAGCTCCTTATTGTCTATAGCATAAAATCCATTAGCCCAGCATAAGACTTTCCTTAAACTGGTCCAACTCTCAACCTGTCCCATGTCCCACGACCCTCTTTCTCACCCCCACCCCTTGACCTTTTGTCTTTCCATCCCCATTACATCTTTGTTTTGTATGTTTGTTGGGGGACTGGGGTGGAGATGGCCAGGAATGAAATGAAAGAGATAGGCAGGGACCTTGCTTCTGGCAATGGGGAGCCACTGGGTGAGTTAAGCAGACACAAGCCTGGCCAGCTTATATTTGGGCTTCCTCAGCCTCCTCTTGTGGTTTTACCTAGGAGCTTACCCAGTTGGAGTCTTTCTCCAGACTCCTGGGTCTCAATGAGCTCCCACTGGCCACGGGCCAGCACCTTCCTTGGCTCATGCAACCTTGGCTGCTTTGTTAATGGTCTTGCTCCATGGGTCCTGGGATTTCTGATTCTGGGAGAGCTGAACGCAGATAAAGCCTGGACTCTCTCCTGAAGCTCCAGTCCATGTTAAAGCTGTTCCTCGTCTGAATAGAACTGTCACTGAGTGGGAAGGAGTGGGCATGTGTGCCCCATGGCTGGGGGGTGGTCTACAGTGAAGCCAAGGTCCCACTGCCTTTTGTGTTTCAAACAAGTACTGTTTCCTTCAAATGGTTTTTGCAACTCAGTCCCTAATCAACAGGATATAAGTGCCACAAGGATGGAGGAAAAGGGGACACAGTGCCCAGCCTAAGCCAAAAGAGCCTATGTCGAGGGGCCCCCACAGAAGCCTGTGTTTTCATTACTAAGCAACTTTAGGAGGAGTATGGGGAAAGAAAGACGGTGGGGTAGTAAGTCTGCAGTAATGGCTGCCATGTGGAGGGAAGGCAATGTTACCCAGCTACGAACTAGAAAGCATGGTTTATATTTTCAACAGTTGGAGAGAGAAATGAAAACTGAATATTTGCTGCACCTGTGAAAACATATTTGATCATGATGGCAAGTCCAGCATTCTTAGTGCGGGATTCATATTTCATAACTCGTGTTCAAACAAGAAAAATGATTATAATGTTAAGTATTTCCTGAGTTTATTTTGATGGATGACAGAATAAGTACTGTATCTTTCACTCATTAAAATACAGATTGGTGTAATTTAATAAATGAACTTAATACACAGATGTTCCAGGCTGTTTTACCAGGGTGTATATTAATCAACTTCTTTATATATGATCCTCTTTTATATTTTTTAAAGAAACTTGCAGGAGCCAAGAATTTATTAGATTTGTATGCTCTAGGACGAGTATCCAATGTCAGGTACATGCAGGAGTGTATTAAGATGAAACGGAGCCAGAGTCTGCAGAGCGGCCAGGCCCCCACAAGGGTCGTCCTGGGCTTCCAGCCGGCTCTCTGGGTCATCTCAGAGCCAGCTCACAGGTCCCTGCTGAGCTTACTTGCTGCCACTGCCCCAGGTCTGCTCAGAGGTGCTTCTGGAGACCCTGGGCGGAAGTGGTAGGCTTGGGCACTGAGATGGTCCAGACTGGACAGTGGCTCTGCTGGGGAAGAGGCCTGCAGCCCAGGGGGCCTCACAGGCCCTTCTCAGATTCCTTGGCCACCCTCAATGGCCTCTCAACTCAACGTCACTCTCCCTTTCCTCACTCTCTCTTGGCAGCATGTTTGGGGGCTATGCTTTGTTCTGTCTGTGTTTCACGCAAGGGAAGCTCGCCTCGCTAATGAGGCTACAAACTCCTGAAGGCAGGGGCTGTGCCTTTGCCAGATCCCACAGTCTGTGCTCAAGGAATCCGCGGGTCTGTACCAATTCTATGTGTCTGAGTCAGGACCTGCCTTCTGACTGAGGAGGCTCTGGAAGGGGACATAGAAACCCTGGTTTGGCCATTCTAGAGGGTGCAGGTTGAGAGGGGTAGAGAGGGTGGGGACACAACGCTAACTTACCTCTCTGGTGAAGGACAGAGAAAGCATGAGAGTAGGAACTTCAGCTACCTCTTCTCTCATTTACGAATCCTGTTGAAAAGTGACTTCAGGTTCAGGGAAGTGGTCTCTGGCTGGCAGCAGTGGTGGGAGGACTGGAGGAGGTGTCTTGGGCCACACAGCCTGCTCTGTCCACACAGAGCCCTCAGTTGTCTCTTGAAGCACCTTGCACACTCTCGTGGTTCTGGAACTAGAGTTTTATTTCTTGATGCACAACTCTGGATAGAGACACTGCAAGGCCGGGGGCCACATATCATCCATTTTGGCACCTCTGTCCTCATCAGAGTTTAGCCCAGGCCCCTTGTGCCCTCTCCTCATCACCTAGGTGGATGGTCAGTGCAGGTTGGCTTGTATGACATGAGATAAGCCCGCCACCCAGAACAGAAACACTGGTGTCCCTCCAGCTCCCCCCAAGGATGGGTGCTCCCTGGCAGCTGCAGGCTGAGCCGGCCCATTCCCCCTGCAGCTCCTCTGCACCCCTCGGTGGCTCATCAATCACACGGGCAGGTCCTGCGGGTGGGTAGTGGCTCTGCTGTCACATGCCTGTTTGCAATAAGCTCTGGCCATAATCATTAATCATTCATTGAAGCTGTGGTTAGCGGCCCTCAGTCAAGTAGATGGTTTCAGGTTTTCCGGGCTAAGTGCCTCTCCAGCAAGCATCCTCCTCAGCCCTTTCATGTCCAGCCATTTGATGTTCTGTGCATGCCGAGCTGGCCTCCAAGGCCGGGCTTTGTTTTGGAGGGTTGTCCTGAATGCTTCCCTCAGAGCCAGGCCAAGAGAGGTCTGGGCTCCAGCTCCACGTCTGCACAGGAAATAGAGCTTGTAGGATGAGTTTCTGTTGAGCACTTCCGAGAGCCCAGTTCTCTGCCAGGCCATGGGGATCTTAGAGAAAGAGAAAGTACTCACTCTACCCTCAGTCCCCCATTTAGGGACAGAGCTCATGCAAGAAGTTGGCCAGCAAGATGGAATTTATTAGGATGGAGAGGACTCAAACAGCTCTTTGGTCTGCAGATTTCCCAGGAGGGTAGATGCCTGGAGGCTGGGTGGTGGAGCCGGAGAGCTGAGGGAATACAGGGGCAGAGGCTCAGGTGAGGACAGCTGTGCTGTGTGGTCTGAGCCGGGCCTTCGGTCTGAAAGGCAGACTGAAACTGTTGGGCAATTGTCTGGAAACAGTGGTGACAATGAAAACCTTTTTTGCTGGGAGAAACATTGAGAAAAATTAACTTTACGTTTAATCTGAAGATGACAGTTTCCTGCAAGTTACTAATACGGTTATTGTCAGAGGTTCCTGAGTTGCTTGAAAAGATGCATAATGCACAGGAGTGGAATATCCCGGGAAAAGCTGGGACTAGAGTTCCGTCGGGTTCAACAAACACTTGTCGGCGCCTCCTAGGTGCTCGGGGCCACCATGGTGCCATAGAGCCATTTCTATGTCAAGGGCCCAGGAAATGTCCTGTAAATGCAGACAGAAGAGTTGGAGCAGGCTACAAGGGCCACGCCTGGCTCCACAGTTCCAGGGGGGAGGGACTCGGGAGTCTAGAGCTACAAGGAGCAGGGGCTGGAGGTTTTTGGTTGTTGAAATGTGAAGTTGATGTAGAGATATTACTGAGGCTGATACCCCAGCCGCCATTTCAGTATCTCTCCCAGAGAATGTTTCTTGCCGAGAAACATTCACTGTGTGTTCATCCACTGAGGCGCACAGCTTTGAACCAATAAAAGAACGGTGGGTATTCAGAAGTAAGAGACATTGCATCTGGTTGAGGGGGATCAGGAATGGGTGCATCTAGCAGATGGTCTTTGGCAAGGTCTGGAAGGATAGGAAAGACTTTCCCAGGAGTGGGCTAGAAAGGAGTTTGCCAGGTGGATGGAGGAGGGGACACAAAAGCACAGAGGATAGCCTGAATTGCTGGCTGCTAGGGTCCTTGTGCCAGGGTGGAGGAAGATGAGGCTGGCGGCACAGGGTGGCATGAAGCTTGGAGTTCCAGGCTGAGTCTCTAGCCCTGGGGAGCTCTGCTCTGCTCCTAGGTCACCACCCTACCTGCTTTATCCCTGTGTTCTCACCCACACTTCTCATCCCTGTTACACAAGATGCTCTCTGCCACCTGAGAAACTTGGGAAATTTTTCCTCTCTTTGCCTCCTGGAGAATTTCCCCTCATCTTGCAAGATCCAACTCACATGGTAGCTCTTCCTTGCAGCCTTCCCTAACTGCCATGATCTGCATGGATTCCCCTCCCCACACTGAGGGCTTATGATGCTGCCCACCACCGACTGGAAGCTGTTTGGGGGTGAAGGGTGGTGACAATCTGACACCTGCTTCTGCTACTCACTGCCTGGGTAACCAGCCATCTTGATTTCCTTATCTGTTGGAAAGAAAAAACATTGCAATAACAATGCATTAGCAATAAGTGGAATAAATAAAATGGTTTGTGTGTCATGCCTGCTACAGCATTTGGAACAGAGTAGTCAGACAAGGTTAGGCTTCTTCTCACTCCCTGACCACGTTCTGCCTATGCCATTGTCAGCCATTCACAGGTAAGTCTCTGCAACCAGGCTGTGAGGTCCATGGTGGGGAACCCATGTTTCTTGTGCTCTCTGTGTCTTGCACAGTTACAGACTGGAGCATGGGCTCGCACTACTTACTATGGTTGCCTTGAAATCTGCTTCAACAGGACTCCTCCACTGTGGAGAAGGACCACAGGAACTCTTCAGGGAAATTTGTAGATGCGGGAATCAAGTTTGTTTGTTTGTTTTTCTTATGAATGTTCTGATTAAGCCAGAAACTTCCTGAAGTCATACAATTCTCCTATCCCCAGAGAAGGATTTGAATAAAGTATCCTCTTGCTGGAAGGAAAATTAGAGATAATTAGTCTAGTGGTTTTAAAAATTTGTAAAGGACTGGAGCCATTTTTCTCAAGTGAAATTTTATATGGAACCTTAAGCTACCCGAGCAGACAGAGCATTATTTTAGGAATATATTGGTATTTATTATTGATTAACAAAATTAAGTAAATCACATTGAGAAATATATTTATTGTAAAATTTCACACTTATAATAAGTGAATGAATAATAAATCAACTTGACAAAGGTATTTATTTTATAATCTCAAACTTTAAAAAATATTAAAAAATTTTTTTAAATGTTTATTATTTTCAAGAGAAAGAGACACACACACACAGAGCATGAGCAGGGGAGGGGCAGAGAGAGAGGGAGGCACAGAATCTGAAGCAGGCTCCAGGTTCTGAGCTGTCAGCACAGAGCCCAACATGGGGCTCGAACTCATGAACCGTGAGATCATGACTTGACCCAAAGTTGGACTCAACTGACTGAGCCAACCAGGTGCCCCTAAAAAAATATTTTTAAAATAGAAAATTTTGAAATAAAATATTTCTGAAATCCATAAGATAACTTGGGTCTCTAGGGCCCAGAGCGTGTGATATGACTTACTGATTAAGTCCACCTCTTTATAACACAGATGAGTAAACTGAGGCTTGGAATGTGTCAAGAACATGTCAAGGCCATACAGAGAATAGGTGGTTGGCTGGGGTGAGAACTTAGGTCTCCTGCCCCTACAACGCCAGGGCTCTTTCAACTATATTCTTGATCTCTCCTAATTCATCTGAGTAAAACAGTGTTTTTCTTGTTATGTGCTTTCTAATAAGATACCCCAACTCCATAGTTTGATTTATATTTAAGGCTTTCTTATACTCCTGTGATGAGCATGAAACAAGCTGCTTACTGAGCTAATAGTGCAACCCGGAAATCTCCATCTGTGTCTTCCCATCTCAGCAAGAGAATTCTGCCCTGGTGATGGATAATTGAAACGGATTTGGTCAGCCAGGCCTCTATACTGATGATGGTTTTATGTTTGCTCATCTGTCAGAAAAGTAAAAAGCAAAGCTGGTAATTTGTGTTAACTAAGCACCTTCATTATAGGAACTCAAGGGAAAGGGTGGGGAGCAAAACATTTTTTCGTCCAGCTGTCCCGGATCCTGAGGATGATTTGTGTAGTTAAGGAGAAATTCTAATAATGTTGTGCGTATGGAAAAGTTTAAGGCAAAGATGATGGGTCATTTTCCAAGTGTTCGGGTTGAATATCAAGAGCTGTGCAGCTTCCTTCCCAACTCCTGCTTTTCCTGGCTGGGTCGATCTCACATTGTGCCTCTCGCGTGGGGCAGTAGTGACCTCCATGAATTCCCAGCTCACAGACGGCACCTCTCCAGTGAGCCTTGACAAAGACGTAGATGTCACACAGGGACCCAGAATTTCCCGCTCTTCACCGAAGAAGGCCAGAAAAAGCCTTGCTCTGGAGTATGTTGGATGCTCAACATAGAATTGCTTTCTTCCAGCTCCTACTCCTGACCCCTGGTTCTGTATGGCAGGTGTTCAGCACCCAATTCCAGGCAGCATTTTAAGAGTGTCCCCTCTTGTCTTAAGGCAGCTCTTTCTGGGGTTATTCTTACCTGCAGAGAGAACAGGCTAATGGTCTCCTTTATTGTCCCCTGTCCTCAGGCAGTCTTCCCCCTTCTGCTCATACAAGAAGGCTCAAAACACCTTCCTAGGCCATAGAGCCTCTTCTTCCCTAGCTGGGATGGAGGGTGGGAATCCTGATACCTCTGAAGAGGGAGCTAAGGGTCTGATTGTTGTGTTGGGGTAAGTGACCCACATTACCTCTTCCTTTGGAGCAGGAATGGTATGTGGGTCCTAAGAAATTGAAATTATAGGACAGGATCACAGAGAAGAAAGGAGAGAAAGTAACAAAAGAATTAGGCCACCTGACCCATTTTGCCCCAGGATAAAGCAGGTGAAGAAAGAGCCCAGTCCTGGGCATTTTGAGGTGAGGTTGTTTCCTGCCCCTTGGGACAAGGGTAGCCCTGGGTCTGACCATCCTGAGTTAATAAAGATGAAAGTTCATTCTTCAATTTGCACCAAGATCCTCTCTTTGTTAAAAGGCTCAGAGCTGAGCTTTTTTAAAGAACACATTTCAGGTAGGGTTAGAGTCACATGTACAGAAAGTGATTTACCCACACACTTCCAAGAACACATCCATTATCCAAAACAAAATTCTAATTGGGCCTTAAGAGTCATCAAACAAAAATGAAGAGATTTTTTTCCTTAATAGGGAATAAGGTGTGCATGCCCTATAAATCATCTATGCTAATTCTGAATGATGCTGCATTTGTTTATAGGTGCAGGAAACTATAATGGAAGAGGGTGAGAGGAATGTGAACTTACTGGTTTTCAACATGGGGTACCCCATAGGGCCTTGAGTTTTGGCTGGTCCAGTATGGCTAAAGATACAACATGGAGTGACGTACTATAACCAAATTTAAAGGAAAACATTAATCTTTTGAGACCAAAATGTGCATCATTTCAGCTGCTGCTGATCACAGCTGTGGATGGTGAGGCCCCACCCACCCACCAATTTCCTTGACTAATCAGGAACATTTCTGTATGGCCACGTCTCTCAGGCAATTTAGAGCCAAGGGTAAAGCTGAATGTATCTCCCTTTGTCAGATTCAAATCTTCTTTCTGAGGAGGTTGTACCTGAAGAGTTAAAGGCAAGTCTGGCAAAATAAACAGGGATCAAAATGTTTGCCAGGGAGTCTTTTTAAAAAAGAATTGCTCTTTCTCTTGGAGCCTTGGTTGACCTTTATGTGTGAGCGGGTGGAAATGTCCCCAGGAAATCTCCAAAACCTCAGAGGAAGCTGTTGACAGGCTTCCAGTGAACTGGGTTTTTGCTTGTGCTCTGGAGGTAGAGAATAACAGATGGACTTTGACAAACACGGACAGATGAATATAATCTTCAAAAAGTAAGTTTTTTACTTTTATTTTTTTCCCACTGGCAGCATTACAAGCTCACACTATAGTGTTTCTGGGCACCACAGTGGGGGTCATGGTCTAATGGAAGTTTTAAAGAAATTATAAAGAGTACCTGACTGGAGTGAGGAACGCTGTGTGTTTAGACCAGTCGCCTAAGCTCTCCATGGAGACATGGTTACTCATTTGTAAGTAGAGATAACAAAAAAGCCCTATTTACATGTCTGAGCTGTTGCAAAAACTGCATGGGGCACCGGAGATATCAAACACTTTGTGAGCAGATTGGAGGCTGCAATAGCTCAGCTTCAGAAACTCAGCAGGAATATTACATAGAGTGCAGATTGGAGAGAGAGGGTGGTGGCAGGACAGGGCTGGATCTGAGGGAGCAAAGGTGAGTGGAAGAACCATTGTGCTATCTCCAGGGAGTGAAGACATTTTCTGTCACTCCACAGATGTATGCTATCTTTACTTGGAGATCCACTCCTTTCTTTTCCAGGCTTAGAGGCTTTTGGTCCAGTAGGAGAAAAGAGGAGGGCAGAGACTGACCCAGTGTATGAATCTCCTCAGAGTTTCCTGAGCATGTGATCAGAGGCAACACCTCCTCCCCCAAATGGACACTGATCCAGAGGTCAGGTGAGGCCTCCACATCCCTGATGTCCTTGCTTCCCAGTTCATCCAGTGGTGCTGGGATTGAGGATGCTGGAATGTCCACAGTGGGAATGGCAGGCATAGTCTCCACAAAGCACAAATGGCAATAGTCCAGAAAGATGGGGGTAATTCAAAGGTGGCTTGTCTTTTCATTGGCAATTAACCTGAAGAAAAATCACAAAAGCTGCTGAATTCTGTGCAGTCTGGGCACAAAAACTTGGGGAGCACTAGTCGTCAGTGTTAAACTAACTCAGCCATAATTTAAGGTCATAACCACCAACCTCATGTAGGCCACCTGAGCAGAGGCTGTGGAACACCTGAAACCCAATTCTGGGATGACTTCAGGGCCATTTGTATTTTTGGTATCCCTGAAATTATTGGACTGGGTATCTGGCTAATTGAGGTGCTCAGCATCAACACTTTTTTTTCTCCCTGCCACCTACCTCAGAAGAATCCAGGACTATGGTCCAGTTAGCTCCCCAACAGAGGTCAGAGCTGGAGCTCTCCAAGGTGCTGATAGCTCAGGCCAAGTCCCCCAGAGGACACATTATTCTGCAATGCACCTTGAAGCCCACCCAGGTCATCTGGAGGATCTTTCTTTGCCTCCATTCTTGTGCCAAGAAGGAATCTCTGGTAGGTTTGAGGGAAAGAAGATGCCGCTTAGGCTCTCCAAACTGGGGTGGGAAGATTGACCAAAGGA
Source organism: Puma concolor (assembly GCF_028749965.1). NCBI lineage: Eukaryota > Metazoa > Chordata > Mammalia > Carnivora > Felidae > Puma > Puma concolor. The sequence goes on from NC_141669.1 coordinate 16,480,037, forward strand.
TATGAGCAAACCTCAGAATGTAAAAATGATGTATCCCCAAGATGCCTGCAGGAGCCTAACTCAAAATGCCTTACTACTTGGATGTATCCACCCTTGAGCCAGACATGTTCACATGAGTATATTCTCATCACCTTTGAGAAGTCAGGAAATACTGCTTTTAGAAAGAGTCTAAACCCAAGGGCGGTAACTTGGGGCAGCCTGTTGATAGACTGTAGATGTGACTAGTGAAATCAGCTGGAGTCTAGTTGAGTAGTTCAAGCCAGAGACAAGTACTGAATTAGGTCAATGACTTTATCACTGAGAGAATCCTGCAGGATTTAGTGAGTATTAGGTGTGGAAGTTGGGGTGGATAGAGGTGTCATCCTTGACTCTTAAGGTAATAACTTGGGAAACTGCATAGATGATAATGCCATTCACCAGAAGAGCTAGAAAGTTTTTGGGCAGGATGGATGATGTACATGTTGAGTGGGAGGTGCCAGTGGTACTTCTAGATGGGTTGTCTAGTAGCAATTGGGTACATGGTTCTGGAGCTCTGCTGGAAGGTCAGGGCTGGTGATAGAGGCTTGGGGATTGTCCCTGAAGGGGATGTGGTTGAAGAGATAAAAGATTAGACCAACCAGGCAAAATGTGTAGAGGGAGAGGAGAGGAGGGCAGAGAACAGGTGTTGGTGGAGTGTCCACATTTTCTGGGTATGCTGAGGCAGAAGTGCTTATAAATGAGTCTGCCACAGGGATCTCATCATCTGCTCAGAGACTACTTTATCACCAACCAGACATCATTCCAGTCACTTCTTTTTTATTCTCCTCTGACATATATCTACATATATTATATTGATATAGATTTAGATTTGGATATACAGAGATAGATTTATTTTAAGGAATTGGCTCATGTGATTATTCAGGTTGGCAAGTCCAAAATCTGTAGGTTTGGCCAACAGGCTGGAAATGCAGGGAAGAGTTGACGTTTCAATCTTGAATCCAAAGGCAGACTGGAAGCAGAATTCCTTCTTTCTTGGGGGACATCAAATTTTCTTAAGGCCTTCCATGGATTGAATGAGGCCCACCCACATTATGGAGAGTAATTTGCTTTACTCCAAGTCCAATGATTTAAATGTTAATGTCATCTAAAAATTACCTCCACAGGAATACCTAGATTGGTGTTTGACTACATACCTTGGTACTGTGATCTTGTCAAGTTGATACCTAAAAGCCAAACATCACAGGGTGGAACACCCACTGGAAGCCTCACACCCAGGTTCAGATGAGGGCAAATAAATAATATAAATAAAAAATAACCTGTCCCTTCACAGTTGCTATAATGACCCACATGCCTGCTCCATCTCACCATGCTCACCACGCTCACCACACATATGCACTCCGGAAAGGGAGGAACAGGGGGTGTTGGGCCACATACCTATTCAATCACATTTGCTCATTCCAGCCTGATCTTTATGGATTCTTCAACCTAGTTCTCATTTCAGCCCTCCTTTTCTCTGACAGCCTATTCTGGATGCTCTTTGTTCTCTTCATGGAGATTCTCCTTCACATTTGATTCTAGTATTTGTTATATTGCACATTTGATCAGGTAATGGACGCTTCAGCTTCCACTCAATCTCATCCTCACAGGTATAGGAAGGTTATAAGACCAAAAACATTTTTTTTTCATTTTTATTTCAAAGCTAGAAAAAGTGAAATGGAGAGGAATTAAATTACTGCCCCCAAAAAAATCTTTCAGAGAAAGTCTAGGGCTGCCAACAATGGGGTTTTCTGCATAGCTGCACCATTCCCCATCTGTGTCGGAATCCTTGGTGCATTTTTCAAGCTTAGTGTCCAAGACATCTCCAGCCTAATAAGAATAAGGTGCCCTGGGCTGGTTCCCAGCCAGGGAGGGAGTGAGCAGATATGCATTCCTTTGAAGCCCATTTCAGATTCTGGAATGCTTTCCTGGAAACCACACAATCTCAGGAGAGATTCATCACCTCCTGATGCTGCCTTAGGACTAGGTCAGGACAGGGGCCCTGGACCCCTGAAGGAGACAGTGTCTGCCCTGATAAGCAGCTTCCTGTGTGGTGGCTGCAGGATTTACTCAGAGCTAGACTGGGCAGATCTGGCTGAGATTCAGAATCAGCCCCCCACCTCATCTCTCTCCCCATCCTCCTCTCTCCTTATCCCCATATGTACTCCCCTACAAAGCATGAAAGTGGGGATTTTGTTCTTGTATATCAGGGCAGAAAGCCCAGGGCCAGAGGCACAAACAGATCTGGGTGTGGCTCTGAAGACATTCTCCTATCTAGGAGCTGGGGATAGGGTTTGGCTTCCCCATTGTATAATGATGCTGAGATGTCTTAGGAAGGCAGCTGTAGGAACAGTCATGTGAGCACTGGAAAAGGAGTCAGGAGTCTTGAGACCATGTCGTGAATCTGCTGTCCCCTTCCTGGTAACCAGGCAAGCTACAAAGTCAGAGAATGGTGATGCCAGATGGGTCCTTAGGGTTATTTACATTTCTCTCATTTGAGAGATGGGGAGGCTCTAAGAATTCACAGCATTGGCTCAAGGTCCCAGACTGAGGTGGTGTCGGAACCAGAATTAGAAATCAAGAATCCCAACCAGTATAGTTCCCATTATTGCCTCTATACCTACTTAATTTCTCTAGACCTCATATTTCCTCATCTATCAAGTGGAGGCCAGTAACATCTGCCTCTCAAGACCATTGTAAAGACCAAGTGCAATTACGGATCAAAAAAGTTTCTAAAATGGTGGAAGTATTGGGTCCTAGGAGTGGCACCTACTCACGTGTCCTGATCTGGGTATAGGTTGCCTTCCCATATGTGATACAGCCCAGCATGGATTTAGGTATGAATTCTAGCATGATGGATGCTAGAGATGATGCCCAGCTGGTGCTCATGAGTTTGTCCATGACTGGTGTTAAAATACTGAAATGCTTACTGTCCCAATCTCCCTGAGAGCCCTTCTGCCACCTTGGACTCTCTCCCAGAAATTAAAGGATAAACATTTGACATAGCATGAGGTCTCCAAGGACTCTGCTTCAGCCCAGTGCCAGTCAGCATCAATTCTGATTGGTCAGTGTTCATATGATACCATACCATACCATACCATACCATACCATACCATACCATACCATACCGTATATTTTGGAGGTCTCCAAGGACTCTGCTTCAGCCCAGTGCCAGTCAGCATCAATTCTGATTGGTCAGTGTTCATATGATACCATACCATACCATACCATACCATACCATACCATACCATACCATACCGTATATTTTGGAGGTCTCCAAGGACTCTGCTTCAGCCCAGTGCCAGTCAGCATCAATTCTGATTGGTCAGTGTTCATATGATACCATACCATACCATACCGTATATTGTGGTTATTTATTGATATGCAACAAACCACTCTGAAACTTAGTGGCTTTAAACAACAGTTTGTTATCTCTCAAAGTTCTGTGGTTTACCAGGCTCAGCTGGATGGTTCCCCATTGGGATCTCTCCTGTGACTGCAGTCAGATGGTATTTGGGCCTGTCATTATCAGAAGGTTCAGCTGGGCTAGAATATAACAAGGCTTGATTCTGTGACTAGAAGTTGATGTGGCCATCAGTTCAGTGGAGGTGTCCACCCAAATGGAGCACTTACATTTGGCCTCTCGAACCAAGCAGTTTGGGCTTCTCATAGCAGGGTGACTGAGTTTCCAGGGTTAGCATCCCAGGAGCCAGTGTGCCCAGGGCAGGAAGCTGAACTGGTCTGGTGCTATGTTCACCATATTCTATTCATCAAAGCTGTCAAGGCCCTTTCAGATTCAAGGGGGTGGGGGAGTGCCAAGATCACATTGCAGAAAAGTATGTGGGTGGTAGATCCTATTATAAAATCATCCTTGGAAAATACAATCTATCCTGATCACTGTGGGAAAAGCTCACCAGTCTGGCACTCGGTCTCTCTGATGTCCCCCCTCTGCCCTTCCTTCGACAGCCCTTTCTCCTTCCCATGCATGCCTCCCTGGCCTGAATGGGAGCATCCTCTCCCCTTTCCAGAGCTCCCTCTCTTCTGTTGTCATATCTGCATCAGAGAAGAGAACTGACAGCACTTCTTCACAGTCTTACATCTAGGGCCTCCACAGCTACCTTTGACCAGATTTGCATCAATGATGTCATGGTGCAGCCTGGAGTGTGCAAGAGGCCAGTGTGAAATCTCATCCCTTGGGTATTTGTTGGCAAGGAGGGAGCATGGTGTGGCAGGAAGCATTGCTATCAGAGGTTTTTGGGTAAACTTTGACCCCTGCCAGACATGAGTTCTGAGATAATGGTAGAATATAGCAGTGTCATGAGTGAACTATGTGAAAGGGCTTTGCCTTCCCCAAACAAGATGTGGTTGGATATCTCTATATCCTTGACATCAAATCCTCACCCTTGCATGCAGTCTTGTGTCTACCTAGGCTGAATTCTGGGTGATGTTTGTATATGTGCTGCCGAAGCAAGCACATCTGGGTGATGTTTGTACAGTTCCTCTTGCTTCTCAGATAGGTCTATACCCTCATCTTCTGGGGCCAGGGCAGGGTTTGGAGTAATCATCAAACATCATTCCTATCTAGAATGTTCCAGTCACCTGGTTTCCCTCACCCAGTATGAAGTGTGGGCACATCTGCAATCTGTGTCTCTGCCAGGCACTTTCTCACACTTCTCCCTGTCAAAACTTTGCCAAGCTATCTTGGGGAGGAGAATTTGTATGGCCTTCCTGTCCACTGAGGAAAAAAATCAAATGGCTTTTGGTCTCTCTTTCATCCAACCAACCCCCAATGTGCTTTTTAACTGAGGGAAAATCTGTTATTCATAAAGAAAAACAAAAGATGATAAATTATAGAACCTTGTAAAATATATTAACATTAATCCACACTTTCTTTTAGATAATTGAATTTAGAGTGACATCGGCCAGACTCTGTAGCTCATGCAGAAATGCCAGCCTCCCTCAGTTTTTTTTCATTCTTTTAGTGTGATCCCAGAGAGGCCTGGTTAAGTCCGAGGGCCTCCATTTTTCTTTAGGCCAGTACATGTTGTAATCTTGTCCACAATTTCATGACTTGCTGTGAATTAGGAGCTTCCCTGAAATATGTCTCTCTCAGTATTGTAAATGACAAGTGACCTTCTAACCAAATGTGGCTTCATTAGATGACAGGAAAGAATTAAATATCAGGATACAGGATAGTAAGGTTTTGATATTTATGAAGGTCAAATGAAGGGTGAGTAATACGACAGAATATTCCACTTAAAGTCAGACCGGTTCCTGGGAACTGATGCGTGGCTGTTCTTCGGTGCTATAGGAAATGGGTTTTCTGCAGAGTCCACTTGTATTGCCGGGTTGTGGACTGTCCATGGTTTGCATGAAGCCACCACCATATTTTAATTGTAACTGGAAGACTGGTTGGGGGGAAAAAGTGGAAAATGTCCAGAAATAACTTGTTTCTGCCAACTGTCTTAATCTTTCACTTTAACCAATTATTCACTAGTTAACTGGTATTTTGCCAAAGAAGCGGTCTCAGGAGAAAGGCTGCTTTGCTCATGTGAGAATCCCTGTGATTTGGCTCTGCTGGATTTCCTGTCTTTGCAGACCTTGTTTTTATCTCTTCAGGTCATAGAAGTCTGGTTTTAAAAGCCATGTTCAGTGCAGTTCACTGGCTTGGGGCCACTCAGTGGAATGAGGAAGGGGCTTTGGGTCTGTCAGCATTGGCATCCTGATTGGTGTGACCCTGTGATCTGGAGGCTGTTGGAGCAGGGGAGAGTTGGTGGGGGTTCAGGGATGCTAAGACTAGGGTGGTCCATTCCAGGTGCAAGAAGTTTGTCCCCTTAGGTCCCCAGCATCTTGGGGATTCAGAGGCAGGGCCACCATGTAGGACTGTGTAGGTTGTGCACAAGGGTACCCAATCAAAAGTGAGCAGTGGATGAGTTTTAGCCAGTGTCTGTTTTTCAAGCCCTGGTGCTGGACTGCATCCGTCTGGAGCAGAGGTTGGCAAACAATAGCCCATGAGTCAAATCAGGTCCATGGCCTGTTTCTATAAATAAAAATATTTTGGAACATAGTCACAGCCCTTTGTTTATGTGTTATCTATGGCTGCTTTCATGTGACAAACAGCAGAGTGAAGTAGTTGTACAGAGACCTTCTGGCCTGCAGAGCCTAAAAACTTTATCTGGCCCTCGATAGACCATTGAGCTGGGGAGAGGGGTACCTTTTTCTAACTGCAAAGCTTCTGTCTGCCTGCCAAGCCAGAGTTGCAACTGAAAGGTAGGGACTGTCTTCCCCTAATTTGCACAAAGGTGCCTTGTGGGCCAGCAAGGTCATCAGGAGGAGATCCCAGCCTTGCCTCTGAGGGTGGGAACCTCTGGGAGCCAGGGCTCAGGGGGCCTTACCGCAGCCCCTGCAGGTATTGGTGGACTCTAGAGCTGGCTCCAGGCCGTAGAAGAACCACAGGCTTGCTGTGCTGAGAGGCTTTTTGGGGAGCGAGGGGCTAGTTGTAACAGCTCCCGGAGGTAAAACAAATGGTTTCCTTGTTCCTTTTCCAAATAACCGTAAAAGAGAAGGTTTGTTTTTGGATCTTTGTCGCTGGCCACTCCATAAAGAAATGCAAACTGTCTCATGGGTTATCATCAACCACTTGTTTACACAGCAGGGCTGATTGACACGGTTTATTTTTCTGCGGTTTTTTCTTCTAATCCAAAGTGAAATATGAACTAGAGAATTCACGGAGTTCCCTTCACCTTTTTCAGCCCAGAACCTGCAAGGGAGGTGACTGTTTTCACTTGTGTGACTATTATAGGCCCCATTTAGATCTGGCCGCACCCATGTGAAAGGTCAGGTCAGCTATACTTGAAAACCTGCAGAATCACCTGTCCTCCCCAGGGGATCGATGCACAAAGCAGGACCAGGGACTGGTAGGATGTAAGGCTGGAAGGAAACTCAGAGCCATCTTGTCTTTTGACAAATCTGGAGCCCCTTCCCTAAGCATCAGCCCCAGTGAGATGCAGTGACTTTCCCAAGGCCTCACAGCAGCTGGTGGTACCTTCTCTGGTCAACCTCCAGTAGGCAGGATTTGGAGTCCAGGCAAGACACCCCCATGGCAGGAAAGAAAGCCATGGTGGTCCAGATTGCAGAGAGCAGGGCCTGGTGGGAATAATCCTGTAAAACTTTCAGCATTCCCGATGCGCGATCATTTACAAAGCTCTTCTCACCTGTGATCCTACTTCTCCCCGCAATCCTATGAGGCTGACACTCTGCCCTACATTCCATTAGTTGTTATATATTGTTTAGAGATAATCTCAAAAAAATCTGGCCGGATGGGATGGAATAATAAATCTCATAGCCTGCACATGTTAAAGGGATAATAATACAATGGGTCCTTTTTACTTTTCTTCTTTCTTTCTTTCTTTCTTTCTTTCTTTCTTTCTTTCTTTCTGATAAAAGCAAGCAAACAAAACGCTTGCAGCCTTGTTAACTGTGCAACAACCTATTTTTTAAAAATTGTCTACACAAAATCAGAGCAGGAGTGCCCTGGCTGTAAGAATGGTCACGAGGACAGACCTGGGGGTCTGAGGCAGGTGGAGTTTGAATCAGAGATGAAGAGGCTGTTCACAGAAGATAAAGCTGCGGGAGGCTGCACCATGTGGGACACAGGATCCAGAGCCACTAGTCGCCCTCCCTGTAGGAGAGGGACAGCAAGTGGGCAGCATTCTGAACCCCCAAAGCATTACCAGGCCACTTCTAGAGGCTGCAACCACTCCTGCCTGACCGCATGGAGACATGTCCCCCACTTGTCTTCCTCCAGGCCTCGTGCCACCAGCTGTTGCCCACACCCTCCTGGAGAGTGTGGGAGCCCTGAAATATCCAGAACATATGTAATCCCAACATCTGTTTGGAGCCTCCTTCCTTGAGATGTCATGTTGGCCCTTGGCCCCCCGCACAGGCCTGCACATCCCCGTACACATACGTGTGGTGTTTCTCACGGACACTCTGTATTGGCTAGGGAAGTGTCTGTGGGGGTGTGGTGGGCTCTGTTTCCTCATAAGTAAGATACATCAAGTAGCCTTAGTCAGCAGGTGAATTAACTCCCTCTAAGTAAGTTGGAGGAGGAACAATGCTCTAAAGACACATTATGCTGAGCGTGTGTGACCTTCCTGTAAGAGTTTTGTTAACTCTCTCTGCCTTCACTGAAGGGACTTGCACACAGCAAGCAGCATGAGATATTTGAGACTGATAAGAGGCAGGCTTTGGGCCTGGAAGAGAGTGGGAGCATTGGGACCTTTTCCCAAAGTTATCTCTAGTTCTCGGAGTCCCAGCTTTGGGACAGGCTCTCATTTATTTGGGAGATTTGGCTGGGCTTCTGCCCTGTCCAGTGACAGGGGAAGAATTTGCTGCTCTGCGTGGGTCTGTCCCTGCCTGTCAGTCTGCAATTCAGGACCAGGTGGAAGAAAACAGCCAAAGTCCCTTACGTTCAGGTTATCGATGAAATCAACAGTTGCAGCAGTAAGCCCTAACCTGTCCTATGCTCAGGTTTATACCTCCTGTCAGAAGCAATTCTGGAAGGAAGCTTTGTCTTTGCCAGTCTCCTGAGCAATCTTTCCTAGTGTGACTCTCCCTTTCCCCGGGTGTGGTGTGAGCCATCTGACTTTGGCGGAAGCTGCTTCAGTCGGGGCTCCAAAGCAGTTTCTGGAATCCAATGACAGGACTGTAGTTCTGTTGCTTATTATAAGGAAAAGAACTCCATTCTTGGGTCATACTAGCTGGAAGAAGGAGCCTCTCAGGATTTATTTATCCTGAGGTCAGAGCCAAGAATTCTGTGGGGGGTGTCCTGCACTGGGGTAGAGGGAGTGGCAGGTGTGAGCCCTGGTGCATGATGGGAGAGATCAAAACACACTGTAACCCTTCCAAGGGCACAGGCATGTTTCTCAGGCACTGTCTCTTCAACTTCCCTCCCTGCTCAGTCCTCTGCTTCTTCCAGAAATCTTCCGCATGCATCCCAAGTCACAGTCCTCACCCTCCGAGAGTCCAGAGCATCCTTGGTCTTTGCCTGGAGTGCCCGACAGGGTGATGGCTGGCATGGGAAATAACCGAGCCTTGCTTCCACACTTTTCCTACAAAAGATCTCCTCTATCCTAAGGAACTGTAATGTGTAAGTTTGGCCAGTTTGGACTTGGACCCAGGAGCTTAACCATGTAGGTGAGGCCGTGTATAAATCAGAATACCTTATCAGGACTTTGGCACTGAATTTGCCCACTGGGTACCTAAGTGTGGTGTGACCTGGGCCCCAGGTGCATAAGGGATGGGTCTCTACTCTTCCCAACTTCCCAGGACCTTCTATCTTGTCATGGATTAATGAAAAGCTTTAAGTCTTAGGGAAACATCTTTGTTGAAATAATTAGTATTTTGAAGAGATTATTTAGGACAACAACTGTTCATCTTTTCTCTGAAATGACCTGAGGCCTTGACCGCAGTTGCTTTTTCCCCCTGCTTCCCATTTTGGTCTCTGGAATTTGAGGGGATGGCATGAGTTTCTTGTTACTCAGAGGACCTTGGAGCACCAATTCCAGAGTAAGGAGGTGAGGGACTCATAGGAGGTTCTGGAGAATGAGGTGTTTGTCTCTCCAAAGACCACACAAATGGTTTTTAATATTTGATGCTTGGATTGCATTTTCTTGTGCTTTGGACATCACTAAACATTTCTGAGAGCAAGGGCAAGACAAATCTCAGTCTCTTGTCATTTGGTGTACAATTTTCCTTTTCTTTCTTTGGTTTCAATGTCTGCTGCCTCTGGTAATGTCTGGGTAATCAAAAGGTATCTGAGTGATAAAAAATAGCTCTCTCTTCCCTCTCTTTCTGCCCCCCCCTCCACTTGCACTCTGTGTCTCTCAAAAATGAACATTAATAATAATAATAATAATAATAATAATAATAAAACCTCTCTCTCTGAAGCCCAGAAACATGAGTTGAGTGATGGTCTTTGCGAAGAGTACCTAAGTGCATAATGGCTGGTATGTGTGACAGGTGGTCTGGTCTGGTGGTCTCACTGACAGAACAACCCACCAGTCCAGGGAAGGTAGAACAGACTTAACCTGCCAACACTCATTTGGATTCTGAGTCAGAGCATGATGGGGGGCACCAGGACATGTTGTCTAGGGAAAGGATGATTTGGGGGGACTAGTCAAAGGGAAGGGGAAGATAGATTGCATGGTCCCAGAGATAGGCCAATAGAAGACAGAATGTTCTAACAATCAAAGAGCAGTGTTGCCTTTAGTTCTAGAGAGAGATGGCAGAAGCTGGGGGAGTACTTGATAGGATATTGCTAAAGAGTGTTTCTATAATGTAGGAGACCTATGAAGCCAAATGTACAATAAGAACATACCACCTGGTGGTCTTCGATAATAAAATGACACACACGAACTGATAAACACCTGGCTTAAAAGAATGCCCATCTTTTGTGAGAAAATATTGAAGCAGGAGGATAAAGGAAAGAATAGTACAAATTTAGAAACTTCAAAGGCATTTGATTATCGTGTGTCTTGAAAACAAAGTCGTGATGGTTCACCCAGGATTAGTGCAGTCACGGCCAGTACTCAATCCACTTCTTCCGCTCAGAGGAGAATAGCTCTTGCTTGGACAAAGTCTATCAGTCCTCATGCGTTGAAGGGAGCGGTCCTCAGGACAGGTCCCCCTGGAAGATGAGGACAATCGTGCAGGTTCCCTTTCTACCCACCATCCCCGCGAGGCCCATTCCCACCACAGACGGAGACAATGTCAGTCAGGCAGAAGGAGGCTCCCAAGGGCCTCCTTGCATGGAAAACCTCAAAATGCTGCCCGATGCCCTCCATTCCCCCTGGCTCCACCCCCACCATGTGTCTCCTCATCTCAGAGATAATGCTGGTTGCTGGGTTGCCGTCCCACCATTTTGCTGCTGCACAAAGGGCACACTGAGGCGACCCAGCAATAAAAGCAACTCGAAGGGAGACCAGCTGTACTTATAAATAAACATCCCAAGCACATTAATCTGCTGAAGGTTTTTATGAGGGGACGCATAAAATTTCAAATAAAGGGCTAATGGGAAATATGTCCGAAATGTTGGAACTGGTGATGTTCTACAGTAGGGAACGGCCCAGATAGATCCATAAAACGAAATGTAACTCACAACTGATTCGGTTTTAAGACCTCGGCCCTCTCACTCCCACACCTGAGTTGTATATTTTATCTGAAGGGTTGTTTCATGTTCCAGAATCAGCTCTGTTTGCAAGCGAGCTGTCACAGTTTTATGGCCTTGACTTTAAAGAGCAGGACATTTCTTTCCTGGAGAAGAGGGCTAATAGGAGGCAAAATGCAGGGATTATGGGCTCTCCCACAAATCCAGGCTAGCAGATGCGCCTCTTTTCTGTAATCAAAATGAATGTTTTCTTTGGATCCAGCTAGGAAGGCCCCTTAAAACATCCCAGGAACAGGAGACATGTGCCAGGCCAGATAACAGATTGGAAGCAGACAGTGAGGAAAGCAGGTGTGTAGCTCTTTGGAGTACCTGCTCCTCTCCCTCTTCAGGACAGGTAATTTAAAAAAAATGATACGGTGATTTTCTTTTTTTTTTTTTAAGTGAAAAACGGGAGATGGCATATGGTTAGCATTGTCCCTGCCCTGCCCTTCACCTCTGTTAACGAGCCACGTTCTTCCCCCTGCTGGGGCTACGCGGATGGAGCTCTGTTTTGCGTTCTTTCCTCCTTAACTTTGTTCCAGACCTTTCTGGGCTGCAGGGGAGGACACCCCCCACCCCAAGTCAGATCCTTTGGGGGCAGTGCAGAGAGCTTAGGCTGGGGAGTTAGAAGGGGTTCATATCCCTGCTCTGCCACTTGCCAGGTGGGCCACACGCCCCACCTTCTGTTTTCTCACTGGGAAGAGCAGGAAATAAGCACCGCCATCCCAGGCTCATGGTGGGGTACGTGGTGGGTCTGCAGAAAGCACCTGCCCGGGTGCGCTCAGACTGCCGAGGCTCACGGTTAATTGTTGATCGTGAACAGATCCCTTTCTCTCCCTGAGCCTCAGTTTCCTCGTCTATAAAATGGGGAAAGTAATGCCTCACAGGGCCGTTAAGAGGATGAAAGGAAATCTGCACAGCACCTTCTTATCAGAGCGCCTGCCACCCAGTAGGCACCCCTTGAATCCTCACCATCATTGCTGTTGGGTAAGCAGAAATCCAGCTCTTTGGCAGACCACCTGACTCACCCAGACACCACAGGGCTAAAGTTCAGTGAAGTCAAAACCAGACATCCCACACACTGCTCCCTTGCTCATAATGGGGCCCTTGTCTAATTCCAGTCCCAGCCTATCTTGGACCCTTGGCTTCCTCTCGCTCTCAAGCTAGCCCATTTGCTTTGGGCTCATCCCATGAACTTGGCTTGCCAAGCTGAGTGATGGTCGGTACTGTCTAGGGATTTGGCTTAGATCCCTCTTGGGCTGTTTCAGCTCCTGGGTACCTTAGACAGGGCCTCCTGTGCTAGCTCTGGTCCCTGCATCCCAAGTACCAGCTCTGGACTCTCTGTTACCCTCAGGTGGGTCAGTTTCAACACCCCAGGAGAGCCATGAATGGTCAAAGGTGAGGGAGAGTCAGGTCACGCTAGACACTTTCCTCCAATCCTGTTTGGGGGCCAAACACTAATTGACCTGCTGTGTTTACTCCACTTTGACAGCAACAGAGAACAAAACACAAACAACGTTAACACACTCGCTACCAGCAGCAGGGAGAACGGGGGCAGTGGAGGCAGTATCATTGGTGTCAAGTTTGCGCCATACTCCTAGCGTACTGTCTGTTGTCTTGGCGGATCACCCCTCCTCTGGGCTGAAATAAACTCCTCTCCTCCTCTGCCCACACTGCCCGCCTCATGCGGTTACCTCCTGTGGCTCTTTAGTTTTTTCTGACTTTGTTTCTCCATCTTCCAAGGGAGACTGAATTCAGGGAGGGTAGACACCATGGCCCACACCTCCCTGTCCCCCCTTACCTCACATCACAGAGCAGAACCTCAATAAAGGCTAAAGTAAGGGAGGCCAGACCACGTGGAGAGGCCATGCTGGGGATGTTCAGCTGAAGTCCCGGTGTCTTTGTCTGTTAGATGTACGGAAACCTCAAGACTTTCTCCTGCCCCAGCCTCTGCTGACCACAACCACGCAAGGGACCTGGAGGAGTGCCATCTAGCTGAGCTCTGGAACCATGAAAATAATAAAAATAAATGATTATTGTTTACTCTCTCAGGTTGGAGTGGCTTGTTGAGCAGTAATAGATGCTTGGATCACTGATCACTTGGCGTCTCTTTTGGCGGTTTGTATGGTCATGAGGGCCATAGCCATGCTCTTTAAGAGGGCTGGTGGTAGGAGGTACCCAGGCTGCCATAACTTCCCACCAGACCTGCATGCCAGGCTTCAGGATGGCCAGGGACCTTGGGCTATGGGATTCCTCTGGCTGGACCCCTTGTCTGGGGAGGCATTGGCTGCTTGGCCCTTGGGGAAAAACCCACCCTTCCTCCTCCGGCAGAGCTGGGAAGATATCCAGGGCCAGCTGTGTGCTTTGGAAAGCACCTCCTGTGGTTCCTCGTCTCTCTCCCCTGTGCGGGAGTGTAAGATTAACCTCCAGTTTTATACCCTGGAACTCCAAGTACCATACAAGTTTCAGTGTTTTTCAGGTGCAAGTTCTTTGTTTGGCTTTAGCAAATGAGTACAATAACAAGCTGGAATATGCAGGTCCTCAGGGGGGTGGGTCTGGGAACCACAAGAGTAAAGGGGTTTCCAGTTACCCTCTGGCTTGTGCTCAAAGTCCTCACTCTCCCTGAAGAATGGGTGTGAAGGCTCAGGCTACGCAATGGTCTGGGAATGGAGACTTGGAAGAGAGACTGAGGTTCCCCAGAATCACAGTCCACGCCTTTAGCTAGCAAGCAGGTGGTCAGACAGCAGGGAAGGGAGTGGGGGTGGTGGTGCTGTAATGAGGACGTGTGATAAGCACAGTATACTCTTTCAAGATGGTTTTCAGCAGCTCTACTTGTCTATTAGCCCTGCTGAATGTTTGCATCTCCCCCAAATTCATATGTTGAAGCCCTAATTTCCAGTGTGATGATATTTGAAGGTGGGGTCTGTGGTAGATTAATGAGTTTAGATGAGGTCATGTGGGTGGATTCCCCCATGATGGATTCCTGTCCTTACAAGAACAGGGAGCGACCAGAGCCCTCTCTCGGCTATGTGAGGACACAGCAAGGAGGCAGCTGTCTGCAAACCAGAAAGAGGGCCCTTCCCAGGCACTGAACCTACTGACACCTTGATCTTGAATTTTCCAGCCTCCAGAACCATGAGAAGTCAATATTCATTGTTTAAGCCGCCCAGTCTATGGTGTATGGTATTTTGCTATAGCAGCTCGAGCTAAGACAAGGCTTGAGATCAATTTTTAACTCGTCTTCTGGACCCAGAGGGATCTAAGAGAGCATCTCCTCCAGCCTGATTTGTTTACAGGTGAAGACCCTCAAGTCTTGGGGACTTACCCCCATGTTCTTCCCATTTTTCTGTTGTACTATGGCTTTTTCTACTGATATGTTGGAACTTGATGGAAGAGAGGAGGGAATTTGCCTACTCCTTGGGTTTATATTTCCAAGTCAAAGGACATCGGTAAGTGTAAATGGTCTGATTAGTAAGTTTGGGAGGAGGAAGTGGATACTCCTTACCTCTCACCCCCTGCCCTTTCGGATTGCCTGCTGGCATAGTACAGGTGCTCCTGGGGGCCCTTGGCCATGAGGTAAGCTTAGCAACAAAGGCATGGCAGAAGAACCTGTGATCTACTGGGCAGATCTTCACCCTGGGGCCCAGCATGAGGAGACCCATGGTCTGCCCACTGAAGTCGTGCTCCCCAATAGCTCTGTCAGTACAAAGCTGATATTTGGGTCCTCATCCTCCTACTCCTGTGCCTACTACGAATTGGTTTGGAATTTCAGAAGGAAAAAGGATGCTCTTTATTAGACCCCCTCAAACACCACACCAGCTTTGTAAGTATTAAGTAAATTAATCTTTTACCCATGATATGAGTTCCAAATACTTTTCCTAGGTTTCCCTTGATCTTTTCGTTTGTTGTTTGGTATTTTTCCTCTTGCTATGG
Organism: Puma concolor; assembly: GCF_028749965.1. Taxonomy (NCBI): domain Eukaryota; kingdom Metazoa; phylum Chordata; class Mammalia; order Carnivora; family Felidae; genus Puma; species Puma concolor. The sequence continues at coordinate 16,495,194 of NC_141669.1, forward strand.
AAATCAAGTCAAATTTATTAATCTCATATTTTGTGGATATGGAGGTTTTGTGTCATGTGTAAAAAGCCCTTCCCACCCTGCTGGATTATCAAATATTTTTTTGTGTGTTTTCTTCAGGTACCTACCTGCCTTCACGTGTTGTGTTTAATCCTGGTAGGGCATGTTACCAGGAGCCTGGATAGATTTTACTCAGAACTAAGGAGGCAACTCTGACCACTTTTCTCCTGGAATGGGACTTTGGGAAGTGGCAGAAGGAGGGACAAGGGAACACAAGGCCATGTATCTTTGCACTTGGGTTGGTGCCATTCAGTGGGTGCAGTTATGGGTCAGATGTCAGTCTCTAGAGTTGCATGATGACTCCAGTGGCCATGACAGGGAGGAGGAAGAGCTTGCGTAGCCTCGCTCTGGAGCCCAGAAAGGGAAGGGGCTCTCTCAGCCACTCTGTGAGCTGGGTGGTTAGAAGGATTGGAGCCCAGATCTGGTGACCACAAGCCAAGGGCTTGTTCTCTGGACTCAGAGGTCCAAGCCCAGCTTGGTTCCAGCCGAACTAGAGAGCTCAGCTGTGAGGCTGATGGGCCCTCATGCCTCCTCACCCTGAGTCCCTGCTGCATGGCCCTGAGGTCTGCTGTGTAGCCTGGGCCTGGCCGAGCTCAGACTCCTACTGAGCATGCGTGGGCTGCCGGGATGACCAGAAAATCAAGACCGGCCTGTCACCACGGCCTCCAAGAGAAAAGTGGTGAGTTGCCTCCTCAGTTCTGAGTAAAATCAACAACAGGCTGCAAACGTGGGACCACTTAGAGACCAAAGTCTTCCTGCATCGGGTACTTGTTACTTCCTAAGTTCCTTTCACATGTTATAAAGGAACATGCCTTTGGGGAAGCAGGGTGAACCATGTGCTTGTCTTCTTTCAGCCCCCTTGTGACTTCACAGCCTGAAGGGCAGGTTGATGAGCAGCTCAGTGTGCTCCCACCTGCCTGCCAGCAGTCCCGCCCCCTTCCCACCAGCTCGTCCTCAAATAATAAAACGGTCCCAGTCTTTGTTTTTCATAAGCATAATTTACAGTGAGAAATCCTTTGGTCCTTCTCTGATTCTTTTTACACAAATTTAGGGTGGGTCTGGATGAATGTGAAGATCCTTTGCTATAGTTGTGGGCTGTGTGTATATTTAAATTTTTTATATTAAATCTTGTACTGTCTCCTCTCCCAATGATGTGATCAATTTGATGTGATCTTTGGTTGCTGTTTCTTCCTAGCTATCTTTTCTTCTTGCCCAGAAAGCCCTGAATAGCTTCTACCAGGGCTACCTTATACAGTTGCACAGGGTGTGCACTGCACAGGGGGTACCATCCATTTTATAGTCTATAGGCTGGAAGACACTCTTGAACTTGTGCACTATGGCAGCCCTATCTCCAGTGATTGTGTGGTCACAATTTACATAGGCAATTCTAATTCTCTTTATAATTAAAAGTTCATACATCATAACCCAAAGCCACATGGGAATATTTCTTGGGTTACCTGCTGTTCTGGAGTATCCACACTTAACTTATATTAATTATGTGATTATGAGTGGCTCCCCCTCTCTTGGTTGAGCTGAATCAAGGATGTAAAAGGAAAATGTCAGATTAAATTGATGACTAATATGCCACCTGAGCCCTGGAAGAATGGGGAAGGTTATTCCATTTCAGAGAAGGATTTTATTGGCTAAAAGAAAGATTTAGGTTGTAAAATCACAAGTAAGTGGGAAGAGGAGGGGAAACATTCTTGTCAGGGTGGGAGCAGATTTGAGGGGAGGATTCTTGGACCAATCAACTCATCAGTCTATAGGTCTGAGGAGAGTGTTTCTATAGTAAGCATTTTTAGTATTTTGTCTGTTTGGGAAATCTGCTAGGTGTGAACCTCCCACCTCCTGCTATGGAAGCAGAAATGGTTTGAGAATTCTCTTCAAGACCCTGACCGCTGGCGGTTACAGATATATGACTAAAGGTCAGCCAGTCAAATGCATCCATTCGGAACTGGAGCCAAAGATGCCTAGAAGCAGAAGCTATTTAGAATTCTTTCTGGCAGAGGTGGAATTCACCAAAGGTCCAGGCCCAGGGCCCGCTGGCTGCAGGGACCATGATGAGCATCCAGCAGCATGAGGCTGAGTCTCCCATGGCCCAGATTGCCACACTCCGCCTAGTCCCCCTGAATTCCAGCCTGTTTCCTGATCCTGATTCTCCATATTTCCTATGGATTTTGTAAGCTACTGGATAGCCTTCCTAAAAATCATATTCGAGCTTGCCAGAGTTAGCTTCAGTTTTTACAACCATGAACCCTTAGATAAATCCCCTCTGCTCACAAAGGCCTGGGATCTTATTGAAGTCAGAGTGATCCTGTGTGGCAAGCAGTGATGTACTGATAAACCATTCTCTAGAAAAGAAATAAAGAAAAGGAAAGAGAAAAGAAAAGAAAAGAAAAGAAAAATCCCTGATTTGTGACATTTGGCAAGGAGCCAGGACAAGCCAGCTTCTGCACAGCACCGTTAAGACTTAGAGCCAGGCTCTGAACCTTTGAGCAAGAAGGACACCATCAGATGTGGCTCTTATAGCTAAGGTCATGGGTTTGCCACATACTGACTTGGTGAGTGTAAGGAAGGTAGTGGTGATCAGTGGTCAGTCTCCGAACTGGGGTAGAGACTAAGGCCAGGCCCAGGCTGCTGGGGCTCCCTCAGGCCAGGAAGAGTGCCTTTCCTTACTGTGGGGAGGGACAGAAACCTATCTTTGCTTTAGCCCTAAACCTTGCCTGACTACTAAGCAGGATTCTGTGACTTAGGGCCAGCTGCTTCTTCCATCTGGGCCTCAGTTTGTCAATACAGAAAAAGGGGTGGTACCTGCCGTAGTAACACCTGTTTTGTACTGGAGCCACAGTGGGTCAGCTCTGCAGGGACAGCTTAAAACCTCTGGGACTGAGGCTGAGAGACTGAGTCTCGGGGGAGGCTCTGACTTGGCAGCATCTGCGTGATGCGTGCCTGGTGTGTGTGTCTCTGTGTGTGTTGTGAACAGTGTAGTAGAGCTGGGCCCTGGGGACATCCAGTCTAGTGTGGCTCCAGGCATGTGTCTTCGATTACTGGCACTCAGCGGGTGAGCAGACAACAGAGTCCTGTTTTAGGCGACGTAAAGAGGATTTGAATGTTTAATAAGAAAAGGATGGGCAAAACATGCTGTAAGAAATCCACAGAATGTCACTGGCATCGGCTGGCCTGCTCCCTCTGGCGTGTGATGACAGGATTTTGTAAATAGTCTGATTAATTGGTGTCCTCTGGTGACCTAGCAATTCACGATTGGAGTTTGGGGTCCGTTCCTGGGATGTCCTGGCCAGTTGCAGAGAGAAGCAAGGGGGCACAGCATGATTTCCTGGCCTCACATCAGAAAAGGCCTGAAAATAGCTCCTGAGCCTCCAAAAGTCATCAGTCTCCATATGCCAGCAAAGCCTGCCCTCCTTCGAGGCTCTGAAATACTAGAGCTTTCTGCCCCACCGAAGCCCAGCCAGCCTTACTGCACAGCCTATAATTAGGGCAAAGTGTGAAACTTCTAAGGTCTTGGGCAATATCACCTACCCTGCTCAATAGCCTGAAGTCTGCTCAAGTACCTGTTTGCCTCTTTGCCTCTCAGAGCATTCTCTTGGCATTAAACCCTGAAATGTCTGGGTAGATATTGACGTTCTCAGTAGCAACTCCTTACATTGATCAACCACATTAATCCGACTCTATTTCATATCAACTGGTTTCCAAAACAGAATGTAGGTTAGCTCACATTTGCTGGTACCACTGTGCTTGCCCTCTTGGCTCCCCCGCCCCCTGGCCCTGGCATGGGTCAGGTCTCAAAGCTGCAAGGCGGTGTTGCTGATGCCCAAAGGGTTAAATGGCCATCTGCCCCCATTTGGCCCCAGCAGCTGTGCGAAGCTTGCCCAAAGCTCCCCCAGAGCTCCAGGAGCTGTAGCCCTGGGGAAGCACACTGTTGGAGGCAAAACACCAGGCTCTGGTTGGAAGTCTGGTCTCTTCTCTTTGTCGCCAGACTCACTCACTTCCTGTTTCACCACCTGTTTGCCCCCTGACCCTGTTGCTGAGAACCCTAAGCATCTGCATTCTGGGCAGACCTAGGAGGGGGTCCCCTGACCGGTCCCTCTAGTCTGGAAGAAAGGGGCAAAATTCCATTTCAGAAGTAAAGCTGAGAAAGAAAGTCTGTGCTCGAAACATATGTATTGGGGGACAGGAATTTTCCCCATTCTCTTTTCCCCATAGAAAGCATGCTACAGCGATATTTTAACTATTCACTTAGCCTTGAATTAGCGTGATGTCATCCAAAAGGACTATTAGTCTGAAGTTACACTTTCAAAGCCAAAAAAAAAACAAAACAAAACACAAAAACCTCTTTCCCCCAAAATAAACATTACATATGTTCAACCATAGGAGAACAGGATTATAGACTCTGGGAACTGGAAGGAATCGTAGAGTTTATTTTACAAATGAAGAAACTAAGGTCTGGGGAAGGATGCTTCCTGCCTGGAGCCAAGATGAAAGGTCAAGATTGGGAGCCTGCAGAGCTCTTGCCACATTTCAGGAGGGCGGTCCCGTGGGATTATCTGAGGCAGCAGCTGAACCAGATTGTGCCGCCTGCCATTTGCATGGTAGTGGTGTTTGGTCACGGACTGTGAGGAGGGGAAGTGGGCCCAAGGGACTGCTGTCTTTTCAGGTTTCTGTGCCACTTGGGACATCCAAAGCCATTGGCTTGATTGTGGCAAGGAAAAGCTCCTGGTAGTAGGCAGGGTACTTAATTTCTTTTTCCCCCATAGGATCGGAGGGAAGATGGGTCCCAGTAGGAAGAAACAGCTGTGTGCATTTCTGCCGTTGGAACCTTTGTGGATAAGCCCCAGAAGATGCCAGTGGCTGGCTGGGTGACGAAAGGGTACTTGGATGGAGGTAGGCTGTTCATTTGTGAAGCTACCCAGGAATGACCAAGAAAGCCCAGTGAGGGCAGTGGGGGGTGGGGGGAGGGCTCTCTCCCACCTCAGGGCCAGACTCACCCCAGAGCCTTAGCCAGTTTCCTGAAGCCCGTGGGTGCTGAGGCATGGGAGGTGCAGGGCAAGAGGAATTCCCTTGACCCTGAAAGACACCTGACAATTTGATGGGACCATTTTGACATAGGGACATGTTGTAGTGGTATAAAAGGTACCTGTGAAATACTCAGCTCTTTCTTTTCATTTTTCTTTCTTTCTTCTTTCTTTTTTTAATTGTAATTACTAGCAATATGGGTAAAAGAGCTCCCTCTGCACCCAGGTGGGGCTTGGGGGCTGGGTAATAGACAGGGGTATGAATCATATATATTACTTGACAAAAGCACAGCAGAAAAAGAAAAAAAAAAAGTTTTTAATGTATGGAAGGGGCTGCATCAGAAAGTCCCCGATTACAAACCGCTACATCTAAATATGTCACTTAGATTCTTAGCAGCCCTGGGGGAGTAGCTCAGAGGGGGCTTTTTACTACCAGTCAAGTGCCCTGAACCCCAGGTCTCTCTGCTCCCTGCCGTGCTTGCCGCTCCAGTTCTGCACACCACTCCCTCCCACTGGGTCCTGGCCCTCTCCTGCAGGGCTCCACCCTCCTCCTGAGGAGCAAGACTAGAAAGACCCAGCTGCGGCCTCATTACTGCTCTCATCCAACCAGTCTCCTCTGCCCAGGCCCGATGCTTGGGTCTCAGTTCCCCCAAATCAGCACTTGCAATCTGCCCGAGACTTCAGCTGAGACTGAACCTCTTGAATTCTTGAGAATGACTGCCTCCAGGAATCTGTCTATACCGCCTGGGAACCGGAAAATAGAAGTCTTTGTTCCAAAAGGAATGTATTTGAATTCCCTGTAATTGCTTTGTTGGGCCAGAGCAGCGGGACCTCAGCTCAGCCTTGAGGCACCAGGACTGTCCTAGTTACCCTAATACGTGTCCTAGGTCTTTTGTGTGATTAAAGAGAAGGAGAGAGGGGCCAAGGTATCAGGTCCCAGATGGCTGGTGCTGTCAGTCCTCGGACCCGAATCTGCATGAGACAGAAAACCTGCCCAGAGACACAGACAGTGAGGGAGGAGGTGAGCACTGGGCTGTGCTCTCTAGGTTGGGGGGGGGGGGCAGCAGACTGGGAGACCAGAGGGTCTGTACACAGTAGGGGCCTAATTCATACCTGTTGAATGGAAAGGGTGATGAGGCAGCAGAACAGCTTCCTAGAATGCCAGAGAGCTCTGCTCAGTCATAGGCTACCCTACCCACAGAAGCCCAGCCTTCTAGAACTTACCCATGCCCCCTTGCTGGTGTTCAACTGTCTCTGACAGTCAAGATTTTTCAACCCCAGTGCAATAGCCTTCAACTTAAGATTTGATCATATTTCTCATCTGCTCAAAAATCTTTCCGGCTCCCCAAGACCTTCAGTAGTGCTCACTACAGTATTTGTCACACTAGGTGTTATTTAAAATTGGCTTCTGTGATCTTGCTTTTGTCTTGAGGATTTACAACACACATTGGCCCACCTAGGGGCCCTGAAAAGACCTGCAGGGAAGGCACTGGTTTCCCAGACTTGGCTGTGAACTGTGTCTTTTTGTTTGCTTAACGTCTATTAGCACACAGCAGAGTATGGGACATGCTTTGGCAACACCAACCTTTAGCATAAAAACCAAATGAATTAATTAGTCTTGTGCTCAAGAGATTATGAAATCTGCCCTCAACCTAAGGTTCTCCTTGTCTCCCTACCATGTAGCTCCTTCTGTCCATGCATGCTCTTCCTCAAGCATGCTGGCTGTGGGGGCGGAATCATGTTGCCCTAAAATTCACATCCCCAGTCCCTATCCCCAGTCTCTTAGAATGTGACTATATTTGGGGATAAGGCCCTTATCCCCCCTTATAAGGCCCTTATCGCCTCTTATAAGAAGAGGAGATCAGGACACACAGGTGGTGCCAGACTTTCGTGCACACAGAGGGAAGACCGTGTGAGGACACAGGAAGAAGGTGGCTGTCCATAAGCAGAGAGGCTACAGGAGAAACCAACCTGCAGACATCTTGGTGTCAGACTTCCAGCTTCTGGAACTGTGAGAAAATAAGTTTCTGTCATTTCAGCCACCCTTGTGAGGTATTTTGTTGAGGCAGCCGGAGCAGACTGACTCACAGCTCTCCCCACTGTTCCCCCCCCCCCCAGCCCCGCCCCCGCTCCCAGGGTTTATGCGTTCCATCCGTGATTCTGCTTATGTTCCCTTCCTCTGGGATGCCATTCTCCTCCAGGGCTCCGCCACTGTCTTTCTTTTAGCAACGAAATAAACCAACAAAACCAAACAGAACAGAATTCTGCCTACCTTTTAAGGCCTCGCTGCGATGCCTCCTTTTCCAATCAGCTGACCCGGATCCTCTCACTTCTGGGCTCCCACGGCTGGTGGAAACATCAGTCCTGCCCTTCCCTCCCGGCCTCCTGCTACAGTGAGTTGAGCACAGTTACTCAGCCCGCCATATTGTTGGATCTCTGGGGGCAGAAACTTGTGCTGTGTCCCAGACCCAGCAGCATGCCCCAGCACATAACAGGTGCTCGGTGATTATTTTCCAGTTACAATTAAAATTATGTCTCTGCACCCAGCAGGCCAAGAGGAAAAGTGCCTGGCATGTTCCAGTTGTTGGGATGCTGAGACCAAAACCATAGTCTCTGCTCCAGTTCAGGGAGGGCTATGTGGAGGAGGGGCATTAGAAGGATAGGTAAGAGCTGAAGTCATGCCTCTGTGCGAGCAAGGGAACAGAGAGCTGCTTAATCTGAGTTCCAAATAACTAACATGCATTTGACTTGATGGCTGGGGACCCTGTTCCCTGCTCACAGAAGTCACTCAGGAACCACGATGAGGATGAAGGCGGACCATGCAGTGGCACACCCGGCTGTCGGGCTCTGCTCCTTGGTGGAGTCCCTTCCACTGACCCTGTGGAGCGGGAAGGCACAGGTAATGTGTAGCGGGCAAAAGCCAGGACCTCCTTCTGGAGGCTAGGACGGGTGGCACCTGTGCTGGGCCACCAGCATCCGAGTCAGCGGCCGTCACATGGAGTCTGTCAAGCGAGGCATCTAGCTGGCCCGCGGCCTGGGGAGGAGGGCCCCCTGGAAGGGGAGCTTTGACACCCTCCACTCTGATCTGAACACAGGTTTTTAATTTCCCTGTAATTTGCCCTTCTCCCTCTCCTGGGCTGGCTTCCCTGTCATTTCATTTCCTGCCGTATTCTCATCTTACAGCAGAGGTGAAGAGAGTTGACCTCTCCTTGCCCCAAAGCTGAATAAAATACAGAACAGATTTTTTTTTGCGAATAAAAATAGGCTTCAATACCACTGGCCAGTCACCTGAGGCTCCTCTCAGCACGCAGGTCTAGTTCTGTCCCAGCTACCGGCCTGTGGGACAGGGCTGCACAGGAGGGGGTGGGGGTGGGGGCGGGGGGGGGGGACGGTCCGGGTCCCAGGGGAAGGGGCAAGAAGGCCAGCGCCCCGGTGAGAAGGGCGGCAGGCATCGAGAGCGAGGCCAGTCCAGGTGACTGGTGGACACCTTCGTCCTCTCCCATGAGAGGCGGTGGTGGGCATGGAAACCGCCTTGCAGGTTGCCCTTTCCAGGGGACCGAGGAGGAAAGATTGAAACGTCAGCACCTAGTGGGAAAGAAATTTCTGTCTGAAACATTTGGGAAAATTCCAAGAGGGATGCAATTAGTCTCTCCTAGCAGAGTAGGGGACATGTGACTTTAGAGCCAGATAGACTGCACATCTGCCTGGTCCTCGCTTTCTGCAGCGGGCTGTGTTATCTCAGACCAGAAACTTAATCTCTGCGAACCTCAGTTTCTTCATCTGTAAAATGGAGACAAGGTAGATTCCATAGTTCGGCTGTGGGAATTAAATAGAACAGCACATGGAAGGTGCTCAGCACATAAAAGGTGAGTCCTGATCTATCTGTGTCATCTATTATTTGGGTCTAGGTGTAAACATCAGAGGGGCCGCCTCTGACCTTGCCCCCCGCGCCCCCACCTGGCCCCACCGTCTAATGCAGTCACCAGCTCTGGGCCATTGAGTGCCCTGTCCTCTGCATGGCATGGATGCTTCCTCGTTTCTTTGTTTAAGAGTTTGTGGTCTGAAGTTTCCCGGAAGGAAAGCCTGTGAAAACAGGGGCCCAGCCTCTGTGTGGACCACGGTACCCCAGCACCCACCGTTCTGGCACAGAGTGGGCCCTGGGTCACGAGTTATTAAATAAATAGCTGCAAAAAGATGGCTATTATTTTTATCGTGGCAGGGCAACCTTTTAACATTTTAATTGTGTTTTTGTCCCTCCCTGTATTTTGCCATTTTCCATCCCCTTTTCAAGCAGTTAGCAGCCTGTGGGCTTCTTTCCTCAGGGGAGATTTGGGGCTTGTCTGAAAGCACAAGTCGTGTGTGAGACACTCTCTTTCCTGGATTTTGTTTCCGGAATGTCTAAAACCATTGACAAGATTATGCTAGAGCCTGGAGGGTTTAAGGAGAGAGAGAAAGGGAGGGAGGGAGAGACAGAAAGAGAGCTAGAGGAATGAGAGATGAGAGAGAATGAGGGAGGGGGGACAGAGGCAGAGGGAGGGAGAGACATTTTGCAGGAAACTTAAAGAAGGAGACACTCCCCATCATCCATCCCACCAGGTCTTGAAGGAGATTTCTGGAGTCTGGATGGGGCAGGAGGAAGCCCTGGGTTCTGGGAACAGCAATGGATGCCCAGTCCCTCCCCCCCCCCCCCAGGATAATGCCCTAAGGAGGGGTCAGCACTCAGAAGGTGTGGCTGTGACATGACATAGGGAGGCAGGGACTGGGTGCCAGGGTCCCCAGTGATAGCAGTGGCACAAGAGTGGCAGCGTGGACCAGTGTGATGATGTCTGGGTGCAGCTGGCCAGGGCTGGTGGCTGATGACCACAGGAGCCATCCTGGTTCCCTGAGGCTCCTTCCACCCCGGAGCCAGCATTGCCGCTAGGATGGTTGAAGTTAAATGTGCCTCAGAGTCAGAGCTCAGTTATTCACCCTCCTCTGCGTTACTTACTCACTAAGGACTCATGACCCGCCTTTGGGTCATGGACGTTGAAGGGACCGATGACCCACCCTGTGCCCTGTTTGCAGAGAGAGGTGGGGAGGTGTGAGCAGTGCCAGTCTGTTCTGAGAGAGGGCAGAAAGGAGAGTGCTACCCCTGTACCTGCTGTCACTCCTGGGCCCTGCCTGGTCCAGGGCTTCACGGGTTGTGAAGGCATACAAGAGAGGTCATAATTCCCTATCTTCCGACAGCACAACTAAATCTAGTAAAACGGCCCCTGGGCATAGTGGATGTATAGTATCTGTCACTTTTCGTGGCTTCTCCTCCTCACTTGTGTTATATCAGAACCTCATGGCTTTGCAACCAAGGGGAAGCATGGGAGAACCGGGGGCCTCACATGTGACCACTTTCCACCCCGGTGGCTTCTTGCCCAGGGCCACGTGGTTCATTAGAAGGCTGCCGGCTCCACTGGCAGCTGCGTGCCTGCTCTGTATGGGGGCCTCTAGGGTTAGGGTGCTCCCTGTCCACGTTTCCCCGGGCACGCAACCGCAGGTGCCCTGCTCCTGGGCTGCATGTGGGTGGGCTAGGGATCTGTTTCCTCTGCCAGCTCACATTTCCCTTGGCCACCTCCCTCTGTCTCTCCAAGAACCAGCTCCTGATTCCTTCCCCACTAAAACTAGATAGTTCTCTTTGTGGAGCTGGCTTTCCAGAGAAGTCTGCCTTGTCTCATATAATGATGTCTCTCTCCTCTTGCTCTGAAGAGGAGGGATGTCAACAGGGTACCGGCTCCAAAAGAAATGGCCAACATCTGCATTAGCTTCCTGTTGCTGCCATAACAGATTGCCACAACGACACAGAGTTATTATCTCCTGGTTCTATATAAGTTTGACAGTGGGCTAAAATTAAATTGTCCACAGTGCTGTGTTCCTTTCCGGAGACCCAAGAGCTGAAGCCACTCCTTTCCTTTTCCACCTCATAGAAGCTGCCTCATGGCCCTTTCCTTTGTTTTGATAGCCAGCAGGTAGCCTGTCTCTGACTTGCTCACAAAGGAGTGACACTCTATCTGAGCAGCAACCAGGTGAGTGGATACATGCAATCCTACAGTAGGTGAGTGAAGTGTGGGTTCAGGGAGGGAACAGAGTGGGAACCAGCAAGGCCAGGAGGCTCCTCGCAGGGGTGTTACCCAAGCCAATGCTTGGCTTAGCTCTCCAACTAGACTGGAAAAAGTTGAAGTCAGGGACTGGGATGAACTCATCATCTTCCTTCCCTCAATGCTAAGTTCACTGCTTTGTACCCTATAGACACCCAATAAATACCACTTGCAATGAACTGATTCAATTCTTTTGGAGTCATTTTTCTTCTCTTTCGGGCCACAGTTGCAGAACCATGAGGTGATGGGAAGTCAGGGACTCTGGCCCATGCTGGGGGTGGAGCCAGCATCCTCAGGGGGCAGAGCCCTGGCCCTAGGGCTCCCTGTCCGAGTCAGGGTTTGGAGAATTTTCTTTATTGTCTTGCATTTTGCCCCATCAGAGATGACGCTGGAAGCTTTAGTCCCATGGTGGGACCTCACCAGGAATCTTCCCAGACATCAGGGAACTGGATTTGAGAACCGCTTTTGGGTTCAAGGTGGACTGGAGGATCACTTGAGGGTTGATCAGTGATAGATGTCTCCTCCTTTGAGTTCCTTCATAAAATAACATGCTGGGAGTGAGGAGATGAAATTGAGCAAGTGAAATACTTGGCAGAGTGTCAGGAAGCACTTTCTAGGCAGATCTATTAGCTGTGCCCTCCCCCAGGGGAGGGGGCTATTGCCTGAGTCTGGGGGAGGCATGTTTTGGCTACAGGAGGGAACATCCTGGGGGCTCTGCCTCTGGGCTCCTCCCCTGAGGTTCTGGCCTCCAGTCAAAAACTTCCTGCTGCAGTTTTAGCCTGGTGAGGCCCCTAGGCTGTGAACATCTTCTGACCCTCTGGCCTCAGATTATTCCCCTGCATCCCTGTCTTCTTTTTCACACAGAGCCTCTGAATGGGGACCCTACATGGCTTCTAGGACCTGCAGGCTGCAGGGGAAGGCTGGCCCCAGGGATGTCTGCAGGTAGGAATCACTGTCTGGCAGGGCTGGCTCAGGACTGGGCTGAATTCTTGGTGGTGGCTTCATGTTTGCTGAGGGAATGAATGGCAGAATGCCACAGATGGAGTGAGGCTGAATGTTAGGCCAAGGTTTGCCTGTTATTCTCCTTCTTCAACTGGAGAAACCCTGCTAAGTTCTTGTGACACCCAGGTCATACAAGGGATGACACTACATTGGACTTGAGTGTCCTACTTTCCTTGGAGGGCCATTCTTCAGGCCAGCCTTCAACTAGGACTGGCAACCAATTAGTGGGCAGTGAAGTTAATGTAGCCAAACATTAAAAAAAAAAAAAAAAAAAAAAAAAGACATAGGAGGAGCCTGGGTGTCTCAGTTGGTTAAGCATCTGACTTCAGCTCAGGTCATGATCTCATGGTTTACAGGTTTGAGCCCCAGGTCGGGCTCTGTGCTGACAGCTCAGAGCCTGGAGCCTGCTTCAGATTCTGTGTCTCCCTCTCTCTCTGCCCCTGCCCCACTCGTGCTCTATGTCTCTCTCTCTCTCTCTCTCTCTCTCAAAAATAAATAAACATTAAAAAAAAGACATAGGACAAGTACAGTTGTCTTAGGAATATAGGTATTACTTTGTAAAAAATGTGTTTCAGTTTTGTGTATGATCTATAGAATACTAAATGAGGGTTGTAATGTGCAATGTATTTCTCCCCGTGGTTCAAGATAAAAAAAAAAGTTAGGGCATCCCAGGGATTGTGGGGGATCCCATGGGGAGTGGGGAGAGATGCTGAAGCTCTGACCAGCCAACTTCATTGACTGTAAATAAAGATACATAAACCATCCAAAACATCCCTTTCCTGACACCTTGGGGGCAAGTGGGAAAGTGCTGGCTGGGAGGTGGGAGGCTGGGGTTCTGGGCCTGGATCTATCCTGTACTTCTTGTGCATGTTGCTAAACCCTCCTCCAACCTTAGTTTTCTCCTCTCACAAATGGGGAGAGACACTGCGCACCTGTGTAGGGCTGCCCTCTGGCGGTGAGATCCGTAACTTGCTGCAGCCCTTGACTTCCAACTTGGTTTGTTGATTGGCCCGTGGCTCTCCAGATTCTGTTTGCCTGTGAGAAGGGACAAGGTGAGCTTCACTCCCAGGTGGAGGATATAGTACCTCAATATGTGCGTTGTGAGGTGTCCTTAAAGGCCCCTGCCTTGAGAAATATTCCCGTGTGACAGTGGACAGGACAGACGTTTGAATATTGAGTAACTCTTTCAAAGTGTGGGAAGTTGGGCTATGGAAGGCTTTAGGCCATGGGATGAGGGTAGCAGCCCTCACCAGCCTCACTGGCAGCAGGAGTTTGCTGTAGGGCTCTGCCTGGGGTGGCCAGGTTGAAGGTCGGTGCTTCTGGGGTGGGCAGCCATGAGGCCTCTGGGTCCTAAGATGGTGTTGTCTCTTCTTGACTGCCCACAGCTGGTCTCCTTCCCTGCAAGTGTCTTTACCAAACATCAGAAACAGCAAGTGGCACCGAGGGCTGAGGCTTCCTCCCAGGGGACCTACCATGTAGTCAAAGTTTTGATGGGGTCCACCTGCTTTAGGGTACTTTGCTATACGCCAGGTCTTCTGGATGCATCTGCTGGGTCTGAACAGTGTTTTCTGGAGCTGCTAAGAATGAGACTGGAGGTTTATAGCATGCAACTTATTTGTCTTGCCACTTGCCTCAACCTCTTCCTTTTCTCCTGGTATCAGAACCTATTTGCATCTCCATTTAAAGCTCTAATTAAATTCCCTTCAGTCGTTGACTCAACCTCCTGCAAGAGAAGTGATTTTCTGAGAAATTTCTTACTTAAACAGTATGCTGTATTGTTCTGAGATTTACTTCTAGTAAATTAAGAAGACTAAATGCTCCTGGCATTGTCTCTGCATTGAAAAAGGTCAGTTGTCTGCAGGAGTAATGCATCTTCAAATCCTCCAAAGCGAATAGCTGGGATCATTGCATTTAAGAGGTACTGAACAACTGTTTGTTAGAAGGTTGAACGGACGAATGGGTGGGTGGAATTTTAGCAGGGGTACTTCAGGTGACGCTTCTGGGCTGTGAAGTCACAGAGTTGTGCGAAGCAATAGGATGTGTGAACCCCACTATTACTGGACAGGATAGGTGGCCTGGAGCCAAGTCTGGGTACTTAACTGATAAGATGGAAAGACCCAAATAAACATTTGGCAAAATGGAGTCAAAGCACTTTTCAAAACAGTCATTTATGTTATTAAACCCCCATCTTATGGGGATCCGAGGGTCTGAAGTAGGAGTGTTTTATCTTTAAACAATTCACTTGTCTTCCGACTTCACGAATCCCCATGATGGCTTTGTTTTGAGGACATCACCAGTCTACCGCAGCCTAGAAGTGATTACCAAATGGCCTGCTTCATGCACATGGTTCTGACTTCTAGGCTGAGTTCAAAGCAGAATCCTTAATAATAATTTTTAAATAATATTATTTTAATAATATTAATAAGTTTACTAATAATATTTGCTTAGGAAGATAGTAAAGAAGATTTGCTTTCCTTTACAATTTCCCATGCTGGTCCCTTTAGAAAAAAAATAGAAATATCCCTATTTCTACAAGTGAAGACTTTGAGAAAACATTAGAATGTGTATCTGAGTTCTTGTTCACACCCTGTCATGACGAATCATGGAGAAGTGTCCCTTCTTCATTCTCTTGATGGAAAATGGTGGTTGTTTCTTGGAACAAATGAAGTAGGGGCTTTAATTCTCCAATCAGGAAACACCATGCTGGAAGCTGGTTTCAGGGCTCATGGAATCATGGGGAAGGATACAAGTATGGCCTTGATACCTGTATCAAAAGAAATTGATTCAGAGTTTGGAAGAAACACTAGAATTCTACACAATAATTTAGAGCTGTATTTCCCACAGCTATGGGTGAGTAGCAATGGCAACATGTGACATGATTTTAGCCAAGACATGGATAAGTGTTTTTATTTTAATGGCATATATTTATTTTAACAAATTTATTTAATGGTATATATTTTGTGGAAATTTACTTAATGACTTTTTTTTTTTAACATTTATTCCCTTTTGAGAGACAGAGAGTGACAGAGCATGAGTGGGGGAGGGACAGAGAGAAAGAGAGACAGACGGAGACACAGAATCCAAAGGAGGCTCCAGGCTCTGAGCTGTCAGCACAGAGCCCAACGTGGGGCACAGACCCACGGACTGCAAGATCAGGACCTGAGCTGAAGTGGACACTCAACCGACTGAGCCACCCAGGCGCCCCATTAATGACATTTATTTTAATGGAATTTATTTGTTTTTGTTTTTTTTTTTTTTTTCTAAATTTTTTTTTTTTTTCAACGTTTATTTATTTTTGGGACAGAGAGAGACAGAGCATGAACGGGGGAGGGGCAGAGAGAGAGGGAGACACAGAATCGGAAACAGGCTCCAGGCTCTGAGCCATCAGCCCAGAGCCCGACGCGGGGCTCGAACTCACAGACCGCGAGATCGTGACCTGGCTGAAGTCGGACGCTCAACCGACTGCGCCACCCAGGCGCCCCTGGAATTTATTTGTTTTAACACATATTAAAAGGATATACAACTAACACATCTTAGTTTGATTTCATGAATATTTTAGGAAAAGACTAAAGAAGCTATTTAAGTAAAAACAAAAAAAAGGCATGTTAATTTAAAGAAAAGTAATAATAGTATGTGGTGATACTGTGAGGCTGGTACCTACGCAATGAAGTTTGGGGAACAGATGTAAAAGGAGTGTTTTTATAGCACTGTTAGGAGCAATACTTAGATTCTGCAGTATCCTTTAGAACAAATATTCAGGACCTGCCATCTACCTGGGGGAAGGCTCAGGTGCTGTGGTTGTGTTTGGGGAATGTCTCAAAGGCATGGCCACTCTCCTTGGCTGTGGGGGACATTTTGACTAAAGGATCTTCCTAGATCAAGACTCTGTGACTCCACCAGGAAAGACACCCTGTAGGCAGTGATGTCTGCTCAGGAGAGTGGACCTTCTCTAAGATTGTGCCTGGACCTTAGGGGGAAGCTGACGCTTACAAAGCCTTCCCCTCTGCCCACCTGTCCAGGATGTCATTGCCAGACACTTGGACAACTTTCCCCAGGGTCATCATACCTCAGGGTGCATCAGAGAAGAGGCCAAGCTAACAGGTAAGCTTCTGTGAACTCTGGCTCCTCCACTGTTTGTGGAGGCAAGCAGGCATGGCACCTCCCCCAACCCCCCATCACCCCAAATGTATCTATCTCCTTCAGGATAAGACAGGAGGAATGGGCTCTGCCTTTATGTGCTTTCCTGAGTCTTTGGTGATGGAGAAGTGTCCTGGGAGGACACTTAAGAGGACAGTTTAACTGTTGAGGTGCATTTTCTGTGAACTTCAGCCTTGATTACAGAATCCATCCCTAAGCCTGCCCTTGCTTGGTATGTTGGCTCAAGACTCTCAGAGACGGAACTCAAAAAGTGCCCAGAGCTGGTGCTGGGGATGCCATTTGGTGGTCTGGGAGTTGCTGATTGCTTTCTCTGTCACAAAGCCTTTGATTTCCACCGGCTCATGTGTATACATGTGGGTATTCTTGGTGGCCTGACCATTGAGCATAATTAAAAGAAATGATTGGCTTTCTCTTGATGCAAACATCTGGTTTTACTTGAAACAAGATGACTTAGCTGTTTCAGAAACATTCTTGTAACCCTGGATTCACATTTTCTTCTTAAAATATATATTTTCTCTGTAGGGCAGCATGTTAATGTAAACAGTCCGTGTAACTGACAACCGACAGTTTCAGAAGTATGTGGGGCTCCAAGCACCGGAGGAACCACAAGAATGATTGCGTTTTTGATTTGATCACTGGAAATCTGTTTCAACAGTCACTCTGATTTAAACAATTACTCTGATTTATACTCCAAACGCTATAATTTGCAGAAAATGTAACCATGTGAGGACATTATTGTAGAGTATGTCTTGGCAACTTTGTTTTGTTGTGATGTCATTCCCTTCAGCTTCAGCGAAGCGCTGAGAGAATGGAAGAAGGAAAACAGGGTCCTTCCTTCTGATGTGCTTTCCCAGCCTCCAGGGGAAATGTTCTTAAGGCTTCCCGGTTTACTGCTCTTTACCAGTCCTAATCCCCAAGGCCAACTCTGCAGGGCTAGGAATGACAGCCAGAAGAGAAGTGGACCCAACGTTTTCTGAAGGTCAAAGAATTAAGGACTGAAGGATTAGGGAGTAGGTGGCTGGTTTTGTCTTCACCCGCGCTGTGTACAGTTATGGAGGGTGAGTGGGAAGCGTGCTCTCACACCTTGTTCATTCTTCAAAGCCCAGGTGGGCGGAGCTGGACGATTTAGACAGCTTGAGGTTTAATCCCTTCATTTCCCTAAGAAAGGAAGATCCAGAGAGGTAAAGAACCTCACTCAGGTTCTAAAGCAAGGGTCAGAGCCAAGGGAAGCACCTGGTCCCTGGGTTTCTGATTCACTGCCAGATTGAAAGGTAGGCATGGAGTCACAAGTTGGTCCCACTTTATGCACAGAGAATGTATTTCAGTAAAACGCAAATACAAAGTCAAAAATGAACAAAATTGAGTGGTCTCTATTTTGTAGAGTATAGCTTAAGAAAGCTAGTGTTTAAAGTATTAGGATTAGCTCTGTTTGTACTACTACCCCTCAACCCAATTATCTCAGTTAGGTCCGTGCTGCTAGGGAAAGAACTGTGGAGGGGCAACTCCCTGTGGCCTGTCTCTGCCTGCTGGCTTGGTGACAGCTCAATTGCTACAGGCATTGTGGGTGCTTCTTACATGAAGTGACATCATGTCCATGGGGGGGCACCAAGCCCCTCGATGGTGGTGGGGTGCCAGGCATCTCTAATCACATCTTCCTAGACCAGTGACTAGGGATTGGATGTTTTTGAGCCTCCAATTTCATATGTTGAAATATTAATCACCAATATGATGGTATTTGGAGGTGAGGTCTTTGGGAGGTAATTAGTCAAAAAGGTGCAGCCCTCTTGAATGGGATTATTGCCCTTGGAAGAAGAGGAAGAGACCATCAGCATTTAAACTACCATCTCTCTCAGACCACAGATACTCCGAACTGGGAGACACAGGCTCCTAACTGGGATTCTGACTTCTTGCGGGACCATGGAGCAGAGGTTCTCATCTGGGATCAGTTCCTCCCCACCGAAGGAACATTTGGCAATGTTGGAAATCATTTTCGGTCATCACTACTGTGATGAAGGTGCCACTAGCATCTAGTGGACAGAAGCCGGGGATGCCGCTCAATATTGTACAGTGCACAGGACAGTCCCCCCACCCTCCCCAACAAAGAATCACATGGCCCAAAAGGTCAGTAGCTGAGAAAACCTGACATATTTTCCCCACACAGTGACAAGAGTGATCTTTTTAAAGTATAAATTAGATCGTGTCACTTCCATGCTTAAAACAATATGGATCTCTAGTGTAATAAGAATAAAATTTAAATCATTTGCTTTAGTCTCAAGGTCCTATGGAATCTACCCTCTGCAAACATCTTCCTTTCCCTATTTCTCCATTCTGCTCATTTATAATACTCCAGCAGCAATGACTTTCTGTCCTTCTCTCCAATTTTCTAAACTTGTTTCTGTCTCAGGACCTTCGCACTTGCTGTTACTTCTCCTTGGAACACTGTTCTTTAGATCTTTGCTTGATTGCTATCTCATCTCTCAAATCTCAGGTTAAATGTCACCTCCACAATAAGTCTTTTCTGAACTCCCTAAGTAAAACAGGCCTTCTGCCCACTTCTAACACACAGACACAGATGCAGACACAGACACACACACATCCCACATCCCATTATCCTATTTTATCTTGTTCATAGCACTTATCGACATCTAGTATTATCTTACCTCTGTTTATTTGGTTGAGGTGTGCCTCTGTCCCCTGAGTTTCTTAAAGACAAAACAAGTCTTCTGGAATAGTACAGAGAAGGGCTCAGTAACTACTGCTGCCTGCCTGCCTGCCTGGTTGTCAATATGTTGAATAGAAGCCAAAGTGATTAGAACATCTTTTCTCTCTTGCCAATGCCTAGCTTTCAGGCTATCATCTTACTATGAAATCATATTTCAATAATATGAGCTGAGCATGAACTCTTTCTCTCTGCATTCCTGCTATAACCATACCAGCCTCCCCCAGTCTACCTCACCCAACTAGTGTATTCCTTAGCTGGCTGAAGCACATGTCATGCATGAGGAAATGCAAAAGGGAAAAAAAAAATAATCATTTTTAAAATATTTCTGTTATATATAACAGAACACTGTATATAACAGTGTTTGTTATTTTTAGAAACCCCACTTCTCTGAGGCAGCAACCCCCACCCTCCCTTCTCTTTTCCCAGTGGGTAGCAAGATGTGCCCCAGCTGGTTGGCCTGCGTGCACTGGCCCCAGTAATTGAATGTTGGTCAGCTGCCTCCTTTCCTGCAGCACAAACATATTTAGGGCTATTTCTACACTGGTGAAAAGAATTTGCTTCCTTGCAAATTGGCAGAGAAGGGTAAATGCAGAAATGCTGGATTCTCAGGAGCCATTTCCAATAGCAGGCTACCAATGGCCAGCATACAGGCAGCCTGAGATTTCACCCCCACAGTAGGTGAGGTCGTGGGAATGTTTCTCATGCGTGAGTGTGGGTTGTGGTGAGTGTGTTTGCACAGGTCTGTGTGTGTGCAGTAGGTGGGTCTCTGTGTCTATGATATCCCAGAGGTAAAAAATTAAAAAACGGGAAAGGATATTTTGTGTATCAACCCAGGAAAGAGTGGTAGGAACTGCACATTTATTTCACATGAACTAATAGCATTTGGATAGTGGCAGCTATTTGTAGCTTTTTATTATATGTTTGCAAATGACCTGAGTTCAAATCCACTTACTAGCTTCTTTTGAAAAAGTACTTAATTCTGAGCCTCGTTCTTATCTGTAAATTATGGCTCACAATTCATTTATGATGGTCAAAAAGCTACCAAAACTCTGTCTCTACCTTCCCCCTGCCCTCCCCTTGCTGGCTAAGAAGCGTCTGCTATCCTTGCCTAATAGTTTTGGGGTCTTTATTACCCAGATTTGGGGGTGTGGGTAAAGGTAAAACATGGAGCCTTGTAGGATTTCCATTGCAAATGGCAGGTGCTGGCTGAAGAACAAAGATGGAACCAGGGCAGAGAAGCAGAGAAGGAGATAGAGTCATGCAGACTTAATTGGGAGTGAGTCTCTTTCCCTCTGGGCTGAGGGAAGAAAGAGAATTCCAGGGTATCTGTCAAGCATGTGAGCCATGGTAAGAGAGGGAACTGGGGAAAGACAATCTTTAAGAAGGTTCCCTGTGCGTTAGGACAGTAATGCCACTTTGGTATTTCCTTGAGGGACTACAGTGTTGATGGAGTCTGTTCTATTTTAATGGCTCCACAGAGGTTCCTTTGAATGTGATGGTCCTCTTAAAAGCAGAGCCAAAAAGTCAGACTTTATTCAAGTTAGGTGAATTTGCGCTGTGGTTGTGAGTGTTAAATGTGCATTAAATATGATTTTTTGTGTGTAAATTTTAATACAGAATCTGGTAAACATTAAGCACTAAATAACATGTAGCTCCAATTAGCTTGCTAATTACTGTCTTATCTCTCAAAGGGCTGATTTGAGTTTCAAGAGTTCACAGTCTCTTTTATTTGGCACTTACCATTTGCCACTGTTTTTCCTGGTCTGGATTTTCTTTTGGCAACTCATATCCCAAGTCCTATTATCTCAGAGCTGCTCGTGAATTTAAGACCAACTTCTCAACTTTGTTTTGAGATCCAGAGAAATGGAGCTTGGCTTTAAGGATATGAAATACCTTTCCTTAGGAACGTGTAGGCCTGGGTCCTTTGGAAATATCTTTGTGCATGCAAGGGAGTGACAGTTGTGATAGGAAGTTGATGGGTCAGCTAGGTTCTTAGTCAAGGGTCCATTGTGTAGCCTGGTGAGGTGGTGGTGGTGGGGTCCCATGAATGCCAACCTAAACCCCTTCCTCTTCCCACCCTTCTTGTTCCTTCCCTGTATTAAACTCCAAAAAGCACCAAGCTTGCTTTGTGCTCTGGGAGGATGATTTAGTTCTTCCCAATAGGACAAGCTTAGGATCAACTCAGTCATTATATCCTGTGTGATGTCTCAGGACAAAGTGTGATACAGGTGGCAACTTTTTTTTTTAAATTTTTTTTCAATGTTTTTTTTACTTATTTTTGGGACAGAGAGAGACAGAGCATGAACGGGGGAGGGGCAGAGAGAGAGGGAGACACAGAATCGGAAACAGGCTCCAGGCTCCGAGCCATCAGCCCAGAGCCTGACGCGGGGCTCGAACCCACGGACCGCGAGATCGTGACCTGGCTGAAGTCGGACGCTTAACCGACTGCGCAGGTGGCAACTTTTAAAGAGAAATTATGATATCCCCAGGACTTTCACAGTGCCTGACCCAGTAGAAGCTTTACCATATTGTGGCTGGAAGGTGGAGAGGCTTCCTCTAGCAGTAGGCTATCTTTCTGCCTGCTACAGTCCTTACTCCCTGCATCCCTCTTTCAGCCATCTGCTGTATTGCTCTCAGTTTGTTCCTTGTGTGCTGGTCTCAACCTTCCATCCATCCCAAGGGCAGGAAGTCCATTTCTTTTCATGGGAAATCATTCCCCAGAAGGGCGAAGCACGGACACAGGTGTTGGTTCCCTGGGGTGGAATTACAGCTTTACTGTTAGCACCTGGTGACCCTGAGCCAGTTAATCTCTCAAGGCCTCAACTTCATCACCTGTGAAAGAGGGCTATTGCTAACACCTGTCCCATAAAGTTGCTATGGCTTAAATGAGTTAATACTGAACTCTCCCTGGCATGTAGTGATCACTATGTAAGTTTTGTGGGGGTGATGATGATGATGGTGATGGTAATGATGATGGTGATGATAGTGACTGTGATGATAATGATGGTGGTCATGGTGGTGGTGGTGCTGCTGATGGTGATGATGATAGTGGTGGTGGTGATGGTAGTGATGGTGGTGGTGATAATGATGGTGATGATGATGGTGGTGGTGGGGTGATGGTGGTGATGATGACAATGATAGTGATGGTGGTGGTGGTGATGATAATGATGGTGATGGTGATGATGATGGTTGTGGGGTGATGGTGATGGTGGTGGTGATGATGATGATAATAATGATAGTGATGGTAGTGGTGATGATAATGATGGTGATGATGATGGTGGTGGTGGGGTGATGGTGGTAATGGTGATGATGGTGGTGATGGTGATGATGATAATGATAGTGATGGTGGTGGTGGTGATAATGATGGTGATGATGATGGTGGTGGTGGGGTGATGGTGGTAATGGTGATGATGGTGGTGATGGTGATGATGATAATGATAGTGATGGTGGTGGTGGTGATAATGATGGTGATGATGGTGGTGGTGGGGTGATGGTGGTAATGGTGATGATGGTGGTGATGGTGATGATGATGGTGGTGGCAGCAGTGGTGGTGGTGGTAATGGTGGTGATGATAGTGATGATGATGATTTTTTTTCTTCTCTTTGCTTAGCAGCACCCAGGACAGGTCTGTACACAGAGTTGGTTGGTCTCAAAAGATCTGTTGCTTGTCATAGCCTGGACCTGAGCTAGCTTTGAGGTCTCTGTGAAAGGTGGTAGCAGTGTTTGAGCTGACACTTTCCTGTGAACAGTCAGGGGTCACCCCTAGGAAGCAATGGCAGATGAAGAGTTTATGCTAATGATACAGTGAGCAGAACCTGATAGGGTTGACCTGTGGGGGCTGTGGGGACACCCAGGGCCCCACATAATGCTGAATTGACACACATGGTGACAATTACTATGACACAGACACTCCTTCCTTTGGCCATGAGCTCTTACTCCTTCCTAGGAGTAGCTGCCCATATTATTGTGAAAATAACCAAAATACATTTCTTTTTTCTTTCCTTTTCTTTCTTTCTTTCTTTCTTTCTTTCTTTCTTTCTTTCTTTCTTTCTTTCTTTCTTATTTACTTATTTTAGAGAGAGAGGGAGACTGCAAGAGCACACAAGTGGGGGAGGGGCAGACAGAATGACACACACAGAATCCAAAGCAGGCTCCAGGCTCTGAGCTGTCAGTATAGAGCCTGACACTGGGCTCAAACTCACCAACCGCGAGATCATGACCTAAGCCAAAGTTGGATACTTAACTGACTGAGCCACTCTGGCACCCCCAAAATATCTTTGAATCCAAATTTTTGGAAGTTGTTACCAGGGCAGTCAGTGGGATGGACAAAAAGGGTCACTTTCCACTCCTAGCCTCTGTGTCTTGAGAATGGTAATTGGAACCAGTATACAGGTTTGCTCTGAGGGAAATTTTTATTTTATTTTTTAAAGAAAACCTCCATTTTCTGTATCAGCAAGAGGCCAGACCCTACTAGGTTGGACTGGCAGTGGTCCCACAGAGGGAGGCTGGCCCACCCAGCTACTTGGGTTCTGGACTAAAGCAAACTTCATCTAAATTCTGATTTTCTCTCTCAGAAGCCTGTTCCCAAATTTTGTGGTTCCTTGATTCAAGTATTTACTGATGGACAGTGACCTCATAAGAGGAAAAGGAGCTTTTGGAATAGTCAAAAGAGAAGGCCCTAGATTAAGATCTGGGCCAGAGACTGAGCATTGTAACCTGAGGATGAGCCTTTCCCTAGGAAGACTGTCTTTTGGTTCTTACCCCCTACAACAGGTGACAGTAGAGATGATTTAGCACCATAACAATATGGGAACATGTATCTTCTTAACATGTCTTTATTACTAATTCTGACCTGATTTAACTAGAAGATTTAAGTATATTGTTGACTGGCTCTCCAGGGACCCTAGACTCCTGAAGTGGTCAGATGGCCCGGGGAACTTTGCTCACCATTGCATTAGGGACTTTAACTATTATGGAAAAAAGATCTGAAAAAAATACCTGTTTCTGAAAATGGTTGGGTATAATCTCAACCTTAGTTAGGCAGAATGGGTCAAAATGGAAATCCCAGTAGGAGGAATGAGAGAATGAAACAAACTCATGTTCATGAGGAACATAGGGTGAGATACACAAGAGTTGGGGGAAGAAGGACAGATGCTGAAGCAGCATCTCCTGTCTGGCTAGCCTGAGTGCGGCAAACAGGTTAGGAGATGCCAAAAATTAAGTGCAGTTAACTCTCCTAACTTCATTCTGAAATTTCAGATCCCTTCCTTTGGCAATTGTGACAGCTCTTCCATTAGGAGGTGCTAGGGACTGAATGTTTGTGTCTCCCCCCAAATTCGTATGTTGTTACCCTAACTCCCAATGTGCTGGTATTAGGAAGTGGGGCTTTGGGAAGGGATCAGGTTGCAAGGGTGGAACCCTCATGAATGGGATTAGTTCCCTTGTTAGAAGAGACACAGAGCTTGGTTCCCTCCTCTCTGCTCTGTGCCATGTGAGGATATAATGAGAAGACATCACCCATGAGCCAGGAAGCAGGTTTTCACTAAACACCATATCTGCTAGTAATTTGGTCTTGGAGTTCTCAGCCTCCAGAACTGTGAGAAATAAATATTTGTTGTTTAATCCATCCAGCATATGGTATTTTGTAATAGCAGCCCAAGCTGACTACAACAGGGGTCACTGTTAGCCAAGGTCAAGAATATAGTGTCCCCAGAAGTGGCAGGGCCCTACAAGCTGCTTTCCTATCCTCTATCAGGCAAAGCCAGACTTTCTTATATTACAGAAGTGGCAAGGTCCCAGGGGAGCCTATGGAAGTGTACAAAACTCTTGAGGCACAGGCTTGGACCTTCTGTAATGTGCTCTCTGAGTTCTATTAGCCAAACCCAATCACCAGGTGAAGACATAGATTATACCTTTTGATGGGAGAAGCCACTTTTGATGGCGTTGATTCTTGCAATCAACCACAGGTGTCCTCTGTGCTTTTTGTAGCTTTAAGGATTTCCTTCCAGCCCTTTGAAGTCCATAAAATAATTTGTGAAAAGAAAATCTGAGAAGAACTTCAGTGTCTGGGAGATTATAAGGATTCCCTTTTAATGTCAAAACGTTTCTCTTTTTTTTTTTTTTTTTTTAATTTTTTTTTTCAACGTTTATTTATTTTTGGGACAGAGAGAGACAGAGCATGAACGGGCGAGGGGCAGAGAGAGAGGGAGACACAGAATCGGAAACAGGCTCCAGGCTCTGAGCCATCAGTCCAGAGCCCGACGCGGGGCTCGAACTCACGGACCGCGAGATCGTGACCTGGTTGAAGTCGGACGCTTAACCGACTGCGCCACCCAGGCGCCCCAATGTCAAAACGTTTCAAAAACCCCACAGAATAGTTGATGGACTTTCACAGTCCAATTAACTGAAAAGTTAATTAATAACTAAGTTACCACAAATTTGAGAAAGTTTTGAAATAAATGTGTGTCTTTCAGTGATAGCAGCATCAATATGCATTAAAAAGAGAGTTAACATTTATTCAAAACAAGACATGCTAAAGCTTCAGGCATTAATGTGCAAACAGCCTCATGGACCTCTTGTTATAGCTCTGGGATATGATATAGAACCAGGCCCATAGGATAAGGACCACTGGTTCTGCAGGAAATGAAGAACTGGCCTAATGTAGAGATGTAGAGCCTGGAAAGAAATCATGGCCGGAAATGCCTGCCAGTGGTAATGGATGTATCTGGAGGGCAAAAGAGAGTCATTAACTGAGATCCGTGACAAATTTCTGTGTGTTATTTTATATTTGCATTTGAAAGTCATCATCCTGGGCTTTGACAGAGGGGTGTGTTCAATATAGAATTTCTGCTTTGCCTGAAACATTGGCTTTTGGCTGTAAAAGTAACACATTGTCAACTGTCTATATTTTGGCCTTCACACTGCATTTCCTTCCCTGCTGTGACACAGTAACCAGCCACATACCTCCTCTCAGCCTGCTCTGTGCTCATCAAAAACATGCCTGTCTCTCTCTCAGAGCAATGACAACTCTACGGAGGCTGAGATTTGGCATTCAAGCCCCTCTGTCAGCCAGAGGTCTCCACCTGTGGAAAATGGCCACCAGACTTCCCAGGAGAAGTACAGAAAGTTCTGATTTGTTGAGCATCTTTGAATCATGGTGGCCCAGATCAGTGCTTGTTGTCATGGTGACAAGCTTCAGCCAGGACCCTCTGGGTATGGGGTGGCCAGGAGAGGGGTGGACAGAGAACCCATAGATAATGGCCTTTGGCAATTAAGACCATGCCTCTTGAGATTAGGCTTGAGTTCAAACCTCTGTTGCATCCATTATTAACTATGTCTCTGGGCAATTTGCTTGACTTTATTGAGCCTCAGTTTCCTTATTGTAAAATGGGGATAATAACACCAACTTCAGATGATTGCAGTGAGCATTGAGTGAGAAAATGCCAGCAAAATGCTTCTCCCAATGATTGCTTTCTAGCATGTGCTTGGAAAACATTAGGTTTTTCAGTGTCAGCATTGCTTGTGCTACGTTTGCACGCTACCTGATTTTTAGTCTGGCGTAGGCAATGCATTGAGGCAAGGATAGCTTGTAGCATGCTTTAAATAGCATCTGGGAAGAATCTGTCACGTTTTGGAGATGCCAGCCAAAGAATATCTTATTTCTAGCCAAGAACCTTGTTTGTCCAGCTACAGAGTGTGGCTTATTTATCTGAGACAAAGTCACCCCAGCCCCGTTTTTCATATTTACTTCTCAAGAAGTGCAGCCAGAGGAGGAAATTAAGTTGTGGCTTGGTTGCAGCCCAAGATGCAGACATTTTCCTTTCTGATAGGCGCATCTGCCCTTCCAGTGGCCCCGTGAAACATGCAGGAACGGAGAATCACTTACGGTCACTGGAGGAATTGATACCCCTTGAAAGAGGGTTGAGAATAATGCAAATGTCACGTGATATCTGCTGCCGCAGAATGGAAGGAACAAACCAATTAACTGATGGAATGTGGAGCATCTAGGGGAGCTGTAGGGGCTCTGGAAGGCCACAGAAAGCAGCAGAGTGGGTCCCCATGTTCACAGGAGTCAGCTGCCAGTGCTAAGTTTGCTTAGAGCTAAAGCCAGTCCAGTGGCTTTTTGACTGGCTCTGGGTCATCCTTCCAAATTCTGTTTTCTTATTTTCTTTTTAGAATGGGCACCCCCCTCTTTGGACTCATAAGCTCCTACGTCAGGATCCAACACCAAGCCCAAATTCCTCCCTTTCTGGAATCTTAAGTTCCCACTGCCTTGTGGCTTTGCTGTTAGGCTGCCTTCTGGAGCAGCTGTGCCTGGATATGCCTCTTTTGTTGAATTGCCATTTCAGCTCAGGACACCAAGTCCTACCAGACTTGTACTGAGTCCTTACCCGAGGCAGAAGTAGATTTTTAGGGGGTGCCTGGTGCATCAAGTGAAGGATCTTTGGGAAAGTGTGCAGCCATTGATTAGCAATGTCTACTGTGGGCAAGGGCATACACAGCATAGGATAATCAGGGACTAGTGACAATAAGTGATTGAAAAATGTTTGTAAATCAAATAGCTGAATGAAGAATAAACACAAAAGACAAGTTGAAGTGTCTTCCTGAAGCTCACATAGGCAGCTTGTTGTACAGCATGGACTGACAGCTTTCTTTTGATTGGCAGCTCTGAACTCCTCCTCCATGTATCATTTACTCTTGCCCTTGCCTTGAAACATGGTGGCTGTGGGAAGTCATCAATAAAAGTGAGAGAGGAGATCTGGTAAAGGCCAGAGCTCTTTCTCCAGCATCTCTTTGATCTGGTCAGAAACAGATGTACCTGGAGCCAGCCTGGGAAAAAGATAGACTCAACTGAAAAGATATAGACTTCTCTGGGGGTACACCTGGCTTTCTCTACCACTCAAACAAAATTTGATGGAACTTGCAACTGGGAATTGCTAGTCACGTGTATTCACCATCTAGAAATTATTTGTTAATCAATGAGTGTGCTTTTTTTTTTTTTTTTTTTTTTTGTATGTTGGATCACATCTGGAAATGATCTATCCCCATAAGGGGATATTGCCCATAAGGAAGATGATTAAAACTTCTGATTGTGCCCAAATGAGTATGGTAATGTTTAATAAGGACCTGGGTCTTGGGATGCCTGTGAGGCACATTCTGGAATCCTCATGGTTGGGACTTCAGTTGAGGCAAAGGGACCAAAGGGAGGATTTGGAAGGTGTTGGCTTAGTTTGTTTCCTAGCCTCGTGTGGGTGAGCAATCCCCTGCTCCCCACTTGCCTTCCACCTGTCTCTCTGGAGCCCAATTTCCCATTGCTTGATTCTCAAACACATCTCCAGCCTTGTTTTCCAGGTTGGAAGGAAGGCAGGGAGGACAATGTGGTTGTCACAGTGCTGGCAACTCAAAGGAATATGGCAAGAATCCCAGGATGTGGAGATTATCACCCATTCTCACTCTCAGAGAGTTATGATGATTTAGTCTTTATGACCCTAAAATTTCAGATGGCTCAGACAAAGTCATAGAACATGCCAGCTGCCTCAGGGCTGGTTGGCTGGACCTCTGTCCTGTAGAAGCCTGCACTGAGTAGGCAGGGCTGGGCCATGCTAGCCAACTTCCCTCACGGAGGAGTGCAAATTGCAGGGTGAGAGAAAAGCCTAGGTGTAGCTTGGCTTGCTGTCCTGGGCAGTTTGCTACATGTGGTGACTTAGGAAGTCTGCCATGAGCCCCAGAGTTGGAAGAAAGGGCTCCTGCCTGGGCTCTCCTACCTTGTATTTCCCTGTAACCTCCATGTGGGTCTAGGGAACCTGGCTACTTGCATGATTCCAAGGGCTGAGGAGAAGGGTTCTAGCTTCGCCCCTTAGCCAGGACAACAGCCTCACCAATTAGTCAATGGGTGGGCTCCATTTACCTCGGCATCTTCTTCCAACCGGGCAGCTCTCTGGGTCCCTCAGAGTTTTTCTGTCCTTTGGCCTCCCTCCAAAGAGACTAAGGACACTGAAGACTAGAAGGAGAAGGAGACTTTCTCAAGAGCTCATGGGATTCTGGGGGCAGAACTATGACCTGAAAGAGAATTCCTGCCCATACCCCAGTTCCATATTTCCTGATACCCCTCTATCTGCCAGATGGAGATGAGTATTTTTCTTAGGCCCCCTGGACATTTGATAAATTAGATGGTGCCATGGCTTTTTCATCCCCACAAAAGTTATTGCCCAGGCATTGGAAGACAGCTGAATAAAGAGCTAGAAGCAGGAAGAACCTGAGAGAGAGAGAGCCAAGACCACAGTAACAACCAGCACCAATAGCCTTGGGAAGAGAAAGGAAGCAATGCTTACTCACCTTAGCAGATTGTGTGGCATGGGGCCCTCAGCCCAGGTTTATGTTTAGTTCTGCAGATTTCCTGTGAACCACTGAGTTCTCACTGGCCCAGGATGCTGTTCTTCTCAGCTGGTCTGAACATCTGGGGCTTTTCTTGGTGTGGCATGAACAAAACATGGTAAGGGGACTTAAGTAACAAACAAACAAAAACCCCAAACAAACCAGAAACAATATGGCTCTTGTCACTCATTAGAGAACACTAGCCAAATGATCACCTTGTTCTGGATATTGAGATCACAGGGTATGTAGTTCAGGCCTCAATGCAGTCATGTCAATGCTTTATGTTGTGCAAATTCTTAATGTTACTGAGGGGGGTGCTGCTGAATTTTTCTAAGTGTGTTTTCCGGGGATGCAAGGTAATTGGGGAAATTATAGGTGAGTCAAAGCAACATTTTGTGCTTGTTTTCTCCTCCTTGTGCTGCTCCAAGTGCAGGAATGGGGGAGAGAGCAAAAAATAAATTCTGCTCAGCAGGATTTGTAGCAGAGTTTTCTCCCACTGGCCATTCTTGAGACTCCCTCGTGTCCAGCTGGCTGTCAGGGACAGTGACTGTGGTCCAGCACATGGAGAGCCCCTGAGAACTGCAGAGTTGGGTGGTGAGGCTAGGGCAGACTCTCCCTATCCTAGAGAGGACTTGGGGGTCTGAGAGTAGCTCTAGGGTCTGCTCCATACTGGTCCTCCATCCACTGAGGAAGGCGCTGTCAGCTTAACACCCATGGATTGGGCAACGCTCTGTAAATCCCTCTCTTGGGCTGAGCATTTTTGGCCCATTTTGAGCTTTAACTCGATTTGGAAATTTGGTTTGGAGCCAACAGTGGGCCTTAGCCTGGACCTCAGGGCTGCATATAGAATATCTGTCTCCTTGGGCTAGGGACAGCCGGTATGCAGATGCTGCTTTCTCTGCTCAGAGTGGCTTGCAGCTGCATGGGGAAGTGGAGGTGAGTGGTGGGGATGACTCAATCCAGCTCCCTGGAGGCAGGAGCTATCCAGAAAACTGGCTCCCTGCCTTGACTCCTTCAGCTGATGTCCACCTGGAGAAAGCGGGCACAAGTATAGAGGTGATGGGTTGTGAGGGGAAGAACACATGAGGGTTCAGGAAAGGAAAGGGTCTGAGACAGATCTTGCCTTTGTTGAGCTGATTCTGCTGGAGACAAATACAATCAGTAGGTTTATGAGGCCATTACTCTGTGCCTGCTCCTGCCCTGGGTGTGAGGATGCCATGGGACATGACAGTGGCACACAGGGAGGGCATAGGGCTCTTTCAGGCTACAGGCAGGTGGGTGGCCCCCATTGGGAGTGGCTTGGTCCAGGGGTGGCACCTCTAGTGAACAACTGGAGAATATAAATTCGCCTGGAAGGCTCCCCAAACAGCCCTGTTGGTCTTGGCAGTCAGGCCCTGTGCCTTCATCAGGGTCACCTCTGAAGTTCTCAGCGGCCACTCACACAGAATGAAACAGAGACAGCACATGGGCCACTATAAGAGCACTTCCCCGTGAGAGAGGACCCTGAGCCAAACTTTGGATGAAGTTCTTCAGGTTGTGTGATTTTTGTGTCAGGGCATCTTAATGAAGTGAGACACTCCCTGGAGAAACTGAAGCCTGGAACCCGTGCTGGGAGGGAGCGCTTTGTCCAGCAGAGACCACAGTTGCTGCTGTGCCCACCATGCTCAGACACTGCAGGCCTTTCCTTGAAGGCTCAGTTGTTATCCAGGCCATGAGACATTAGATGTCTCTGGAAGGTATCCTGGTAAACAAATTTAAGTCAGAAGGGATATGAGAGGTTCGAAGACTCAAATACCTTGCAGAATAGAAGGGAAGTTTGCAGCCCCAGTAGAAGTCACAGAGGCCAATAACCAAAATGTCACTGTGTTACTTGGGAATAAGGGGACAGCCTTGTAGGCAGAGCTACTCCAGACAGAATCAAGAGACTTCTGTGTTCTGTTCTCTTCTAAAAGAGCAGCTGGCACATAGAAGGTGTTCACTAAGTGTTTGCTGGATGAACGAGTACAGCCCTTCTCCACTCCTGGGCCTGTCTCAGCACCATGTTGGCTCTGGCTGGAGTGGGGGGCAGGGAGCTGAGGGAGCCTCCAATTTGTGCTCGGGTCAAGAGGTATGGGCTCACCTATACAGGAGCTCATTTGAGAGGAAAGTGCTGTGATGCATTCGTGGGGATTTCTATCACTATTACAGGAAGGCCATCCTCCCTGGGTGTCTCTGAGCACCCCATGGAGAGCATCAGGCCAAGTGGGGAATGCCCTGGACCCTCACCAAAGCCGATGCCAAGCTGGGGCTCACCTGGAGCCAGTGAAACCAAAGCCTCCTCATTCTCTTTGTGGCAAGAAGCTGAATGTGTAGACTTACCAGAACCTTGAAGACTGCTGGCAATAGCACCTGCCTGCTTGTGACCAGGCTACTTTTCTTGTAGATGAGGTCATGTCTATCAAGCAGAGCACTGGTGTGTGCTAAGAGCTGTAGGCCAGGCTGAAAAAACACTTGCTCTTGGCCCTCCTTCTCAAAGGGTCAGAGCAGTCATCTGACCATTGTCACTGAGCCCCTCTCTGCCTCCACAGATCAAGTTGCACTACCCTGGATTTCAAAGAAGGCAACATGGAGCAGGAAAGAGAATTCCAGAAGCAGAGGCTGGCAGTAAGCCTGGAAAGGGTATCCCTGGTAGCTACAGGTAGGCACCAAGAAGGATGAACCGGGGTATGTATGGGGGTGGTGCATCTGTTCGTGTGTGTATGTGTGTGTGTATGTGTGCATTCCTGCAGATGTGTGTGTGTGCATTCCTGCAGATGTGTGTATCTGTGTGTGTACATGTGCATGTGCCTGGTGTCTGTACATAGACACCTGGCAGAGGCCTGCTGTTAAAAGATAAACTGAGGCATATTAAACATTTTAAGGGTTTATGTGAGCAAAATCAATTCAAATTGGGCAGTGCCAAACCAGAAGTGCTTGTGAACATGCCGCTGACAGAACTAGTCACGAGACTTTTATAGAGAAGACCTGGAAGCAAAGTAAGGAAATTATATGATTGGCTATAGCTGAAGTAGTTGCCTTGTTTGGGAAAGTCTCATTGCTTGTGATTGGTTGTCCTTAGGTTTTGATATCTTAAGCTTGAGGCATTCGCAGGCTGGTTGTGGTTTGCATATGTCAGCTGCTAAAGCATCATCACAACCACCTCCATCTGATGACTTCTGTGTTTAATTAATTTAACATAGGCATTTCTGAGTTTCCATGTCCCCTGTGCACAATGCATTGGGCCAGGTGTCAGTGTAAGGAATGTGCCCACCTGCCTGTGCATGTACATAGGTTACTGTCACCAAGGGGTGACACCCAGCCTGATGTGGGCACTGGCCAATCAGAAGGGACACTGTCAGTAACACAGCATGACTAGAGTTCAGGCGAGGCCCACGGATCCTTTTAGAAGGGGCTGCAAGGACTGGGACAGAGCGGGGAATAAATGGGGAGCTTGGGCCAGTGGCCATGTACCAACTGGTTCAGGTGTATTTCAATATTTTAATAACCAGTATAGTTTTCTTTGTGCTAATGGTTAGAACACCAGTTCTGCTGACACCAAAAATAAAGTTGGGTGAGTAATTAAAGAAATATGTTCTGGACATTAAAGGGAATGACAGAATCAGATTTCCATGTTAGACACTGTTGGCTCTAGACAAGTTACTTAATGCCCCTGGAAAATTGGGACGACCATACATACCTACCTTTACGTAAGGTTGGTGTAAAGACAAAACGAGATAATGTCAACACAGTGTGCCTGGCACATAGAAGTTGTTAATACCACTGGTGTCATCATTGTTATTATGAAAATGACATCGTATATGTCACCAGATATGGTTTGGGAGACCATGTAGACCTGGATTTTAAGCCCACTTTGCTGTTTATAGCTTGTGAAAGTGAAGCTATTCAGCCTTTCTGAATCTCAGTTTCCCCACCTATAGTCCGCATAGAAACCACAATATGTTACTATGGGTTTGTTCTAATACTATTAACACCGTTTTGCACAAAGTAAGTAATTAGAGATGAATTCCTGACGATGATGATGATGATGATGATGATGATGATGATGGTGGTGGTAACAGGAGGGACCCCTCTGTAGTTGTCAGAACCCAAAGTCCTTTAGAAATCATCTGGTTCAACCGTTTCATTGTACAGATGGGAGTGTTGTGGTCTGCAGAAGTGTGACGTGTGACTGGCCTCAGGCCACCCTGGGGGTAGCAGCCTGAGGAACCAGCGGAGGCATCAGGCTAGTGGGCCTCTAGCTGGGAAGGCCTTCTTCACTTTGCTGAGCCCTGGGCTCTGACGCTGCCCCTTGGACCTTGCAAGATGGTGGTGCCACACACACCTTTCGTTATATAAAATAAATGTGTGGATGTCTGCTCCCATTGTTCATGCACCCTCCCTGCAACCCAGGCTCCTAGTGACTGCGAAGAGAAGAGGAAGGAGGAGGGTGTCACTGGGCTGCTTCCCTGCTGGATGCAGCAGTGGCTTGGCTGGCTTGTGCGGGTTTGTCAGCTACACTGGCCCCATCACCTGCAAAACCTCCACTCATTATGAGGCCTGCATAGATGCTGCCTTTAAATTAATGGCAGAGGAAAAAACTAAGGCGAGGCCAGGCCTCCCCACATCTTGGGTACTGAATGTTACAGAAACTTATTGCTACTTTTGGCGATTGACGAGGTAGGTAAAGGCTGCTGTCCCATGAGATGTTCAGATGGTTCTCAATGAGTAGCAAGTTTCTGAAATCAGATAATTGGATAATAAAAATAGCACGTACTTATACAACATTTCATTGTGTCAGACACTACTCTGAGCAACTGACACACAGTGATATCTATCATGTTCACACGGACTCTCTGAAGTAGGTGCTATTATCATCCCCATGTTACATATGAGGAATGGAGATACAGTGACCTCAAAAGGCCACATCCCTGGCTCAGGAGGGAGCTGGAATGAGATCTGGGTGGCTGGACCCTGGAGTCTGTTTTTTCCTGTGTCCTCTGTTAGAAGATGGGACCGAAGGACAAAGCTTCTTCTTTCCCCTGGGGGAGATCTGGGCTGAATGCTGGGAAATTGTAAGCGTGGACATTTCTCCCAGCAGAGAGGAAAGCCCTGGAGCTCCACGGCGTGGCTGGGCTGCGCGGAAAGGCACTTGCTCTGCATTCCACGGCAGCCATGTGCAGTTGCTCGGAGAGCCTCTGGGGAGCATCATTAATCATGATGTGGCCCCTCATGGGGACCGGCTGTACCTCGCCCAGCCTCTCTCCTCTCACTTGCTAAATTCTCACTGAGAGAGGGGCCATGGCTTTCCTTTGGTGGGTAGGCTCCTAGCATTCTTGAAGGTTTGTAGTTGGGACCAATTCTGCCCCAAAGTTGATCTACAAGGTTTTGCTGCCCCACCCCCCGCCTCTGCCAAGGACCTGGGACCCAGTCATAGGCTACAGGGGGGACCAGATGTGTGAAAGCCAGGCTGGCCACACAGCCAGGAGAGGAGAGGGCTGATGGTTCAGAGGACTGGAAGAGCCCTGCAGGTTGGGCGTCTGGGGTCAGAGAAGACTTCCCGGAGGAAGAGGAAAGACAAAATGTGGCATGTCACTGGGAAGGGGGGCGGAGGGGGTCTTGCTGGCAAAGCCCTGGGGGCCACATTTGCTGAGCCCTTTTCCTCATGTGTCAGGAGGGCTGAATACCACCCCCCAGTGCAGATTTATTTCTTCATCTCCTGTACTCAGTTCACCCTGGCCTCTCTGTGTACCCCATGAGACAGGGCCCCAAAGCACATGGTAGGCAAGCTAAAGACAAGTAACCAGCTGGCCCCCTGCTGGGACCTTAGTGCCCGGCAGAGCACCTGGAGCAGTAGGCTGGACAAGCCTGGAGGGCTTCAGTGTGGCCTTCACCTTGTCCTGGGCAAGGCTCTCCTGAGACTGCAGAGCCTCTGGATTTGTGTCTAGGCGGGGACACTGACCCGCCCTGGTGACGCTGCATCATCCTTCAGGACCCTACCTGCAGCCTAGGCCTTAGGGAGCCCTCAGCCCCCTTCCCGCCCACCCCCTCCCACCACGTGGGATGGGGGAGATGCAGGGAAGTGTCAGCAGGAAGTCTCAGCGCTGACCTGCATTGACCTCAGAGCAAGCACATGGCATTTCCTGGGAGTTAGGCCATGAAAATAAGAAGGCCTCTCCCTTCTCCCCAAGGAAAGACCACAGAAAATTCGGGGTGCCCTCTGTCCTCTTCCTCTTCAGAGTCTAGAGTCCTGGGGGAGGGGCACCATGAGGAAGCACATATCCTAAGGGATTTTCAGTTTGATTTTCTGTCTGTGGGCAGCTGGAAAAGCCAGTGAGGCATTCCTGTCCCAGTGGGCGATGGATTCCCTTCTCTCTGGCCGAGAGCAGGCCTGAATCCAACCTGACGGTCCTGCCCCAGCCAGGGCGGTGATAGGGGGCGGGAGTGGCTAGATTCTCAGGGGTCCCTGGGCCTGAATCGTAACCTCTCCTGGGGCTGTTTTATATTCTCACCTCCAGGTTTTTATTTTGTTTAGAATCACTCACATTATACTTCAGCACTTAATTCAACAGCCATAGAAAATATTGCTCTTTCTACTTTTTTTCATCTTTTTGACCTAAGATCATGTTGGTGCCAATTTCCTTTAAAATAACTCATTACCTGCGGGCCATTGGCGTGAAATCCCAGCGGTAGCCCCCACTGACCCTCTCTCTGTAATTCCAAGGCCTCCCCTCGCTCACCCTCCCCTTGGGGAGCCTTGGCCTCTGTGTTTATACACTAATGTTTTTTCTCACACATTCATTGTGCGGCTTTCCTTAATTTGGTGTCCCACCGGGTGCCGGCGGGAGGCCACTCAAACATTATGTCAGTGATCTCAAAATTGAACCCCAGGGCTTTCTTCTGCCAGTGGCCGGAGCAGATGTGTGGCACACTTTATTAACTCAAGTACCCACGAGTTGAAAATTTCATTAGTTTGAGGGGAGGGCTAAGTCCCATCCAGAGACCTGGTCTGGACAGATTCTTTGTGTCAACCTGACCCCTAGCAAAACGGATTATTGTTCTAAGTGAGACAAGTGACCTAATGTTCTGCCTGTTACGCACACATGGTCTGTAACCTTTTAAAATATGAGTGTGGGAAAACAGCGCATTCTGCCACATCCCTGACCGCAAATTCCTGACAGGTGGCAGCCAGGCTCTTAGCAACCCACAAGGAGCCTGGAATTATCAAGGGGCCACAGTGGTTTCCTTAGGCCAGGTATGGGCCAGGTCAGGAGACGGACGGCTAGGGGGAAGGAGCCCATGGAGGCAGAACCTCGGCCTCCAGTGCCACCCTGTGACAGGCCAGGGCACAGCCTTAGCCTGGCGGTGGGCTGGGAAGGGCCCAGAAGCAGCCCACCTCCCATGCCCCCACGGCATGGGTCATGGGTCGGTTGTAGGCTAGGACCAGGGCTGGGAGCAGTAGCTTTCCAGTAGCACTGGCGGGGGTGGGGGTGGTTAGGGGGACGGAGAGGGGGTGTGGGGAGTTCTGCCGTGGAATACTGGAGACTGACTAATGGGGAAGCACTGGTTTGTCTCTTGTAAAAAAGATTTACCAAGGCTCCATGCCGAATGTTGGGTGCAGCCACATCCCTGCTGAGAATACTCCGTACAAACCCACCAGCCCCCCTGGGTCCCCTTCTCTCCCTCTGTTCTAAGTGACCTCATGTTCTGCCTGTTAGGCGCACATGGTCTGTAACCTTTCAAAACACCAGTGAAGGAGAACAGCATCTTCTGCCACATCCCTGACCACAAATTCCTGTCTGGTGGCAGCTGGGCTCTGTGGAGAGAAGGAAGGACATGCTCAGCTGAGTTCACCTCCTGAGGCCTCCACAGCAAGGTCCCCAGCTGGGGCCTGGAGAGGAAGGAGGGGTGCTCTGACTGTGGCCTGGGCGTATGCAATGGTAGGGGACCAAGGTGGGTGAATCACCAGGTTGGCCTGGGAGATACCATCTCCATGCAGTGTGTGGCTGGAGGAGAAAATCAGTTATAACCAAGGCACTTGGGTAGGGCTTCCAAGGGAGGAGGGCCTGAAGAGGCTTCAACAGACCAGAAGCATGGGCCAAGGAGGGTCCTGAGAAGGAAGGGGACAAGGTGTGGGTCTTGACCGGAGTTTTGGGGGGTTGCTAACAGGTGGCTAAGATTATCCACAGCACATTTTCTCTGGATTGTGCTTATGGTACAGACACAGTGCAGTTCTTGGGCTGAGAGAGATTTCCACTTAGGTCTCCGGTGGGGCCTGCTATGGAGATGTACCCTTTGATGATCCCAGCTCCTGTAGCTGCATAGGAATGCCTGGAGACCTAGGGACACAGCCCCCAGGCCTGGGCTCGGCTCTCCCCAGAGTCTCTGTGACCTGGCCTCCCAGAGAGCTGAGGAGAGGGCCGCCCTGGCCCCTACCTTCTGACAGACACAAAGCAGAGCTGGTTGTAAAAACTTAATTAAATGAAATATTTTAACAAGAAATTCCAAGAACAGAATGCCCTTCTCGTCAGCAAGCCCTCACAGAAATAAAAGCTGACAGGAAGCGTGTGTTCTGTCCGACAAGAGAAAGTTTCTGCAAGAATCAAGATAGTGCAGGGAGTTGGCCTGAGCTGGACCAGCATGTGAGCCAGGCTCGTTCCTGAAGTCAGAGCCCACAAGGGGAAGGGTCACTGATCTGGGAAAGTATGGACTCCTGAGGATCCTTCTTCCATTTGATGTACCTTCACTGAGCATCTGTCATGTGCCAGGCAGTGTGCAAGCCTGAGTGTGCAGTGCTGTCAGCCCTCACCAGATGCTCCTGTGCTTCTGTGAGAGGGATATTTTTATAAGATGAAGAACGGGAGTCTTGGAGGTTATGTGACTTCTTAGCCTTGGGTCAGAGCTGGAATGAGAACCTGGTCCTCATGATTCTCAAGGTCCAGGCTCCTTTTGATGCGACTTGCCCTTTCTACCACAATGGAATTGCTGCCTGGCTAGAAGCAGGGCCACATCCAGGACTGGGGAATGCCATCATGGCTTCCCTTGGGGGAGCACAACCAAAATCTGTCCCCAAAGTGGACAGAGGAACCTCATCCCCACTCTGAGGAGAGGGCCTGCAGACCAGAGTGACCCAGGCTGGGGCTGCTTGAAGTGTGGTGGCATCCCAGCTCGTGTCAGGTGGAGTGGGCCTCCGTTGTGGGCAGACAGGTGATCAAGGCCAGAGCTGTCTGGTCTTAGAAGGCTTCCTTGAGAAAACCTTGACTATTTCCACAGAGGGTCAGGGAGGGTGTTTCAGGCACAGGGCAAGGAGTAAGAACCGCCGGAGGCAGGTGGCAAAGCATGATGCATAGCCAAGGGAGCGGGAAGAGCCTTTGCTGGAGGCGAGGGTGGAGCCTGAATCAGTGACTGACTCTCCAAGGAAAACTTGCTCTCATGTATGTGTCCGTGATGATGAGGTGACAGTAAGCATCTCCTGCTCCTCTGTCAGTCTTGGCCTCTGTGAGGAAAATGCTCAATGCATGCATACCAAGCAACTTGCTTGATTGCCCTTGATTGGTTATTTCCCGGACTGGAAGTATTTCTGTAACAATTGAACCAAATCCTTCTTGCTACAAGGTGGGTTTACCACATACAGGCTTCCAGTAGCCTCAGTAGGACTTGGCTTGGTACCAACATGACTATGGGTGAAGCACACTCCATAAAAAACGTGAAATTGGCAACGAAGATTCATTTTAGGTACAATGGTTCACTGGAGAAGAGGAAACGGCTTTCCAAGAGCATTACCCACCAGGTTCTCATATATTGTAAATTTCAAATACACTTTGATTTATCAAAGTGAATACCCAAATCTTATTTAAGCTAGTAAATGTGTATGTAAACTGAGGCAAGGCTGTGACTGGCTCAGAAATCAGCTTACAACCTAGGTGACTTTTTTTTTTTTTTTTTTTCAGCAGAAAATTGCTTGCAAATTCTATCCTCTACCATCTCCCATCTGTTTTCTTTCTTTAGGCACAGAAAAGGAATAGGCAGAGAATGTTCTACCAGGAACTTGAATCCCCACGACCCAACTCTTACAGCAAAACCAAAGACTTTACTAATTTCCCCTGAGCAGGGTTCTCATTGTGACCTCTTAGGAGGAAGCAAGTACACGGGGGCCTGCCTTTACCAATCCACTTTGTCCCAGGAAAATTGTGTGCAGAGTTTTTGATAAGAAGATTCTTTAAAAAACATGGTAGGATGAGTCATTGCCTTGTTTTATTTGTGAAGAGTGAAAAAAATTATTTTATAGCTGGCTGCATGCACTTGGAACCTGCTGGCCTAAAAGGAAGGAAAAATGTTTCCTAGTAAGAAAACTGCTTGTTTTTTTCTTAAGTGAAAATAGGTCAATGGGCCTGTTGGTTATAAAACATGACACCCCACCCCCTTCCTAGATATAACCACAGAAGGGTTGAATTATTTCTCTTTCCACAGTGACAAGAGTCTTCCTCTGCTAGGTAGGATAGACAGGGTTTGAGGACTTGGGGAAAGTTAAAGGGGTGGACAGAGAGAGTGAGA
Organism: Puma concolor; assembly: GCF_028749965.1. Taxonomy (NCBI): domain Eukaryota; kingdom Metazoa; phylum Chordata; class Mammalia; order Carnivora; family Felidae; genus Puma; species Puma concolor. The sequence continues at coordinate 16,535,231 of NC_141669.1, forward strand.
GACCTAGACAGAAGCACATGGCTCACAGGACAGCCATGTGTTAAGAAACCTTAGGAAAGCATGTGAAATGGGGCCCAACTGGTTTATTCAGATGTTAAAGAGGAAGATCTTGAAGGCTGGGTAAGTTGGGCACATCCAGGCTGCCAACACTTGGTTGCAGAGTAAGTTTTAGGCTTGCATTCTGTGTATATAGGATTTGCTTAAAATAGGACACACTGTGGTCATATTCAGGCCACAGTTTGTCAGTATGGGGAGGACCCTAAGGGCAGTGCCTCCAGTTCACAGAGGCAGTTAGGTCAGCAACAGAGATGGAGCAGGAGCCAGCCCCCCTGACAACCATGGAGGAACTTCTGAGTAGAGGTCTCCCCAGAAACCGCCAACTGCCCCACTGGCTGGATGGAGAACTGGGAGACTAGATTTCCACTGGGGCTTCCCAGGACATGGAGGGGTGGTCAGGAGGCAGGAGGCCAGTTCTTGGGGGGACAGGGACAGTTCCAGGGCTGGGAGCAGTTGTAGAGGAAACAACGGGGCAGTTTTGCCTCACCACCACCCTGAGCAGCCACCGGCAGCTCAGCCTCCTTGGAGGATGTGGTTAGTCTCTCTTTGAAGGACTCATGGATTCTAACTCCTTCCTCCCACCATTCAAATGCTTTTGTGAGAGGAAAATGTTAGAAATAAGCCCAATCAACCCTATCAAAGGAGTGACCCAGAGACTCATAACACACTGAAAGGAGGCTTTAATCAACAGTCTTGCAAGAGTGGGTGTCAGACAGGCACACCTGGGGCAGTTTCATCAGGCAGCCTATCTCCTAGCATGCAAGTCCCGCCCCTGGTTCCTCATTGGCTGAGTACTACAGAGGTTACAGCCTTACCCAGAGGTCCCCTATGCCCATGTAAGGCAAAAAAAGTGGTCTGACTGGAACAGAAGTACATTCCCTGAGGCAACACAGAGACTTTCAGTCCCTCCTCCCTTTGTTGTTTGGTGCATGCTCATTGCAAAGCCCAAGAAAAACCAGCCCTCGGAAGGGAGAGGGGAAGAACCGGGAAGAGAAATGTCTAAGGGTTTGGGACTCCATTGTGGGGAATGGGGAGGGTTCGTACCTATTTCCAATAGGTTGTAAACCTATTGTTAATTAGACAGAACAGCTTTTATTTGATATTTCTGAAAATGAATCATCTCCCTTATTTCTCACAGAAAAGCCTTCAGTGTCACTTCCGCGAGATGGTTAGCCAGTCTACAAACAGTGCATGCCAGTGCTGAGTGAGTTATTTCACAGGACTTCATAGAAGGGAATGATTGCTTCAGCACACTCGGTGGACCCCCAAGAAGGGCTGGGCCCATCTTCTCCCCAGCCAGTAAGGTAAAACTTAAAGGAAAACTGACAGGGCCTTAGCGGAAGCCCATTGCAAATGGTGTGGTTGATTTCAGGGTTTGGTCTGGGGCAACAACATGGGGCAGCAAGAAATAAGAAACCAATGCAAGTACATGGCCCGGGTGTGCTTTAGAGATGATTGGAACAGCCTTTGAAGGCTAAGAGACATTGTTTACTGGGCCCTGAAGGATTTTCCCAGTATGCATAAAAGAAACAGCAATACAAGGAGATGAGAATCCAGTCCCTGGATCCTCAGGCCTTCACACTTGGCCATCACCAGCTTCCCTGGTTTTCCAGCTTGCAGATGACAGATCCTGGGACTGCTTGTTCTCCATTTACTATGTTCCCATAGTAAATTTCTCATACCCTGTTGGTTCCATTTTTCCTGGAGGACTCTAATATATGTTTCCTTTCCCCTGCCCCTCTCCACCAGGTATAACCTATCCTGAATTTGAGTTTATCATTCACTTTCTTCTGTTTTTAATGTTTATTTATTTTGAGAGAGAGAGAAAGAGAGCGCATGAATGAGAAGGATAGGGTCAGTGAGAGAGGGAGAGAGGGGATCCCAAGCAGGCTTCATGCTGTCATCACAGAGCCCAAGTGCGGGGCTCGATCCCACAAACTGTGAGATCATGACCTGAGCTGAAATCAAGAGTCAAAACTGACTTAACTGGCTTAACTGACTGAGTCACTCAGGTGCCCCTATTATTCACTTTCTTTAAAACTATAATCCTAGAAAACAAATTATGTGGTTTTAGTTGATTTTAACTTTATTAAAGGGGTATTGTGCTGTGTTTAATCTCCTGAGACTTACCTTTCATTCCATATTGTATCTGCAAAATCCTTTTAAATAGTTGTGTATAATTATAACTACACATCATTCATTTTTACTTCTGCCAATAGGACACTATTAATTTATCTACTCTCTGTGTGCCAGGCACTTGATATACATTATCTCATTTAATCTCCATTACATCCCTCTGAATGAGAGGAAACCACTTTCTACTACTGCTCTGAATAGTTCAACCTGTTCTTCCATTTTAAAGGTGAAACTAGAAAAATGAAGTAACTTTCTTGAGGTTACAGAACTCATGAATGGTAAAGCCTAAATTTGGCTCCAGTGCTTAGGCTTTGTGTGAAAAGAGGGAAATACAGGCTGCCGCAGGATTCCCTGATTCAGCTGAGTAGAGCTATAGGCAACACTTTACCCTATTCTTGCTGTTGTTTCTATGATCATCTAGTACATCATGTAATTCCAGAATGTTCTAATGACCACAGGGCCCAGCCAACCAGCACAGCCCCACTATAAATGGCTCCTGGAGCTGTTCTGGCCTCCCCACTGCTCTAGAGGGACATACATGTCAGCCTGAGTGTATCCCACTTGATGGAAAAGCAGAGAAGCAGTGGAGTTCACTTGGGGAGCCAGGGGGAGTTGGTGAAGTTGGGTGGTTTGCTGATACCCTTCCCTTAGGCTACTCTCTAGTTTAGAGTCTAAACTCTAAATACCTCTTCTTAGTGCAGCTTAGTGCATGCTGCATAGCCACAGCCCTAGCCATAGCTTAAAAACAAGGGTGAGGACATGAATCTACAGGTCATGGACCAGGCCATCTCCAAGGCCTGAGTTGTTCCTCTCACCTGAAACTGGGCCTCAGTGGTGCTAGTTGAGGGTGTAAAATTGATGCAAAGGTCAGATCTTAGTGCATTAGTGTCCCTGGTATCACTGACCTGAAGCGCTGCTCAGACCTAAAGAAGGTATGAGCCAGTTTGTATAGGAGGAGAAGGGCAGGGCCCTCTCCTCACAGAAACATGTGTATCTACCCTACCAAATTTTATGAGGAATTGGAATGTTTTTTTGTTGGTGACCCCCCAACCAACCCACCAACAAATGGAGTGCTATGAAGGGAGTTGTAGCTGACCTCTTAATGTGAAACAGCAAGACAGAGAGATGAGCTAAGAGGTAGGGTCTGTTTCTGCACGTTTATCTCTGGTTATTGGACATTTTTAGAGGGAACATCTGTTTGTCCACTCTGGTTCCCATATTGCAGGCTCTATTTGAGGGCCAGCTTGGTCCCTTCTCTGACTTAATGGGGACTAAGTCATCAATTAGGGCCAGGAAGGGGACCTAGAATAAGAAGTGAAGGGGGCTTTGCTCAGCTCACCAATAAAGGGCCATTGGGCTCTTCAACTAACCAGCCTTCAAGTGAAAAGCAAAAAGAAATGGAGTTAGCTTTAAATGCATCTGGTGGGGCCCACTCCCAGTTAACCCATTAATTACAATATTGTGGGGACAGCATGACTACTCCAAGCAGATACTGGGAGTCAAACTAAAGCACACAGCTTGATCATGCTTCCAAAGTTCCAGGGCCTCAGGCTGGGCTCCATTATTTCATTTCTCCTTTGGTTTGAAAGGTTGGTTTTACAGAAAGAATATCTGTGTTTATAGTAGGATTTTCCACATCATCTGATAGCATTTTTGTTTGTTTTTTGAGAGAAGGAGAAAGAATGCTCTCATGTGTGCTCGAAGCGGGGAGGGGCAGAGGCAGAGGGAGAGAGAGAAAATCTTAAGCACACTCCACACCTAGTGTGGAGCTTGACCCAAGGATCAATTTCAGGAGTGTGAGATCATGACCTGAGCTCAAATCAAGAGTTGGATGCTTTACCAACTGAGCCACCCAGGCATCTTCATAGTATGTTTTTAAAAGATTATTACTCCATAAGTACAGAGTTTCTATTTGGGATGATGAAAAAGTTTTGGAAATAGTGATAGCTGTGCAACATTGTGAATGTAATTAATGCTACTGAGTGTACACTTAAAAATGGTTAAAATGGCAACTTTCATGTTACATATATTTCACCACAATTAAAAAAATGCAGTAAAATATTTCATTCTTCCATAATTTGGCTATTGTTGAAAGCGTTTTTATAAACATTGGGGTACATGTGCCTAAATGCCCACCAACTGATGAATGGATAAAGAAGATGTAGTTTATTATATACAATGGAATACTACTTGGCAATGAGAAGAATGAAATCTGGCCATTTGCAGTAACGTGGATGGAACTGGAGGGTATTATGCTAAGTGAAATAAGTCAGGCAGAGAAAGATAGATACCATATGTTTTCACTCGTATGTGGATCCTGAGAAACTTAACAGAAGACCATGGGGGAGGGGAAGGGGGAAAAAGTTACAGAGAGGGAGAGGGGCAAACTATAAGAGACTCTTAAATACTGAGAACAAACTGAGGGTTGATGGGGTGGGGCAGAGGGGAAAGTGGGTGATGGGCATTGAGGAGAGCACCTGTTGGGATGAGCACTGGGTGTTTTATGGAAACCAATTTGACAAAAGATTATATTTCATAAAAAATATTTCATTCTTTTTTTCTTCTCACAATAAATTTAAATTACTTCTTCAGAAAAAAGTTAGATGTATATGTTGGTTCAGTCTCAAGATAATACCTAATTAATTGCATGAGAAAAACAAACTTTGTTTTCTTGTTAAGTTTCTAAAGATACCTATAAGGTCATAAAATTAATACAACATTCAGTTAAAATTCTCCTTTGTTGCTATTCCTTTGAATATTGTCTCTCTTGCCCACATCTGCAGCTTAATATCCTGCTAGTTATTTCTGCTTAGGCACACCACTGCAACTTGAAAGTTACCACAGTTGCTTTCCAGCTGTGATAGTCTATGAGTCCATGCCTTACACCAATAATCTGCCCCCAACACATTCCTCCTGTTTCTATTGATGCCCCATGGCTCCTACAGATCATGCAGTTTCAAAATCTCACAACTCTCAAGTGTGCTTTACTCTTTCTTCTTCCTTCTTCTTCTGGTGTCCCCTGTACCCCTTGGTACCCTCTTGGTTCCAGAGATTTGCCAAGGCAGCTCCCTTTCTTATAGCTTTTGAACCCATCCCTTCTGTTCTAAACAATGAGCCCCTTGGTTCTATCAATTAGGACTTCATGATGCTTCTCATATTCTATCCTTTCTCACCATTCTTAGAAACTATGACTTGGGTAACTAAGGCACTCAGCATCTTTCATTTGGACCCTGGCACAGCTTCATATCCGTGTTCATCCCATTACAATTTATCTTGCGTGAATTATCCTATCAGTTTTCTTAAATCACAACTCCTATCACCCTTCCTGCTCCAAAACCCTCATTGGATGCCCTTGTCCAGCAAAGAAGTTACCACCTTTAACTCTGGCTTTGAGCTCTCTGCAATACTGCCAATCTTGCCTTTCCAATCCCGCCTCCCCTTACTTTTCCTGTGCTCTGGCCACTAGATGATCCAGTGTCTCTCAAACACACGCACCTATTCTTTTTTTCCTCATGTTTTTATTCATGTAGAATACCCTCTCTCCCTTATCACTTGTCAATGTATCTTCAAGATTCATTCCAACATTCTCCATGAAAACTTCTTGATTCTCATTCTTTCTTATTATAGACCCTTGTAGTTGCTTTCTTTATACCCATCAGGAGAGAACACGTTCCACCTATGATTGATAAATGGACAGATATCTAGGAACTGCATCTTAAGGACCTTTATCTCCTCTCTAGATCCTTTGTGCTTAACGTATAGAAGCATTTAATGAATGTTTATTGAACCGGATAGGTCTCCTTCCCTCTATTTTATCTCCTTGCCATAAACGCATTTACATTATCACCTAATAATCATGGCACTTCTTATCTGTACAACATTAAAGGTTGCAAAGCTCTTTCATATCTACTATTTCAACTGACTTTTATGAATAGCCTTTCAAAGACAGGTAGGATAAATACTAGCCTTACTTTGTAGTTAAGAAAATAGGCTCACAGAGGGGAAATAAGTTGTACAAAGCTATAAGCAAATAAGGAATGTAGCCAGTAATTGAACACAGAGGTGTATCCTGATTTGTAGTAGAAGACCAAAGAAGAAACCAAGCAAAGTCCAAGCCCTCCCAAGTATCTCTTATTCCACCTTTATGGATGGCATAATGAAGATATTCTAAGCCACCCAGGAGTACCTCATAAAGGGATACCAGTCAGGGAACTGAATAGGTCGCATTGTGCGATTACATGGTCATTTTGAATTTGTGTTTTTTCTTTCTCTCATGCCCTAGATACAGATATTGTTACATGAATACCAGATACCTTGGATTCCTTCTTCCCCTCCAATTTAAGCCATAAGTCAAGACCACCTTTCAGTTTGAACTCTTAGTACATTCTTGCTACTCAGTACATTCTTGCTCATCAGGGAAACTCTCCTAGGACTATGCCTAGGACCACTCATGTGATGCCCTGGGACCTGGGCCTAATTTTCCTCCTGCTATCACATTTGGAACTGAGCCTTCATTTACCCACTCATCAATTCTCTCAACTATCTGTCCATTCATCCATCCATCCATCCATCCATCCATCCATCTACCTGTCCACCCATCAGATGGACATCCGTTGAATCAATGCCATCCATTGATTGACTATCCAACAGACTTTCCCTGAGTACAAGATTCATCACTACCATATATTCTACCTCCTTAGGACTCTTTCTGGCTCCTCAGTTCCAAAGAATCCTGTTAAGACAGAAATACGCGAATGTGTTTTTCTTTTACAGGTAATGCTTGTGTATTTTAACAGTGACCTTCATGAAGGGAATGTGAAAGCTTTATGAAATATGGTGGAGGTTGAAGGCATTTTTGGATGTAGAGGGTCTTTTCCAAACAAACCTCATATAGGACTTGGAGGGGCTAGTAATCTCCAATTTCCTACTCCCCAAAGGTCACACCCTTCTTTTGTTATTCAACACTGTTGAAAGGAAAGGTATCCCAAAGATATTAGTGATGGTAGATATTAGATATTCCCAAAGATATTAGTGATACATAGGTTCTTTGTAGCTTTCCCTTAATAGATCTCAGCTTGGATGCTCTGCCTGGGGGTTGCCAGTGTTTGAAAATAGAGCTTGAGATAAGTGGATGTGGCAGGAGAAATCCTTGGGTTTTGATTATACTTTGGATTGTTAGATATTAAATGTGGAGAAATGAGGAAATTCAAGAACATAAATGTATGCTTGATCCCAGAAATGTTAGAAGTACATATCCCCATGCCCCCTTTTCCACACTTACTTTCTGTGCCTTGAATGGATCCTGGCTAAGCTGCAGGGAGACGTCTGAGGTCCCTATTATCATGAAGCCCTGGGGGCCAGGACTTCCTAGTCATCCTTTCTCAATTTCTGGCAGGCTAAGTGAAATAAAAAGCCTGTTGGTTGATCTCAGCCTAGCAGAGAGCCTTGCCTGGAAAGAGCAGACTGTGGGTGAGGAAGACTGTGCGGCACATGAAGACAAATGAGATGCTTCTTGGGATCAAATTATGTGAAAGCTTTTGCAAATAGTTTTTCCTTTTCAGTTGGCAAATACAATTCCTGATATCAGTTACCTTTTTATTTTTTAGGTGGCAAAATATTTCTCTCCTCAAATTCTCCCTTCCCCTTTTATTCTATTACTCTAAACTCAGTATGTATTCTTTGACAGGTTTTGAAATGCCAGACATTTGCTATCTTTCAATATGATTGAGCCAAATTGAGTGCTATGATACACAATAAAGAATTCATTTATTTGTTTTCCCTCCCCCAAGTTTAGTAAAATAACTCAGATACTGATTTTCTTTAACTTGCAAAAAAAAGTTATTTCCCAGAGTTCAGAGACCTTTAGCGATCTGACGCCAGCTTCAATGCAGACCCAGTTCATGTGTGCTTCTGCTTATAGTCAGCTGCTTGCCACGAGGCTGGCTCACTGTATAGTTATATTAATACATACAGTTTGAGTTTTCCCCCTACTATATTAAAGTTTAATAGGAATGGAAGAATAAATGAGAATTGCATAAGAAATTAAAAGGTGATAGTAAATTCTCCTGGAGAAACCTTTATGGAGGGGATCATGTTATTGACTGTGGCTGATTGTAGCTCTTTAAGTAATTCAGTGATATATCTCAGAAACATGTGGTATGTTTGAGTGGACAGGTCAATCAATCTTTTGGACTCAGTAATGAATTTTTCATAGTAATCAGAGAGTTGGTCTGAAAAATCCTGTAGTTTATATCTGAACTGCTGGTGGTAATCAGAAATGATTTCCTTCATTGCAGTGGCCTGGCTTTTAATTATTTCCTGAGCACTGGTAGAAAGCTCTGCAATCTTCTCTTTCCCTTTTCCATCTGCATCAGTAAGGATGCTAAGGTATTCCTGGATATCTTTCTGCACAAACTGCTCAACTTGATTTGAGAGTTGGGAAATCAAACCAGCAGTACTGATAGTGTATTTGGAATGGAAGTCCATAAGGACATCCACTAGGTTCTTGATCAAGCTGATGATCTTTTCTTCAAGTTCATAATACCTTGATGTCCAGCTGACCACAGTTGGATCAACATATTCTTTGTGAAGATCCTTTATGAGCTGATGGAGCTGTTGTAACTGTTGAGAAGCTTCCTGGAGTTGGTTTTGGACAAGTTCATTAAACTTGTCAAAGTTAATTTTCAGGAATGTAAAAGCAGTTGGAATATATTTTTTGAAGATTCTATTGATCACGTGTTGAATATCATTAATGAGATAAGTAAATTTCTTTCCCTTTAAGCGTTGAATTTCTTCTTCTATCTCTTGGAAAGCTCTTTCTAAATATCTCTGAAGATGACTTAGCATCTCTGTAGTCTTGATAGACTGAAGGTTATTAAGTGCATCCTGGATCTTTTGTGATAAAGATTTCAACAGGTTCCCAAACTCCAAGACAACATCTCTTAGTTTATAGCTCTCTGAATTAAAAGGAAATTTAATCTCTACATCCTTGATAAGCTCAGATTTCTCCATCAGGTCTTGGAAATAGGAAAACAGTATTTCTAACCCACTATGGATTTTTGAATATACCTGTGACAGCACCTGCCCTACTTCCCTCATGACCATAGTGAAGAGTTCATCTCTAGAGTATGTCCCGGCTTTTCCTGGGAGCTGGAATCTGGTGAACTTTAGGAAGTCAATCAATGAGTCAACCTGATGACTGACTTTGTCTTTGTATTCCTGAGTAACTCCCATTAATCTGTCAAACACCTTATTCTGGAGTCCCTGGAAATCAGCTTGGCCCTCCTGAGCCAACAGGTCATGGTACAGATCCTGGGCCTTGTCCTTCCACTGCTGGTAGGTTCTAGTGGTGGCCCTGGCTACCCTCTGGAGCCCCATATCTACCTCATCAGTCTGCCTCATGGTGCTTTGATAGGCCCACTCGGTACTGTTCTGCAGACTTCTTCTCAATTTTAAAGAAGCATCTCTCAGATTGAGTCCTGTGTACTCCTGGTGATACTTGTTGGCATAGTCATAAAGGACCCCGGTGGCCTTGGGCACATTGTCTTTGAGAGAGCTTAGTAGTTCAGACACTGCCTCTTCTTCCCAGCTGACTTTGATCTGACTTTTATCATCAGATTCCTGGTACCTCCACTCAGTTTTGAATATGTTGAGTTTTTTATCCAGAGAGGACTAAAACCAGAAAAAAAAGGATGATAAGAAGATGTTTTCAATTATCCTGATTACATAATATACTATAGTGAAACTTCATTAGCAGTTAAAAGTAAAGATCAGAGGATCTTTCATATTCTGAAGGGGGTTTATCTTTAATATGTCAGTTCATGTGTTTGTCTTATGGTTAAAGAAGTTCACTGCTGTTAATTCCTCTTTATCATATGCCTCAAAAAGAATAAAATTATGAATGGCATTTACATAGTAACACTTAACATTAAGGCTTTCTTAGAACTGAAGATTATAAAAGGAGGAGGAGGGAGGGGAGGAAAAGGAGGAAAAGGGAAAGGAGGAGGAGGGGAAGGGGGAAGAGGAGGAAAAAGTGGAGAAAGAGACAGGAGAAGTAGAAAAAAGGAAAAATCCCAGAGCTCATCTAGCAGAGCCCTAGAATACCAGTATCAGGAGCCATTCATTCTCCAAACTTATGACAAACTTTAGCAGTAGAACCTGATTGCTTCTTCTTTACTAATAGCATCTTTGATTTGGCCCAGCAGAGCTTGTAGAGTATATCAGAGAAATTTGGCATATCTCAACTAACACTTCTATTGTGGGGAAGAATTCTGAAGCCTCAAATACTTTGGAAACCACTATTTGAAAAATGTATTCAGCACATGGCAGACTTTGCTCATGATTTAGGTGATGAGACATAAACTCATCTTTCTTTTTTTTTTTTAATTTAATGTTTATTTATTTTTGAGAGAGACACACACACACAATGCGAGCAGGAGAGGGGCAGAGAGGGAGACACAGAATCTGAAGTAGGCTTCAGGCCTGCTGTCAGCACAGAGCCTGATGCGAGGCTCAAACTCACTAACCACAAGATCGTGACTTAAGCCAAAGTTGGATGCTTAACTGACAGAGCCATCCAGGTGCTCCATAACCTCATCTTTATAAATTTGCCGAAAACTAATAAAATAATTGTGGAAATAGGATTGTGTGTGCATCTAATTATAATCAATAAAATCATTGTAATACATTCTGGAGAATAGTTTCTCAGAGAAAAAGTTGAACCTGCTCATTGCTTGGTTTCATCTACTTTGGGAAAGCCTGGAGAGGCTTTCTGATCTGCCCAAATTCTCTACTCACTCTTGGGGTGAGTAATCCATTAGATGGGACTCACCTGAGGGCGGTAGTACAAGTTCCATTTTAAGGTATTGTTATTGCCTTCCAAGTCCAAGGCCACAGTGCCTATGGCTGGGGAGGACACTGAGGAGGAGAGGCTATTCTTATTTAGTTGGTAGTGCAGATGGACATCAGTGAATGTTGGGCTGGTGATGTCAAGACGAATGTCTTCTTTCCAGTCCCTGAAAGGAGAAAAGCAGATGCGCCATCAAGAAAGGGGTATGGACATGGAAAAAATCAGAATGATTTGAAAAGGCATGAGATTTCCACAAAAGTTCCATACCAAAGTCCTCGATATTTGTTATCTTCTTTATATTCCGCACTGATGTCATGGTGTGCGAATGTTCCCTTTGTCCTATAGAATAACACGCCATCTTCAATTTTGTGTGTTCCCACAACTGTAGAGGAGAGATGTTATATTTCGTTAGATTAGTAACCGCAGGACATAAGTCTTTTCATTGTAAAAGTCAGGAGAATTCTATCTTAACTATATGCTTTACATATTTGAAACATGCAGCCCACATTTAAGAAAAAAATAGAAGGAGATATTATTGGTCCTAAAAAATCATCATAGAAAAAAAATACACTTTCTTTGAATCTATTCCCCTTGAATGCCAGTAGGTTTTCTACAGGGTGGTTTTTACGTGTGGGGTATGTATCTTTCTCTCTTTTTAAAATTTTGCTATGGAGAGTAATTGTGCTTCCAGTCATATACAATATGTTCTTATTTATTCACAACTCTCATTGTAAATATATAGCATCTAGAAGAGGAGTCAGGACATTTTCTTACCATTTAGATCATATTCCAGGAACTGAATGGTTGAACTGCACGTGGAATTCAGGAATGTTTCAACGTATTCTACTTTGTTTTTCAAACCAGTGCTCCAAGTAGCATTATACAGGGGAGAGGCCACTCCAAAATGTGCAGTCAGTGCTCCAAAGGAGGGTATGAAAATTCCAGCAGGTACAGAGAACTTGATGGAAGGAATGTCAATAGTCTGCTCAGGCATGGTAATAGTTGGCAACTCAAAGTCTGCAATCTTGCTGGCCACCTCATTTAGATACTCAACAGCACTGCCAACTGAAATACTTTTTGGAAGGGTGAATTGGGACACAGTTAACTGAGATGCAGGTATAGTTATTTCAAAAAAGGGAACTGAGGCATCTTCTGGTTCAGAATATTTTGTTAACACATCAACTTTGGGGAATTTGACTTTGGGTAGTGTTGGTATACTGAGGGCAAATGGCAAAGTGCTTAGCTTCTTGTAGATTTTTATTTCACTGAAATCAAATGTGTAGGATGGAACCTGAAGATCAGTAAATGGGACTTGGAATGTAGGTATGACAAGACCTGAACTTAGGCCATTTAATTTCAGTCTGGGAACAATGAATTTATCAGCCAATTCTTGCACAGGGACAGAGAAATGATAGCCATTGGGGTTTTTGGTGTACACGAGAGAAGTCGAAGCATGAAGATACTGTTTTCTATCAATGCTGGTGGTTACATCTAGCTTTAGGAGGTCCCATAAGCTCTTGTCATAAACTGGTAGGGCAATGTCTTTGAGGAACCACAGAGACACTTTTAAGGAACTTGCAATGTCAAGGCGTGCTTCTTCTTGGTCATTGGAAAGGTGTACATTGTTCTGGAAAAACCCAGAATGAACCTGGACCTCACTTTTCCAGCTGACCTTCTGATGCTCAGAGTTAGCATTCAGGGACACATCCTGGCCAAGGTAATTGATATCAAGGAGGGAATTGGGCTGACTTGCACGGACCTGAACAAGGGCTGACATTTTCCATGGGGAGAGTTCCAGGGTGGCTTTGCTTGTATGCTCTCCAGATGTTAAAAACAAGCCCTCTAGCTGTAAATGGTTTTTCATATTGTGTTCCCAGATGGCATAGATGCGTCGGATAGTGGCTTCTCCAGCAAAATTTTCTTTTACTTCAAGGTTCCAGATACCATCGACTTTGGAAGCCCCTTGCAGCTTCACTAAAGACCTAGCACTCTTGGAATTCAAATAAGTGCTGGCCTCACTGGCAATAGTTCCTGAATATTCCCGTGAAAGGACTGAACCCTTGATATCTCCTTTGGTAGATGACTCAACAGAAAAGTAAGAGGTAAGGCTTTCTAAAATGAGCTTGTGGTCAACTGCCCCAGTAGCAGTAGAGTAAAGTTTGGGAGAATTGAAATCATATGTTAACTCAATGGATGAAGAGATAGTAGGCTTTGACTTGGTATTTCCATTAAGTTCTTGTTTGAAATTCATTTTCAAAATGGGAATTTGGACTTTTGCAGATGTTGTCACTGATGCTTCCATGCTTTTCTTGGTCAGACTAATAGTACTGTCATGATTGCCTTCCATGAATTTATTACTCAGAGACAAAGCTGTGGCTAGCTTTAAGCCTCTTTTCCTTGTCAAACTTGAGGTGCCCTCTAATTTGTACTCCAGTGTGTCAGTGACGGAAGAAGAGGAAGTAACAAAATGAGCAACAATATCTGACTGGTTATAAAGTCCAGCATTGGCATTCAGTGTGATGACACTTGACTTAAAGGAAAAGTCATAGGTAATATTGCCCATGGCTGGAATTAAAATATTGTTTGGGGTACTCACTGCCTGGAAATCTTTTACATAAAAAGGGATTGGGATGGAATGCTTGTCTTTGTTTTTCTTATACTGAGCCTTTACACTTAAATCAAACGATTGCTTTGTTGTCTTCAAGAATTCCTTCAAGCCTGTTTTTTCCCATAAGGAGAAATCTTTCACCTGAGGAGTTGGGAGCACTGTGTAAGGTAGAGTCATTTCAGGAATTGTTAGAGGAATGTTCAGAAAATCCAGATTGGCTTCTCCATTTATTCCTACGTGGGCCTCAATGCTGTTCTCACTGTTTCCAGCAGAGAAGTTTTGATGGTACTTATACTGATTGAACCTGGCACTTGCTTGCCAGCTTGCTTGCTGAGCACCAGGACTCAAAAACAGTGCATAATTATTCAGGAAGTCTACCTTCCCTATCAATTTTAATGGAAAACTAACTTTCAAATTCCCTTCATTGTTTGTGGATGCAGTAATCTCAAATGGCTGTGCTGTAAAGAAAAGGGAATTTTTCAAAGTTCCAATAACTTTTCCATTTAAATGAGCGTCATGGTTACCAGTTATCTCTGCCTTCCTTTCTCCAAGCAATGCTGTGCCTTTAGCAGCTAGAACACTGCGGCCCACATACTGGGATTCAACCTGTGACTGGATTTCAAATTTAGAAAAGTCGAGGAAGCCAGATTCATAAACCAAGTTTTGGCTTAGTCTTAGATGCTTGCTACTGATCTTATTAGACAATCCAAAGGATGTGATGGGTCCTTCCACAGTAAAGCTAACTTGTGATTCATGTGCTCCTTCATCTGAGAATGTCTGGTGGGCCCATTTCCATGACCCTATTCCAGAAGAAGTCCATGCTACGTGTCCAGCTTCCAACAGGGTTTTGATTTCATTACGCAGCTCAGCCTGGCTGGAGAAGTCCAATTTGGGGATGTTCAATTTGTGGAAGTACTTTGTGTTGCTGTCCAAAGTAAGCTGATTGTTTATCCTGACAAGCACACCATTACTAAATTCCAGCATATTTTTTTCTGTGTGTAAACCCGCCACTGTATTTGATTTTCCCTCAACAGCATTTCCAAAAAACAGCACTTCACTCTCATGCTCTGTTTTTATGTACTTGCTGGAGAACCTCATGGATTGCTTCATAACCAGTGGATTAATATTAGAGTCTGAAAGCTGTCCATTGGCTTGAAAATCAAAATTGAGAACTTCTAATTTGGACTCTCCTTTGGCAGTGATGGAAGCTGCGATCTCCGCCTTGTTCCCTGAAGTAGTTGCATTCTGAATGTTGGCGTTTGCATCTAATATGAAAAGGGGAGATTGGATTTTCAAAATGCCATGCAGCTTGCCAAAAGAAGGGACTTCAACTGTGTGTGACAGGTGGGGAAGCTGAAATTCTGGTATGTGAAGGTCAGGAATTTGATAATTTTTTAAATCAAGATTTGGGATTATGAATTCTGGAATTGCAATTTCTGGAAAATAGAAGTCTGGCACAGTGATTCCAGCAAAAATGGTGTCCAACCCCTTCAGGTCCCTCAGGTATATTTCCGGAACGGGCCACTGCAGCTCACTGGACAGCATTTGGTCAATGGTTCTGATGATCTTAACTTTTATTTCTACCAAGTCAATGGTAAAAGAAGGAACATGGAATGTATTAAGGACAGTAAACTCTGGTGTGGCAAACCTGGATGGGATTTTTATATCTTTCAAACTTTTGAAGTTGATCTGAACTGATGGAATCTTCAAATCTGTCAGGGGGACTATGATGTCAGGAGTCTGATATGTAGCTTCCTGAAGAGCCCGGAGACTGACTTCAAAGGCAGGGATGGTCCCAAAGATGGTCTGGATTTCAGGAATAGTGAACCCTCGTTCTACCAATGCTTTCAGGTTTCCAGCCCAGTCTTGGAGAGAATACTGTTCTGCAAAGTCAGTAAGGTTCTTAGCAGCGAGACTCCACCAATCAGAAATATAAGTGACAAGTGTGCTGTAAACCTGGCCAACCAGGGACAGGTATCGCTGAACTTCCTGCTGAATGTCCATTTGATACACTCTGTCTCGTATATCTTCCAGAGTCTCTTGGAATTTGGCTTTCATGGAAGTTAAAAATACTGCACTTAAAGCCTCCTGTAACCAATCAAAGAATAAGGTTATTTGGATGTCCTTTGTGTTTTCCAGATGGACTGAGACCATGGCCTTGATGTCCTCCACAAACAGTGTTAGTGCTATAGCTTTCTCTGAAAGTGCCAGGGCCTGGATTTCACCATTGATTCTCTGAGTCACTTCGCGGATTTTGTTATTGGTTTCATCTACAAACTGGTGATAATCAAATGACCTTAATTTCTTTATCAACATGTCAAGGAATCTGTTTACTTCTTCAATGATTTTTTTAAAAGACAGTGCTTTAAGTTGCTTGATAGCATCATCAATAAGCCTAACCAATTTCTCAAAGTGATCTTTTATGTTAACTTGTTGTAAGACATTACTTAGCTTCTCAACAGTCTCCTTCAACTGATATTTATGGGCCAACTGTAGTGATGTATCCATTAAAACCTGGATGTGTTGGTCTATTTTATACATCTTAATTAACTTATGGACCTTGGCTCCAAAAGCATTGATTTTGTCAACTACTACAAAATCTTCCATGAGATGGATAACATAGTATTTGATGTGCTCAATAATTTCTTTTACTCTTTGAAATGGAATTGTAGTTCTCAACTTATGTAAAAGAACTTTAACATCCATAGCCTCAACCTGTTGTTTTAACTGTTCAGCAAGGTGCCGCATGTCTACATTCTGAATCTGTGTCTTGAGCTGTTGCAATTTTTCTTGCATCTGGATTCTGATTTGATACCTAGTATCCGCATTTTGAATCCAAGATGCAGGACTACTTCCAATTCTGTTAAAATCAATCTTTTCAATAAACAAATATACATCATGGATTGTTTTTACTAAATTTTCATGGATATGGTAATGTTCATCAAGAGTTTTTAATTTTTCAATGATTTGATCAATAATCTCAGCAATAGCTGTTTTAAAATCATGTAAATCATAATTATCTTTAATATACTGATCAAATTGTATCACATATGTTTGTAGTTGAGATAGTTTTTCATTGAGGTTGATTTTGGTATTGTTCAATGCAATTTGTAGATCATTTTCTGTCATTCTGTAATTTTTTGTGAAAGCACTTAGTTTTTCCTTGGCACTCGCAACTTGACTCTCCCAGTTGAATGCATTCAGATAATCATTAACTTGCTGTGGGAGTTTGTCCAAGGCTTCTCTGTATTTCGTCATAAATTGATCAATATTGATGAGTTTCAATTCTCTCTGTATGGTTTCCAGTGCCATTATAATGACCATTCGTTTCTTCTCAAAATATTCTGGCAAGATTTTAAAGAATGGGAGGTTGATGGTGTGAACATCTTGATTCTTATCATATTTTACAAAAGCAACAACAGTGAATTCCTGAGGCTGGTCAGTAGCATCCCTCATCTCTAAAGCATCGATTATGTTGGTGGGTTCACTGAGGAAAAATGGCACTTGAATTGAGAAGTCTAGCAGGGCAAAGTCAGCCAGGCCTTGTCCTCTAAGCTCCACACCAACTTTGTCTTTCGTATTGTAAGCATCGAAGTCCTGGCTGTATTCATTTTTGTTCAGCTGGGTCTTGAGTTTCCAGGTGGCTGTCTGCTCAGCCGGAGTGAGCAGGGCACTGACTTTGTGATCAAGAGAAGCACTGATGCTGCTCTTCAATGGAAGATGGTGATTTGTGGATCCTTTGTAATCATGAGAGACAGTAAGGGCCAGAGGTTCTGCTTTCAACAGGAATTTGCTATACAGCTGACCAGTATGCTCTCCCCAGAAACTCAGTTTTCCATTGCCATTTGTATGTGCGTCGATGGTCATTGTAAATGGCGCCATTGCAGAGTGAAAAACGTTGCTGAAATGGAGTGAGTCAGAATTGTAGTTTGTACTGATGTCAATGGCTGAAGCCAGCCCAGCGATGTTTGTGTTGAGCCGATGGCTGAACTCTGTACCCTGCACCTTAGCTACGGTGTCTGTCTTACAACTTGCGGATAAGTCAGCATAAGAAATGGTGTAGATGTGTTTTATTTCATTATTTTGGTAGACTCCTTTTATGTTCCCACCCACATTCAGCTTCAGGGGCTCTAGTCGTAATTTCCCACTGTTGGTTAGATCCAGAGCGCTGAATTTTAGGTCATTGTTTAAAGTAGTTACAAGAGAATAGGGCTGTAGCTGTAAGTTAAAATTTTGCTTATAAAACTTGTCAGAGCTATAAATGTTGTCAAGTTTTGAAGAGAAGTCCAGTGACAACCCTGCGATGTTCAGGTTGTTCGTGTGGTCAAGCTTCATTTCAGCATAAGAGCCCATCATGTCATTTGAAAGCTTAAGTCCCTCCTGGCTGATTTTGAAGTTAAAGATATTTTTGCTGTCAAGACCCAAAATCATGGCCTGATAAACACTTCCCAAGGACACCTCTGTGAGGGCAGCTTTTCCATCTAGGCTGAATTTTGCATTGTGTTCCCTGAAGCGGCCATTCGTTGTTAGTCTCACAGATGCTCCAGAGGGGCCAAGTGCCGCATTCAGCTCATTCTCCAGCACCAGTGGACTATACCTCAAGTTACTCGTTGCACTGGTAGACATTCCATCTCGGGTAATCCTTAGTGTTGCTTTGTGAACACCACTATTACTTTTGTCAGTGCCCAAAATATCAGCATTTAATTCAAGGCCATGGGAATTGAGTGTTCCAGAAAGTAGGGTGAAGAATCTCAATGACTTGTAATCAGCCTGATACTCAGAACGTAGCAATGCATTTTGCTCAGAGAAGGTGAGATCTATTTTGTTAGAAGTGGCAAAGTCCTCATACTTCCCATCTGTGTCAGATTTCATAGTCAGCTCATAGTTCTCATATTTTAGGGAAGCAGTATTTTTAATGATGCCACCTTGCAGATTCGAGGTGGAGGTTAAGGAGACAATTCCATCCTCATATCTTCCTGTTATCTGGTTGGTGCCCTGGAGGTAGGAGGAGTTAAACCTCAGGTTGGACTCTCCATTTAACTGGCCAGTGGTAGAATCCTTCTGATAAGATAGATCATATGTGCCTTTGGCATGGAATGAAGAGACTCTGAGCTGCCCATCGATCTTGACTTCCTTGACATACAAATGATGTTTCCTTTTTGAGTCCACATGTACTGAAGCAGACATCTGAGGACCCCAGGCACTAGAAGCATAAAATGTTAGCAAGCTTTTTGAGACTGGATTGTTTCTAATTTTTTCTGTGTGGCTGAATACCATCTTTGAATCCAGAAATTTGTGGTGTAGAGATCCATCATATGACAATGTGAATGTATTCTTGTGGTCATATGTTGTTTCTCCAGATCCTGACATAAAAATTAAAACACATTAGTTACATTAAGTAATAAAATTTCCAGAGCAATTTCTATGTTCAGAGTCTTTCAATAATAAAGTCCCCCTCCCCCCAACCAAAATAAATAAACTTCCACTGATCTGGGTTAGTTGTACAAGTCTCCTCCATTGATAACACAAGCATAAAATCTGAAAGCAAAAGACTTCCCTGACCACTGCAGATCTTGTTGGGTTCCCTTATCAAGGGCTTCTCTGTGCCTTATACTTATCCACTATACCCTATCATGGCACCTCCTACGTTGAATTTTCATTGCCAGGTTAGCTATCTGCTTTCTCTGTTACTGCCCTAGTAGGATACTTGGTACATATTATATGCTTAATAAATACTTCTATTAGATGAATGAATAAATAGGCTCCCAAGTAGCAAGGAAAACATCTGTAAGAAAGCCCAAGTCTTTTCCTTCCCAGAGGAGGCTATCCCGCCAGAGCCTGTGATGAATTAGCCCGACCACGGCTCACCTTGCACACTGTAGGAAAGCAAGTCAACCACAGAGTCAGCCTTCATGTAGTACTGAGTCTGAAGCCTCAAATGGTTGGTGCTGGTGTTGCCGCCACTGTAGGAGGCGGACCAGTTGTACAAATTGCTGTAGATACTCGTAGAGAGGTCTAGAACACCCAAGAGAGGTACTCGCAGTTGATACGACTTGGGAATGGTAAAAGTGGGGACTTGGAATTCCTGAGATGGCAGGTAGAATTCCACCGACTTCAAGTTGATGGCTGGTGTCCGAATAGCCTCTAACATCTTTAGATCTTTGGAGGATTTGCCACCAAAAGGCAAAGGAATCTCGATTTTCACACTATTCTTGTTCAATGTGTATTTGACCCGGCCATCACTGAAATGAACAATAAGGACAATGTCTGCAACAGTCAGGCATCAAGAATTCAAAGTTCTCTGCCATCTGACCTTCCAAGCAATGGTGCATGTGCCCCAATCCCAATCCCATACCGTACTTTTCTTCCTGCTACTCCCTGTGCCCGGAATCGTGCCTTTTACCTCTCTGCTCATCAAACACTCAAATCCATTCAAAATCCTTCCAAGAGTCAGTCCTTTACATCAGTCTCAAAGAACATGCCACAATTCTGCCTACATAGCTAGTATGTATTTGTTCATTTTTCAGTGTCTACATGGTGTCTTCTGGGAGGAAGGATGATACCTTAACTGGTTTTTATCTTCTCACTGTACTTCGTCTAGTATCTTACACACATGTGACGCTTGATACTTCATATTTGCTAAACTGAAATGAGGCAGGTGGATATGTGGAAGGTGCAGGTGTGGAAAGCAGTGATAGGGGGTTACAGTTTTAGCTTCCACTGAGTGGTGATGACACATCTGTGTTTTTGACTCCCTGAGTCACAGGGATGTTATCTGTGTCGTGAGGCTAACGGTACCCTTTCTGCTGACCTCACAGAGCTGGCACAAGATACCTAAAAGCACTTTGTAATATTCTCAATACTATGCTTCTACATATGTATAGGTACTATGTATTATGCATATGCATATGTACTCTGCTCCTGGACTATTATAAGTTATCCTAAAGGACAAGAGCAGAATTTAAATGTTGTAAGCAATGAACTGTTGATAGCATGACTCCAACAGGGACTAGCACTGCCTATCTGGGACCCCAATCCTCAGTGGGAGGATGCTTAATAAGCCTTGTCCATTTCTAAGGTCACATGGGCCTATCTTCTGTACAGCACAAAGAAGACTGTTGGTCAGAAATACTAGCAGTGAGGGGTGCCTGGGTGGCGCAGTCGGTTAAGCGTCCGACTTCAGCCAGGTCACGATCTCGCGGTCCGTGAGTTCGAGCCCCGCGTCAGGCTCTGGGCTGATGGCTCAGAGCCTGGAGCCTGTTTCCGATTCTGTGTCTTCCTCTCTCTCTGCCCCTCCCCCGTTCATGCTCTGTCTCTCTCTGTCCCAAAAATAAATAAACGTTGAAAAAAAAAATTAAAGAAAAAAAGAAATACTAGCAGTGAAAGAAGAGAGTCCTGGGTTGTCTGAAGCTGACAATTTTTCCTTTTATCTTTAGTAGACTTTGGTAGACTTCAGCTGTTTTACACTTACTTGGCCTATTTAATTTTGCTGCTCAGCCATAGACTATGGAAAGGCCCACGTGACACAGATCACTTCTTACCTTTTTTTTCATTTTTAAAGTGTTTTTATTTATTTTGAGAGAGAGAGAGAGAGAGAGAGAACAAGCAGGAGGGCCAGAGAGAGAGGGAGAGAGAGAGAATCCCAAGCAGGTTCTGCACTGACAGCATGGAGCCTGATACGGGGCTCAAACTCATGAACCATAAGATAATGACCTGAGCTAAAACCAAGAGTTGGATGCTTAACTAACTGAGCCACCCAGGCACCCCCAGATCACTTGTTTTCTTAACCCTGAAGATCATACAGAGAATAGTCAATCTAGAAAAGACTACAGTGTTTTTAGCTCCTGCATTTTTTTTTTTTTTTCTGTCATGAAATAAAGCAAAGCATCCCACGTATTTTTGGAAATAGAGAAGTGGACAAAGCAGTTTGGAACTGACTTCCCCACAAGGATGGGGCTATATTGCGAAAGTGAATATCCCCTCGGGACACTGCCTTCCTGCAATGCTCCAGGGCTGTTCTGACCCTCAAGAGCTCCACAGCCATCCTGAAGTCAGCAATTTCTCTAGCCACTCTCAAATCCCCACAACCAATTATGAGCATATCTTGATCCGGAACAAAGGGAGTTCACTTACAACGGGGGAAAATTAGATGGCTTTCAAATCCAGGTTGCAGCGAATAAAACCTCTTTGGGTGAGTATACCAGAATCCCCCAGTTACTTCCTTAGGTTCTTTCCGATTGGATTGGTGTTCACATTCAGATCCCATGTTCAATAATGCAAAAATGCCACAGTGCTTATGCTACAGTTATTAATCTCCTTAAGATGCTTAAATTATTTCCCTTAAAAATGTAAATTTATAAACAGTCTAAGTTACGCTAAGTGAAATCTTTCATTTACTTTTCATGGTTTAAGAAATTTTTTTTTTTTTTTTTTTTTTTTTTTTACCTTTTCAAGAAGAGGTTTTCTGGGATGTGGAAGTTTGGCAATCCCATTTTCTGGAGGTACAATTCTTTTAGGCCACTGAGGTGATCTTGCAAGTTCTGAGCATAAGGAAGACTCCCAGATGCCTTCTGTAGCCATGCATTTGTTGCCTATGAAACAATAGAAGTTTTTAGAGCAATGGGTATGGGTGGATGGGCCTCCAAGTACAATTAACATTAGGTGATAATCCATATTTGACACATCAATCATTAAGCAGGATGATGCACTGAAGGTGAAAAGCAAATCACAGAAAATTGTGAATTTTGGCTGTTAGTCATTGATCTCTTCCTGTATTTTATAAAAAGAATATATAACATAGTCAAACTCCTAGCCAGGGTCCTAAAGCTTCCTTTGATATTATACGCATAGTAAACTCTTCTGCCTAGTACTATTCATTAGGGATTTATCACACACAGCCTGGTGTAACTGGGTAACTAAACACCCGTGAGTGTTTCTTCGCTCCTCAGGAATTCTCTGGAGTAGGAAGCATACTTTATCCATCTCTGGATACCCTCTTTCACCTAACTCAGGGTTGAGTATGTAATTAGTCCTTATAACCATGTATTTATTGACTGACTGATTTGTACTTACAACTATTAATTTGGAACCCATGTGCCGGAAAGTCATGTCTGTTTGAGGAACTCTGTGATCCAAGAGACTGTTGGCATACATATGCAAGCTTTTAGGATAATCAGAGAGATCCAGGGGGAAGTTAGAAGCTGCTTTTTTGGTATCCACGTTGGTGCCTGTGTTCCATTCAAACTCAATCTTCTCTTCAT
Organism: Puma concolor; assembly: GCF_028749965.1. NCBI lineage: Eukaryota > Metazoa > Chordata > Mammalia > Carnivora > Felidae > Puma > Puma concolor. The sequence continues at coordinate 16,558,140 of NC_141669.1, forward strand.
CTGAAAATGCACGTATGAAACAGTTGTCAGTGGTACTAGGTCAGCCCCTAACCCATGTCCAGGTGCTCTCTGGAAGTACCCATGGGGAGAGGAAGGACATACCATAACGCCATGCCAGCTTCTTGGAAATTGTTGAGCCATAAGCTGTAGCAGACGAGTCCATTTGGAAGAGTAGTTTTGTGGGAGACCACTGGGTGAGGATTTCACTTCTGGCTTCTGCTTGCAGACGGGGTATGGAAATAACACCTTTGATTTTGCCTTCTTCACTTCTGTCGTAGCTATTGGGAAAAAAAATCATTTGATGTCAATGACTACCCATGCCAAAGAGACACACGGGATCAAACAGAAGAACCATTGGTGGCGATAAAAAGGAGATACATGAATGCCCCCCCAAATGAACTCATTAACTTCTGAGGCCGACTTCAGCACAAATTCAGGACTTTCCAGGAAGGTAAGGGGGAAAGACAAGATTTTCAAAACCTGTTTGAATCCTGCTGTACCATTTACTAGCTCTGTTGCTTTGGCCATATTATTTAACTCCTCTGCGCACCATTTTCTTATCTATTAAACAGGGAAACTCAGACCTATGTTGCAGTTTATTATGAGAACTGAGATAATTCCTTTAGCACAGTGTCTGATGAATAGTAAATGCCCAATGAATGGTAGGAAGATCCAACTGGACATTGTACAGAGGGTCAGAATGCTGAGGGCTCTATCTGCCCCTTGGAGCACAGACTGGGGACACCCCAGGTTTGGTCAGTTTTAAAGCTCAAAAGGAAGAAAGGAAAGAACCAAGACTTCAAATCAGGTCACCCTGAGCCTTCATACCTTATGTGGCCGGTAAGAGTGACCTCAGTGATTTTCTTGTTCTGGATGTCCAAAGTGAGCTTGTAAGACTTTTTTTCCATAGCAGATTCATCACGAACTCTGAGGACTGTCCCAAGGTCAACATCAAAATCTGGAATTTGGATTTCACTAGACAAAGTCATACTCTGCCGGTTATATTTGAACATCATAGTAGCCTCAGACTGCTTCACACCTGAAAGGGTGTACAAGAGAATCAAGACATGTGCATTCAGAAGCTATGTTTAGGAAGGAAGGGGAGGAAGAGGCAGAGAAACGCTAAGCATTCAGTGTGCTTCAATGAGGACACAGTTCAGGATTTTACGGGTGTTCGTGCATTTGTTCAGTCTGCAAATATTTATTGATTGCCTGTCATGTGCTTGGCACTGCCCTTGGCACTGGGGAGACCTTGCCCTCATGGAGCTTACATTCTGGTGGGGGGTGTCCAGACAGTCAGGAAGCACATTATTTATGGCAGATGGTGATATGTGGCAATAAGGTGATATGTGGGCAGAGACCAGAATGAAGAGAAGGGCTGAGCTATGCCATGTTCTGGAGGGACCTGGAATGCAAAGGCCCTGCCTGACATGGGAGACACTTGGTGTGGTCAGAGAACAACAAAGGCTCGAGTCCTTCTGAGTCAGCAGACATGACATCTCTGTGTGACCCTCCACCTGTGTCTTCCTGGCTCCTTGCCACCCCTGCCCTGCCTTTCCCTCTCCCAGACTTCTTCCTTTGTCATGAGATTCCTAGGTTTTCTTTAACTCCCAGGTGTGTTCTTTTTACATTTCTGTAACATTGTTACATGACATGTTTTTCAGCATGCACCCCCCTCCTGTGGGTTTTGTTTTTCTCACTTGATTTTGTGACATACCATTTCTACATTACAAAATCTTCCAAAGTGAACATTTAAGTTCGCCCCATCCCCTAAGACCTGCTCCTCCACCAGCCTTTTCTATCTCAGTAAATGGCAACCCCATTCTTCAGTTGCTTAGGCCAAAAAACTTAAAGAGTCATCCCAACTCAATTTTTTCTCTTACAGTCAATACCACATCAGCAAATCCTGAGAAGCCTGATCTTCACAATATGCCCAGAATCCAACTACTTCTTAGATCTCCTCTGCCACTGCTCTAATCCAACATCTCTGGCCTGGATTATTGCCAGAACCTAAATACTAGTTTCTCTGTCCCTGTCCCCCTAAAGTCTTTCCTCAATATAAACATAAATCAATTCATGCAAACTCTCTAGTGGCTTTGTATTTCACTCAGAGTAAAAGCCAATGTCCTTACCGTGGCCTACAAGACCATCCCTGCCCTACCTCCCCCTTTCTCTGTGACCTCATCTTCTACCATTTTCCTCCCTGATCTTTCTGCTTCAGTCATACCAGCTTCCTTCCTTTTCCTCAAACATGGCAGCCACAACCTGCCTCAGGGCCTTTGCACTGGCTAACCCCCAGCCTGTAACACTCTTTCCATATGGCTTATCCCCTTACTTCCTTCAAGTCTCTTTTTTATTCTCTTTCACCAGTGCTACTTTCCCTTGTCATTTCAAATGGCACCGTCTTCCCCCATCCTTCTTCCTCCCTACCACTCCCAGACACTCCCTACACCCTTTTATGCTCTATTTTTTCTATAGCACCCATATGGCATTCTGAACATTTACTTGTTTGGCTTCTTGCCGTAACTGCATGAGGACAGAGACTTTATCACCGCTGTTTATTGTTCCAGCCTCAGCTTGTAGACAGGCCTGACACTTTTCAGGCATCAGTAAATATTTGTTAACTACGTTAAAATTAAATAAGTTGTCCTTGTGAGTCCTGGACCTGAGGCTGAGGCAGAGATGTGGGAGCCCTTTCTAGATACTCGCCTTCGGTCTGAGTTACAAACTTCAGGGTGTCCACCAAGATTCCGCCCTCTCTCTGCAGTTCATAGGTTGCACTGGCAGAATACTGTTCTACTTCTCCAGTGGGCTTCAGTTCCAGAGCAAACCTAAAGGTGTCACAGTGTGTACGGTGCATAATGTTAGAGCTTTCAGCAATGAGATTAAGGACCCCCAAACAATTTAGCCTCTATTTCAACAACAAAAAAAAATTTTCCTTAACATTGGCTCTTGTCCCTAACTAATGATGACCCTTCTGATCCCTTTCAGTCCCTCCAAAAGCCACGGTTAGGGAAGACCCCCAGGGTGTTTGGACAAACAGAGCCAGAGCTGGCCGGTTGTGTTAGCAAAGCTGAGGACGAGTAGAAGTGCCGAGAGTTGAAGGCAAGGAGCCCTTAAGCATGGCCAGGGCTTTGAACACACCAGTGGGCTCCAGGAAAAGTTGTGCTAACGTGTCTCGAGGCTCAGAAATATGGACATTGAATTAGGAGCCAATTGGAATCTGTGCTGTGATCCCATTATCTAATGCATAAGGGAGAAAAAGGGGACACCATCTACAAAGAGAGGCTTTTAAAGGAGTATCTCTCACTGGCAATGCTACAGCTCCCTTGAAGGAGTGTGATGGAATCACTTTGTTAATTTTTGAGCTGAGACTTCCTTAGGGGTTGTGACTGCTTACCTTCCTGCCCCACCCTTCCTCACCTATGGAGAAACTCCATCCTACACTCAAAGTTTAGTAGGAATACAAGTACACTTCAGGTGCGTTGGGACAGAGGACCACTATCGTAACTAATCAAAAGGTGGTGCAAACCCCTAAAGCTGGTGGCACAGCCTCTTAGAACACACAGCAGGTTTCCCCTTTCCTGCCAGGTGGCCACAACGTAGGAGGTGAGCAGAAGCTGGGTGGGACATCAATCATCTCTGACCTGGTGCCCCCGGGCAGCAGACAGTAGGAGGTGGCTTCTGGGGAACTGGCGTTGGAGTAAGAGCCCGAGGTGCAGTAATCCAGGCCAGTAAAGAGAGGCTTGCAAGTCGACCAGGACTGCCTGTTCTCAGTGAGAGGTGGAACCTCTTGTGTTTTGGTGGTAGAGACCAAATGCAACGTGTTACTGGTGAAGAAAGCACAAACCCTAGTTAGCTTCAAGTCATGAGTTGAAGTGAACATCACTGATTCTCTCAGTGCTAATATTTGCCCCCTTAACCTGCTTTCTCTCTCCTCTCTGTCCATACCCACCCCAAATTATTTGATTTACAGAAACAACTAACAGTATGAACATCAGCAAGGCTAACAAACACAGTGACTTTTCCATTACAGACATTGTACAAGTCGTTTACTTTTGTTAGCTGTGATCCCTACAACAGCAGACATCAGGAGGCACCTTCTTTTACAGAGGAAACAGAGACTCAGAGATGTTAAATAATGATCACTGGGACCTAAACTCAGGTCTTTTCCCATGAAAAGAAGGCTAGAAGGAACTCTTACTATACTGGCTTCTTTCCATTTCTTTCCCACATGAAACCTGTCCAGGTCACCTCTCCCATTGCGTGAATGCACGCCTGGGCACACACCTCACTCACACCCCTTTCTTTCCCTGCTAGCCCCTTCTTGTCTACCTCCCAGTCAAGAAACCTGTCTGCCTTTGTGGTCTCCATCCTTTCAAAAACGCTTCTCACTGAACTGTTACCGTGCGTCTGGGATTGCTTCCATCAGCATCTCCAATCACTGTCTTGCTTCCAACTCCAATAGACACTTTTAGGCATTATTTTCCTTGATCTCCCAGAAGTATTTAGTAGAGCTTCTCACTTCTGGCCAGATTAAGACTTTAGCCACCCTTCTCTCAAGTATGTATTTGAACACGTTAGGAAGTGCGACAAAGTTCAACAATGTCCCGATTTCTCTAAGGATGCTTTCTTTGACATATCATGTTCTTTCCTCAGTACTGTGTCCTCCTTTTAGGGGTGCCCTAAAATCTAGCTTTTCTGGGGGACCGGAGCCCTGAGTGCCAGCTTTGGCTGCCAATGGGGCGATCCACCCTGGTGGCCACTTCTGGGCTTCTATGACCCTTTATGACAGAAGACAAGGTTGGTGCTTCTGTCTCTGGCCACTCCTTCTCACCCTTTGCTGTTCCCCTCTCACTTCACACGTTAACATTTCCCACATTTCTGTGCTAGTCCCTCACGTCTTACCCTACACCAATCGCTGTTTGACCTCAACAACCTCTATCTGCAGGTGCTAAATCGGTATCTGTAGCTCCAGCCTGCTTACCAAGCTCAGACCCATTGGTCCCACTGCCACTGGAGATTCTAACTGGCTGTCTCACAGGACTTCAAATGCAGCATATCCCAAACTGAATTTGTCAGCTTCCTCCAAACCAGCTGCTTTCCCTATTTCAGCGAAAGACACCCCCACTGCCTTTTCCTCTTTCTTTTTCCTCAACCCCATGTCTGGTCAATCACCAAGTGCTCTTGTTTCCACCTCCTGAGACTTTCTGGAGTAGGCTCACTCCTCTCCGCACCCTCCCTGGCACTCTTGTGCAGTCTGCGACCTGTTCTCACCCACACGTGGGTGTGACAGATTCCAGCCAGTCTCTCTGACTCCAGTCATGCTTCCTTTCCATCCCTGTCCCACTCTGGAGTCAGAGGAGGTCTCCTAAAACACCAAACTTGCTTGATTTATGCTCCCATTTTAAACTCCTTTGCCTTCAGAAGAGTCCAGCACCCTTCAGATGGCTGAGAAGGCTGACCCTTGCCAGCCTCTGTCACCTCCCTCCCTGTCCCCTGTGCACTTCACCACACTGAGTTTTGAGTTTCTTGCAGCTTCTGAACCACATTCTTGTTCCTTCGGGCTGTTCTCTTCTCTTGGCCTGGTAACACTTATTCCTTTCTCTTTTTTCTGCATATCTCTGACATGGTCTTCATGTCGATTTCTTCAGAAAGCTTTCCCTGAGTGGCCCAGGCTACCTCATACAGAACTTCATGTCCTTCTGTGCTTCCTCTCAGGCCTCCGTTTATTCTTAGGGTTTGCTTCCCTGCATGTCCTATCTGTGAACTTTAAGTGCTAGAAGGTCAGGGACCTTGTGTATCTCATTTAACATGCTTCGTATAGAGTTGGCACTTAAATACCATTTTTACTATTTTTGAATCGACAAATTAATGTGTCCAAGATATAGAAACTAAAGCAAATCAATGTTTGAGGATATCATCGAAAATGGAGCTCTCCAAATACGCTGCCTCCCATAGTCATGAGATTAAGACTTTCCTGCTCTATCCGCTGAGCTAGTTACCACAGATCAGTATGTCCTCTGGTATTTTTCCTGTGAAAAAATGTTCATTTCCCAAGGATGATTTTTCTAGAGTTTGTGTTTCTTCTCAAAACAAACAAATAAACAATAACAAAAATCACCTAATAAGAAGTGATTAATTAGCAAGTCCTAAATCTCAGTTTGGTAAAATGTGGACAGTTGAGGAAACTGTAATTATGTAATGAGTCTAGGCTAGGTTAAAAGTAGGTAATTCACTACATTCTCTCCCCCCCACACCCCCACGGCCACAGGGCCTTGAATTATGTTGGGCAGCCAAGCCCTACAGATCCAGCCGCAACCTTCTCTCTTACACTGGCTAATCAGAGCTGGAAAGAGAATTACCTGCCACTGAACAGCCTGATTGGCCTCGTAGGAGATGGAACTGTGAACTTCAGCTGCCCGGCTTTCATGGCAACTTGCACACCCAGGCCTGTCTCGTGGAAGAAGTTGGTGTTCATTTGGACCCCCGTCCTTGAAAAGTCCGGGATGATGATGCCCATATTTGTCACAAACTCCACGGACACAGAGGGCTTTGCCATCAGCTCTGCCTGCATCTTTAAGTCAGAAAACGACCTCTTCAGGTTCATTAAACACCTCAGGCCCCTGGCGTCAGATCAAGTGCCCTTCCCCACCCATGTGCTAACATCTCTGGATAGCTCACACCTTAGGAAACATTATTGTGATTTCTTTTTTTTTTTTTTAATGTTTGTTTGTTTGTTTGTTTGCTTAGAGAGCCCATGCATACATGCCAGAGGGGCAGAGAGAGAGACAGGGAGAGAGAATACCAAGCAGGTCCCCTTCTGTCAGTACGAAGCCTGATGCGGGGCTCGAGCCCATGAACTGTGAAATCATGACCTGAGCTGAAATCAAGAGTCAGAGGCTTAACCAATGGAGCCATCCAGGCACCCCTACTGTGATTTCTTTGGAGGAAGAAAAGCCACGTTCTCAGTTCCCTAGAGCCAGACACTGATACCCAGCACTAGGAAGTGCCCCAGTTAACTTTAAGCATAACAGGATGAAAAGATGACAGGAATCCTCATTTATTGAGAGAATAGCGGTCTCCTTACTGCCAGGAGCTAGCAAGGTGGCGCCTCCTAGTGGAATCCTAAAGTTCATAAAAATGAGTAGGGCGATTACAATGATGATGTACTTCATCTTCAACTAGACACACGTTTTAAAATTGTACAAGAAACCCACCCCTGAGGAAAAGAATGATCTAAGGAATCAAAACAATGAACAGGATCTTACATTGGCTACTTCCAGCTTCATTCCACCCCTGATTCCAGGAGTGATGACTCCAGAGGAGGAGATTTGCAATTGTAACCCAAGTCCGGTGGGGAGTTCAAAGGCGTTGTCCATGAAGATGTAGTGAAGAAACAAGTCGCTCCTTAAACCTTTCTTGATGGCCTCTCCAATCTGTGGGTCCAACGGGGTACAGTAACTACAAGTAAGCCTCATCAAACTGGGGTTTGTGAAATGTGACTTCCCACATATCACACAATAATTGTTTGTTATCCAGAAGGGACAGACTAGCATATTTTGATTATCTGAGTATTTGATAAAATTAATGATTATCAGTTTTGACAGGTTGGGATATAAGAAATTTCCCTGGAAAGATACCATGTCATTTTGAACTAGTGGTTTGGAGACCCTTGAGAATATTGCCGTGCCTCAGAGCTTTATGTGCTTTAAGTAGCATTGAATGGCATGGCTTAATTCCAGTTATTTGGAGTCTCAACATAAATGAGGTTTTATGTAAGTGTAATATATTATGATAAAACCATTTCTTTTTGAAACCAATGAGCTATTGACATGATAGACATAATAGTATGTATTAGTTTTTTTTTTTTAAATGACATTTCTAGAAAATAACTTGTGGTCTGTTTTCTTAAAGCCAACATTGTTATTTATCAAATACCAGGGAATATATTTGGATATTTTCTACCTTATTAATAAATTAATAATAGTGGAAACTATAGCTCATATTTAGATAGTGGACTACAGTTTGTCAAATACATTCCTTCATCATTATAATTTCAATATTAAAAGGAACCTGTAACATAGATATAGGGAGGTAACACTTAATATTTTTTTCCAGATGAACAAATGAATGCTCTAAAAGATATACCTAACGTTACAAATGGCCTAGTTTCTAAATGTTACCAATTATTTGCAGTCTAAGAATCTTCCTCTCTGAAATTCAAGGCAATTGAATTGCTTCTTTGAAGGAAGTACCAGCACTTTCTCTGGTTTGTGGGACAGGATTGTAAAGAGTCTGGGAGATCTAAAAAGAGCACTGGCTAATCTCATTGCCCTATCATGGGGCCTGGCCGACTTACCATCTGGGGGATCCCCTGCAGAGTGTGAACACCATTCAGCAGCAGCTTTCCCAGGAGCTGGAGGTCATGGAGCCTGACAAAGCCAAGCTCCTCTCCCAGGATGCGGAGGTAGGCTCTGGCTTCTGGGAATTCTCTGGATTTCAAATCTTTGATCAGTTTCCCAATATTGAGCATAATTCCATTGACCATGTCCTGGGATTTTAACAACAAAATGTCTAATGAGATGTCAGCATTGTCAGACATTTAGAGTCCTGATGTGGGGCCCATCTGCTGCTGCCATGATGGGCTAAACACAAGTATTCAAGGTGGGGATCTAGGGAAGCCACTGAAATCAGACTCCCACCTTTTACTGAAAAATAGATAGCTCCTCCAAACTGAGATGAAAAACAACAACGACCCTGAGGTCTTACCACGGATAGCAATGCTTCCACACTGTTCTTAATTTGAATAATGCAGGCATAGGAAGATGTCAGGATTCATAGGGCTAACCAGGAGTAGAAGATTGTCTATCCCTCACCCCTTCCCAGCTTATCCCTTTCTTCTCTGATAAGGGATGAATACTAGGGGTTTCTTGAGAAAATGCAGCTGCTGTATAAATTGGCCAAATGCTTTAAAAACACACCATCCTAGACAAGTTCTTCTTAGAGTTAAGAAGAATTCTATAGATTGATGCTTAGTCATTGAGAAAGAAGAGAGTGTTGATAGACCCAGAACACAGCAAAGAGCCTCAGCCTCAGGTGGAGGTAGTTAAATTACAAGGTGGAGGTGGGGCCATCTGTGAACATCTAGGAGTAAATTATTGCCCTTTCAAACTGAAATGTGCATACATGTCACCTAGGGAATGTCCTTAAGATGTAGATTCAGATTCAGTAGATCCTGGTGAGGCCTCAGAACCTGCATTTCTAACACGTTCTGATGTGATGCAATTGCCTGAACCACACTTTGGGTAAGGCAAAAAATTAAAGAATAAGAAACTCCAGGTTATTCAATCTGCTTTCTACTCCTTAAGTGGGGTCTTATGCTGGCTTCAAAGTGGTTTGCTCCCACTAGCTAGTACACTGATATGAGTAAGAGCCAAAAAAAGCAGTTAATTATGAAAATATGAATTCAAAAATTGTAATAGTATCTGCTTATTGATCAATCAGTACCAGTAAGGCACTCTGCTTAGCATTTTACATACTTTACTTCATTTAGTTTTTAAATCACCCTGGGAGGCATGGATTATTGGCACACTCTGGGGATGTAGAAATAGACATAATATCAAACAGCTTTTCTAGGTATGCAGTTTGAAGACAGTGTGGTGAGAATTCAAACCCATGCCCCCGAGTTTACACTTTTTTTTTTTTTTTCAACGTTTATTTATTTTTGGGACAGAGAGAGACAGAGCATGAACGGGGGAGGGGCAGAGAGAGAGGGAGACACAGAATCGGAAACAGGCTCCAGGCTCTGAGCCATCAGCCCAGAGCCCGACGCGGGGCTCGAACTCCCGGACCGCGAGATTGTGACCTGGCTGAAGTCGGACGCTTAACCGACTGCACCACCCAGGCGCCCCCCGAGTTTACACTCTTAATCATCATGTGAGAGCGCCTCTAATGAGTCTGGCCGCTGGGCACATTGAATATCCAGGAGGCTTATAATTACAGAGGACATAGTCCTTATCCCCATAGGACTGGTTAATAACAGTCGTAACTGTCACTTCAGCTAGACAGTTCCTTGATGACTTCTAGGCTTGGATAAAATGTTTTCACATTGAGACCGAAAGCCTTCCTTGAGGGAGTACTTAACAAAAACATACCTGCTCACGTTTATCATCTTTGGTATAGCCAAAATGGTCCACCAAGACCTTGGAGACATGATCAGGAACTTGGCCATCCACCCAGTACAAAGCCTTGTTGACACTGTCTGGGAAAAATCCTTGCTTTCCAAAAAGAGCTTCCAATGTTGGCTCAAAGCCTTTTCCTTCCAAACCAATCTGAGAAAGAAAATCAGGCAAGAAAATGCCATCAGGTTTCTTTGTTGTGTGTCAGCCTCTAATTCCTCTCTTTATGTCCATTTAATTAAACAAGTATTTAATGAATACTACAGGGTAGGAGCTGAACTTAGCACTCCACAGGAGTTGTGGTATTTGATTCTTACTAGAATCTTGAAAGGCAGAACTTATTATTTGCCCTTTTCCAGAAGAGGCAGCTAAAGTTCAGAGAGGATAAATAATTAAACAAAAGATTCGGAGTGAGAATGAATTTGGGGTTTGAGCCAGATCAGTCCGATTACACAGCCCATGTGTTTTCTTGGGTTTTGGTTCTAAGGACTTCTCTGAGACATCTGCATTTCCGTTAATACTACAGAGTCATGCCTCAGGTGACCTCTAGCTGGAAGGCAGGGGGGCAAGGGAGGTGGGAAAGAAGAAGCCCTCAAACAGTTGGTATGAATGAACTGCCTGAATATAATTCCTCCCCAGGCTGCCTCACGGTTCCCTCAACTTCCTATTTGTGGTGTTGTATACAACAGGAGAGAGGACGTAAGCCTCTTCTTAGTATCACACATACCTCAAAGAGGTCCGCTGGAGCAAATCCAAAGACAGTGAGGGTTGTTTTCAGCATGCTTTCTTTAGGAAGGTAATTATTTGGATCAAATATAAGATTTCCTTCAATTTTGGCTGAGACCGGGTCAAGTGATGGAAGGGAAACAGATTTGGAGAGGTGGTAGTTCCGGGAAAATTTTGTGAAGTCCATGACGGTTGGGAGTTGAGATCCTTTCAAAGCATCTTCCACTAAGCTTTTCAAGCTAGATGGAAAGAAGGAGTGTTATTTTTAGCTTACATGTCATATTACTAATCCATTGTCTGTCCCACCCCAAGGAAATAGGGATTGCCAATTGCTACTAAAAGATTTGGGTTTCATTTGCTCAAGAGCTTGGCTCAGGTCTGATGCACTTTTGCATGAATGTTGCCCAGGAGAAAGAACACTCCATAAGGGTAGGCAGTGGCCTTTCGGAATGAGGTTTAGAATTCTAGCACTTTGTTTCAGATGGGGGAACATTACTCTTACTTACTCTTTGATATACAGTTCTTCTGAGTTTAAGATGTTGGTGATGTGGGAAGCCACAAAGTTCTTCACTTGTTCATTCTGTTCCCATGGGAGAAACTGGACAATTTGATTAATATCTGACTGGGAAGGGCTCCTCATCAGCATGAGATAGGCAGCCAGTCGCTTATCCCCTGGAGAGGCATCACTGAGGAAAACCTGAAGAAGGACTTCCCGGACCTGTAGCCAAAAAAGGAAACTATTACCACTGTCCTTTGGTCAGAACACAGAACATGCCTGGCAAACACTGGTGGGGTCTGCCAGCGGTTTATTACGTGCAAGTTGAATTTCTTTCTAATAACTTTTTCAAATGCTGGTACTGAATCTTCTCACCAGTATCCCTCAGAACAACAAGCTCCAAGGAAGGGTCTCAGAAGACTCGTGTCAAATGCATGTTGCATTCAACTATATTAACATACTCAAGTTGTGACTTGATGAAGGGATGCTACTAGGTGAAAGTAAAGTTGTTTTAACACAAATTATTTCAGTGTGGGAATAAAGGTGGGAAAGGGTAGTGAGAGTGTGGGGTAAATAAATAAGGCATTTTCCAAAACTCTGGAGTCATTTCCACCCAAAGTAGGGCCAGGTCGACAATCCTAGTTTGGGAAGACTGGGGAAATCAGGCATGTTTTCCTAAGATGAGTGACGGTTGATCTGGTAGGGGGGAAGCATGGAGCTAAAGTCTCATATTCTGAGTGCTAGAGTAGCAGCATGGTCCAATATTTCTCTCTTGTCCACAGTCAGGTCAATAGGCTTGCTGAAATTGGCAATTAGAAAGCAGTAAAATAAAGTAAGCTGAATGATGAGATTTAGAATCTCATTCCAAGTCCTTGTTAATCTGAATTAACTTTTTACGTTTAGACATCCTCTGTGGACTTAACCTCATCTTTAAGTTCCATTTTCCGCAGGGCCTGGATGGCAGCCTTCTGAATCAGCAGTGATGGCTCTGAACTTTGGATACATTTCAGGATCGAAGACATGAGTCTTGGGGATACTGTTTCCATGGTTCTGCCAGTATTTCCAATGACCTGCATTGAAAAGAAATGAGGGGGAATCAGGGTGCAGAAAGAGAAGTAGGGGGTATCCAGGAAAATGCTTCTGAAATGATGTATATTATACAAAAGACCAAAAGTACCCTCAGAATCAAGTAGGTGTGATCTTCATTCCCAGTGCAATCATCGCGAATCTGTTCCAACAGGTAATCAGCAATGTCCAGCAGGGCCTGGGTCACCACAGGGTTTGTCTCATGATAGCTATGGAATAAGAGTTAGGACTCAGCAAGCATAGCTAGGTTTACCTTAACAAACTTGTGTGTGCAGATTTCTTATTTCGGGGCTTTACTCTCAAAACGGCCGGTGGAAAAACAGTGTACGCATAAGAGTCTGGAAGTGGAGGGTAGGGTATGACCTTAGTACAGAGATGTAGGGTCTTCCTCAGCTCCTGCGAGGAGGGCCAGTGTGAAACTCACTTGTTGACCACGTGACCCAGAGCATATAAAGTGGTCCTGCTCTGCTGCTCCTTTGCTATGCTGAAGATCTCCTGCAGCCTCTCGGCCGAGGGCTCTGGCATCAGGGCCACCAGGTAGGTCACAACATCTGTCAGAAGGGGGTTGGCCTTCTCACTTCTCAGCCACTGGAGGATGTGAGTGTAACACTGGGGCTGTCCACACTGAATCAAAGCTTGTAAGGTGACGGGGCTGAGAAAGAAAAGAGCAGAGGATTACGTAGATCACCTTTAGGCAGCTCCATTATCCTTGGCTCATGCTGCTCCTCTGTCAGGAGTGCCCTGATCTCCTGTATTCACTCTCCAAATCTGGCCATCTTCCGAAATCCAACTTGTATCCCAGGAACCAGGAAGCCTTCCCTATAAGCACTATCCCCTGGGGAAGCACCATGGAGGAAAGTCTGAAGAAGGACCCCAGATTTATCACCAAGAGAGGACAGTTATCCCCGTCCTTCGTTCAGAACACAGAACATGCCAGGCAGACACTGGCATGGCCTCATTTTGGTCCTCAGTCCCTCCTCTGACATTCCCAGCACTTAGAGCCAGTGCCTTGAAGTATAGAGAAATCACGGTATTACTTTGTTTGCCTGAATTCTCTCTCCACTAGCCTAGGCTTCCAGAGGGCACAGGTGTCTTTTTCTCTCAAACTTTCCAAGGTGCTCACCATAGAATGAGGGATTAGATTAGTAGATATCCATCAAAATGTGCAAAGTATTTCCCTCCTATATTAATACACAAATGCATATCTGCCTTGAATGCAGTGTGTGTGTGTGTGGCCCATGGAAGTCTAAGCATGTTAGCTGATATTTCTCTATCCAGCAAACATTAACTGATTGACTAGTTGATTAGCTGGATTGATATTTTAATGGCCCCTGAGGTTTTCTGCTTGGCCAACGTTTGCTAGTTCAGCCAGATACCATAGGTCATACGTAAGATATGGTTGCAACCATTAAAGAAATACCTGGACACCTGGATCAGCTTTGGCAAGAGGGATGTGATTGCCTCATTGTTGAGGCCTCTCAGCTCAGTAACCAGTTTATTGAAGAGGTTAGCTCTCTGGGCATTCTGGTCAGAGACGTGTAATGTTTGCAGTTCCTGGAGAGTCTTCACAATGGCCTCGGCCTGCTTTGGGGGTGATGTGGATTTGGTGATCTCAAAGGCCAGACCCACCTCCTCGGTACCTGGGAGGAGGAAAGCGTCAAAGGGATTCCTGCTTATCTACATTTCAACCACCTCTTGGTCTACTAGAAACTAGAAAGTAGGGAGGTATCAGCAAAGAAGAAAAGAAAACTATACTGTACTCGATGCCTATTATGTATCTGTCTCTGTGCTAGGTATCTGACTTCAATGTCTTTTACTTTAATGCATTTGCTCATCATACTATCCATATGGGTTGCTATTATTCTTCAATTTAAAGATAAGGAAACTAAGATCCATAGATGAGCAACTCACCTTGCCTAAGACCTCTCTGAGTGTAAGAGGCAGAGCCGTAATTGAATCTCAGCTTGTCTGAATTTGATATCAGATTACCTCTTTACTGGAAGGAAGCAGAGGAGGTGCTACGGCTGAGGCTAGACCCACTGGTGCTCACCTGCCATCTTTTCCAGAGGGATCAGCTTATGACCCTCTGTGTCTCCTCCATCACCCTGCTCTGACCCATGCCAGCATATGTGTTAATGTGGGAAATGTGGGGGAATAACAAGGGAAATGTGGTACCATGGAAAGAGTCCTGACTTAGACTAGACCTGGGGGCTCATTTTGCATCACTTCTAATATTCAGAGACCTTGAGTACATCACAGACCTCTCCATGTGCCATTTTCCCCTCTGTAGAGTGGGTATGAAAGTCCACATAGCTACTACCATAGGTTATGCATTCCCTCATTGAGAACAATGAGGGAATGCATAAGACAGATTTAAATACAAGACAAATGCAGGGCTAGAGTTGGACTAGAGATCACTAAGGTTCCTTCCTACTCTAAAGATGGATTCCTGACCCCAAATGCCCTCTCCCACTTCCCTACCTCATCCAGGTTCCAGGCCTAATTACTGGGTGTATAAAGTTGTCAGATCTACCAGAGGTAGACTTAGGAGGCCAATTTCCTATTTCTGAAAATCTGGGTAGCTTTGGGACACTTCTCCTTTTCTTTTGTCCCATCACCACTTGACATTCTGAAAGGAACATGCTTGCTCACTAGAGCGGCCCAGAGCCAGAACACCAAAGCCCACTGGACTCATTAGTCAGCAGACATTTCCTAGGACCCGGCAAGAAGCTAAGCCATGATACATGGTGTTTCTTGGGCAGACTTCCCAGCCCTGGCAACTGTGTGCCCCTAAAATCTTACCTTCATCAAAGAAGCGGCTGTTGATCTTAGGTGTTTCTTCAAGTTTCAATGTCTGTGTAACCTGTGCCATCATCCCATACTTATTCCTGGTAACAAAGGAAGTACATCATGTCATGGATGGTCAGCTCCTCCGAGTGCACTATTCTTTTCATGTTGAGTGTTTCCCCCATCTCATTTGTACCCAAATCCTGCCTATTTTTCAAACCATTAAATTCAGCCTCTTTGATCCCCTCACCTGCCAATGAACACCACCTACCTCCACCTGGACATGCTAGCTGTCTTTCTTTCGGAAGGACATCTGTACCTTACACCTGTCACCAGTCTGGAGTGCCCAGAGTATAGGGACTAATTTGTGCCTTGAAATTCCTGTGTATTACCCTCAGCACAATGCCAAGAATAAAGCAATTACTCAGTAAATACAAGTTGATGGATCAGGTTTCAAAATGGATAGGTATATCCAAGTCTCTGGTCCCCATCTCAAATCCTCCATAAAACTGTTCTAACTCTTAAAGTCTGGGTCTCAGATACGTTTTGTTGATATCAAATTATTTTGCATGCCTAAGATTTTCCTGCTGAATTGTCTGTTTGCTTGAAAATGGCGACAGGGATGGGCTGTGCTCTGTAGCTCCTCATAGCCTCCTCCAGGCACAGCCTCACCTACAACAGGGCACCCGACAAGCACTCATCTCACACCGACTCCATAAGTGATGAATCAGGGTGCAGAAGGTAACCTACTTGTAGGAAAAAGGCAGGAACACGTGTTGCTCCTTACAGATGGCTTCTGACACATGCTTCTTCTTGGGGTCCAGAGTGTACTGGCAGGACTGGTTGCTGCTAATCAGAGTTGACAAGGGGCCGATCTGTGAATGGGATCGGGAAAAGCATTTTGATCAGTTCCTGAGGCTTGAACCTGATTCTTCTGCAAGGGACATTTACCTTCGAGGAAGATGGGAGATGGGAGTTCTGCACCACTAGATAAACTCAGTGAAAGAAGGGAACTTGGTACTTGACATTGAGACAAAAGGATGCAGCAACTTGGCATACGCCAAGCTGAGTCAAGCTGCACTCTTATTCCACCCCAATGGACCTCTCATCCTGTACAAAGTGTATATAACCTGGTATTGTATGCATACTCACCCCCTGCACATTAACACTCGACAAACTACTGCTTCTTAAGTTTTCTTTGCCTAGAAGCCCGTCCTTAAGGCTCTCTTGCACTTTTACATCCTTTGTATCTTTCAGGTTCATGCTCCACATCCTCCACGAATCTTTGGGTCTAGACTGATTGATGCTTGCCCACCATTTCTTCTAAGTGGATCTACCAACAGCTCTGCCCAGTGAGCTGTTTGAATAGTTGCTTCTCCTTCCTGGTTGGAGTTAGGATTGCTTGTCTGTACTGCTCAGTGTATAACTTTATCAAGTATGCCATTTATTGTCCTTTATTGGCGTGTGTAGGAATCTTGTTCCTGTATTAGACTGTAAGTACCCTGAGGGGAAAATCCATGGTTCATCTGCCGCTGTCTCTGACCCTCAGTGCTGCCTAGAGTAAGTCTGAGCATACAGCAGGTGCTCAAGATAAGCCAGTGCCTTGGCCTCTTTTGATTGTGGCCCTTGTTGTCATCAGATGCCCTATTTTTGGCCCCAAGGACAATGACCAGGAACACTGCCAAGCATGGCAGTGATTGCTCAAGACCTTCCAATTTACTGAGATAGGCTGTGATTCACGTCCCGCAAGATATTACAAGGCATTGGGCAAGCTCTGGTAATGTGGTGCTGCATGAGCCCTGTTGAGGTGACAGCAGAGAAGGTTAATACTAAGGGGGTGGCCTAGACAAGAAGCAGAGGGGCCAGGTATTGATCAGGGTTGTATATGGGATGAAAGGAAATGACACTAGAATGGTCTTGGTAATGTCACTCCATGGGAGTGAGGGAGAGGAGAGCAGAACACAGGTCCTGGGGCTTCCTCAGAGGTCAGATGCCTAGAGGTGGGGGGACATCCAGTTCTCTTACAGGAAAGAGTGGCAAGTGGCTTTGCCGCCCTACATTAAGCCCTAGAACCTTCTCATGGATGGACAGTCATTATTCTCCATCGATGGCAGAAGGTTTGGTGCCAGTGACAGAATAACGGCAAGAAAGACAGAGCTCTGGGCTGACAGTCAGGAACCTGATTCTTGTCTTGACTTAATTAATAACAGGCCATGTGGCCTCTATCAGTCCTTTCCTGGTTTGGTCCTCAGTTTCCTGCTGAAATCTATATGAAGATGAGGCTGGGTTGGATCTTCTCTGAGATTTGTACCTGCTCTAACATTCCAGAATTTTAATAACCAAGAGGACTGTGCTCAGTGCAAGGAGCGATGTGGGTGTGAAACTTACCATGTCTTTGATGAGAGCAAGTGGGCTAACTCCTGTGCTAATGGGCTTGAAGCGATCACACTTCTCCAGGTTTCTTTCGATGGAGATTCCTGTTGCCACATTTGCCTTCTTTGTTTTAACAGTTAAGTCACTGGAACAGTTTCCATACACAGTATCCTATGGGAGCAGAAGAGACAACAGGTTTATCAGATGGATGTGCGAAAGCAGCCTTAGGTGCTTCAGAGGGGGTGGGAAAGGAGCCTTGGAGAAAAGGCAGGAGCCATATGGACAGGGAGGGGACTTTCTTCCTCTTAGGCAGAGTGTGGGCAATGCTGCTGCCTGGCTGGCCAGAGGCAGAGTAAGAAAGCCAGTTAAGAGTGGTTCTGGTTCTGATGCACTCCAGCCTGGCCTCCCAGGACCCAGCTAACTCTGACTTTTTATTCTGTGCTCTCAGAGCATTTTCTCTATTGCTCATTTACGGCATGTATTCCAATCTGCCTTGTATTTAATGTATCTTGGTTTTCTCCCCAGACCACGAGAACTCCCTGAGGAAAGGCTTCTGCAGGATGCATCTCTGTATTCTCCAAGTGTGGTATAGCATAGAACTTAGAACTCAGTAAGGGCTCAGAAATGTTCCCGGGACTCAAGTAAATTGAATTGTCTCTCAGATTGAAACTTGAAATTCTTAAGAGAGGCTGGCAACAGATTCAATTATTTTCTGTGTTGAAAACACACACAGGCTTTACTTTGTGACACCTGGTGGGGATAGGAAAAAATCAAACAAAAGAGTAGGGAAGCCAGGACTCCTCAAATACTGCTTTCAAATGAAGCCAACTTGCTCAGCCTGTTCACGAGGATCCACCAGTGAGCCCAGGAGAGAGGGGGAGCCTTGGGTACTGTGTAGCAAGCCATGGAGCCACATGAATAACCCACTCTATGTACACAGTGGGACCCGGCTGAAATATGTGAAGAGGAGTTCAAAGGGCCACTATTATCCACTCTCTGAGCTCTCACCAGAAACAACACTTGCTCATCCTCTTCTGTCTCTGGAGGAACCAGGAGGGCAGAAATGATGCCCCTTTTGATGTTCAGGATATGTTTAGGCTCCTCCTTCTCTGGGTAAAGTAAAACTTTCTTCCCTTCAGGAATGGCCAGCCTGAGTTCGTACCTGTTCCAGAGAGAGTGTGGTCACGGAAGTGTCTTTTCTCCACTGTGAGCCTGTTGGACGTAAGCTGGATCACTTTGCAGCCTCCTTTTTTTTTTTTTTTACTTACCGTTTTTTTCATTTTGCATCTTTTCTTTACGAATGTACCTACACATATACACACATTTTTCAAAAAAGTATAGAGATATGTGTATATTTTTGGCATTCTTTTACTTTACCTGTTTTCGCTTGACTCACACATCCCGTTATCTGTTTGCCACCCACATCAGTCTCTGCTGACGTGCTCTTCATGGAACAACCCACTGGGTATTTCATTTCTATCTCCACACGCAGGGAATCCCATACAGAGGTGTGGGGGTGGAAGCATTTGCACATAAAGATTTTTTTCATTGCTTGTTTTATACAAACGACATTGTGTTTTCCACATTTTTCTCTTTCTTGCTTTTCTCACTTAATTATACTCCATAGACATCCTTTGACTCGTTTGGTAAAGCTCTAACAGATTTTTTTTTTTTAAAGCTATAGAGCATTCCCATTTTATGGTTATATATAATTTATTCAGATATTCTCCTACTTAGTGGCATTCACTTTATTTCTGGATCTTTTTTTCCCCACACGAACAACACTGAAATAAACATCCTTATGCATATACTACTGCTTTTCTTTTCACGGGCTAGAATCCCAGAGTTTTGAAATTGCTGTGTCAAAGGCAATAAGTATTTTTAATTATAATAGCTATTGACTATCGGCTCTCATTTCTACCACCAATGCATATGTACACTTTTCCTCGGAGGCCTGCCAGCAACAAGTGCTGTAGCTGTTTTAAATTTCTGTAGTCTTATGGGCATAAGGTGATAAATACCTTGTTGTTACCTTAATTACACTTCCTGACTACTAGCGAATTTGAGCTTCTACTCATACGTTTGTTGGATAGTCACTCGTATGTGGTCTCAGATCGTGTCTGAAGCCCATGTCAACTATGATCTTAGGGACTTCCCTCTGGGGACTCCCTTTTGGGGATTCAGGGCTACACCTTTTCTAGTTAAGTCAGCAGGAAGAGAAGGGGGCCAGGCACATCTCCTACAGCTCGACATCCTCACTGACTGTTTCAGACACAGCCGTGTGGGCTTGGAAAGCCTTGTGGTGATCAAGAGCAGGAGTCCCTTTTGTTCGGAGAAAGATAAGGACCAAAAAGTAACTCCTAGTCCCTCCTGTCACCGCATCCCTGTCCCTCATACACATTTAGGTCTTAGAAAAACTATTGGTGGGAGTCAGAAGCCTCAAGGCTTACTCTGCAGAGGAAGGACTGGCTTTCATGTCTAATGTGTAACAAACCGAAGATGGGCAGAGAGCTCCTGGTGTTACCAGATCAACGAACCTCTATCACTGCTTGTATTTATTTGCACACACTTAGGACACCATCAGCTGTGATTTGGACTGGAGGCAGGGGTGATGTTCAAAATATTTAACAACTGGTGTCACATAGACATTGATCAGTCAGAAGACACGCCAGCTGTAAACACCAGGAATGGCCTGGTCGGCGTGCACCAGCAGAACGCTCTAGACTGGAGGCTGGGCTTGGTCTCCGTGCTGAACAGACCCTGCACCACCATGAGTAGCCACACCAACAAATCCTGCTGGACCCCCTCTTCCCCAACGAAGAGCACTAGGTTCCTGTCTCGTTTAATTCTTTAAACAAAAATTCGCTTACTTAAATCAACTATCTCAGCCTTATCGTCTCAAGGAGTTTTAAAGCATGAGATTATTTGAGAAACACAGTTAAATGATAATTAGGGGAACTTCACTAGGGGAGGGTAAATAATGCTTCCTCTTTCTGATTTTTGTGACAACAGCAATTCCCTGATCCGTGGTGAATACATAAAATATTTATTCTCACACACACGCCTCCTATAAACACATAGATTCATCCCTCGCTGGACACACACACACACATGCAACACACACACGTGTATGCACGATACATGCAGCGACTCCCAGAGTCAGAAGTTTACACAAGCCCGTGCCTTACTTGGACATGGCAGCAGCAAACTCCTCAGAGTTGCTGGTCTTGTGCAGCAACGGCTTCCCCCTAGCGTTGAAGCCATATCCCTCCTTCAGCGCGCACTGGCTTGTCTTGAGGATGAAGCTACACAGTTGGGGCACCTCCAGTTCAACCTGGGAAGAGGGTAGCAGCACCTGAAGACTCTCCACCAAGAATGTGAGCCCCTCCACAGCCCAGGCCTTACTCTTTAATCAGGACACTTCGGGAAATACACTGGGGTCCGTGATACCTGCTCCCCACGCCACGTGGATCTTTAACATGCCTTCTGGGTCCCCCATGAATCAACAGACTTAGTCTGATTTTGGGTCTTTTTTGCATTCTGAGGTACCAAGTTTTTTAAGTCTGCCCCTGTGCATGTAAAGGAGGACTTATTTTTGTATTGGTTCTAAAGAGGCATGACTGGTTAGAGGGAATGAAGCCTGGGAGCAAGAGGAAGACCAACAGGAAGCAGGAAGCAGGCTATCATTGGTTTCAACACCAAATGTTTCCTTAATGTCACCAACCCCCCGCCCCCCCCGCCCCAGACCCCATTGTTTGTATCTATCTATTAGGGCCTCTTCAGAGCTTCTCGTAGAGCTGGCGTTTATGGAGATCCCTAGTTGTCATCTAGCACTGTTAAAGAATTTTCTGCAATGATGGAAATGTTCTATATTTGTGCTGTCTGACATAAAAGCTGCTAGCCATGGGCACTTGAAATGTGGCTAGGGTGACTAAGAAACTGAATTTTAAGTTTTACTCAATTTAAATAGCCACATGTGGCTAATGGCTACCTTAGTTGACAGCACAGACTACGGGGCCCTAGAAAGAAGAGGTCAATGTCTCAGCCTGACTTTTCTTCCCCAACACAAATCCCAATAGTGGCCCTTAGATCCATTCCATATCAACATGGGCATGAATACAGTCATCTGAACCACAGATAAAATTTTATTCAAGAGCAAACTCCATGTTTAATTTTTTCTTTTTTTCTTTTTCCTTTTAGCAAAGACACTGTTTGGCTTAGAGTATCAAAACTGCACTCCACAATGCTTTCCTGAGATGCCCACCTCCCTTGGCTCACCCACTGGGCTTCTCTCATCATGTTAAATCTACCGTCCTGCAATGCTGATATTCTAGATATGTATTCCAATGGCATCTTGCAAACGAATGGAAAAATAAATCTGGTTGGCAAAATTTTCTGTGGCAGACAACTCAGCAAAGCGGCTGACTTTCAAACTGAGGGCCAGTCCCTGCACTTTGAGGTCACAGCAGTCCTAGCATAAGCTGGGTTTGCTCAGCCGTGGACTCCGTGCCTCTGGGTGCTCCTCCTCTCCCTCCATACCTTACAGTTGATCCTGGTGGTACTTCTTGCATCAGTGGCCCCAGGAACACCACTGGAACTCTCAGCCTCATAGTTGTACACATACTTCCGGAGGTGCTTGAATCGAGTTGCTCCTTCTAAAATGGGGAGAAATAGGTCAACTACATAGCAGATAACTCCCCCAAGGATAGTCAACTCTGGGAAGAGAGGGGCAGTGGTCCAGATCATAAAAAAATGGTAATTAAACTAAAATTATTATTTTCAAGTTTATTTATTTATTTTGAGAGCAAGAGAGAGACAGAAGAGGGGGGCAGGGGCAGAGAGAGAGAGAATCCCAAGCAGGAACTCAGGAACCATGAGATCATGGCCTGAGCTGAATCAAGAGTCATAGACTCAACCAACTGAGCCACCCAGGTACGCCTAGACTGAAATTATTTTTAATTGACTGCATTATACTTACTTTCCCTTTACAGATTTAACTTCCCCACTGTGTTTCATTGAGGATAATGTTTACATTTGATGGTATTTTGGATGTATCCTCTGAGGTGCAAGGAGGGGAGCATTAAACAATGGGGCTCAGAAAGTCTACAAGAGAGACCAGCAAATACCTCTAATACCTTTTCAGCTTGAAAATACCACAATTCTGTGGCTCTTTTTTGGTTCTCACAAATCCATGAGGCAGAGTTCATTAAGTTTTAGGAGTATCTGTCTTAAGAAAACCTCAAGGAGGAATATCTGGAGGTTTCCATTGTGCTGGAGAGGAAATTTGCCTAACAATTTGAGAAAAAGGACATTTGGGGCATGAGCACAGATGCAGTGACGCGAGAAGGACACAAGATGGCAGTGCTGCCCCATCGGAGGCCAGCCTCCCGCTCTCAGGAAAACACTGAGTACCACCGCAAGGCCAGCTCCTTTGACCCCGAGAGGTCAGGTAAATATGAAGGACTGGGGGGCTGGCTTCTGCACAAAGGTTAAAGTCAGCATTTCCTCACCCTCATATGTTTCGAATTAATGATTAGCCACCGATAAACAGATGGTGATGTCTCTTTAAAGTGTCCACGGGCCCACAGCGTGACAGTTCCTTCCCCACCGTGCCCTAGGCCATGTTTTTGGGACAGAATAGAACAGCAAGGAGAAGAGAATTGAGCTCCTTTGGAGGTGGGCAGAGGCCCCAGGAACTGGCTTCCTGGGGCTCAGAGCAGTGCACATCCATCCCAGCATCCCAGCATCCCAGCATTTTAGTGAGCTGGCGTGCAGCAGGGTGGGCTGGGGGGTGGGGGCGCCCTTCCCTGCCCAGTGGGGAAGCGCCTTACTTGGGCAGCCGGGGCTGACGTTTTCCAGCACCTCGTCTTCTGTAAGAAAAGGAGAAAGACATTGGTGGTCTCTCCCGTCTTCCGATGACGAGCCCCAGCGTCTCACCGGGAGGGGCACCGCAGGGGTCTTCCAGCTTTTAGAGGAGAAGCGGCTTCTGGAGAACCCGCTCCCCAGCCCGTGCTCTCCCCCCCCCCCACCGTGCTGCACGAGGATGAGGCCCCGCCGGCCCTTTTCCGGGTCCCCGGCGGCGCCCCCGGCCCCCTCCCCGACGACGCAGCCCCGCGCGCCCGCACGCCGGCCCGCCCCACTCACGCGCCCAGGCGCCGGCGGCCGCCAGCAGCAGCAGCAGCAGCAGCAGCAGCGCGGGCCTTGGCGGGCCCATGCCGACGGGGTGGGCGGCTCCCTCGCTGCGCCTCGCGTGGGCCGGCGGGCGGGCTGGCTGGCTCCTCAGGGACGGGCACCCGCAGGCAGCCGCCCCGCACCCGAGCTAGGAATGCGCGGCCAGCGCCCGCGGCCCATTTATACCGGGCCGCCCGCCCAGGCCGCACTCCCTGGCTTCGAGAGCGCGCTGGGCGAATTGCAAAAGGTCCAAAGGGCAGCCGGGCCTGTTTGCTTTTGCACACCGGGCTCGCCTGGCCTCTGAGCTCCAGGAGGGGCCGGCCGGGGGCCTGAGCCCAGACCCAGCCAGGACCACGGCAGGCCTCTATTCCGGCCTGCTTAGAGTGGGGCCCTGGGGCGGGGGTGCTTGGCGCCTGAGAGGCCTGCCCCGGCCCAGCGGGGACTTCAGGAGATGACCGGGCACGTGGACAGAGCCCACCCCTGCTCCCTGCCCCCTGCCCTGATTTTGTAGCTATTTCCAGAGCCAGTCCGTAACAGACTCTTGGTTGGGACGTTTTCCTTTCTTTTTCATTTTGGTGGACTTTGTCCTGGCAGGGTGCCCCTAATGTTCATCAGTACTGTGGCTGTTCGTCACCTGCCTGGGATTCAGCCCACTGAGAGGGAGCAGAGGGAGAGGGGAAGGAGGCCTGGTGAGCGACTGACTGGGTGTTCTGAGGAACCTGGTCTCATTCACAGCAAGCGTCAAGTGCCCAGATCTTCCAGAAACCCTGTGAGGTGCCCACCCCACCAACACTCTCCTGCCCCACCCCCACCATCTTCTTGGAAAATTGAGGAGAGGAGGCTTTTCCCTACATGCACCAGCTCCTGAGTTTCCTCTCCAGTGAGGAGAGGCGGGGGGGGGGGGGGGGGGGGAGATGGGATGGACAGGGCGTGTTGCCCCTACACACCCCAGAGCCTTCTCCACACATCCTTCCCTTCTTCCCACAGGAGACGTTGGCCAAGGTGCGCTTCCTCTCCCAGCTGTGGGGAATGCTGCACCGCATGGCTACTCAGCAGCACTGGCTGTACAGACCCAGAAGCCATCCTAAAGCGGGGTGGATGGGCTGGCACAGTGGGGGGATGACCGACGACTGAGACTGGCCTGTCCACAAGGCACCTCCAGTCTGCCTGGGGTGACGAGATGCACGGACAGGCAACTGCTGCTGAGAACTGCAGGTAGACTGTCAGGAGTGTGAAAGTGCGTGGGGTGTAACTGCTGGAGGGGTGCAGGGCGGGGGTGAGAGTGAGGGGCCTGAGCACCAAGGCCCGACAGGGGACTACTGGATGCATGAGCATGTGCTGCTCAGGCTAGCGCTCATGGTGACGAGCTGGCGCTTGTGTACATTCAAGTGGAACAAACTACTTGTGAAGTGTTGAGGTCTTCTGGTGGTGAGAAGGATGGTTCCAGAAGGGTTCCTTCTGGAACAACAACGTTTGCCTTGTTGTCCCTAGCACTCGGGGCCACATTTCTCCTCATTCATGTTTTGTTGTCTTTAGCCAGGAACTCCTTGGGCAGCTAAACTCCCTGCAGGGGTCAGCTGCTTTGCATCTGTGCTCTGTTAATATGGTTAAAAGTCTCAGCTGGCCATGCCTGCACCTCCGAATTGTGGAAAGTCTGGAGAAAGGATCTGTCCCCAACCCCATTTCTCTGAGCATTTGATCAGAACTGTTTTGTGACTGACCTTCCACCGGGAGCTGGTGTTAGTATTTCTGGAAGTGGGTTTTCACTTTAAAGAGGATGGGTGAAAAATTTAGGTCTTAAGAACCAAAAGGAGGTGAGAGATGAAGTCAGTGTACTACTGTCAGTGTCCACAGACCACATCAGTTTTGTGATTTGAGAATCAAAAATGGATCTGGTATCTTGGATGCAGAGAAAAATCGTGGGGTGTTTAGATGCTTCTGAGCTGTCATCATCTCCAAAGAAGGAAGCCCAAGACTTGGAAACATGGGGGTCAACTTCTTTATTTCCCTCATTTCCTTTGGAAAGTCACCCTGGGCGGGGCTTCATTCTCTGACAGGGTCCAGTGCACAAGCATCATCAAGCAAATGTTGAATCATCCAGTTGACTTGACTACACTGGCAGCAATACTAGGAGGATTCATATGTAGATTTTTCTTAAGTTACAAATTCACGCAGATCTTTTGTCAAAAGCTATTTGAAAACGCAGCATTCATTGTGATCACAGATATCACCCTTCATTCCTTTCCTTTGGGTAAAACATTTCTCAGTTCCCTCTCCTAAACAAGTTCTAAGTTTCAAAGGATATCTGCTAGTTTTTGTGGAGACCTCAGCTGGAATTAGGATTCAGGAAGTCTTATGGTATAAACTGTACTCATGAACAGAAAAGATGCTGGTCCAGAAAGGTCAGCTGATAGGAAGGAAAACAGTGCATTAGACTCAATAAGTCCAGAGATGGAGTCCTAGCTTTCTTGTGAAGTTTGTAACCTTGGGCAAGTGACTCTGTTAAGTCATCCCTAAAATAGGATTAAAAATATCTACATTCCTCCTAGGAATTTTTGAGAGAAGTAAATGAAACAACTATGTAAATAATTGCACTGATAGCATGATGCCTGGCCAAAAGAAAAAAAAAAGAGTGACTTATTTATTAATGTGTGTATTAAAGTGGAAGTATATTTGTAGCATACCTATTGAACTAGTTAACTAAGATGTATACAGAATCAGGGATTAATAGAACAAAAATAGGAAATGAGGGTTGAGGAAAAGCACACAACAGGGCCTCCAGGAGGGCTATGCATAGCTGTGACCAAGCATCCCTTTGTCTCTTGATGATTCCTTACATTTCTGAGTGTTTGAAATCACTGCCCTTTCTGAGGCAAATGGAGGCCTTCCTACAGCAGGCAGACTAGTGACTCTAGCAGAGACACATTCTGGTGTCATAAAGATTAATCCCAGCCTGTGGCTGTGATTTATCAGCTCATGAATGCAGAGTCCCTTTGGGTGAACCATCTGTCTGAGTAAACACAGAGCTCTGGGTTGCCATTAGAAAGCCACTTGACCAGTGGAATTTCAAGGAATTAGATAATGTTGAATTTTCCAGTTGTAGTCTCTAGAAGTGAAACTATGCATTCTGTTTATGTGCAGGTGACCAGAAAAGTCCTGGCCAAGTTTAGGGCACTATGGAAGTTATTAAAGAGCCCCAGAAACTTAATATTTTGAGTTCAGTGCAGTTTACATACTGATAGATGTTCAGTACGTAATTTGACGAATACTAATGAATGAATCTGTGCCATTCAGTTATACCCCTCATCGCTTCTAGGATATTTATGTACAGTGACCATGATGCCAAATAAATCTTCTCAGTGACACAAAACAAGGAAATACAATCTGATACAAATTATTCTTAGCTATGCTGTTAAAAAACTCATCTGGAAAGTAGGGACCAGTATTGACAATGACTAATTAGCCTATCTCTTTTCTGCCTCTGACTGCATTGTAATTGTAACTGATGCCCAGAAGTTGGAAAGTAAACCTTAAGAGTTGTGGATGGAACCATGCATGCCCAGTATGGTCTGTACACGTATGTGCACACACACCATGCACACACCCCCCCCCAACCTCACACACACAAATGAGAAATGTCAAGAAAAACATGGTTGCATTTAGGTGGATGGGATAGGTAGAAGGTAGTGGGATGGGCCTGTGTCAACCGAATGAAGGCATTACTGATGGCTGATTAACCTCCTGTTAGGAAGCAAAAAAGAATTTTTCTCACTCCCTTATTCTGCTATCCAAGAGATAAGGTCAAAATGTTGAGTAGCATTTCTCCCCAAGGGAGGGAACTCAGATGTCAGCACTGTTCTACCTGCCGTGAGGCTCTGTGCCTATGAACTACCACTTCCTTGAAGATGCACATCTCATCCAATCACCTTCCAGGGCAGGTTGCTGCCCTACCTACTTGGAGGAAGCTTTCTCTGGGTCCAGCCCAGTTGGACCTCACGGCTTCTAACCCTGCTCTCTTCTCAGTTTCTTTTGCGAACAACCTGTCATGTAGAGCCTTCATACAAACCTTCTGTTGTTGCCCTGAACTTATATTTTTCTCTGATAATATGATTTTAATTTTTCATGTGTTAACCTATTACCTTGCCAACTAGAGAGATAAGCTAGGAGGGCAGGAACTGTGTGTGGTTTTCACCTTTGTATTCCTCGTCTTTCCTGCTCACCAACACCTTGTAGGAGGCTGGGCAGGTGCTAGCTAGGGAATACATACTAGGATTATAATGTGAGATGGTACTTGTGAGGCAGGTGGGGTTTTTTTTGTTTTTGTTTTTTTTTTTGAATGCATGAACTTCATTTTTAGTCCTGGGTGCTGCCTGCGTGTGTCTATATCTTAATTCAGAATATGTGGTGCATTTGAATCGGTATGAGAGAAGTGAAGCAGAATCATGGGACCGTCTCAAAAACTGTCTGTCCTTTACCTGTGTGATGAGTGGACAGGACTAGGTGACCTCTTAGGCCCACTGCAGCTCTGACTAATTTGATTCTGTGAAGACTCTGCAACTTAAGAAAAAATAATTTATAAGTTACACTGGGCTCACACCTCATGATTAGGGGCTGGAGCTGAGGATTCGGAATCATTGAGAAGGATGGATTTTCTCAGAGGCCACCTACCTCTGTAAAGACTTGCATTCTTGTGTCTGAGAAATAGAATGCTCCACTCATTTCAAACAGATTTCCAGCTAAGAGAGTGCATGCCTTCCTAGAGGGACTGGGCAGTTCTCAGGGAGTGCTTCCTGGTGTCTGACCTTAGTCTTCGTCTTTGGTCAGATAAGCTTACCTTGACCTCAGATAAGCTTCCTTAGATATACCTTAGCTTGTTCTTTGAGAGGCTTCTTGCTGACTTTTGTCAATTACTTTTTACTGACCTGTTTTTTTTTTCCCTTGAGTTTTCTTTATGTTCTCACAGGACTAAGGACTGGAATGTACTGCCCTCACAAGGCTGAGGCCAGTGCTGATGGTAAGCAGATGGCTCACTGGCTAGCTGCACCTCACCATTGCCACCTCACCATGAGCCATTGATTCTCAAGTGTTTATGGAGGTCATAAGTAGTATGTCCTCTGAGAGCTTACAGATGAGGAGAAGGCATGAATAACATCCCAGCTAACAACTAGTGTATATAAAGTGCCCAGTGTGTGGTCTCTGGGTCTCAGAGGTCCTGACTTGAGCTGCATCTTGGATGGTGGGCAGGATTTGGTAATTGGACTGTGTGGCACCGTTGAAAGAACAGTGGCAGGAAGCTGAGATTATGATGTCCTGAGGGTTGGTAACCCAGACAGACAGCTGAGTCCATGGAGAAGGCTGGGGGTAGATGAGGGGAGTGCCAGGAACTAAGCTTTCTGGCTAATTCAATCTTTGATTTAACTGCAGGTTACTATACAAACTTCACAGTATATATTTGGCATTAAATATAGTACATATGCCATTCAAACCCTAGGTTGCATAGAAGGCTGTGAGTATTGGGCTGAGTTCTCCTTGTCCAGAGCTCTAAAGGGAAGTGGAGGGGCAGGGATTCACAGACTGTTAGACACAAAGATCTTAAAAGACTGACTCTAGATACATAGAGAAACTGAGGCCGACACCTGTGGTGGTGGCTGTAGTTTCTAAGACAAGGGCAGAGGTAGGGCAAGATTATAAACTATAATATTCATTCTACTCTAATTGCATTAAATCTATGATGACTACATAAAATTGCTTGGAGATTGTTTTATACAGATGAATCTTTGATATCAGTGTATGTTTCCTTATAATCTACTGCCCATTAAAAGTGGAAAACTTAATTGATTTTTTTGTGGATTTGTATTCAGAATAAATATTGTTATGTAACTAATTATATAGAATCATAGAGATTTGGGGGCTTAAAGGGCCATTAAGGTCATTGAATCCTACTCATCTCCCAATATAGGTGTCCCAACAGTCTGAGAATTCCTGGGCACTCATCAGGAGACTGCCTGAAGAGTGCAATTTTGTGAGATTAGATAATGCTCTAGTCTGCCAAACAATTTAAGAGTCCTAAAAGAGAAGCTTTCCAGCCTGCTTATCTACAGATGGTCGGATGGTCCTGTGCATGGACAACAATGCTCTGTAGCCCTATCTCATGTCTCTTGTGTTTATGTCCCCTGTCCAGGTCACAGACCATCCATTGCAGGGAAAGCTCTCTGAGAAGAGTGACAATCTGGGGATAGATGATGCTCTGACACTGTCATATCAATTCTGAAGTCAAAACCAAGTAATTACCAGATTGTCTGATGTCTTCACCTTACCTCCTTCCTCTCTATTAGCGCAGGGAGCGGAGGTGGGGGAGTCAGGCCAGCCCCAAAACTCAGTCTACTTTGGTTTCTTGGTCTCCAAAACAGAAAGTAGGTAAAAGTATGTGCCATTTAGTATCTGGGGTTCCTTGTCTTTCTTTCTTTCTTTCTTTCTTTCTTTCTTTCTTTCTTTCTTTCTTTCTTTCTTTCTTTCTTTCTTTCTTTCTCTTTCATTCTTCAGTGGGGGCACTTAACCTTAATAAAGTTACTTTAAAATAAATAATGATCACCTTCAGTGTTCTGAGAACTATCCTAGAAGGGGACTTCTTTAATAGCTTTACTAAGACAAAATTCATATCATAAAATACAAACTCATTTTAGGAGTATAGTTCAGTCATTTTTAGTATATTCACAGAATTGTACAACCTTTACCACAATACATTTTTAGATGTTTTTATCACCTCAAAAATAAATCCCACACCAGTTTGCCAACACTCCCTCAAATCTGCATTTCCCCAGCCCTGGGCAGCCACAGATCTATTTCCTGTCTCTAGATTTGCTTATACTTGACACTTTATACATATAATCATAAAATGGGTGGTCCTTTTTGACTGGCATCTCTTCACCCACCGTAAGGTTTCCAAGGGTCATCCATATTGTAACATTCCATTCCTTTTCATTGCCAAATAATATTCCATTGGATGGATATACCACAGCTTATTTATCTATTCATCAATTGGCAGACATTTGTGTTGTTTCCACTTAGGGGCTATTATGAATAGTGCTGCTATGAACATTTGTGTATTAGTTTTGCATGACATATCTTTTAATTTCCCTCAGGTAAGAGTAGAATTGCTGAGTCATATAGTTAACTCTACTTGAAGGACAGTCAGACTTCAGACTTTTCCAAAGTAACTGCACCATTGTGCATTCCCACCACCAGTATCTGAAGGTTCCAATTTCTCTGCATCTTTGCCAACACTTATTTTTATCTGTCTTTTTGGTTAGAGTCATCCTAGTGGGTATGAAGCAGTATCTCGTTGTGGTTTTGATTGGTATTTCCATGACGGGTAATGATGTTGGGCACTTTTTCATGTTCTTATTGGTAATTTGAGAAATGTCCTTTAGAGAAATGTCTATTCAAATCCTTTGGGCTTTGAACTTTTTAATTGAGTTGTTTTGACTTTTTGTTTGTTAAGTTGCAAGAGTTCTTCATATACTCCAGATATAAGTCTCTTATCAGATATAGTATTTATAAACATATTCTCTCATTCTGTGGGTGCCTTTCACTTTTTTGATAGTTGAAGTACAGAAGTTTTAAATTCTGATGAAGTCAAATTTATTTTTCTTCTGTTGCTTGTTTTTTGGTGTCGTACCTAAAAAATGTTACTTAAAACAAGGTGAAGAAAATGAACTTTTATGGGGCGCCTGGGTGGCGCAGTCGGTTAAGCGTCCGACTTCAGCCAGGTCACGATCTCGCGGTCCGTGAGTTCGAGCCCCGCGTCAGGCTCTGGGCTGATGGCTCAGAGCCTGGAGCCTGTTTCCGATTCTGTGTCTCCCTCTCTCTCTGCCCCTCCCCCGTTCATGCTCTGTCTCTCTCTGTCCCAAAAATAAATAAATGTTGAAAAAAAAATTAAAAAAAAAAAAAAAAAAGAAAATGAACTTTTATATTTTCTCCTAAAATGTTTATAGTTTTAGGTTTTCTTTTTATACCTGTGATCCATTTAGAGTTTTTTTTGCATGTAGAAGATTCCTTTTGAGCCTTATTTTTAGAAATGTCTAGGTTCTGTGAGCTTGTACATGGCCCTGACTAACCTTTCCTGCTACCTGCTCATGGGGCATTATCTGTTCCCCAGGAAGATGACATCAGTCCTATTGCTCAATGAGCAGAATCAGTCCCTTATCAGAGTGCTGCTCCTCCCTGGTGCTTTCCAAGCAGTGACCAGTCACCTGGGACTGAGAACCACAGTCCCTGAGGGGATAGACCCTGAGTCCTTGTCTTTTCAGTGGGAAAAAAAGATGTTTTTGGTCTCTGAGGCTGAAATCCAAAGCTCCTTGTGGAGTCCCAAATGCCACAAGGCTGTGATAGCTGTCTTTGCTTTTTCTGCAGAAAGGATCCAGTGAAATGAAGTTTTTGTTTGCACCCGAAACAGTTCAACATGTTCCACAAGGAAACATAGTAATAAACTAGTATTAAATAAAACTAGTATTAAATAAAACTAGTAATAAATAAATAAAAGAAGTGACATAATGAACCTTAGAATGGTTACTCTGGGGGTGAGAAGGAGAAGAACAGGAGTTGAGAGTGGGGGCAGGGAGTTAGAAGGGGGACTATTCAGGAGTGTCTTGGTGGCTCATTTGGCTGGGCATCCGACTTCGGCTCAGGTCGTGGTCTCAAGGTTAGTGAGTTCGAGCCCTGCATCAGGCTCTATGCTGACAGCTTGGAGCCTGGAGTGTGCTTCAGATGCTGTCTCTCCCTCTCTCTCTCTGACCCTCCCCCACTCACTCTCTCTCTCTCTCAAAAATAAACATTGAGGGGCGCCTGGGTGGCGCAGTCGGTTAAGCGTCCGACTTCAACCAGGTCACGATCTCACGGTCTGTGAGTTCGAGCCCCGCGTGGGGCTCTGGGCTGATGGCTCAGAGCCTGGAACCTGTTTCCGATTCTGTGTCTCCCTCTCTCTCTGCCCCTCGCCCGTTCATGCTCTGTCTCTCTCTGTCCCAAAAATAAATAAACGTTGAAAAAAAATTTTTTTAAAAATAATTAAAAAAATAAATAAAAAAATAAACATTGAAAAAATTAAAAAAAAGAAAGCTGGCAAATTATACGTTCTCTGCCCCTTTCTTAAAAAAAAAAAAAAAAAGAAGAAGAGGGACTATTCAAACAAATAAACTAACAGACCAGTGATAACAGTATGCCAGACACTGAGGGGGGGGAGAATGGTCCTCTCTCTGCTCCTGAGTGCAAACAAAATGATAGTTATATAAGTATAAATATTTTTTTAAACTCCAATATTTATCAAGCACCAAAAATGTACCAATCCTTGTGATAGTGAACTTTCATAAATTATCTCATTTAATTTCCAAAAGAAAAAAAATCTTCAAAGTAGATATTTTAACCACCAATCTTACAAATAAATAAGGAAGCCAGAGCTAAATTCCATACAACTCACCAGGTTCTAATGTCTGCATTATGCAAGTTGGGGCCAATTATGAATGTGTAAGAGGATCAAATAAACCAAGGTTGCATCTCGGTGACTCTGGTCATACACACAGAAGTTGCCTTCTAACTGGGGAAGGAAGCTAGTGTCTTACTAAGAAGAGCTGCATTCCACATTGCTTTGAGGGTTTGTTAAGGGCTTTGGTATTCATTATTTCTTTTAACTCTTCTGATTGTCCTGTGCATTTTATGCTGTATGTCACAGGTGAGGTATCTGAAGCTGCCTGGAGTTAAATGACTTTCCAGGATCACCTGGCTGATAACTAGCTGAACTAGAACTCAGGTTTTCTTACTTCCAATCCCAAGTAGTTTGTACGCCATCATCTTCAATCTCAGTGAGAAGATTAGGAAATCCAGAACTCTTTACGGCATTTGTTCGAGAATTAAGTCAGGGGTTATTGAGCCTCAGCTGTCTCCCAGAGAGGATGCTCAGAGAAGCAACATGAAAATACTGTAGCACTCACGGCCAGAGCTGGAGATGGGGCTGAGTGGCATTTCCTAAGGTAGGCTTTTGATAACATTCAGATTTCTGAAGAAATGTGCTTGTGGGGAAGCACAGACATGCGGAAACACCTGTGGTCACTGCTCTTTGGATGAGATTTTAATGTAAACGCTGTTTATTGCAATTTCCCTCTTCTACGTGCCTTTTCCCCAAGTAGATACATGAGAAGCTGGCTCACATACCTTACTTCTTTTCCATATTGGTTCTGTACATACATAATGGTGTTTGCATGGCTAATCCTCCTGGATCACCCTCCAGAATGTGAGACACTGCATCACACCCTGAAAATCCTCTGATAATGACTCAGTGTGAAACAATGTGTCTGTTCTCTCCTTCCAGACCAGGTCTTGGGACTTGAGTCCCTCAGGGGAATGGCTGATAGCATTCTCTATCACTGGCTGACCCATGAGCACAGTTAAAGGTCATCCTTATAAGTTACTTTGGAGAAGTCCAATATAAAATGGTAAATTGAGGCAATTAATTCAAATTAATCTATTCCTCTTGACTCTTACACTTTTTTTAACCTGAACATTTTAGTTGAAAATGGTGATGGATGTCTGAATTATCCAGATAATTACTTCATTCTCACTTCGTTAATGCCAGAGCTGTGTCTTCTTGTTAGAGGGCAGATGAATTACTCCCTTACTGCTCAGAGAAGCTAGAACCTTCCTGAAAGGAGGGAGGTAGACAGGTGAGGAGTTTTATGACTAGAGCAGCTTCTGAGTTCATCCCACTGATGACCCCCATCTATTGCTCTCTTCAGCTGGCTGCTGTGCTTCCATCCCAGTGCTCCCCTGCCTTATCATTCTTGCATGGGTGGAGGAGAGGTGCTCCTATGTGTGTCTCCTCCCACATGCCCTCACCTTACTTGGGTCCCTCTCAGTGCTCTCACTACCTTGCCCTGGTCACCAAGCCTTAGCCCTCATTTCCACTTTGTCTCCAGGTTGTCTGTTCTATTCCTCCTCCTTCTTCATATTTTCTTTATCACATCCACCATTTTCGTACTCCATTATCTCTGAATGAATGATTGTTTTGAGCTATTTTGTGGCCTGTGATGCTGGCACGTGTGGAATATACCAAAATGATTCCCCAAATAGCCTGAGTATTAATTTTGATAGGGCTTCGATAACAAAGTACCACAGACTGGGTGGCTTAAGCCACAGAAATTTATTTTTTCACAATGCTGGAGACCCGAAGTCCAAGATCAGGGTGTTTGCAGAGTTGGTATCTTTTGAGGGCTTTCTCCTTGGCTTGTATGTGGCTGTCTTCTCTTCCCTGTGTCCTCACATGGTCTTCCCTCTATGTCTGTTTCCTAATCTCCTCTTTTTTTTTTTTTTTTAATTTTTTTTTCAACGTTTTTATTTATTTATGGGACAGACAGAGACAGAGCATGAACGGGGGAGGAGCAGAGACAGAGGGAGACACAGAATCGGAAACAGGCTCCAGGCTCCGAGCCATCAGCCCAGAGCCCGACGCGGGGCTCGAACTCACGGACCGCGAGATCGTGACCTGGCTGAAGTCGGACGCTTAACCGACTGCGCCACCCAGGCGCCCCTTAATCTCCTCTTTTTATGAAGACACCACTCATATTGGATTAGGGCTCACCCTAATGACTTCATTTCATTTAATTTCCTCTTTACAGGCTCTTTCTCCAGGACAATCACATGCTTTGAGGTACTGGAAGTTGGGACTTCAAAATATGTCTTTGTGTGCTTGGACTGCCATAACAAAATACTGAGTGCTTAAACAACGGAAATTTATTTCCTTACAGTTTGGAAGCTGAAATTCTGAGATCAATATGGTAGCATGGTTGAGTTCTGGTAAGAGCTCTATTCCTGGCTTGTAGGAAGCCTGTGTCCTCACATGGCAGGGGAGTAGGGATGGGGTGAGGAGAGGAGAGGGAGAGAAGTTCTGCAAATATTATTACATTAGAGATTAAGGTTTCAACATATGAATTTTTGGGTCAACACAGTTCAGTCCACAACAGCATATGAATTTTAGTGTGTCTGTGGGGGGATACACTTGAGCCCAGAATAGTCTGAATAGGGGATTAAAAACACAAGTATATGATTTCCTTACAGTGGGCTGTGATATGGACCCATACTTTCTTTGTTTCTTGAGAAGGGTTTTGAAGAGCTTCAAGAAGATCCTGTTAGTTGACTACCTTACTGTAGACTATGGTCCAAATAGTTTTGTATCTGCCTCACAGAGCTAAATATGGCTTCCTCAGTGTCTGAGTGCTTCCTGAGTTGGGTTTTGGCCATGGTGCTTGTTGCACTGGAAGAATATTGTTGGAGAATGCTCCTAGGGCATATTAGTGGGCAGCATGGCTAATGCATTCTGGGGGCCAAACAGCCATGAAATCCTGGGACATTTATTCCAAGGGTAAGACAAATCCAGAAAACAACTATCCTGGGACATTAAGACAGTCTGTCAACAATAGCAAAATAATCCAGGAAGAAGAATGATAAAGCTTGTTGACTTTTGCTCTCCAGGAGCTATTTTTCTTCTTGCAGAGTAAACTCATCTCTGGGGGATTAAAGGCAGCCTCCCAGAGAGCTATGGACTCCCTTCCACCTCCAGGCCAGCAATTCACTTAGCTCAAGAGACAATGGTGCCAGTGACCTGAGTCTAATCTGGAAGGGCAGATTAATGCTTGACATTGTGGTTGCTTTGGGTAGGGAACAGAGAAATAAAGGTGTCTCTGGCAAGGAAAGATTAAGTGTAAAGTCTGTAAATTAGGAAAGAATCATTTATGTGAGATATCAAGCTTCTTCAAGGAAGTGCTGGAAGAAATATTTTTGGTTATTTAGGAGATTTTAAAAAGTGACAATTTGGATATAAATCAGCCTATGAAAAATAGTATGGTAATAGTATATTTGGTAAAAATGATATCAAAATAAGGCAAAAATAGAATTATATTGCTTGGCTGAGTAGTCTGATTGAACCCAACCATAGTTTGATTCCATTACAGTCAGATAATTTATACTGTGTGATTTTAATTATTTTAAATATGTTGGGGTTTGTTTATGACCCAGTCTATGGTCTATATTGTTAAATAATTCATGGTTACTTGAAAAGACTATATTCTACTGGGTTGGGTGTAGTTTTCTATAAATGTCAGTCAGATTCTGTTGGTTGATGGTGTTGTTGAGTTCTTTTATATCTTTGCTTATTTTGTGTATTGATTCCATGAATTGCTGAGAGTGGGGTGTTGAAGTACCTGACTAGAAATAAAGCTGGGGCTCAAAAACCAGAAAGAATGAGGCTTCCTCCTATCAATCAATGAATGAATCAATCAATTAGTAAAAAAGGCATTTTGAGATACGGATGGGCCCAGTTAAGAGAATTGGATGTTTTCTTTAGGTGTGATATCAGTGTTTATAGGCTTATGCTGATATACTGAAGCATTTGTAACTTCCCTTTATCAAGATTTTCTATGTTTGATTAATTCATCTGGTTAGCCAGACTTGGTTCAAGGCAACCTATGGACTAAGGAGCATGGCATAGCTTCCACCTGTTGGATGGTCTACTGAGGAACTTACTCTTGTTGTAGAACAAGTTGATGGCAGGCAGCCCCAGAAACCCACCATTTTTTCAGAGCTGGGTACTGGTGCTTCCTTTGCTCATGTATCTATTCTTTTTAGGAAGTGGACCAGCAGAGTGGTTAAGAGCATAAATTCCCAAAGCCAGAGCTTGGGCTTACATTGGCTGTGTGATGGGGGCATGTTATTTAGTGTCTTCCTTCTGTTTCCCTACCTATAAAAAGGGAGTCATAATAGATGTTCCTGCCTGATAAGGCTTTGTGATTATTAAATGAGTTAATGCAGAGAAAGTACTCAGCCCAGCTCAGGAACATGGTAAAGCGTCGGTAAGTATTAGTTATCATCACTGGTCTGTCAGTACATCCTTTCTTCTTTTTTGTTAAATGCTTATTTTTGAGAGAGAGAGAGAGAGAGAGAGAGAGAGCAAGTGTGTGTGTGTGGGGGGGGGGGGCAGAAAGAGAAATACAAAGATATTCCCACAACATTGTTTGTAATAGCAAAGTTTAGAAACATATTGAATGTCCATTCACAGGAGACCAATTCAATAAATTACTGAACAAATACATAATGGAAAACTATGCAGTTCTGTATGTGCACCAAAATAGAATGGTCTCCGGGATACACCGTTATGTGAAAAGTAGATGAAAATAATAGTTATAGCATGTTTTCTGTGTAAAACTGTGTATACATGTACAACATTGCTACAACATACAAATGTATGCTTGTATATGCTTATGCCTTTTTTCTCTTTTTATGAAATTTATTGTCAAATTGGTTTCCATACAACACCCAGTGCTCATTCCAAAAAATGCCCTCTTCAATACCCATCACCCACCCTCCCCTCCCTCCCACCCCCCATCAACCCTGTTTGTTCTCAGTTTTTAAGAGTCTCTTATGCTTTGGCTCTCTCCCACTCTAACCTCTTTTTTTTTCCCTTCCCCTCCCCCATGGGTTTCTGTTAAGTTTCTCAGGATCCACATAAGAGTGAAAACATATGGTATCTGTCTTTCTCTGTATTGCTTATGCCCTTTTTATTAGAGTTCTTCAGAGAAACTGAACCAGTGGGAACCTAAATTAGTGTAAGTGCCTACAGTTAGGTGTATATGTGTGTATATATATGTATATGTATATATATGTATATATATTTATATATATATAGTATTATATATACTAAATGTATTTTACATCAGGAGTAAGTATTATCTATTAAAAAACAAGTAAAATATAATTTTTAGAGAGTGGTAATGGGTAAGATGGTGATGGTGTGGTCTAGAAGATGGGGAGGAGAGTGCAAACCTTGCTCAGAATTTACTCTTACATTTAGGAAGATAAGGAGTAAAAACCAGTTGCTCCAAGTGAACCTTATGATAATCAAGCACCCAGAAGCATTTATGTTCCAGTGTGTATCTTATATGTGTTTTTGATGCAACGAGGCACAAATGGTAGAAAAAGTTTGTAGACCTACGAGTCGCACAAAGTACCTGGAACATAGCAAATATTCAACAAGTTTTTATTGATTGAGTAAACAGAGAGGTGGACCCCTCTGCCCAGTTATAGATGATGAAGTTGCTTTGAGCTTCAAGGAGACTGCAAGGTGAAATAAATAAACTTTCCCGGAGACTGTACGGG
Organism: Puma concolor; assembly: GCF_028749965.1. Classification (NCBI taxonomy): domain Eukaryota; kingdom Metazoa; phylum Chordata; class Mammalia; order Carnivora; family Felidae; genus Puma; species Puma concolor. The sequence continues at coordinate 16,597,155 of NC_141669.1, forward strand.
CTCTGGGAAGTCCCCTTGGCATTTGTGTGTTTTGCAAACATCTCAAATATGATGTGTTTGTTCAATGAATAGATGAATGAATTTGTTGAACAAAACTTTTCCGTCTTCTGTATCTCGCGTGGGAAGGAGCTATCTTTATATTTGGTGGCAAATATTTAATCACATGTCTTGATTGATGGAGATTCATAACTTAATATTTCTCATCTATCATTCACAATTTGTTTCCTTTCTGTTTTGATTGCCTATGAGATGTAACAATTAGACTGTTTTCCTCTAAGGTAGTTTCCATTGTTCCATGGAAAGATCACCTCTTGGGGGCACCTGGGTGGCTCAGTCGGTTAAGCGTCTGACTTCGGCTCAGGTCATGATCTCGCAGTTTGTGGGTTCGAGTCCCACGTCAGGCTCCATGCTGACAGCTCACAGCCTGGAGCCTGCTTCAGATTCTGTGTCTCCCTTTCTCTCTCTGCCCCTCCCTTGCTCACACTCTGTCTTTCTCTGTCAAAAATGAATAAACTTAAAAAAAATTAAAGAAAGATCATCTTTTGAATTAAAGCACAGAGTTAATAGGAATGCTTCTGGATGCTCAGTTGGATTTGAAAAGGGTATTGGTATCTTAAGAGAGTACACATGTATTTTAAAAGATCAAGAGAATATCTATGGCAGAATTATTTGCAACTTACTTTTTAGAAGTTCTGTTTACACACACACACACACACACTTTATTCACAACTCTCAAAAAATTACTGAATAAAGAAGGGAAAAAAATCCATATTCTCTTGGTGCAGTAGATGGTTTTTGGTAATTTCTACCATCTGTGTGGCCAGACTTAACTTGGAGAATGTTCTTCTTTAAAAATTTTTTTTTCAACGTTTATTTATTTTTGGGACAGAGAGAGACAGAGCATGAACGGGGGAGGAGCAGAGAGAGAGGGAGACACAGGATTGGAAACAGGCTCCAGGCTCTGAGCCATCAGCCCAGAGCCCGACGCGGGGCTTGAACTCACGGACCGCGAGATTGTGACCTGGCTGAAGTCGGACGCTTAACCGACTGCGCCACCCAGGCGCCCCAGAATGTTCTTCTTTAGTGCTAATGTGAAATTCCTCTGGCTCTACCCTTTACAATATTGTGCTACTCTGACCACAAGCACAGAATCCACTTTTTAATTCATTTTGATGGTTAAGTAGTGTGATAGAACTTTTATTTGAGTAAAATTCTTGGGGATTTGAAAAAAAAGGAGTAGTTCAGAATTGGAAATATAAACACCCTGGTACATAAACCACTGGCTCACTTTTTCAGCAAAATAACCTATTAATTCATACCAATGAACTATAAAGCTGCGAAGGGGAGAATATATTTCTCATTTCTCAGCTATCTGAAAACTGTCACTGGGCCAACCTTAATTAGCTTTCCCATTATCATCTAAATGTACATTGAAATGTAGCATCATAAACTAAATGGATATTTTACATTATCATGTTAGATTTTCACTGGTTATATAGCTGTCTGATATTATTTTCTATTATTTTAGAAGCCAACCAGAGCTTCTTTTATACAATGCTTACACAACTCTCCAAATCAACTTTATATAACTGAAGTCACACAGTGTAGTTAACTGTTAATTTTTCCTACTCTTTATTATTCTATTGGTAATGACCCAGTTACAACAGAGATAGTTATTGATTTAGAATATTAGAAAAAATAAATAGAAGACAACTTATGTTTTATACAGCCTAAATTTTTCACTTGTCACACCAATGTTTTAAAAAGTGAATGAATTAACATTGCTAGTGTTAATTATCTGTAAGAAACTTACTACTCTAAATAATTAGGTTTTTTCATACAAAGAGAAAGAAGCATCCCAATTTAGGTATGGAATTAACCTTCTTTGAACTCAGGAAAACTATACCTGTGAAATTAGGCCACAGTTAATCTTCTGATTAAAACACATGGATTCAGCTTATACAATTGTGTAAAAGTTATTTAGTGATTTAGAGGATGCTTCCTACAGATAAACTTTCCCCTCAGGTCCTCAGTAATGAAGAAAAAAAAATAATAAAGAAAAAAATGCTTCTCCCACAACAAAAGCAAAAGGAAATAGACACTTTCAAAGAATAAGTTTTAGATTTGCTTAAATTCAAATTTTTAAAAAACAGATTGTATGTACACAATGCAATCAGATAACAAATAGCCAAACAGGACTCTGAATTGCAATAAGCCAAATAAAAAAGAAACATTGTGGCCCACTGGATATGAGATAGCCCACCTAGTCCTTTGTCTCCACGTTTTCAAAAGCAGCAGTCACAGTGACAGACTCCACTATGGGGCAGTCTGTACTCTTCACAATGATGACAGAAAGGGTAGGATTGGCTGCATTGCACTACAAATTGATTACCTTCAATTTACTTGTTTTGAACCTGCTGCCACAGTAGGAGAAACACTGGAATGCTTGCACAGATGTCACAGGGATTAGTGACATATGACACTATATTTTCAGAAAATGAAGGTCAGCCCTTGGGTTTGGTCAAAGCATCTCTAATTGATCTTCCACAGGGTACATATTTCCATGGAGGCAGTGATACCCTATCACTAGGGTCTGATAACTGACCACTTAGCAAGTTGATGTTGGGGCAGTAAACTGGAGAGAAGCATGCTTCTGTTACTCAAAAGCACCTCTCACCTCCCACTTTTTATCCAGGATTGCAGGAACTACTCTTCTTAATATAGGAATATATAAAAACTACAGTGGAGAAAACTAATCATTTAATAAACCTGGGGCACACAGAGCCCTTTGTTGATCTGATAAGAGCTAGTAGCTTCTTACTATAAAAACCTAGAAATGTCCAGCAAATTTTGCACAAAACTTCAAGGGAGTGAAGCCCCTGAAACCCATCCATGGACCCTAACAACTCCTTAGTTAAGATGCTTACTGTACCAGCTAAAGGATAAGGTTCATACTTAATTCCTCTTTGTATCTCTAACCTTTCTAGTGCAGTGACTGGCCTGGAGTAGATTTTCAGGTATTTTGGGAATAAATAATTTACTGGGGGTTGGAGTTGGTACTCTCATTCACAGGGATCTCCAGAGCACCAGTAGAAAACCTCCTAGAGACTCAGTGCTCTCATGTCGGCCATTGCCAGAGGTCCACTGCTTTCCTGTTACTGCCTATTGTCTGTGTGTTCAGGAGAGAAGGATTCCAAGAAGATAATGAGTGATGGGTGTGGGTGACAATCAAATGCAAGCAACAGCAACCCCAACCTGACTACACTGGATAAGTCATGAGTGAGGTCATTGCTGTCAAGCTGACCCTGTTTTTGGCTCTTGCCCATTATGTTAGAATATTAGAATATCATTATACTTCAATAATTAGTATAGTTAACTGCTCCTGTGTCACCAAGAAATCTTTGGAGTGAGTCAGAGAATCAGTGCACTGAGGTACAGGTCCAGAACCAATGGTCTTGGCACGGAATCTGTGCTATAGAAAGAATACAGGAAATGGCTTCAAGTTTATTCCATGCTCTGGCTTTAGAAGCATGTCTTTTTCAGGGTGAGGAGAGGATTATGATTGCTTTGTGTGTGTGTGTGACAGGGGGATGGAGAATGAGGTCCCAAAGCTATGGACTCAAACCATGCTTTGAGAGATATTTTGAGGCTATACTTTCTAAAGTACATGTGACCTGTGACATGATTTTAACTCCTGGTCCAGAGCCTTCATATTGTCTCAGAGACCCCTCTCTCCACCCCCCCCCCCCCCCCGCTCCATGCCTTGGTAGTCCTTAAGAGTGGAGCCACACTGAGCCATAAAGCAGGATGTGTCATTGATAGCTAATCAGTGCAGATATCAGGTTTCTATGAGAATGCCCCAGTGGCAAAAGTTTGGCTCAATTACAGTACATCAATAACACAAATGTGGCAAGTCTCCAATTACAGATTGTTTTTACTGCCTGTTTCTTACTCTGTCCTGGCCTATAGATACTATGCATAGTGACTGGCCAGGGTCAGGACTGAGGGAAGATGATCCAAAGAAGAGAAGATCTAGGCTCTGCTTGTTGTGAGCTGGTAGTTGGGATCAACCAGGCAAGCAAGGACCACAAAGGGGAGAATGGCTCCACATGGTGGCCCAGGCAGATTGTTCAGGCCCTGTCCTAGTTCCTTCTCTTTTGTTCTTCTGTGAGCCAAATGTCACTCTTTCTCTAGGGTTTGCTTTCAGTGGACCTCCTGGAAATCTCCCCTAACATCTCAGCTCCACCTCCCCTTCTGTGATCTCCTGTTACCAAAGAGGAATTATTACCCACGTGGCATTTAAATGTTCTCAATAGTCTGCAGTGTTTCTGGTCATTCTCCTTCTAGTTAGATCCTTGAGCACAAGACATCTATAAGCACTGTCCCATGGGGCTGAGCAAGTGTAGAAATCAAGAATTTCTAGATTGAGTAAGTTAGGTATCTGACTATTAAATAATTAGAGAGCTAACAAGGCTGAATCCAAATTATTTTATGAACATTGGCATGGAGAGGGCATGTAGTCTCCTCAGCATTTTTCAAACTTTTTGAAGATGACCCAGATTAAGAAATTCTTTTCCCATCACAATAAAGTATACACAAATATAAGTAATAAAAGCAAAAGTTACCTGAAACAAAACTTACCCTTACTACATGTGATGCACTCTGATATTTTCTGTTCTGTTCTATTTCATTAAAAAAAAATGTTGGTCACCACCCATTGAATTGATTTCATGATCCACCAATGGGTGGCTACTTTTTGTTTGCAAAACATTGGCTTGCCTCATGGGACTGTAGTAAACCCGATAAGGAATCAATCCTACCCTCCTTTCATTCTTCTCTAAAAACCATAAAAATATTTTCTATTCGTACATAGTTTACATAAAATCCAGAGCAAATACTTATAACAGTTCTGAAGTAGGTTTAACTGTATTTCACAGCTAACAAGTGGTGAAGTTGAGATGTAAGACTCCAAATCTTGGGCTGTTTTCACTTTATCATGCTGCATCCATTATCAGATCTGTGTCTTTCTAGTTGTAAGTGCCTAAAGGACCAGGGATACACCTAGCATCAGGCTGGATGCCCAGGAAGTGCCTGGTGAATACCTGATAAACAAAAGGTTATAATAAAGTTTGTCAAAGGCCATGCCTCTTATGAGGTATGATTATACTTCATGTATAATCTCATACCTATGACAGTATATGCGCCATTGGTCGATTGGGTGGCTCTGGAAAAGTCTCCTGAGCTTAGAGGGCTTCTTCAGTGAACAGATAAGAGGGACTGAAAGAGGGATACTGTTTGATTTGTCCCTATATTTGAGCTTTTGCTAGAGCTCCCAAAGAAATTTCCAGAAAGGTATTAAAAGCACCAAACAGGAAGATCTTTATTTCTGCTAGTTTTCCCAAACAGCTGGTTTTCCAAGTGTTTAATTTGTAGACCTGGCTTCTACCAAACCCTAAATCCATGACCAGTAAACTATTGAGAACATGCCCCAATTTCTGCTGGACCTCTCCAGCTAAATCTGATGTCCTTGGGAAACACAAACATCTGTCCTAAGGCATATATATATATGCGTGTGTGTGTGTGTGTGTGTGTGTGTGTGTGTGTATGTGTGAGGAGGTAAGGTAAAAGAGTTAAGACTGAACAGGCACTGAATAATCATCTGTTGAATGCATCAATGAACATTGATGTTCAATGAACATCAATGAACTCAAAGTGTAAGCATATGCTATACATATGTAGATATTGAGGATTTTTTATATGTGCTCATATGAGGCTCTTTTCCTCAATGACCTAGGAGGGGGAAATGTGACAGTCCTCTGGGTACTTGGAAAGGAAGGGACAGGTAGAGAGAGGAGTTGAGGAGAGAAAAGGGAAGATAAGAACTGGAAAGAAAAATGAGAGGGAAATATGTGGCTAGAATAACAGGAAGAGGACCCAGCGACACTGAATGTTGATCACAATCTTTGTTAGTTCTAGAATTAACTTTATCTTACCTGTTACTCTGTATACTTTGTTGGATTCAAAGTACATGTTTCACTGGATGGAAAGTTCCTGTTTACTTATTCTTTCTGACCTAATTTTAAAAGGCTATTTAACCATTTCGGTAAGTTTCTTATAGCTGATATACCTCTGAGCTGAGGTGAGGAATAGGAGGAAGGGGTGTCATAGTGGCTTCTTAAATCCAGTTCATGTGGAAGGACTGATAGGGGAAGTCTTCTCTAGCATTGAATCAAACAGAACCCTCTTAGCAGGAGCAAAATAGGTGATGTTGCAATGAAAGGATTCACCTTTCGACCTCATGTTTGATATGGTTTTGGGAAAAGAACAGCATTCTGTCCAAAAGTCAAGTCAAAAGCTTCTCCACACATTGATTTCCCAATCCAGGACTGGTAATATCAAATAAAACAAAGGCCCTTTCCCCAAATGAAGGCATTAGTAAATATGTCTTTGCTCTCCTGGGAATTCTGTTCTCTCACAACATCTTTCTGAATAATCACTTTCCATCCAGAGGGGAGTTTAATCTTTCCATTGAACTATATGGTGATGGAAGAGGTCACTGGTTCCAAGGGCAGAAGAGAAGGCTGGTACTACCCTTGGGCATGGGAGAAACATTAGGATCAAGAGCACAGCTACTGGAGCCAGACTGCCTGATCTGAATTTCATTCTGCTACCAGCTGTGTAAGTTACATAACCTTTCTGTGCTTTATATGTGAAAGAGGGATAAAATAGTTTTATTTATAGGAATAAATAAGTTAATACAGGTGATGCACTTAAAACAGTGACTTAATCAGGCATTTACTAGGTCCTAGATATTAGAGGATATAAGAAAAGAAATATTCATTTTCTAAATTCAGAGTTTATTTTGGTAATTTTTTTTTTTCATTTTAATAAGGGCTAGTGGCTTCCAGAATCTTGTAATGATAGAACTGAAAGGAATGTTTATTTTACAGATCTGCAAAAAAGCCCAGAGTTGAGCTCTCTAAGGCCACATAGCTACCTAATGGCACATTCAAGTCTTAAAACCAGACTTCCTGATTCTAGACCATTCCCCACTGTACCATACTCCTTCCCTAGAGGAGGATGTCCAGGACCAAGAAAGTTCTATCAGAACAATAATTATAATCAGAACTACAGTACCTTCCCCAAGGACTCCCATGTCACTCCAAAGACAATCTTAAGCCGACTCATTTATTCATTTATTCATTCATTTACTCACTCAGCACTGAGTTAGGCTACCCACAGAAGGTACAGAAAAGTAAAATATAGATGTTGTCCTTAAAGGACTTCAATTGAAATTGGGGCAATAAGGTAGGCAGAAATTAAAGTGATACAATAATGTAGTTATTTCTCTAAGGTGAAAAGTATTGGAAAGGTTAGGCATCTTTTACTGTCTAACCAATCACATGTTCAATAAGGAGTTTCTGATAGGGTCAGTAAATTTATGAATGACTAAAATAAATGAAGCCAAGTAGATCTCCTATGAGTTGGACTGTGCTTAATGTTTGCTGTAGCTATAGGTGTCAGAGGCTTCAAATTTCTGTCGTGTCTGTTTTTGTCTCCCTGTTATCCGGGGATTCCCTACCTCTTCCTTAGACAGAGTCAGTAGTTTGTGGTGGTGAGGTGTTGGGAAAGGGAAGCGCTCTGTAATTGTATGGTAAATCTCAGTGCTTTAGTGTGCCTGGGTCCCTGGGATGTGACGTTCATAAGTGTTTCTTAGAATCCCCCCATCCTGTAAGTAAGAAAGGAAGGGTCCAGGGGGATGGAGTCAGGGGAGTGTACTTCTTCCAGGTAGCATAAATCTGGTTAAATCATTCCGCTGGAGAAAAGGACTTTGTTATGGAAGAGATTCTGACTTTATTTCAAAAAAAAGAAAAAAGAAAGAAAAGAAAAAAGAAAATTTCTTTGTTGCCTGTCAGAGCTATGAGGTTATCTTTCTTGGCTCTTCACCATGAGAACCTGGTGGGGTCTGAGAAGTAAAGCCCATGAAAGCAAGAGAGACCCCTAAGAGCGCCGACTCCAAGAGTCTATTTCTCTCATACTAGCCTACACTCAGCTCCAGTGATTTGTCGAAATTAGCATGAAAGTGTTCCTATCAAAGTGTGGCTCCAGTGCTCCAGGTAAGCAGATCTCAGTAACTCTCTGGATTCCATTCTATGTCCAGTTTTCTGGGTAGCTCTTTGCCATGCAACCTCAGCTCCCTCACAAGTCCAAGAAAAAGTTATTAATTTTTAGTTTGTTCAGTTGTTTTTGTTTGTAAAAGATTGGGAGTGCTGACAACATCTACATGTATGGCTGAACCCTGAAGGTCCAACTTCATTAGTTTTTTGCATTTGCATATGCAGCCATACCGGCACCATTTATTGGAGAAACAGTTCTTTCCCCATTAAATCTTTTGGTCAAAAACCATTTGACCATACATTTGAGGTTTTCTTTCTGGACTTTCAATTCTGCTCCCAATCTTTATGTCTACTCTTATGCCGGGACGACACTTTATTGTTTGCAGTAACACTGTAGTAAGTTTTGAAATTGGGAAATGTATCCTCCAAATCCACTATTCTTTTTAAAGATTGTTTTGGTTATTGCATTTCCATATGGATTTTAGAGTCATCTTATAATTTTCTGAAAGATTCCAGCTGGAATTTTGAAATAGACTGCATTGAATCGAGATCATTGGGGAGTTTTGTTATCTTAATAGTATTGTCTTCCAGTTCTTAAATATCAGATGTCTTTCCATTTATTTTAATATCTTTCAATGATATTTTATAATTTTAGGTGTACAAATGTTATACTTTATACTGTATTAAATGTATTCCTAAATATTTTATTCTTTTAATACTACTATAAATACTACTATAAATTTGTTTTCCAAATTTCATTTTTGGATTGTGCATTGCTCATGTATAGAAATAAAATAATTAATTTTTTATTTTAATCATTTGAGTATAGTTAATATACAACCTTATATTAATTTCAGGTGTACAACATCGTGATTCAACAGCTCTAAACATTATGCTCTGCTCACCACAAGTGTAGCTACCATCTGTCACCATACGACGCTGTTACAATATCATTGACTGTATCTCCTGTGCTGTGCCTTTTATTCCCATGACTTATCAATTTCATAACTGTAAGTCTGTCCTAGTCCCCTTCACCCATTTTGCTCATCCCCTTTCCCTCTGGGCAATTAATTCTCTGTATTTAGAGGTCAAATTCTGCCTTTTTGTTTGTTTTCTCATTTGTTTTGTTTTTTAGATTCTACATATGAGTGAAATAATATGGTATTTGTCTTTCTCTGTCTGACTTACTTCACTTAGCATAATATCCTCTAGGTCAATCTATGTTGTCTCAAATGGCAAGATCTCATCCTTTTTTTATGACTGTGTAATAGTCCATTGTATATGTGTGTGGGTATGTATGTATATACAGGTTTATGTATGCCACATCTTCTTTATCTGTTTATCTATTGATGGACACTTAGGTTGCTTCCATATCTTGGCTATTGTAAATAATGCTGCAATGAAATAGGGGTGCATATATCTTTTCAAATCAGTGTTTTCATTTCTTTGGGTAAGTACTCTGTAATAGAATTATTGGATCATATATTATTTTTATTTTTATTTTTATTTTTTTGAGGAACCTCCACAATGTTTCCACAGTAGCTGTACCACTTTAGATTCCCACCAACAGTCCACAAGAGTTCCTTTTTCTCCACATCCTCACCAACACTTACTATTTCTTGTCTTTTTTATTTTAGCCATTCTAACAGGTATAAGGTGCTATCTCTAAGTTGATTTTTTTAAATGTTTATTTTTGAGAGAGAGAGAGAGCACAATAGGGGGAGGAGCACAGAGAGAGGGAGACTGATGATCTGAGGCGGGCTTCATGCTGACAACAGACAGCCTGATGTGGGACTTGAGTTCACAAACTGCGAAATCAAGACATGAACCAAAGCCGGTGGCTTAACAAACTGAGCCACCCAGGCACCCCTCTAAATTGATTTTTGTATGTTGATCTTGTGTCCTGCAACCTTGATGACCTTGTTTATTAGCTCTTATGATTTTGGAGTGCTTATTTTAAGGTGGTCAGTTAAAGCTTCTCTATGGTCCAGTGAAATTGGGATTTAAAATACCCACAATATTTACCCATTAGAACCATTGTTATACTAAGAAAGCACAATCTTTTTTTTTAACATTTTATTTTTTTTTAAGAGAGAGAGAGAGAAAGAGAGAGAGAGCAGGGGAGGGCATAGAGAGAGGGAGACACAGAATTTGAAGCAGGCTTCAGGCTCAGAGCTATCAGCACAGAGCCCCATGTGGGGCTCAAACTCACAAACTGTGAGATCATGACCCGAGCTGAAGTCAAACGCTTTACCAACTGAGCCACCCAGGTGCCCCAGAAAGCACAATCTTAATAAGATGGTGATGATAAGATAAACAGTAGCTAGAAAAGTCATGTGGTCCAGATGATTTATTTTTATTATGGGCCTAACTAACATGAGCATGTTTATAGGCTGAAGAGAAGGAACAAGTGGGAAGAAAGAGATTGATATTTGAGCAAAAAGAAAATGGCTGGGGTGCCTGGGTGGCTTGGTCAGTCAAGCATCTGACTTTTGATTTCAGCTCAGGTCATGATCTCATGGTTGTGGGGTTGAGCCCCTCATCGGGCTCTGTGCTGAGAGCATGGAGCCTGTTTGGGATTCTCTCTCTTTCTTTCTCTGTCCCTTTCCCACTTGCGTGATCTCTCTCTCTCTCTCTCTCTCTCTCTCTCTCTATCTCTCTATCTCCCTCTCAAAATAAATAAATAAACTTAAAAAAAAAGAAGATGGCTGATAAAGTGTCAAAGGAGTCAGAAGGGGGTGAGTTAAGTGTAGGCACTGACTTTAGATACCTTAAGGTTTACCTTATGTTCTTAGATGTTGAGAAAGGAGTCAAGGGTACAGATATGAATGAGAATGTGAGCTCGAATGTACATTAAAACTGCTGACTAAAAGCAAGAAGGTGATGGAGAGTAAGCTTGATGATTTCAGTTTCTCCATGACATAGGAGCCTTGGTGATCTGCTGAGGGGAGGAGTTTTGGGGAGAATGGCAAAGGTTTGGAATAATTGTTGGGGAGGTTGAAGAGCAGTCTGACCAAGAGCAAACCAAAGGGTCAATAGGTGTTGCTAAGGGACATGTGCATATATAAAGAGACATAGAAGTAATAATGCTGCATCAATCTTGGGCTAGAGATTTACCATACAGTTGCTGTAGCAGGGAAAGTATATTAACAAAAAAGTGTTAAAGATGCTGGTAAAGAATAATGGAGACAACTAGTCATGTTATCACAGACTAGGTTGGCAAGGGAACTTTAGAAGGTCCCCACAGAGTATGAAAAAATTATGGCGTTAAAGAACTGGAGGTCCTTACAGTCAAAAAGTAGGTTTAGTGGAAATAAAGGTACAAGAAAAGTAGAAAGATAAGATGTTAAGACCCATAGTAGAATAATGGAATTCAGAATTTCTGATGTGGTACAGCTAGTAAGATTCCAGATGTGACTTGGCCAATTATAATAGAAGTGACAGCCACTGGAATTGTGGAGGTCCAAGTCCGTGTTTCTGGATGGCTCATTTACATGAACCTTGATATCACCCAGAATTATGATAGTAACTGGGGTAGAGAGAAAGATCCAGGTCCTGTCATTGTCAATTAATGAAGAGTGGTAACTGGGAAGTTGGTAGATGTCATTAACAAAGTGAGGCAGAGGTTGGTATACCTGAATGACCCAACCTCATGGATTCAGATTTACCCAACATACCTGAGGCATACAACATTCCCATTAATAAGAGTGACACAATCTGGAATGGTTCTTAAGGTGAGGGAACATCATAAGAGAATGTTTGGGGGTGACATAGGGGGATAGTCCATATCTATGCTAGAAAAACTTAGTTTGATAACTCTGATTATACCCCCTTAAAAAGTGTTAATTTCCACTGTCCCTCTCTTCCTAGAGAGAACTGCTCTTTTACGGATGGGTACAGAAATTCAGGGAGAGTTCCTGAGGAGCATGTAGCTTCTATCCCATCCATGCTCCTGCTTGCTACTGAAGACTATATAAAGACATGAAGCTAGATTTCTGACAGATCTTTTCAAGGAAAAATGCACATAATTTTCATAATTACACTCAACTTGATACAAAAGAGCCTAAATTCATATATTCGCTTTTTATAACTGAGATGTTACTTATAGTGAAGTGAACAGATCTTAACTGTTGGTGAATTTCTACAAATGCATAAGCCCTCAAGCTATAGAATATTTTCATTACACCAGAAAGTTCTCTGGTGACCCTTCCCGCTCAATTCCTGCCCTTCTTGAGGCAACTGTAATCCTGATTTCTAGCATCAAAAGTTAGTTTTGCCTGTTTTAGGACTTTATATTAATGGAAACACAGCAGGTACTCTTTGGTGTCTTTTTTTTTTTCTGCTTAGCCTAGCAAGGTTTAAAGTTAGAATTTGGGGATTAAAGTAAGTCATTTTAGTGGAAAATTCTCATTAGTACTAAGGTGCTAAATTCAGACCAGAACAAAGGCAGGTGTGTGAAAGATCTCTGGTGTGTTTCCACCTCCTGTATAGTTTGCCAAGAAAGCCTAAGACAAATTTTAGTTAAGCATTATAGGAACTATCCTGTGGCCAAAGCCCAGTAGGCTTTGTGGCCCCATCACCTGAACTCCCCATTCCTGAACTCTTTATTGTCTCTGAAATGTATCAGAGGAAACAGTTCCTTTCTGTACCTTCTGAGAGGGATAATAAACCTGCTATGTGCTTGGTAGGATGGTACTGTTCCTGCCTCAGGGCATAAAAAGAAAACCCTAGAATATATTCTCCAATGTAAAAATGAAATCCCAGCTTAAACATGGTATCCTGGAATAGATTTCTTAACATCTGTTTTAATAGAAACCAAAATCTGAGCAAGTATCTTTCCCTTCCTTAAAACTGTGCTTATGTATGTGGTGATGCTATGGATGAAATGTTTGTGTCCCCTCCAAATTCATCTGTTGGAGCTCTAACCCCCAGTGGGGTGATATTTAGAGGTGAGGCCTTTTGGAGGTAAGTAGGTTGGATGAGATCATGAGAGTGGGGTCCTCATGATGAGATTAGTGCATTTATGAGAAGAGACCCAGAGAGTAGTCTTTCTCCCACTCCCTCCCTCTCCCTCTCTTCTTCATCTCTCTCTGTATCTCTCCCTCAATATTTCTCCCTCCTTCTGTCTCTCAGTATACTGCCCCTGCCCGCCATCTTCCTCCCTCTCTCCTTCCCAAGAGAAGACTTAGAATGAAGTTATCTTCTTGGCATCTTGATCTTGGACTTCTAGTCTCCAGAACTTTGAGAAATCCATTTCTATTGTTTAAGCCACCCAGTCTGTGGTATTGTGTTCTGGTAGCCCACGCTGATTAAGATAGGAGGTAAAATTTGTTAAGCACTAACTACATGTGGGACCCTCTGTCACATGTAATCTTTGAAACAAAACTAGGAGGTAGGCACTAGTATCTCTGTTTTGCCAGGAAGGAAGATAAAGCTCAGCATCACACAGCTGGTAAGTGATGACAGATATCAGCAAATCACCCTCTGCTCCAAGGAAGTTGTGCCCATTTATTTTCTCACTACAACCCTCATACACTTACTAATCTTCATAAATAACCCCCAACCCTTTAAAAAATTCCTGATGGGTCTGTCTCACCATAAGGTCTTGATATCATTGCTTCCTTTTTTGAGCTAATGGTTGAGAATGGTGACAGCTTCTGCAACCAATGAAATACTGGCTTTGATGCTTCCGTATCAGCATATACTCATCGACAGGAGGATTCTTAAGGAAACAGAAGGGGGCTGGGTACTTGTACAGACAGGCAATGGTGCCTTGGCAAGGGAAGGCACCATGGGCAACATTTAGGGAGGCAGCTGGAGGGAGGGATATTCCGGTTTTGTCTTGTCTGAATTGCCACATTGTTCTAAGGGGGTCTTGGATCAGAGATGAGATTAGGGGAGCTGAGACTGCTTTGGGATTGAGTGGTATGTCCCTGATACAACATACATTTTGACTGAAGTCTGCTTACTAGGTGAGGAACTTAGGAGCAGAGTCCCACAAAATAGGGGCCTCAAAACACAAAACAAATAAAAATACAACTGAAGGAATACACAAGGATGTATCATCTCTTCCCTATTGCTTTCTCAATATGGAAAGTAGTGGCATTGGCCTGAGTCAGTAGGATAATGTCATGATGGTGAAGGCCGTCTTGGATGGGTCGCCTTTACTAAGATAGGCTCATATCAATGTTACACAGCTGGGAAGAGGCTGAACTAGTATTTGAACCTAGTCTCTTTCTCTCCCTTTCAGATTTATTGAGTTATAATTGACATAAAATTGTAAGGTATTTAAAGTGTACACTGTGACGATTTGACATATGTATATACATTTTAAAAAGATTTCTCCCATCTAGTTAATTAGCACATCCATCACCTCACATATTTTTATGTGTAATATATATTGTAATGTTATGTATATATTTTATACATATATATACATATATATATACACATATGTATGGTGAGAACACTTAAGTTCTACCCTCTTAGCAAATTTAATTATAAAACAAATATATAGTGTTACTAACTATAGTCACTATGTTATACATTAGATCCTTACTCATTTTATAGCTGAAAGTTTGTACCCGTTTACCAGCCTCTCCCTATTCCTTCCCCCCACCCCTGCTCACCCCCAGTTCTGGCAACCGCTTTTCTACTTTCTGTTTCTATGAGTTTGGTTTTCTTTTTAGCTTCCACATATAAGTGATGCCATGTGGTATTTGTCTTTCTGTGTCTAACTTAATTCACTTAGCATTATGCCATCCATGTTGCTGTCAATGGCAGAATTTCCTTCTTTCTCATGGCTGAATAATACTCCCTTGAATATATATCCCATATCTTCTTTATCCATCTGTTGATGAACACTTAGGTTGTTTCCATATCTTTGCTATTGTGAATAATGCTGCCATGAACACGAGAATGCACCTATCTCTTATATATCCTTTTTTCATTTCCTTTGGATATGTACCCTGAAGTAGGATTGCTGGATCATATAGTAATTCTATTTTTAATTTTTTGAGGACTCTCCATGCTGTTATCCACAGTAGCTGCACCAATTTATATTCCTACCAATGGTGTTAAATGTTTCCCTTCTCCCCACATCTTTGCCAATGCTTGTTAGCTCTTTTCTTTTTGAGGAGAGCCATTCCAACAGGTGTGAGGTGATTTATTGTGGCTTTAATTTGTATTTACCCAATGATGAGTGATGTTGAGCACCTTTTCATGTATCTGTTGGCCATTTGTATGTCTTCTTTGGAAAAATATTCACTTCTGCCTATTTTAAAATCGAAGTGTTTGTTTTTTGCTATCGAGTTGTGTGATTTCTTTATATATTTTGAATATTAACACTTTGTCATATATATGATTTACAAATTGCCTTTTTAGTTTTAGTTTTTAAAATTGTTTTTAATGTTTATTATTTTTGCAAGAAGGACAGAGAGTGTGAGCAGGGGAAGGGCAGAGAGAGGGAGACACAGAATCTGAAGCAGGCTCCAGGCTCTGAGCTGTCAGCACAGAGCCCAATGCGGGGCTCGAACTCACAAACTGTGAGATCATGACCTGAGCTGAGGTCGGACACTTAATCGACTGAGCCACCCAGGTGCCCCTGCCTTTTTAGTTTTTGATTATTTCTTTTGCTGTGCAGAAGCTTTTTCATTTGGTGTACTGCCACTTGCTTGTTTTTGCCTTTGTTACCTTTGCTTTTGGTGTCAAATTCAAAAGATCACTGCCAAGATTAACGTCAAGGAGCTTACCACTGATGTTTTCTTCTAGGAGTTTTATGGTTTCAGATCTTAAATTTAAGACCTTAATCCATTTGAGTTGGTTTTTGTATATGGTATAAGATAGGGATCCAGTATCATTCTTTTGCATGAGGTTGTCCAGTTTTTTCAATTACCATTTGTTGAAGAGACTATCCCTTCCTTACTGTATATCTTGGCTCCTTTGTTGTAAATTAACATTTTTAAAAAAGTTTATTTATTTCTGAGAGAGACCGAGCATGAGCGGGGGAGGGGCAGAGAGCCAGGGAGACACAGAATCTGAAGCAGCCTCCAGGTTCTGAGCTGTCAGCACAGAGCCTGATGCGGGGCTCTAACTCACAAACTGTGAGATCATGACCTGAGCTGAGGTTGGACACTTAACCGACTGAGTCACCCAGGTGCCCCTCCTTTGTTGTAAATTAAATGACCTTACTGTAGATAGGAGTTTATTTTTGGATTCTTTGTTCTGTTGATCTATGTGCCCATTTTCATGCCAATACTATCCTATTTTGATTACTATAGCTTCATAATATATTTTGAAACTAGGAAATATGAAGCTGAATCTGGTTTCTTTCATTATAATAACTATATTCTTTCTACTATGTAATTTTTCCGCTTTACCCTAAGGGGTTTCCTACTGCCCTGTTACATTGGCCCCAGTTGGTATATAGGTAATTTTCTTAATTTCCCACAGCACAGCTGGGAAATATTTTTTAAAACAGTTGATTTATTCAGATTTTCTATTCCATCTTAGGTCAAATTTAATCACTTGTATTACAGGAAATGTATTCATTTCTTCTAGGTTTTCCAGCAGATTAGTATAAAATTGTTATATTCTTGTAATTTCCTTTTATCTTTTACATATGTAAAACTCATTCCTAATTTTTTTTTGTGGCTTCTCTTTTTCCCTCGATTAATCTTGTGAAAGGTTTTTATTATATTCAATTAACAATGAAAAAGAAAAAATAGGGGGAGTTTGGGGAGTTGACAAATGCCACCTATTTGATAAATATTTTTATGAACTCTCTGCCATGTACTGATCCTAGTTAAATGCTGCTGATAGGTGGGGTGAACATATGCCCCAATCTATGCCTATTTCAGGTATAAAAATTAATAGAACTCTCTTTTACTCCCAACAGTAATTTGGGCCAAATTAAAGTTGACATGTATAGTGGTGGCTTTAAGATAAATTTTGGTGGAGTTTTGAAGATGGAACCCTGGTTGGAAGGACTTACAAAAATGGAGGCGAACATCTGGAGACAATAAGAGATGATTATTTTGAAGAGTTTTGCTATAGGAAAGGGAAGAAATGAGGTAGGAGGCAGAGGAAATGGAGTTGTTTGCTATTTTACCTGTTTCTGCCTTTATTATTTTTATTTCTTCTTTATACTTTTTATGGGCTTATTTGAGTTGTTTATTTCCTAGCCTCTTAGATTAATGTGTAATGCATGTGAAGCCATATATATCTTTCCATGAACAAAACATATAGGTTCTGATATGGGGTGCTTTCATTTTCATTAATTTCTAAATTATTTGAAATTTCAACGTTGACATTTTCTTTAAGCAATGAATTATTTAGAAGTGACTTAAAATATCTAGATGCCTGGATTCAATTAAAAAAAAATTCTAGTTTAGGGCACCTGGGTGGCTCAGTCAGTTCAGCATCTGACTCTTGATTTCAGCTCAGGTCATGATTTCGTGGCTTGTGAGTTTGACCCTCATTTCAGGTTCTGTGCTGACAGTGCATGGAGCCTGCTTGGTATTCTGTCTCCCTCTTTCTCTGCCCCTCCCCTGCTTGCTCTCTATTTCAAAATAAATAAAAATAAACTTAAAAAAATTTTTTTCTAGTTTTAATACACTATTTTCAATTAAGTGGTCTATATATTTCTATGTATCTTCTTTGTTTAAAAGTTTTTAACGTTTATTTATTTTTGAGAGAGAGAGGGAATGAGTGTGAGCAGGGGAGGGGCAGAGAGAGAGACCAAAACACAGAATCTGAAGCAGGCTCCAGGCTCCAGCTGTCAGCACAGAGCCCAACGTGGGGCTTGAACTCAAGAACTGTGAGATCATGACCTGAGCAGAAGTTGGATGCTTAACCGACTGAGCCACTCAGGTGCCCCTCTACATGTCTTTTTTTAAAAAGATTATTGTAATTTCCTTTCTGACCTTCTATAGGACCAATTTTTATAAATTTTAACTGAGTAAAATGAACAAATTGTATATTCTCTATTGAGTATGAGTTCTATGCACATCTATTAGCATCAATTTGTTAACTATATTATTTAAGTCCTCTGTACTGTTACTCACCGTACTTCGTAGTGGGAGACTTTAACAGACCTCTCAGATGTGGATTTGCTAATTTCCTTTTGTGATTTTACCAATTTTTCATGTACTCCAAAATGATGTTAGGAGCATTTAAGTTCATGATTATTAGATCTTCCTGGTGAATTATTTAAAATGTGAAATATCCTTTTTTAAACTTGTAATCTTTTTGACTTTCGATTCTGTTGTGTGTGATACTGATGCCGCTGTTAGCAACTTTCTGTTCGTGGTTGCCAGGAATATGTTTTCAAGCCTAGAGTAATCACAGTTTTGGCTTTTCCTGGTAAGCTGCACGTGGCTGGATTCTTAAAATCCAACCGATTTTACCTTTTATAAAACAGACTAATCCAGTTCATATGTATCATTATTTTGGATGTATTTAGACTTATTCCTGCCATGTCATTTTGTGTTGCAGTTTAACATCCTTTCTCTCATTTCCGCTTCAGCCTTTCCACGGATGGCTGGGATTTCCTTTGTTCCTCTTTTCATTTACTGGTTTGAAAACCATACACAGGGGCGCCTGGGTGGCGCAGTCGGTTGAGCGTCCGACTTCAGCCAGGTCACGATCTCGCAGTCCGTGAGTTCGAGCCCCGCGTCAGGCTCTGGGCTGATGGCTCAGAGCCTGGAGCCTGTTTCCGATTCTGCGTCTCCCTCTCTCTCTGCCCCTCCCCCGTTCATGCTCTGTCTCTCTCTGTCCCAAAAATGAATAAACGTTGAAAAAAAAAAATTAAAAAAAAAAAAAAGAAAACCATACACATTTTATTTTTATGCTTCTAAGAGGTTACACTTAAATTTTTATCATTAGTGTTTAAATTTATATTTTTCTAACAGCGTGAGGCTACTCACTACCTACTAACTTTTTTTAATTCTTTTTTTTAACTTTTAACTTGTTTTATTTTTTATTTTTTAAAATTTACTTCCAAATTAGCTAGCATAGAGTGCAACAATGATTTCAGGAGTAGATTCCTTAGGGCCCCTTACCCATTTAGCCCATCCCCCCTCCCACAAGCCCTCCAGTAACTCTGTTTGTTCTCCATATTTATGAGTCTCTTCTGTTTTGTCCCCCTCCTTGTTTTTATATTATTTTTGTTTCCCTTCCCTTATGTTCATCTGTTTGTCTCTTAAAGTCTTCATATGAGTGAAGTCATATGATTTTTGTTTTTCTTTGACTGACTAATTTCACTTAGCATAATACCCTCCAGTTTCATCCACGTAGTTGCAAATGGCAAGATTTCATTCTTTTTGGTTGCCGAGTAATACTCCATCATATATATATATATATATATATATATATATATATATATATATATATATATATATATACACATATATATACCACATCTTCTTTGTCCATTCATCCATCAATGGACATTTGGGCTCTTTCCATACTTTGGCTATTGTAGATAGTGCTGCTATAAACATGGGTGTGCATGTGTTCCTTCGAAACAGCACACCTGTGTCCCTGGATAAATGCCTAGTAGGACAATTGCTGGGTTGTAGGATAGTTCTATTTTTAGTTTTCTAAGGAACCTCCATAATGTTTTCCAGAGTGGCTGCACCAGCTTGCATTCCCATACTTACTAATAGCTTTTGACAAATCTTCAAATACTTTTATTTTCCTGAATTCTTCATTAGCATCCCCGCTTCCATCTTCTATATCCCATGTTGACATAATCTGAATTTTGACACCAGAATGGTGTGGTATGGATTATTTTTAAAAAATAATTTTAAAATAAAATATATTTAATTTTTTAATTTTTAATTTAAATTTAAATTAAATTTAAAAATTTAATTTTTAATATAAAATATATTTAAAATATAATTTTAAAATAAAATATATTTATATAATATAAAATATATTTAAAATATAATTTTAAAATAAAATATATTTAAAAAATAATTTTAGGGGAACCTGGGTCGCTCAGCCAGTTAAGCATCCATCCGACTCTTGATTTCGGCTTAGGTCATAATCACAGGGTCGTGGGATTGAGCCCTATGTTGGGATCCACGCTGAACATGGAGCCTGCTTGGGATTCTCTCTCCTTCTCTCTCTCTGACCTTCCCCCACCAAATAAATTAATTAAAAAATAAAAAAAAATTATAATTATGTCTCATAGAAAAAGTAGTTGTATTATTTTCCTGCAACTACTGCAGCTCGTTGTTAAATCTTGGATTCATTTTCCTGTAGAGTCTCTAATAGTTCTCTTAGCTTTCAGACAGGATCTATTGAGTTATTAAAACTCTGACTTCCTGGGTATTTGAAAAAAATCTTATATTGTTCTCACATTTGATTAATATTATGTCTGAATATAGAAATTTAGATTTGAACTTCTTTTCTTTCAGTGAAGATATTATCAAATGTCTTTTCTTCATCCAATACTGTTGATGAAACACCTAATGTCAAATCTGATGAGAATGACTGTGAATAGTCGCTTTATCACCCTCTCTGGAAGCTTCGGCAACTTCTCTTCACCCTCATAGCTATCCTCATAGCTTAGAATGTTGGCTAATATTCTGAATTGTCACTACCTTTGTAATTGGCTTTTGTGTGTGTGTGTGTTTATTTTAATCCTGCTCTATATTTGAAGGACCATTTCAATCTGAAGATTTATGCTTCTCCAACTGTAAGAAGAAATTCCATTATTTTTTTTAGATTTTATCTCTCTTTTATCCTCATTATTCTCTATTAGATAGATGGTATGACATACAGAACTTTCCTCCATATATCTTCAAGTTTTCAACTTTTCTTCACCTTGTGCTTCATTCCAGATATCTCATTTCCTTCTCAGCTGGGTCCAGTCTTCTAATCCTATCTACTGAATTTTTTATTTCAGTAATTACATTTTTTTTTATTTCTAAGGTTTATGTTTGGTTTGTTTTACACCAGACTGTTCCTGATTGTCACTTCTTCTTATCACTCTATTAATTTTTCATAATCGTAATTCTTCTGTTGGCTTGTTATCTATTTTTCATGGTGGCTTCATGTCAGATGTTGGTGATTTTGGCTATGGGCTCATCTTTGTGGTTTGGATACCCTGTTGGCGTCTATACTTCTAGTCCCATGGCCAGCCATCAGGGAGGTATTGGGGTAGCTACTGAGGTTTGTGCTCCATAATGTTTTCTGTGAGAATAGGAGAAAGGCTGTGTGTGTGCTGGGTAGGATATCTTAGAAGCCAATATTCTGGGCTTAGTCATTCCATCTGGGCATTTTCAGGTTCTACTCTCCTTGAGCATGGCCCCTGCCCAAGAATAGGCCTGAATGATGCGGAGGAGGACAGCGGGCTGCACCAGGCACAACCAGTGTGGGTACCCAACTCCTTTCCCTGTCATTTGCATCGAATGCCTCCTCTTGGAGCCTGGCTTCCACCACCTGGAGGCATAAGATGGGCTTGGTGATGCCCCTATCTTCTGTGGCATACTTCCCAAAAAGCTTCAGAACAAATTCCAGGCTGCTGTTACCTTCTTCAAACTAATCTGGTGTATTTTTAGACCCTCAGGAATTTTTCATAATTTTGATTAGCTAAAAATTTCTCTTTGAATTTACAGAGTAAGGTATGTATTCTCATACTCAAAAAAGAAATGTAAGGCTTAGAGTAGAAATATAGAGAGCATTGGGGAAGGAGAGAACATCGCTGTCTGCAATTAGTTTCCTATCTGGAAGGCAAAGCTTCCACTTTTACTTTGGGTTGTTTGCCTTTTTCTCATCTATACTAGAGACAGTAAGCAATTGTCACTTATATTGTAAATATTTGTTACCAATGCCTTTTAATTTTGCTTATGGTCACTTCTGAGATACAGAAATTTTATGTTTTTATGAGGACAAACCTGTCCATTTTTTACTCTAAGATTTCTGGATGTTGTGTAATGCTCAGGAGGCCTTCCTAATACATAATTGAAACCTATTTTTATTATAGTGCCTTTTAATATTTCATGGTTCAATCTTTTGTGATTAGATATTTCATGTTTAGGTATGGATTCATCAGGGTTTTAATTTTGTGTTTCGTGTGAGATCTGATGTGTGTCCCATTCCCTCTTTTCTAAGATGAAAGTTTTATTGCTAATTTCCTTCCTTGCTCCGTTACCTTGTTTTGGCTGGGTGGGTGTGCAGGGGCAGTTAACATTTTTTAGTGCATAGGTCATCAAACCATAATGAACCAAACTGGTATTTGATGGATGGACTGTACAGCACTCAGAGTTCTTGAACTTTGAGATGAATGTAGTACCTGCCTGGAATTTGGGGAGGAGACGAGTGTGAAGAAATGTAGGTACATGAAGCCAGAGAAGCTGACTGTGGCAGAGAGCACCATCCACTGAAATGATTTTCTGGTTTTCCCCTTGGACACATAGCTAGAGTTCATCTCCCTGCCCCTCTGTCTACATAACCGGGTGACTAAGTTCTCTCCAGTACAGTGTGAACAGTCTTCATGCCAAGCCCATAAAAACCTCTCATTTGTACTCCTTTTTGAAGCCTGGATATATAGGTGATGAGGTTCTAGGAGATGGGGCCACAAGATGAAAGGATTTTAAATACGGACAAGGCCGTGTGGAGGAGAGATGCCTCCTGGCCAGAAACATTCTCCTTGGACTAATACTGAAGTGAGAAATAAGCTACTTTGGTATCTGCCCAAATAAGACAGGGGATTTAAGTTTCTGGAAGATATGCTGTATTGAGTTAGGGAAGTTTCCTTCCATTCTTGACTTACTGTTGTTTTAATCAGGAGAGGGTACTGATTTATTTTATTTCTTATTTTTATTTTTTTAACGTTTATTCATTTTTTTTGAGAGAGAGAGAGACAGTGTGAGTGGGGGAGGGGCAGAGAGGGGGAAACACAGAATCCGAAGCAGGCTCCAGGCTCCGAGCTGTCAGCACAGAGACTGATGCGGAGCTTGAACTCACAGATGGTGAGATCATGACCTGAGCTGAAGTTGGATGCTTAACTGACTGAGCCACCCAGGTGCCCCTTATTTTATTTTATTTTATTTTTTTAAGGTTTATTTATTTTTGAGAGAGACAGAGAGAGAGAGACAGAGAGAGAGAGACAGAGAGAGAGAGACAGAGAGAGAGAGAGATTGGAGGGGTAGAGAGAGAGGGAGATATAGAATCTGAAGCAGGCTCCAGGCTCCAGGCTGTCAGCACAGAGCCGGATGCTGGGCTCGAACTCATGGACCACAAGATCATGACCTGAGCCAAAGTTGTATGCCTACCTGACTAAGCCACCCAGGCACCCCTGTTGTTTTATTTAAAAAAATCTGACAACTACTTAACTCTAGAGAAAAAACTGATGGTTACTCCAGAGTATCATAGAAATATTATTATGCTTAAATCCCCCAGTGTAATAAATTATAATTATTTTGTTGAGTTTTGATTTAACAATGTCACCATTTTCTAATTTATTTATATTTGCTTTTATTTTTATGAATTCCTTCTACTTGGTTTTATTTTGTTTTCTTTTTCTAATATCTTGATTGCTGTTAATTTTTTGTTTGTTTAATTAGAAAGGTATTCAGGGGTAAGAAGTTTCCTATATTCCAGGAGTACTGATTCATAATATTCTTTTATTATTTGCTAACTGGTGTGTTAATTCTTAAAGTTCTCCATTAAGTGATTTCTGTAATAAACACTGAAATTGTGTGCCTTATACCTGTCACTGACCAGCAGGATTTTGGAGTGTTCTGGGCCATACTTTACTTTTTGTAACTGATATCAGGGTAATGAATGAGGAGCCAAAGCAATCCCACATTCCTCTATAATATGTTTGGTATTTTTGAGGTAGGGTTTTACCCATGCAAGTCTCTTTATAGGTAATCTATTTCTTTTTCAGTATTAATTGGAAAAATGTACATATTGAACAATACCTGTATTAAAACTTTTGAATTCTAAAATAATAAAAAATATGAAAGCCTTAAGCTATGAAAATTGATATATTTCTGTCCTTAAATATTTTAATGCCTATAGGTGAAAATTAAGTATCTTATTAATATGACATGGTGATTTAGGTTTCTTTATTATGTTTATCTTTAGAATTAGTTGCTGGGTGGAAACTTAGTATGACCATAAAGTAACCTTTACATGATTTGCTATGGGGATTTAAAGATGCATTTTCTTTTGTCCCCTCTGATCACCTCCTTATTAAAATCAAAGTAACATCTTTTTATGCATAGTGAATTTGTTCCTTAGGGGACTATCAAGTATCATCTTTGGTCTATATTACTGCACTTTAGAATATGGACTCCAGTGCTAACATTTATCAGCTCTGTGACATTTGGCAAGTTTCTTATTCTCTCTGTGCTTCCGTTTCCTCAGATGTAAAGTGGGGATAATCAGGGTCTCTGCCTCATAGGATTTTCCCAAGGGTTAAGAGTTCAAAATTTAAAGTTCTTAGAATAGTCCTGGGGATGATGTTAGTTCTATGTACGTTAGCTATTTTTATTATAATCTAGAAGCGATCACAGCTAGCTTCTCTAAAAACTTTTTTTTTTTTTTTTTTTTTTTTTTTTTTGCTAATACTCTCATTATTAAACTGCCCTTTAAGTTTAAGGGAAATTATATAAACTGTCACAATCTTATCACAAACCCAGGATTTAGGTATTGTTATGCTATATGAGAAGCTAAGAGTGTGAAATAATTTTGAGGTTCACATGGTAAAACGTGACAGAATTGGGATTTGAACTTATGTCTGTCACTGAAGTCCACACGCTTCGCATTATAACACTCAGCCTGATGTGACCACTGTCTATAAAATCCAGCACCATAAACTTTTCCTGTCATTACCAAACCAGAGCTTCATCTTTTTTGGTATGCCAAAAAGTTTGTACTTATAGCACCAAGGTAGTATGTCTGTAGTTCTTTTAAGACAGTAGATAGCCCAGCACTGTTGACCTGGAGTAGTGCTCACACTAGCTCTGCCTGATGAAGGACATTCACTCTTTAGAACCAGAGAGGAGAATGCAGACATTAATGGTTTACTGCTGCTTATCTTAGTTAACCCCAGATAATTTGTCAATCAGTATCTAGCCTTTTGATTTTCTCTATGTCATAACTCTCCCAGCCCCTGGTTTCAAATGGGTGTTGAAGATTGCCTGTCTCTAACTCTCTGGGCAGTCTCTTGGCAGGAAGGCACTACACAATATCACACGGGTTCCTGGAGTTCATGTAGGAACAGGAGGATAATGGGTGCTTTCTGAGGGAGAGATAGGAGAGGTAGTTGCTGGGAAAATGCGTCCTAGGCCTGAAAATAATTAAGGCTTTGATTGTGGCCATTCAAAAACCTACGCCCAGACTACGTCGGCACCTCCATGACAAGCCAGCATTCTCTGGCCCTTCTGATCCCACATGCTCACTAGTGCCTCCTTCCACCTCTCAGAGCAGCCTCCCATTACACCATTACACAGTGCTGCCCATTGGACTGGATTGTGTTATGTATTGTCCAGTCTCTCCAACAAAATAGTATCCCCCCATATCCTCTGCCAAGTGGGGACCGTGTAGTGACCATTATCTTCTTTTTTTTCATTATGCTAAAATATACATAACATAAAACTTAACCTTTTAACCATTTTTCAGTATACAGTTCAGTGGCATTAAGTACATTTACACTACTGCGCAACTAATCACCACCATCCATCTCAAGAACTTGTTCGTTATCCCAGAATGAAACTCTGTACGCTTTAAACGACAACTCCCCAGGATCCCCCTCCCCCATCCCTGCAGTCAGCATTCTACTTTCTGTTTCCATTAGTTTGACTACACATATGCAAGTGGCGCCAGTCATGCGATCTTTGTCCTTTTGTGTCTGCCTTCTTTCACTTTGCATAATGTCTTTGGGGTTCACCCATGTTGTAGCATGTGTCAGGACTTCCTTCCTTTTTAAGGATAAATAATATTCCATTATGTGTATACACTGTATTTTGCTTGTCCATTCATCCATGGTGGACATTTGGGTTTTTTCCCCACTTTTGACTATGGGGAATAACACTGCTATAAATGTTTGTGTGCAAGTAAGTGTCCGTTGAACCCTTGCATTCAGTTCTTTGGGGGTATATGACCAGTAGCAGAATTGTTCGATCATATGGTAATTCTGTGTTTAATTTTTTTGAGGAGTCTCTATGCTATTTTCCACGATGTGGCACCATTTTACATCCTCACCAGCAAAACACAGGTTTCTTTCTGATTTCTCTACATCCTCCCAACATTATTTTACCATTATTCTGATTTAATCCTCATGACAGGTGAATAACAATTACTCTATCTGGAATCTTTATTGTACTTCACAATTTGTTTTTGCATATATGAGCCTTTGAACCTTTATAATAATCTTTGGTGTAAGTATTATATCTGTATAATTATATATAAGTCATATATAATTATATAAATATATATAATTTCTATATAATTATATAGAAATTGATGTTTGGAGGTGTTTCAAGATCACCCAAGGTCACAAAACTAATATGTGGAAAAGTCAAAAATATGAACTTTTTATTCCTGATTCTTTTTATTATTTGGAGAATTAAACAGACAATACTCTGTTCACTGAAATCAAAGCAAAAGGAAAACTCACACATTGAGAAAATATTCCCAAAAAGGATACCTACTATTCTCCCATATGTCCTAAGGTATTAAAGAAAATAAATGGCTTAAATAAGTGGCAGAAAGGATTTAGGTTAGATATTAACTGGGTGGCTGATGTTGGTGAGACATTGAAAAAGATTACCAAAAGATACTTGGAGATAATTAAAGTCCTGAAAAATGCTATGCTCATTGGATTCCATCCCAGTATGTGCCTGAGGGTGCAGGAAGTGATTCAGTGAATCCTTGTTAATTATTTGAAAGCAGGGGGATAAACTGGCTGTCTTCACATAGTTTCTTTGAGTGAATTCTCTGATTCTACAGCAAAGATTCTACTGAATGCATCTGTACTACTCAGGAGTGGTGTTCTTTGGTGTTTGGGGATAGATCTTTGTTTTCTTGACCCCTTCATCCTTGCTCTCTGGAGAATGCAGGCTCCCTCACTCAATTCCATTTCAGAACCTTCATTCATTCAGTCCTCTGGGGAGAAGTCTGATAAGACCTGACTCACCTGGAGTCTTGAGCTACTACTGGGGCAGTTAACTTTCTACACCACTGTTGGTTTGGTTTCACTCTGCTCCCCAGGGAGATTTGAAGAAGATGAAGTTTTTGCCCTGAGATTAAAGGGGACAGTTTCAGTGGGTTTATGGCTTGTCAGTGTTGTAGGATAAAGAAGAGACAAGGTAGCTGGTTTAAGACAGTAAATAGCCTAGCTTTTCCAACGGGCCAGCACTGTTGACATGGAGTAGTAATCACACTGCTCCCTGCCTGATGCAGGACATTTAGTCTTTAGAACCACGGAGCAGAGAATGCAGAGCAGGTGAGAGTTGCTGGTGATGACCCCATGCAACCAACTCTGTCACTGTGCAGATGAAAAAGCAGAAAGATGAAAAGATGAAAAAGGAGAGGTATCAATTATTTTTCTTTTACATTTCAGAGTTGGAAATTGAAGAATGCAATGGAAAACAACAAGAAAAAGGCAAGGGTGTGTACCCATCAATCCCAGATGCAGGGAGACATTCCTTCCGAGTAGCCGTGCCTTCAGATGCCCCATAGGGTCTGCAGAGTTTACAGAACAATTTAAGAACACTCGAGACCAAATATAATCTCAATAAACACATGCAATTAAGGCCAACAGAACCTGGCTTAGTACTTAGCTTATCCTCCTTGTCACCTTCAAGGCCCAGATAACTTCACATAATGTTAGGAAACAACTTCCTTGATCTGCCTCTTTTCCTCTGAGAGCAGTTGGCAGCTTCTGTAGGGATCCCTGATCAGTGCAAGATCAACACAAATCTATGAACCTCAATCACTCTGTTTTCACACACTCTAGATTGCTTTCTCTCTAATTTAATTGCTTGAATTTCAGTGTCTGTGATAAGAACTCAGGGGTAATATCACACACCTCTGGAATCTCTCCACCGATTATGGGCTGTGCCCTGCAAGTGAGGATAGCAGGATCTGGCCAGTTATGAGTACAGGGTTCTCTCGGCACTGCCAGGATCTTTAGAGAGAATGTCATGCTATGCACACTCCCCTGAAGCTGGCTCGATTTCACAATTTTTCACACCTATTGTGATGTAACCCTATCTCGAACAAGGTCCCTGTCCAAGTATGCTTTGATGTTTTATGTAATAAGTTGCAGAATTCAGGATTTAAACATCAAAAGTAGAAATCCACAATTTTCTTTTTTATTCTGTAAGATTTAGCATGTTCATTTTTCTTTAATCACAACAGAGCATGGTGAACAAAATGTATTGTGGTGGATTATGAAAATATATTTTTTTCCCTATATTGTACACCTGAAACTAATATTATACTGTATGTTAACTAAAGGGAATTTAAATAAAAACTTAAAAAAATTTGTACAATGAAAATTTATTATATTTATGAATCAGATCAATGTTTTAAAGACTCTTTCCAGGTGTAGTGGGGGTTGTGGGACCTCTGAGGGGTTTTGTGACATTGGATCTTAGTCATTCCATCACTTCTATGATGAAGTGAAACACTATGACTTCCAGGTTGTTGGCTACGTTGAGGTTTTATGGCTGTATGAAAGGCCTAAATTCGTCATCATTTAACATGGATCTGTAGAGCCTGGGGGATGATTCTGATACTAGCTTTATTGTTTCAAAACCTGGGATTTGGAGCTGGAATGTGCCAAGAAATCTCTACTTGAGTTAAAGGGAAAGCAGGTGGTCCTTCAGGAGGGGAGGGGGTGTGTGTGTGTGTTATGAACTCCCTTGTGGTTTCTGCTTCTTGGGTATTTTCCTCAGTGTGACTAACTAAAATGCTCTTTGTTCTTTGTTCCAGAGTCAGAGACATCCCTGCCACGCGGCACAGAGATTTATAACTCTGAGCAAAGGTTTCAACAAATACTATTTCTTTACTCCAAAGTCCATCTATGTGTGCTTCCTGAAATAAAGAACAGAGCATTTCTGTCTTCTGGTCTCTAATCCCAGGAGCCTTAGCAGCAGAGGCTGGGGGAGTTCCAAAAGGTCTTCTTATAACTCTGGAGATAATGACTGGCTCAAACAAGCTGGCGCCGTGTGGGGACACCCATAGACTTTATTTATCTCTCTCTGTCTCTTTTTTTTTTCAGGCTGACATAGTGTCTGCACTGACATACCCAGTCCAGAAAAAAGAAACTGTGTCTGTTATAACTTTTACTTAAGTGGTGTAAGTGGAAAGATCATAACGCAAAGATTTGTTGAAAACACACTTCTTATCCAGACAATCCATTGTAATGTTTCAATTAAAAAGTTCTACTCACAGAAAGAGATTTAAAAAAAAAAAAGAAGAAGGACAAGATCTGGGATTAAGTTTAACGACCTGGAACAGGCAAAGAACATGATAAAATGTCTGATTCGGTATCTGGGATGTGGGTATATGATCTGAGATATAAATGAGACTCATCGATGGCTATTATTACCCTGCCCCCACCACATCCCCTCCCATGAGGATAGGCAACAGGGAAGGTGCTTAAATTCTTTCAGGGCCTATGGTTGTCACTGAGCAATTTACTTCTTTGGTATCTCACATACAGATGGCTGGTATAACACACAAAGCTCACCTGGGTGGCAGACTGGGGAAGTGTAGTTCAAATATCCCCAATCCATGTGACAATGTTATCTGAAAAACATGTGACTTGAAGCCAGTGTAATGACACTAAACCCACTCTAGTGCACATTTTTGTATAAGGCATCCATTTTGGAGCCCAGACCCAATGCTAGTAGAACTCAGTATTACATTACAGTCTGATTTACCACAAGGTCTGGCGGCAGAGTCCAGGTATGGTAATCTTGGAATTACCTAATCTGGGAAGGAGCCAACTGGCCTATGGAATACCTGAAAATGAAACACTGTCTACCAGAGATGGGGAAGTATATCCATCTTCAAAACTGTTAAGACACTCTTGAAAACTGAAAACGACACAAATGCCAACAATGTCTTGGTTCCTGTGAAGTTCACTGTCTAGTAATAAAAGCAGATAAAAAATACCAATCTTAAATAATTTAAGTGGTATACTAAGGGTATATCCAGGGCACTGTCAGAACACAGAAGAGGGACACACTTATCCAGCCAGACAATGAGGACCAGGGAAGGTTGCCACTATATCTAGTTATAAGAAGTTCAGAGTACAGTTAATGCATCTTGTCTTGAAGGTGACACTTGTCCTCCAAATAACTCAGACTCTTCCCAGAACCATTCCAAAGGACTTAGCTCTTCCCATAAATGCTCTATGTATTTATTCATCTCCATCCTCAGTGAATGGAAGAAAGGTCAGAAATGTGTCACTGCTTTGTAACCTAAGGTCTTCTGCCTTGTCTACTGAATGAGTTACTGAATTAATATTCCTCCCTACACAAATTTTTCTTTAAAAAGTCTGTCCTTTCCTGCCTTGCAGTCTGAGCCCCTACTTCTCTGTACATAATTCTTCACAGATCTCTATCTAACCACTTAGACAAACTGTTTAACTTCATTTGACATTATTTTTTCTGGAAGAGTAAAGCAAAATTGCCTTAGATTTTTTTTGGTTTTACATCATGAAAAATTTTACCCCACTTGCTATTTGCTGTTTTCCTTTTCCCATCTTCTGCATTCTTCCAGGAGGCCTCCTGAATAGTCCATGCTTAAGCTAAAGAAGACTGACAGTTATTTTCAGTACCAAGTCTCACCTAATAACGAAAAACCTAGGCACATTTTCATTTCCTGTAAAGTTAGCTGAGTCAGGTGAGCTGAAAATCAGAGAACGGGCTCTTTCTGGGGCTTCCGGGAAAACTCAAGGCCCTAAAAGTGAATGTTCTCTTCTAATTGCCTGACAGAGCTATTTAACATCCATGACTTAGCGTTTTACATCCTGGACAGGGTCTGACTAGCCTGACTTAATGACAAAGTTAGTTTTGAAAGCCTCTTATCCATTTGTCTTTTCTCATTGGCAATGTCCATGAGTCCATTATTCCTATGGACTAGAGAGGAACTCAGGAATGACAAGGATGGGCCCTTTTGGTTAGTGGCTGGCTAGGATTTTGTAGTGTATCCTCTGAATGCATTCACTGTCCTACAGTGGGTCTCAGGGTGTGGAATGATTTGTTACTGAGTAAGGGCCATGCTTAAAGTTTTCCAGCCCGCGTTTGGATGCAATGCAGGGTCACTTCAATTACCTTGGAAATGAGAGTGCTGGTAACCAGTGTAGAGACTATTTTGGAATAAGATAATAACATTATCTAAAGCCACTTCCAGTTTGATAATAAATATCATGTACTGATTGATATGATGGTGCAGATTTTCTTGTTAGATCTGCTTATGGAGTGAATTACACCAACAGAGGTTTTAACAACATTGTTGAAATACAATTCCCATACCATGCAATTCACCCAATTAAAGTGTATAATTCAATAGATTTAGTATAATCACAGAATTGTATAGTCATCATCACAATCTAATTTTAAAACATTTTCATCACACCAAAAAGAAACCCCATAATCATTAGCTATAACCAACCAATGTCCTCATTTCACACCAGCCCTAGATAATGGCTAAACTACTTTCTGTATCTATAGATGCCTCTGTTACAGACATTTCATGTAAGTGGAATCATATAGTATGTGGTCTTCTGTGACTGGCTTATTTAATTTAGCATAATTTTTTTAAGGTTCATCCTGTTGTAGAATATATCAGGGCTTCATTCCTTGTTATTGCCAGATAATATTCCATTGATGCATATACATTTGTTTATTCATTCATCGTTTGTTAGACATTTGGATTGTTTCCACTTTTTGGCCATTATGAATAATGCAGCTAGGCAGTGTTGTTTACAAAAGCCAATACATGAAAACAATCTGACTGTCCATGGACAGATGAATGGGTAATGAAGATGTGGTAAATCTACAATGTAATCTTATTCAGCCATAAAAAAGGAAATCCTGTCATTTGCAACAACATGGATGAACCAAGGACATTATACTAAGTAAAATAAGTCGGACAGAGAAAAATAAATACTGTATGATCTCAGATACATGTGGAATCTGAAAAAGCAAAAATCAAACTCATAGGAAAAGGAAAGATTTGTTGGTTACCAGAGGTGGAAGGGGGATCGAAAGAAGGTCAAAAGGTACAAACTTCCAGTTATAAGATAAGTAAGTACTAGGGATGTAATGTACAACATGATGACTATCATTAACACTAATGTATAGTATATATGGAAGTGGTTAAGAGAATAAATGCTAAGAGTTCCCATCACAAGGAAAACACTTTTTTCTTTCTCATGTTCTTTTTTTTTTTTTTTTTGTGATTATATGAGACAATGAATGTTAACTAAGCTTATAATGGTAACCATTTAACCACATATGTAAGTCAAATCATTGTACTCTATACCTTAAACTTATACAGTGCTGTATGTCAGTTATATCGCAATAAAACTGGAAAAAAACAAAGCAGCTATAACACTCATGTTCAAGTGTTTGCATGGACATACACGTCTTCATCTCTTTTGGGTATACATCTAGGAGTGGAATTGCTGGGTCATATGGTAACTCTATGTTTAACCTGCTAAGAACTGAGAACACCAGACAGCAATGGGAATTTTTCCTAAGAAAATGTTAAGGACTGATAATAAAAGGAGATCAAGATTGGGACTGAAGGGGGCTATCTCACCAGACTGCTTTAAGTCTCATAATACAGATATGAAAGGTAGTAACAGAAAATATTACATAGACAATACTTAGAAAGCAAAGCTGCAAGTAAACTTTCCATTAGTCATAAAATCCCGAGTTCTTCTGGTTCAGACAGGAAGGTAAGTAGATTTTTCTATTCTTGTAAATTATTTCTACATGGTATGTTTCAGAAGCACTTAGGGTGACATTGTATATAGATTTCACTACCCAGAGTAGATCTGAATCTTGTAAAGTTGTGCTGTCCAATGTGGTTATATGTGGCTTTTATAATTACATTAGTTAAAATAAAATAACACTTAAAATTCAGGTCCTTAGTTGTACCAGCCACATTTCAAGTACTCAATAACCATATGTGGCTTGTGGCTACCATCTTGGATGGTTCTCTCATTGTAGAAAGTTCTATTAGACAGGGCTATTCTAAAGCAGTGGTTCTTAAATGGATGGTGATTTCAGCCCCCAGAGAAATATGGCAATTTCTGGAGACATATGGTTATTTTACAACTTATGGAAGGGAGGGTGTGACTGGTATCTACTGAGTAGAGGCCAGGGATAATGCTAAGTATCCTATAATGCTAAGGGCAGCATCCACAACAATTAACCTTCCACAAATATCGGTAGTGTCTAGGTTGAGAAACTCTATTCTGCACCGTACATTCAAACTTGGCTAGCCCTTTTATAAAAGTAATCAAAAGAATTACCTGTTTAGCTTTTAAGAAATCCATGTGCATGAGCTGTACCCCTAAGATTCTGATTAAGGATGTATGAAGAGAATCCAGGGATCTGTGTTGTTCAAAGCTTTCCAAGTGATTCTTCTGATTGGCCAGATCCAAGAACCATTGCGTGAAAGTAGACTGGCTCTCAGCTCTTAGTTCAGATGAAAATCACCTGGTAAACATTAGCAATACTCCCAGAATAGATTAATGGCTCCAAGGCCATTACCTCTTCTGTTTAATTTCTTCAATTACCTATCTCTCAATTAATGGGGTCATTAAGCACTTAAGACTTGCATTAATTTCCCTTCTTTAAAAAAATTCCTTCATTCTGTGCAAATCCAGGTTGCAAATGATTACATCTTGTTAATTATTGTACACTTTCTGTTTACAAACAGAACAAATGACCTAGAAAATGTTTGGCAGCTGTCTTTGTTCACTGGTGTTTAATGGAAAATAGCTGAGCAAACACGCACACTGGCCGTGTAGGCGGTCCGGCGCAATGTGTCATGGCCCATTGCTTTGCTACCAACTGACTAAATACATGGAAGTGGGGCTTCATTTTAAACAGTTTGAAGAGGTATACTTTAAGGTCAATATAATTCTGCTGAACTTAGAAAAGTATAAAAATAAATTAATTTTAGTTGTAAGACTTTTTTTTTCTATTTTCCATCATTCTGTAATAAATTACAAAAAGGGAACAGTCCTTGCTCTTAAACCTAAAAGGTAGCGATGAAAATGAAACATCAGCACAAGTATCTGTAAGAATAGATGTTAAATATTGTAAGAGGATACAAGTTTGAGAGGAAGAGATCCTTCTGGCTGGAGAGAGCTGGGGAGTTTTCATGGAAGTAGCAGCACCTTTAGCTTTCCCTTCACTTATTCAATATGTTTGTGGATTCCTACCTCATGCTGGGTTCACCATATTAAGAGCTAGGGATAAGTAGGCACAATCCGTCTGTTTATGGAGTTTCATTTCCTGGAGGCTAATAAGTCAGCCAACAATTATTTATTGTGTCCCTACTGTGAGCCAAACATACAGACAGGTGATGATGATTCCAAGTGATCAGTGTTAAGGAAGGACACGGTACAATTAATTATGGGTTGGATTTTTATCACACTGAATCCTCCTTTCTAAGCACAGACATATCTCTGACCTCACTTGCAAGGCCAGTATCATAGGGCGCTCACTCACCCTCAGTGATAATTTAATCACGCAGCAGCAGATATTTAATAACATTCTGCCAGGATCTGGTGGATCACTAGGGTTGACTGGCATCCTCCAAGGAATCAGTAAATAAGTGTAATTAAGAAACTACTGACCTGGGTGCTGGGTGGCTCAGTCGGTTAAGGGTCCAACTCTTGGTTTCAACCCAGGTCATGATCCCTGTGTTCTCAGATGGAGCCCTACATCAGGCTCCACGCCTAGTGTGGAGCCTGCTTGGGATTATCTCTCTCCCTCTGTTCCTGTCCCCTGCTCACACTCTCTCAATCTCTCTCTCTCTCTCTTTCTCTGAAATGAAAAAAAAACAAAAAAAACAAAAAAACTAATGAACTGATCCTCAGTTTGTCAATACTTCTAATGAAGTTTCTGAGAGAACTAATATGTATTGACTTGTCTGTAAATCTGAAATCTGTGTCAATTGTGAGATAATTTCAGGAATATGATTACCATATCGGACACTCTGTAGTGCTGGCTTTATTCAATGTCAAAATAATATGAAATTATAAAACATTTCAAACATCAAAAGTACTGAAATTAATATAACAGATACCTATAGATACTCCCTATAATGCCTAAAAGATCACAACATTTTTTTTTTTTTTTTTTTTTTTTGCCTTCAGTTCCGTCTCTGTCATTTTCTCTGGGACATAAATGAAATAAAACATTAAAGACATAGCTAAAGTCTCCCCTTGCACCACCCCCCCATTCCCTCAGGCTTTCTTCCTGCCCAAGGAGACCAATAACTTGAAGCTGATCAATTAGCATTCTAATTCTCATGTATTAAATGAGAATTTAAAATAAAATTTTTAGCTGAAAAATTGAAAGTTTTCTATATATGTAGGCATGAATAAACAATATATACTGTTCTTTGTTTAGTGTTTATATAAGTGTACAATATCGTACATAGCCTTTGGCAACTTATTTTGATTCAAAGTTATATTTTTCAACATATTTAGGTATATGTAGCTTCAGTTCATTCCTTTTCACTGCTGGACAGGAATCCATCCATTCCACCTTTAGGTTTCTTTTCCCTGGAATATTCTTTATATGGGTTTTCTTTTCTTTTCTAGATCAGTCCTGCAAGAGGTCTGTCCTCATTATTAGTTTTTTCAGATAGGTATTTATTTATTTATTTATTTATTTGTAGCAATTTATATTTTCTATTTCATTACTTCTTGTTCTTTATTAGTTTTGAATGTCTTAAAAGGTTCCATCTTTATTTTTTTTGTCAGTTTTTTTGAAGTACAATTCACATACAGTAAAATGTATGTTTCAAATGTATAGTTCAATGAATTTTGACAAACACATGCAGTGGTGTAACCACAAACATGATCAAGAACATTTCTATCACCCCCAAAAGTATTCTCATGACATTTTGCAGTCAATTTCTTCCCTCCTACCCATAAGCCCTGTCAATTACTCATCTGCTTTCTGTTATTACAGCTCTACTTCTTCTAAAATTTCATGTAAATATAAACAATATATAATATTTTGTGCTTGTCTGCTTTCAGTTAGGATGATGCTTTCAATTAAGATGACCCATGTTATTACATGTTACCAGTAGTTTGTTTTTAGTGCTAAATAGTATTCCATTGTCAAAAGTGACCCTCTTTTTTTTTTTTTTTTTTTTAATTAATTCATTTCAATTCAAGTTAGTTAACATACAGTTTAGTCTTGGTTTCAGGAGTAGAACGCAGTGATTCATCACTTACATAGATTACCCAGTGCTCATCCCAACAAATGTCCTCCTTAATGCTCATCACCTGTTTAGCCCATCCCCCCCAACCTCCCCTCCAGCAACCCTCAGTTTGTTCTCTGTGTTTAAGAGTCTCTTATTGTTCCCTTTCCCTATGTTCATCTGTTGTGTTTCTTAAATTCCACATGAGTGAAATCATATGCTATTTGACTTATTTTGCTTAGTATAATACACTCTAGTTTCATCTATGTTGTTCAAATGGCAAGATTTCATTCTTTTTGATTGCTCTCAGCACAGAGCACTGTCAGCGCAGAGCACAGCGGGCCTGGATCTCATGAACCATGAGATCATGACCTGAGCCAAAACCAAAAGTCAGACCCTTAACCAACTGAGCCACCCAGGCACCCCTCATCATTTATTTAGGTCTTTAATTTCTTTCAGAAACAGTTTTATAATTTCTAGTATACAGGTATTACATATATTTTGTTAAACTTATCTCTAAGTATTTCATATTATTGATGCTACTATAAATATTTAAATTTTCAGTTTCTAATTGTTCAGTGCTAATACACAGAATTTATTTTTTATATTGACTTTGTATTCTGATATTTGCCAAACTTGATTGTTCTTTTTTTTCCAAAAAGGCTTTATTACATACAGAGGGGAGGGGTTCAGTCCTTCTTAGCTGCAACTTTCTGCATGGCTACCAGGACTTTGCACAGCAAATCTCTCTTGCTCTTGGCAGGGATGTGTGTCCCCACCCTTTTCTTGATGAACTTGAGAGAGAGCCTGTCCTTGGAGACCTTGAGCTGATTCATGGATCGCCATGGCTCCATGGCCATGGCTCCATGGCTCTATGGCTGCTCATACGGGGCTTGCTGCACACCTCTAAGATCCTGTGCTGCTGGAACTTGGAGTGCTTGGTAAGGCTCTGGTGGTGATGGCTATGCCTCGGCTTGCTCACGTTCTTGGTCACCTTGTGGCCCTTGGTGAGGCCCAGGGCCATAGGATAGTGCAGAGCCATGGTTGCTAGTC
Source organism: Puma concolor (assembly GCF_028749965.1). NCBI lineage: Eukaryota > Metazoa > Chordata > Mammalia > Carnivora > Felidae > Puma > Puma concolor. The sequence continues at coordinate 16,634,759 of NC_141669.1, forward strand.
CTTAATGGCTCCTGTGGTGGAAGCACCAAACTTGATTTTTTAAATTCTAATGGTTCATTTGTGGATTCCATAGACAGCTTTACTTCTTTTTTTCCATATATGGATGCATTTATTTCTTTTTCTTACTCTATTAAGCTGGGTAGAACCTGCAGTACAATCATGAATAAAAATGGGAAGCATGAATGTCTGCCTTTTTTTCTGACCTTATGAAGAACATATTCAGTCTTTTATCATCAAGTATGATATTAGCTGCAGATGCTTTTTGTCAAATTGAGGAAGTTCCACTCTATTCCTGATTTGGAGTTTTCATCATGAATGGGAGGTGAATTTTGTCAATGGATTTTCTGCCTTTATTAAAATGATTATATGGTTTTTCTACCTGAATTTATTGATTTGGTGAAATACATTGATATTTACTTATTTTTAATGTTTATTTATTTATTTTGAGAGAGAGAGAGCATGTATGTGCATGAGTGGGGGAGGGGCAGAGAGGGAGACAGAGAATCTCAAGCAGCCTCCAGGGCTGTCAGCAGAGAGCCCAATGTGGGGCTCGATCTCACCAACCATGAGATTGTGTCTTGAGCAGCAATCAAGAGCCAGACAATCAACTGACTCAGCCACCTAGGTGCCTCAATAGATTTTTAACTTTTAAAACCAACTGTGCATTCCCAAGATAAATCCCATGTGGCAGTTTCCCTTTATATATTTCTGGACTTGATATGCTAATATTTTGTTAGGGATTTTTGCATTCATGTTTGTGAGGGATTTGGATTTGTAGTTGTTTTCTAATGGCTTTATCTCATTTTGGTATTAAGGTAATGCTTACCTCATAAAATAAGTTGTTAAGCATATTCTCTTCTATTTGGGGGAAGATTTTACATAAGATTGGTATTTTTTTTTTAATGTTTATTCATTTTTGAGAGAGACAGTGAGCATGGGCAGGGGAGAGGCAGAGAGACGAGGACACCCCTGTCCAAAGGAGGCTTGCTGCTGATAGCAGAGAACTCACAAGCCAGGGGATCATGACCTAAGACAATGTCTGAGGCTTAACCAGCTGAGCCACGCAGGTACCCCAAGATTGATATTATTTCTTACTAAAATGTTTGGTATCATTCACCATGGGAAACTTATGGATCTAGAATTTTCTTTTGGGGGAAGTTTTAATCTACAAATGCAATTTATTTACATGGCCTAGGGCTAGTCATGCTATCAGTTTCTTTTGAGTGATCTTTGGTAGTTTGTCTTTCAAGGAATTTGTCAATTTCATATAAATGGCACAAATTGTTCCTAGTATTCCTTTATTTTAAACTATGTAGTATTTGTAGTGTTGTCTCATTTATCCTTTCTTATTTGTATCTTCTTTCTTATATACTTGATCAGTCTGATCAAGAGTCAGACTTGTGGGAGTTTTGTCAGTTTTATTGGTCTTTTCAATGAACCAGGTTTTAGTTTCACTGCTTATTCTTTGTTATTTATTTTCTGTTTTATTGATTTCTGCTCTGATGTTTACTATTTCCTTCCTAATACCTATGAATTTAATTCATTTAATTCACTTTTTTATTATCTTAAAGTAAAAGTTTGTAATATTAAATTGAAAGCATTTAATGATATAAATTTCCTTCAAAGCACTGCTGTAGCTTTGATTCATAAATTTTGATATATTATATGCTATTATCATATATATTATATGCTATACATGCTATATTATATGCTATATATAATATGCTATGTGTCATATATAATGTGTTATATTATATCACATATATTATATGCTATATATCATATATATTATATGATATATTATATGCTGCTTCATAATTTTCATTTAGTTCAATGTATTTTCTAATTTCCCCCATAGTTTCTTCTTAACTCTTAATTGGAAGCATGTGTTTAATTTCCAAATACTTAGAGCTTTTCCAAATATCTGTTTGTTGATTTCTAATTTAATTCTACTGCGGTCATAACACATACTTTTTATGATTTATTCTTTTAAATTTGTAGAGACTTGTTTTGTGTTCTAGAATATGGCTTATCTTGGTAACTGTTTTGTGTGCACTTGAAAAGATACTGCATTCTGCTGTTGCTAGGTGGAATTTTTATTAAATGGCAAATAGGTCAAATTGATTGATGATAATGGTCAGGTATTCTACACCTTCACTGATTTTCTTTTTACTTTGTCTATTAATGTTAAAATCTCCAACTAAAATTGTGAATTTGTCCATTTGTCCTTTCATTTCTCACAGCTTTTGCTTCAGGTATTTTGAAACACTGTTGTTATTTGCATACACATTAAAGAAGATTATGTCCTCTTACCGAATTGACCCTTATATCATTACGCAGTTACCCTCTTTATCCTTAGTAACGTTCTTTGTTCTGAAATCTGATTCCTCTCATATTCCTATGCCACTTTAGTTTGCTTTAGATTGTTAAGCATAGTATATATTTTCCACTTCAGTTTTAACCTGCGTTTTTATATTTAAAGTGGGTTTCTCTTAGACAACATATAATCGATTCTTGTTTTTTTATCCAATCTTACAACCTGTGCATTTAATTGGAATGTTTAGGCCATTTATACTCAATGTGTTTATTGATATGGCTAGGTTTATATCTAACCATCTGCTATTTGCTTCTTATGTTCCATATGTTTTTTTTTCTCCCTATTTTCCTGGTTTTTTTTCTTCTTATTTACCTACTTATTTCAATTAGAATTTTCATGGTGTGGTAGATTAATTACAAAAACTCTTTCTTGTCTTTATGCGTTCCCATACCACACAGTTTGCAAAATGACTGTGAAGATCTAGCCATCAAGTGGAAGAGTTTATTTTCCTTCCCCTTGAATCAGGGTGGCCCCATGATTCACAAGGTATATATTTTTTATCTCTTCAATTTCAATCTGTGCATATGGTGCTCCTTTTGTATGTATTTTATAAGTCTCATATAGCTGGATTTTATTTTATATTATTCTTTTATATTGCCTATAGCTATGGTCTGTAACTTTACATTCTAAATCAGTCAATAAACCTATTTGTACTTATATATTCTTACTTTGTCTGAAACTAATCAATTTTATAGTCTCATTATACCAAATAAGATAATTCTTTTAATTGATTTTAACTTCATATTTAGCTATGCTAAATCTTTTCTTCCAAATCATGTTGACATTGTCAACAGTGTTAATTCTACATAATCATTCAATTTGTTTAAATAGTATTCTACTTTTATTTTGAGGAATCCTCAATTACATATTATTTCACAGATGTGTCATCAGTGATTATTTAAATTTATGCTAATTATTGAATTAGCAGAGATTCTTTTCTTCTCATTTAATCCTTCTGGTATCAGGAATTCTGTTGGCTAACATGGATCAAATCACAAGGCCAACCAATATTTAAGGGGAAGGGAAAAAATTCTCCCACTTGGTGGTAAGATCTGCAGTCTTTTTGCATTTTAACTCTTCTGATACTTACTTGCCCCCAAAAGGTTAGGAAATCACTAGTATGTCTTAAAATTGATGGTGTTTTAAAAACGAGTTTGCTACATACACAGTAATGCCAACTTAGCTCACTTCATTAAGTGTTCATTAAGACATTACTCCTTCATTAAGAAATATGCATTGAGTACCTGTGTGCAATACACTGTATTAGGTACAAGAGATACCAGCTGTGAGACAGATGTGATTCTGGTCCTTACCTAACCTACAGTGGGTCTATAGTCCATAGTCACAAGGTCCTGTCAGTTTGATGTTCTACATAATGTTGAATCTGACCCCTCTCTATTTCCTACCTCTGCTCTAGTCTAGCTCAAGCCCTTATGTCTCATATCTGTTAGTTCAACAACCTCTCTCCCTACAAATCCATTTTCTACAAAACTTTGTGATTTGATTTCATCAGTTCTTAAACTTAGTTCCAGGGTGAAATTTAAACTCTATAGAACATCATGCTCTGTCCTTCATAATCAAGTCCCTGCTACCCATAGGCTGTATCTCTGAACAAGCTTCTCAATTTACTCTTGTGTGCCACTGACCTGATTTTAGTTCTCTGTGCATTTCCTGCTACGTTTCTCTTTTTTGCCCTGGTCTCTATTATTCAGACATACCTCCATGTCCTCTCTCTCTGCCAGGCCAACTCCTCCCTATCCTTTGAGGCTTACTTCACTGCCACCTCCTGGAGCTTAGAAGAAGGGGCAGAGTGGAGGCTTCAGGAAATATTGTGAAAAGGGACTTGAAGGCAATGAGGGTAGAGCTGGCAGCTAGACTGAGGAAGGGCTGGGCAGGAAGGAAATGATGCTGGAGCCATGATGGCAGGATGAAACCTGGGCTTTGGAACAGGAACAGGACAGAGAGCTCCTAAGGATGATGGAGAAAAGAAGAGTGTGGGTTGGTGTGGGAATTCTTAGCCTTCTAGCTGTTTAGGAGGAGGCCATGATGAACCAGGATGGTTCTGGGAAATGGGAGCAGATACAGCGAAATGGAAACAGTGTCCTTCCACACACCATTGACATTGTCCCATGTATCACATCTTGTGATATATATACCACTTATTTGGAAAACATTTCAACGATATCCTTTTTAACAGCCATATAGTAATCCATTATACAATCTGAATCCCTTATTGACAGACCTTTACATGGTTTCTAGTTTATGTTATTTTAAGCAATGCTGTCCTGAATGTCCCGGTAGCTAAAATTGCTCCCAGCCACAATAATCTCCTTAAATGAAATGACAGGGGGTGGGAGAGTGGTTGTGGGAAAGAATGCTAGAGCAAAGGATATTAACAATTTTAAGACTTTAACTGTGGAGTTTTCAAATCGTCCCAAAGATCACTTCCATTGAAAGTACTTAGCAGTGTCTCCTCCCCCCATGTCCTCATTAACATTGGGTATTATTGAAAAATAAAAAGGTCAGGTTTAATTGTATATTAAATAGAAAAGACATCTTCCTTTAAGAAGTGGCGGAATATAGACATGAGATCTTCACTATGTTCGTGCTGCCTTCTGGTGGCACCTGAAAGACCTGGACAAGGCACAAAACCCAGTCAAACTGAACTATCTGAACAACTCATCATTGTTAATTAATCCAGGGCTAAAGTAATAGAAAGTGGGTAACAGACACATAGAAAAAAAATGGACCTGACTCTAGGATATTGGAGGATACGGAAACCAGAGGAGAAAATTCTTACCCACATGATATAGCATGTGGTCTGATGCGCAGGAGGCACTCAGAGATGCTTTGCTAAAAAGAATGATAGAAGAAGAAAATTAATGTTTAAATGGCTAGTTGCTGGGGTGCCTGGGTGGCTCAGTTGGTTGAGCATCCAACTTCAGCTCAGGTCAGGATCTTGTGGTTCGTGAGCTGGAGCCCCACAAAAGCTCACTGCTGTCAGTGTGGAGCTGGTTTTGGATCCTATGGCCCCCCCTCTCTGCTCCTCCCTGCTTGCACTCTCTCTTTCAAACATAAATAAAACATTAAAAAAAATAAATGGCAAGTTCTCAGGGGGCATTTTGTGCAGCTTCCTTAAAGGGGAGGAGGGAGCTACTATATTTTATGCATTAAAATTTTTTTTATGTTTTATTTATTTTTGACAGAGAGAGAGACAGAGCATGAGCAGGAGAGGGGCAGAGAGAGAGGGAGACACAGAGTCTGAAACAGGCTCCAGGCTCTGAGCTGTCAGCACAGAGCCCAATGCGGGGCTCAAACTCACAGACTGAGAGATCATGACCTGAGTCTAAGTCGGATGCTCAACCAACTGAGTCACCCAGGCGCCCGTATATTTTATGCATTTAACATCCATTTCTCCTATAGGATGGTGAAGACAATAAAGATCAAAGGGATTGAGAAATTTGCCCAGTGCCATAGTCTTCTAAGGTAATTGTTTCACTAAAAGAATGCTCTTAATGGTAGTTGTCTACTCTGGATCTTAGATTGGTTTAGCAAAGCAGGGTCATTTTTACTTTTGTATTGTTCCTGTATGCAAGACACTATGCTCCCTATTAGGGATGAAGGAGGAAAGGACAAGGAAGAGCTGAAAATGCAGATGACACAGGTGTGGCCCTAAAAGGAGTTGCTAACCTACTTCTGTTTTCCAGAGTTCCATCCTCTGCTCTGCACACACATTCTGGGTAATCACATCCATGCCTGGGGAATTCAAATACCACCTGTACAGTAATGCATTTGCCCATTTAATCTTTCCCTTAAGATTCACTGAGGAAGGGGTGCCTGGGTGGCTCAGTTCCTTAGTCTGAGTCTTGATTTCAGTTTAGACCATGATCTCATGGTTTGTGAGTTTGAGCCCTGAGCCCTGCTTGGAATTCTCTCTCCCTCTCTCTCTGCCCCTCCCCTGCTCACTGGTGTCTGAGCACATGCATGTACCCTCTCTCTCAAAATAAATAAACCTAAAAAAAAGATTCACTAAGGAAAAGCAATTTGCTCAGTATGTCTCCTATGAAACTTGATGTTGTAGGATAAACAGACATCAAATAGTCACACAAATGAATATATATTCATATATTATGATAAGCAAAGGAAAAAGTCCATGTTGCTATAACAAAATATAACTTGGTGTTAGTGGTATTTAAACTTTATTGCTCTTATATTCTTAATGCTCTCATATCTATAACGATTGATTGAGGGGCTGACTAGATTCTTCAGTCTCCTTCCCCTCCTCTTCCTCCTTGTCCTTCTTTTTATTTTTAGTGCTAAAATTAGAGACCACTTGACTTGAAAAAAGATTTCCTACCTAGCCTTCTCAGAATTATCTACTTTCTGAATTTCTGGGAAGTTTAACAAAAAGGCCTTATCATAAATTACCAAATTATATGTGTTATTCTTTCATTTAAATGTGACTTAGCAGATATATTTATTTTTTATATTTTTAAATTTTTATTTTTTATTTTATTTTATTTAAAACATTTTAAAAAGTTTATTTATTTTGAGAGACTCTCTCTTTGAGAGAGAAGCGGAGAGAGAGGAGGAGAAAGAAGCTGACAGTGCAGAGCCCAATGTGGGGCTCGAACTCATGAACCATGAGATCATGACCTGAGCCTAAACCAAAAGCCAGACACACCTGTCTGAGCCACCCAGGCACACCATTTAGCAAACATATTTAGAAAATACATTGTTAATGTTAACATTGCTTTCCAAAGGCTTTTTCTTCTTTTTTCATTGAGGTATAACATATATAAAGTGCATTCGTCTTAATTGTAAAGATCAATGAACTTAAAAAAATTTGTTTAATGTTTATTTATCTTTGAGAGAGAGAGAGAGAGAGAGAGAGAAAGAGAGAGAGGAGAGAGGAGAGAGAGAGCGCGCACATGACCAGGGGAGGGGAAGAGAGGGAGGGAGACACGGAATCTGACCTGTTAAGACAGAGCCTGACTCGGGGCTTGAACTCACGGACCGCAAAATCATAAGCTGAGCTGAAGTTGGACGAGCCACCTAGACACCCCAGGTCAATGAACTTTTAACATGAAGACACAGGTAGCCATGAAATCTTTGATAACATTTATTTTTATAATGTGTTAGTTTCTATAAAACCCTGGAGTTGAAGATTTGGTGAATTCAATATCTGAAAAGTTCCCACACGTAACCTAGTTGCCAAAGTGAGTTCTCATTTTCAAATCATTTAGCCAAATCTGCCTTCTTTTCCATCAGAACAAGTCTGACTTTATTTTTCATTTCAAATCAACATATTAGTAAGCATCACTATGATAACCATCTTACTTTGTAATTCTAATTGTAAGACAGATTGCTAAATAAGGAAAAGACCCTTGCCATGAGTTTGTAGTCTGGTTGAAATAAAGTGCCTCTGCTTTAAAACTTCTTACCTACATTTTTGGGTTGGTTTTGCTCTAATAGAACTCTCTCTTGGGAACATTGTATTATTTAAAAATGTCAAAGAGACGAACTAAAAAATGAGAGTTGTTCTTAATACTAGCTACAGTTGTTGGGTAAAATACAGGATGTGCGGTTAAATTTGAATTTCAGAGACTAATAATTTTTCAGTGTTTTAGTATATCTGGGTAATCTGTATATTAAAAAAATTTTGCTATTTGAAATTCAAATGTAACTAGGTTTCTGTATTTTTAATTCCTAAATCTGGCAACTCTACTCTTGTTTTACTCCATATTATATCTGCTTATTAACAACATAACATGCACCAAAACACTCCATTTCTAATGCTTTGCCTTTCAGAAAAATATGAATAACACAGGGAAAGACAAACATGGAAGTTTCACTGATGCTAATATTTTGAACTACTGACTGGTGTTTGAGAGGAATTTATTTTTTTAAAGTTTATTTATATTTGAGAGAGAGAGAAAGCGTGAGTTGTAGGGCGGGGGAGAGGCAGAGAGAGAGAGAGAGAGAGAGAGAGAATCCCAAGCAGGCTCCACACTGTTAGCATGGAGCCTGATTAGGGCCAGAACCCACAAAGTGTGGGATCATGACCTGAGCCAAAGTCAGATACTTAAACCGAGCCACCCAGGTGCCCTTGAGAGGAATTTATACTCAAGGGCCAAACCAAACACTATGGTAAATAAAGGTAATAGAGACATACCTTTTTTTTTTAATAGAGATATAGGAACTAACTATCTGATTCAGGCTTGTGCGTAGCTTGTTTCTCAGGCAGGTAAATATTAGGGAAGACTATATATAAAAGGTGACGATCCAGAAATTGAATCCTCTAAAACTATTATGACAGTGCCCCTTGGGAGGTCTTTGGGTATTTCTAAATACAGAGTAATCCAGTTTGATGACTACTGACCCAGACTCCAGGGAAGTCTGAGAGGAAGCTGAGAAATGAAGGATGAGTAGGAGTAATTTAAGTACAGGGGGTAGATAGTCTGTCAGATGTTCACAGAAATTCCTCCCAGCAGATCTCAGGAAAAATCATATAAGTTAGAAAGGGAAAGGTGATAATTGAAGTTAAAATGCCCCCAGGTCTTTGTATCATTTAAGAGGAGGATGAAGGAATTGACTCATTTCAGAATTCATTCCATTAAATAAATGTTACAAAATGTAGGGCAAACACTAACAGATAGTACCAGAGTGAATAACTGCCAAAGTAGTAGAGAAGAAAACGGCAGGTGTGGGTGTGGGTGGGGTAGAGAAGGATAAGTTAATTTTTTTTTCAGCCAATCTCAAAGAAAACATTAATGGAGAAACCTAGAAAAAGTATAAAAACCTTAACACTTAAAATGGTAGGAATGAATCACATAATATTAGAAATCACAATCAATGTCAATAGACCAAAGGTAAAAAGAAGCTTCTAAGTCTGAATAAACATTGAACAGAAAACGAGTAAACATTGGGCTACATGTTATTTACAAGAGACACTTAAAACATAAGACACAGAAGATTAATAGGAAAAAGGAGAGAAAACAATAAACAAACCAAAGCAATAACAACTAAATGAAAGCTGGCATGACTAAATCAATACCATGCAAAATGAACTTTAAGGCAAAACTTTCTGGACTTGAAGAAGTATATTAAAATTGATAAAATGGTAGATTCATCAGAAAGAAATTTTACACGTTTATGTACTTTATAAAATATATTCAAAATATAGAAAGAAAATACTGGCAGATTTACAAGAAGCTGACAAAAAAAATCACTTTCTGTACCTTATACTTGGGCAAAATTAACAACTATTCTAATGGATATATGTTTTAAAAATGACCAGACACTAGGCCATAAAACAAGTACCAAGAAATTTTAAGTAATCAGTATTATATAGACCATAGTCTTTGATCACAATGCAATTAATACAAGTTATAAATTTATATCAAAAAGATAACAATATACCTCATGTTATCTAGAAATTTAAAAAAAAGTATCTTTGCCCCATAGACTACAAAATAAGTCTCAATAGGAATTAGAAAAATTTTAAACAGAATAATGAAATTATCATATTTTATCATTACCATATATTATTACCATAAAAACTTAAGGGATATAACTAAAACAGCTGTTACAGGAAAATTCTATAGCTTAAGTACATTTTTTAGGAAATGAGAGGTTAAAATAAAGCCACTAAACATTCAACACAAGAAGCTAAAATAATTAATAGAACAAACTCAAAGAAATTTTTAAAAGGGAAAGAATATGATATAGAAAAGAAATATGAACTAGAGAATAATTAGAAAATAATTAGAAAATCCAAGAAAGATTAACAAGATCTGTCAAGAAAAAAAGTGAGAAGATATAAATACAGAATAAAAGAGGAAATGGTCACAGACACAGATTTTATATTATTATTTTTTCTCTTTTTTAAAGCTTTTATTTTGATTCTTTTTAAAAATTTTTTTTTTTTTTGTTTCAACGTTTATTTATTTTTGGGATAGAGAGAGACAGAGCATGAACGGGGGAGGGGCAGAGAGAGAGGGAGACACAGAATCGGAAACAGGCTCCAGGCTCTGAGCCATCAGCCCAGAGCCCGACGCGGGGCTCGAACTCACGGACCGCGAGATCGTGACCTGGCTGAAGTCGGACGCTTAACCGACTGCGCCACCCAGGCGCCCCTATTTTGATTCTAGTTAGTTAACATACAGCGTTATGATAGTTTCAGGTGTGTAATATAGTGATTCAACAATTCCATATATCACAAGGTGCTCATCGCACTGTATGTTAACTAACTGGAACACATAAGGGTCCATGTAATCCCTTCGAATTGGGGTTTTTGTATTCTTTGGGTAAATACCCAGTAGTGGAATTACTGGGTCATATCATATTTCTATTTTTATTTTTTTGAGGAACATCCATACTGTCATCCACAGGGGCTACACCAGTTTTCATTCCCACCAACAGTTGTGTGAGGGTTCCTCTTTCCCCACATCCCCACCAACACTTCTTGTTTCTTGTGTTGTTGATTTTAGCCATTTTGACAGGTGTGAGGTGATAGCTCATTGTACTTTTGAGTGGCATTTCCCTTGATACAAGTGATGATGAGCATCTTTTCAAATGCTGTTGGCTGTCTGTACGTCTTCTTTGGAGAAAAGACAGACACAGATTTTAAAATAATGTGGTTGTATTATTAAGACTATATGTTAGGGGTGCCTGGGTGGCTCAGTCGGTTGAGCGTCTGACTTCAGCTCAGGTTATGATCTCACAGTCCGTGGGTTCGAGCCCCCTCAACGGGCTCTGTGCTGACAGCTCTGAGCCTGGAGCCTGCTTCAGAATTCGGGTCTCCCTCTCTCTCTGCACCTCCCCCACTCTCACTTTGTCTCTCTGTCTCTCTCTCAAAAATAAATAAACATTAAAAAAATTCAAAGACTATGTTAATAACTTAGAAAATCTAGGGGAAATGGAAAAATTGATAGAAAAATAAAATGACAAAATTCATGCAAGGAATAGAAAACTTGACTAAACCTGCAGAAAAGAATTTATACGGAACTCAAGATTTTGTCTTCCCCCAAATACCCATACCTAAATGATTTTATAGCTGAGTTCCTATTCTTTCAAGGAACTGTTAATTATTGTGTAATATAAAGTGGTACAGAATACAGAAAAATAGTGACAGTTGCATAGCTCATTTTATGTAGTATAATTTTTTAAATTAGATTTTTCTTTTTCTTTTGAAATAATTTCAAATTTGCAGAAAACATACAAGAAGAATAGAAAGAACATGCTCCCCACCCAATAATCTGAAAGTATATTGCTGACATCATAACCCAATCACCCCTAATACTTTAGCATTTATTTATTACCAGCAAGGATGTTTCCTTGCATCACCCCTATACATTCATTGAGATCAGGAAATTAACACTATAGAATACTACTATCTAGTTAATCAGAGATCCAATTCAAGTTTCTCCAAAACAGAGATACATAATTAAATGCAATAATATACCTAAGTAAGTGATTAATAGGTGCTCAATAAATGGCCATTACTTTCACTAATCTGTAAATTCATTAGGGGCTCCTGAGTGTCTTTCTTGGGCAGCCACAGGGTAGGTCTGCCCACGTACTCCACAGTCCTTACACAACTAGAGAAGTGGGGTGATCCTACCCCAATGTGCCATACCCTCATGACAAATTTACATTCTCTACACCACCTTAGTCTGGCTCTGAGACCCCCTACAAGGCTGTCATGGAGGCTTTAGCCTATCCCAGATAAATAAAACTGGGAGGTCGTCCACGTGGAGCTTGTAGCTCAGATTGGGCACTGCCCTTCCTGGGCCCCACGCAGCAGTCTCTGCCTTGCCCTGGGGCAGGAGGAATTGTACCCACCTGTGAGTCTCTCACCCCTCCTCTCCTGGTAGCGTCCACGCTCTGCACATGCGCCCTGAGACCTATAAGGAGGGGGCGGGGAGGGGGACGCCAGGCGTTAAGCTTGGTGCCATCTTGCGCTCTGGCGCTCTTCTAAGAGCCGTGGGAGGAACGGCCTGGCTGGCGCTTCTTTGTAAGTCTGCATTTTTATTGTTAGCCTGCTGACACTCACCTCACCTTTGTCCTTCGAACTGTCGGGGGCTTTGGTCCCAGAGGAGTGAGCAGTGGCCCCCTGCCTCCTGTGGGGGATCCTCCAGTCCCCCCTGCCCTCCCTGTCCTCTAATGGCGTCAGCTGTTCAGCTTGCCGTGACAAAATGCAGTTTTCAGGGAGGGTGTCTCTCAGGGTCGTTTCCATAATGGCTGAGACTATGGCCAGGGGTTTTTACTTGTGGAGCCGGAAAGACGCCAAGAGCATGGAAGTGCTCTCTTGAAGAAGCTTATTTTTAGAGTCACGTAATTGTAATACGTTAATATACATTCAGAAATAACTTTACCTTTTGGAATTTTGAAAAACAAATGCAGACCCTTTGCAGCGTGTCAGCTAAGTAGAAGGTAAAATTAACCCCCCCTTCTGTTCTTCCATGCCACTCTCCTCGTTTACCCTTCATGCCTTTTGGGCACCTGCAAGCACTTATTCATGTACCCCTGTAGGATATCGTGTTAGTATTCTCTACATGTTACTCTGACCCTCCTCCCCGCCCCCCCCCCCCCAACTTTACAGGATTCCTAAGACCTATTCACGAGAGCCAATGAAGGTAGATTTATTTTTAAAATAATAATTGAAAGGATAAGAGGTGTTCTATAATTATTCCACCATTAATATACATTTAGGTTGTGTGGTGTGTGTGTTTTATAGCTTTACTGAAGCTTTGTGGTACAAACCACCCATGAAGTATGCAATTTGATGATATTTGAAACAGGTACTCATGAAATCACTGTAATCAGGAAGATAAAACTTTCTGTTATCCCCCACAGTTTCTTCTGGTCCCTGCCCCTAGGCGCACTGATTCTGCTTTCTGTCACTATAGTTTGTATTTTCTAGAATTGCATATAAATGGAATACAGTATACATTCTCTTTCTCCGGTTTCTTTCACTCAGAATAATTATTTTGAGATTCATCTATGTTGCATGTATCAATACTTTGTCCCCTTTCATTGGTGATTGTTTTCCATTGTGTATCCTACAACCATTGTATGGTTCCACTTTGATAAGAGACAAACTGTGGTTATTCAGATTTGAGTATTTTAGAGACATTTCTGCAAAAGTGAGTGAAACAAGCTTGATATGTTAAGGAAAATGGACAATATTTATTGATGATAAAATTCATGCTTTAAAGCCAAAATTATAAACTTGGAAAACTTGTGCCTGTCACTGCAACCTTTAGAGCTTCCCAATATCTGTTTTCTGATGAGGTTTGTTGTGATACTTGATTTTTGAAATGTTGGGTAATTGCGGTATGTCAGTATGCAGAAGTTCTGCATAATTCTGAACCAGTATTTTCAAACAAATCAATGTAGTACCTTTAAAATCATTCGTGTTTTAAAGTTCCATTCAAAGTTCGAGATTAAAGGATTTAAAAAATTTTTTTTAACGTTTATTTATTTTTGAGACAGAGACAGAGTATGAACGGGGGAGGGGCAGAGAGAGAGGGAGACACAGAATCGGAAGCAGGCTCCAGGCTCCGAGCCATCAGCCCAGAGCCTGACGCGGGGCTCGAACTCACAGACCGTGAGATCGTGACCTGAGCTGAAGTAGGATGCTTAACCGACTGAGCCACCCAGGCGCCCCCGAGATTAAAGGATTTTAAAGTAAAATTACAAAAAGTTCACTTACATGGTTTTCTGTATTGTATTTCCATACTGTAAGTAATGTCTAAGAAGTCACCCCTCATTGAGTTTTTGTGACTATCAAAGAAGAGTCTCTTCGGCTATGTGAAAAAGCTATTAAAATACTACTCGCTTCTCTAATTAGGCATCTGTGTGTGGCCAGATTTTATTCACATACTTTACCCAAAGCAGTCTATTGCCACACACATTATAGAAGCAGCTGTGAGAATCCAGCTATTTTTCTGTTATACCGACATCAGGACTTGAAAAACTGTAAAGGCATGACCCTCTTCTCACTATATTTTTTGGTTTTGAAAAATATCCTTCATGAAAACATTAATATTTAATGGGTTTATTATGCTTTGAAATGAATAAATACTTTCAAAATGTTTTCTTTTTTTAAATATATGAAATTTACTGTCAAATTGGTTTCTATACGACACCCAGTGATCATCCCAAAAGGTGCCCTCCTCAATGCCCATCACCCACTCTCCCCTCCCTCCCACCCCCCATCAGCCCTCAGTTCTCAGTTTTTAAGAGACTCTTCTGCTTTGGCTCTCTTCCACTCTAACTTTTTTTTTTCCTTCCCCTCCCCCATGGGTTCCTGTTAAGTTAAAAATGTTTTCTTAATATGGTAAACATTGTCAGAAGCTACATAAACACTCTTTGGGGTCTGTCTTGTCTTGGGCAGCTCTAACAAAACACCTTACGCTGGATGACGTAGTAAACACCAGAAACTTCTTTCTCACAGTCCTGCGTGCTGGGAAGTCCAAGATCAAGGTGTTAGCAGATCTGGTGAGCACTTCCTGACTTAACAGATCTCAGATGCCCATGTTCTTGTGATCTCCTCATATGGCAGAGAGAAGTTCTCTTATGACTCCTATAGAGGCATTAATCACATTCCCAAAGGCTCCATACTCATGCCCTCTAATCCTGATTATCTCCCAAAGGCCCCATGTTCTGATACCATCACACTGGGAGATAGAGTTTCAATATAACTGGGGGGGCGGGGGGGGGGGCACAAAAACTCAGTCCGTAAGAAGGTCCTCATTTTTAGGAATATAAGCATTCTGAGACCAAATATTTGAAAACCATTGGTTTAATAGAACTGTTTTTGGTGTTTGAGAAAGAGAGGTTAGGGAGGAGTCTAGAAACTTCTAAATTAGGGGAAGGCTATAGTTTAAATGGAGTGGCCAGGGAATGCTTCACCTAAAAGGAAACCTCTGACAAAAACTTGAAGGCCGTTAGGAAGCACACTGAGCTCTGAGAGCAATAAACCCAAAACCCAGACTCGGGAAGTTCAAGGAATGGAAAGGCACTGTAACAGGTGTAATGAGTGTAGTAGGAATAAGGTAACAGAAAAACGTGTGTGGAGGGAGAAGGGGAGTCCTGGTGGTAGTGGTTACATGTTGTAGGACTTCTAAGCTATTCTGATGGCTTTAGTTTTCACTTTGAAAATAGCTACTGAAGTTTTTGAACATAGTAGTGCATGCGGCATCCTATATTTTAGACAGGTCCTATGATCCCACTCATGTAGAATTTAAGAAACAAAACAGATGAACATATGGGGGGGGGGGGGAGAGAAGGGATGGAAGCAAACCACAAGAGACTTTTAACGATAGAGAACAAACTATGAGTTGATGGAGGGAGTGGGGTGCGAAATGGGCCAGATGGGTAACAGGTACTAAGGAGCTCACTTGTGATGAGCACTGGGTATTGTATGTATGTGATGAATCACTAAATTCTCCTGAAACCAGTATTGCAGTGTATATTAACTAACCAGAATTTAAATTAAAAAGGAAGGGGCACCTGGGTGGCTCAGTCAGCTGAATGTCTGACTCTTGATTTCGGCTCAGGTCTTCATCCAGGCTCTGCGCTGAGCGTGTAGCCTGGTTAAGATTGTCTGTCTCTCTTTCCCTCTGCCCCTCTTCCTTGCTCTCTCGTGTGTTCCTTTCTCTCAAAACAAAAATAAAGAGAAAAAAATGTCACTTTACCTCACAAGGTTGATGTGAGGATTAAGTGATTTAAAAAGGTCATTCTGGTTACAATACTGAGAATCATCATGGATGGGTAGGGTTAAGGATAGAAGCAGGAAGACAAGTTAGGAATCTAGGCTGTATCTGCAGAGATGGAAGAAAGTGTGTGTGTGTATGTGTGTGTGTGTATAATTTTTTAAATGTGCTTTGGACATAAACCCAGTAGGATTTTCTGGTGGGTTGTGTGTAGGATGCAAAAAAGTGGAATCTAGGATGATTGGAGATAGTTGGCCTGAGCAAATCTTAACATGTGGTAGATTATATTGATTTTACTTTTGTTCAAGCTTCATTTTTTTTGCCAGTGACTTTATACATGTTTAACTAGGTTTTGTCTCTTGAAAGCCTTCTTTAGCAAAACAAAATTTCTATTTCCTCTTAATTCTTTTAGGTAGTTTTAAAAAATTCTTTTATCTGTCTGGTAGTTTTGCTTTTAGTAAAGCCATGTTTCATAGCCTTCCCACTATTGACATTTTGGGCTGGAACTGAGTTCTTTTTTGTGGGGGGCTCTTCTGTGCATTCTGTGATAATGCCTAGCACCTGGTTTACATGTGCTACATGCCAGTAGCTATCCCTGCCCAGTTATGACAAGCAAATCTATCTCTAGACGTTGCCAAATGTTTATTTACTGTAGGACAAAAAAGGGCCATGGTTGAGGACTAATTCAATAAAGAATGTTAAATGGAAACTCTGAGTTTGAAATATGCAGATTAAAAAAATACTGTTTTATTTCCACTGCATCTGTGTCCTAAAAGACCTGAATCTAGAAATCAATCTGAAAAGAGAGGAGGAGAACCAGGGCACAGATGGTTAATCTGAACCAGTCTTTTGCAACACGGTAACTTTGCCAGGGTACTAGTCAGAGTTTTATCAGAATGATCTTAAATTTTGAAAAAGGGACAGTTAGTAAGCTGATTCTATCAAAAGGGTGCTTTACCTATTTTTATTTGTATGTTTTTGCATTTGTGTCTTTCACTTTTAGTTCTTGTGCATAATTATGTGATTTAGTTGAAAGAGCAGTGTGCAACAGTGGGAGTTGTGTACGTAGAGAACTGGACTGAATCAAAACCTAAATTCAAGCTCCTGAATCCCTTTTATCTTCACTGTTTTTTTTTTTTTTTTTTAAGTTTACTTACTTTGAGAGAGAGAGAGAGAGAGAACGTGTGCAAGCTGAAGAAGGGGCAGAGAGAGAGAGGGAGACAGAATCCAAAACAGGGTCCAGGCTCTAAGCTGTGAGCACAGAGCCCAACATGGGGCTCGAACCCAGACTGTGAGATCATGGCCTGAGCTGAAGTCAGATGCTCAACTGATTGAGCCACCTAGGCACCCAGGTTGACTTCACTGTTTTGAAATGAAAAGTGACAATCTCGGTTAAACTAATGTACTGAAAACCTCTAAAAATATTAAAGTGTTATAATAAGGAGCTATTAATACAAAGAAAGACATTTACATTTCTTTTAGAAGATTTAAAACTTAAAAATTTAAAGTTACATATATGGATCAACTAGACCAGTGGAACCTGATAGAAATATAGACTTTCTGGATGTGAACTCCTAGAAGACAGTTGCCAAAATGGTCAGAGTGACATCTGTAAGATCTATTCTATAGAATTGGGGAATTCTAGTGTGGAAAGTGCTTTCCATATCTATTTTCTTAGTGTTTATAGATAGTATTTTCTACAAACCCTACGGGAATTGTGATGCTGTGAATTTTTAAATTTAATTCAGAAGTTTGAACTTTTGAATTTAGTTTTTAAAAATAGCCTTTTTAAAAAAGAAAACATTAAAATATGATAAATTTAAAAGCAGATACAAGCACTAATTAGCATCATCAGATAAATTTGATTATTTAAGGTGTAGATTTCTTTATCTGAGCCTGTCTGTATCTGATCATATATTGTGGAACTATTACATATGTCTGAGCTTGATTTTCTCAGTACAGTGCTATCAAACACGATAAGGCAAATTATTTTATATGTACGTGTAGCCTTATAAGACAAGTGATAATGTTATCATTTGTTGGCTTTATAATTGTATCAATTTATGAAATTATTAGAAAACCACTTATGAATCCAGTTTATGGAAGTTTTATGTTTTCTATTCCTGCATCTTATATTAGGTTAAGAAGGATTTTTGCTGCTGTTGCTGCCAAAAAAAAAGTTTGAAAGTCCTAATTCAACCCTCTCACTTTAAAGATTTGGTATGATTCTAAGAAACAGTTCCCCAAATCTCACACAATTGAATCTCATAAAACTCCTTTCCTGATGTCTTAATCTTGTATACGCAAAAGTACTTTCCATGAATATGGTAATAGTCTAAAGAATAGAATATTGAGTAAAGATTGTTGGATGTAGAACTTCTTAATTTAAATTAGGTCTTTAAAGGTCCATTCTATAGAACCATTGTTTAAAACCAATCATGTAATTTTCTCTGAATTGTTACAGTTTGACCTTCAGAAACACAAGGGTAGGAGCTTTATCCGTGACATTGGAAACTTTCTTCATGATCCTGTTGAGCAAGTATTGAAGAGGCAGGTGAAAGAGACTGACACCCCCAGAACAGGTTATTCTGTCTATGTGATCAAGAATCTTTCCCAAAGTAGTACACTTTGGTAATCATCACACAGGACCTACGAATTTACGTGTCAGTTCTTTGGGGCCCAAACACCTTTTTCCTCTTGAGATTTCTTTATAATAAATCCTGTCTTCTCCTGCAGAATTAGCATAGATTCTTATGGCCATCAATTTCTTCAAAGTAGATGTACTGTTAGTTCTGTCAACTGTGACTATCTGTTTCTCAGACAAGGCCTCCCCAAGTGCTTCAGCAATCTGTTTCTAGATGTTCCTGGCATTGGGTGAGAGCATATGCAAACCAGGCTCAGATTTTTTTTTTTAATCTCCTCCCTTCTGCTGTGAAACTCCACATGAGGCCATTTGTATTGTTTGAGGGAGGGTTAGGCTTCTGGTAGTTTATTCTATTCAACTTCTTTGTGTGTTTGGGCTTTCTTTGGCTTATACTGTATATACGCCTTCATTTAATGAAGGCGTCCTGGCAAATCTGCTTCTTCTACCTGAAGAGTGGTATGTTTCCTGAAAGACAAGTATTTTTTTCCTTTTCCTATGTTCTCAGGTGAGTGGTCACATCACCCTTTGGGTGCATGCCAGGAAGAATATTCTTGTGTTCTAACACAGGATCCTTTCTTGAGTACTTGGTATTCCTTTTATGTAAGGAATAATAAGCCTATAAATTGACTTAAGTCTGGGACTTGGGTAAAGGCCTGTGACTTTAAAGGTTTAAGGTGGTTTAAGGCCTTTCTTGTCCTGAAGACAAAGTTTATTCTTGTTATTGGTTAATTCTAATGAAACTCTTTAATGTATTGCCCATTGATTCTTTTATTCCTAGACACTCCAGGATCAAATAAGCATAGGCTATAATTTATAGATCAGACCGTGATGATTACATCCAAATTAATTATTTAGGAGGAAATAAAAACCATAGTTGTACCCAGATGTTCCTAAATCTTAACTCTTTCTCTAGCCTTGCAGTGACCTGTTTCAATTTTTGGACTTGGATTTTAAAGGTTAGAAAGGGCTTCTGTTTATCTTTGAGATCATATTTATACTTGGATAAGTTTTATTTTTTTGTCCTATATGTTTCTCTTTCATGTTTTTACCTTTTTCCTCTGAGTTTTGGGCTTTCTCTCAAAATTCTAGTCCATTTATCTTTATTGTGTGTTCACTTTCCCCATTGCAGTCTTAAATTTCTTACATGTATTTCTTTGTAATCTCAGTTGTTGCATCTTAATGACTACTTAGTCCTATAAAAGTGTAGTGCTCTCTTTTGGCCTTTTGAAAACAAACCAGACTTTTGAAAAGCAATTTTTTTGTTTCTTTCAGCATATTTATTCCTTAGGGGAGCATTTCCTTGGTTTCTTTTAAGTGGTTTTCTCGCTCTCTTTTTTGTTAGGTCCAATGTTTTTCTCATCATGGAAAGAAATTGATAGTTGTGAAGTGTTAACTCCAGGTCAAGTAGAAGTTGAACTGAGCTGTGACCTATCACAATAAGTGTTAGTTCTTGCCTGAATTTGGGGAATATTTTATCCCTGAATATTTGTTTTACTATTTTTAGAATTGTAACAATCTAGAGAAAATTAGCTGGAGCCATAGTTAACAGCTTTACCTCTGGGCTAAAGATTTCTTTTCCTTCCACACTTTTTGTGGCCAGCCATGCCAGGGAAAAGGTCTGGATTTACTTAACCTGCCTTAGGGTCTTAATAGGCCTGGCTTTCTTTAATGGTGTCTAGGACTTAGCCTATTGCCCTCCATCAAAGAAGTATACGGGAGTTGTATAATGATGCTGATAGGGTCCAAATGTTACTAATTGATAGAATGGGGAGTGCAAACATCATGTGTCCTGTGGGTTCACCATCTGCCCTTGCTGGTGGCATTCACCCCTTTGAGTTCTGTGTTGTTAGAAGAAGTCTGCATGAGGGAAGGTAGTTTTCTCACAGGAGTAGAAGGAGGACTTTATTTGGCTTCCTTCTATTACACCACATCTATCCAATATCTAGTAGAAACTTAAGTTTCTAGAAAATAAACATTGCACTCCTGTCTTTTCCAGTGATTGTATGTATGTGTGTATATATATATGTATAATATGTATATATAATATATAATATATATAAAATATATAACAATATACATAGCATATATAGTATGCTATATAATATATATTATATATTACATATAAAATATATAAAAATAAATATATTTATAATATATATTATATATATACATATTTCCTATTTTTTCATGTTCTCAGTTATTTCAGTAGACTTTTTTAAAAGCAGAAGGCAGTGAAGTTATGTTTTGTCTCCATCTTGTCTAACGAAATTTTTTTTTAACCAACATGTTCAATTTGATAAATACAGGCATATAATGATTTTAAGGTTTATGTCTACATACCAAATTTATATAAGGCTAGTTTCAGGTCTCTATGTGGCAAATTTCATTTAGTTGTGACAGTTGCCTGTGCAGAAGCTAATTAGTACTTATTATTTGCTTTTTAGAAAATGGATTCCACATCTCTGTTACCAATGTTTTTAGACATGGATCTGACAATATCACATATAGAATGTTTTCCTAAGGACGTTCTAGTGAAATTTCAAGGCAGAAATAATACTGAATGTGAGTTTGACTACCACATATTACAGAGGGAAATTCAGCATATTCCAAAAGTAAAAGCTAATGTGGACATTGATGAATTTTGTTTGGTGGAAGAAAGAGTATCTGGAGAATGGCAGAGAGGAAGAGTCATGGAAAAGAAAAATGAACTCTATACAGTGCTCCTCATAGATCACGGAGAAGAACTAAGAGTTGATAGTACACAGGTTGCTTCAGCCTGTGGCAACTTATTTGAGCTACCACCACGGGTAATATTTGGTATTTTTGCCAACATACTACCAAATGGGGAAAGATGGCCTCTTAAAGCTTTGAATTATTTTAAGTCATTAGTTGGACTACAAGTGAAAGGTTGTGTACAAGCTGTGTTGCCTCTTCAAAGGACTCTTCTAGAAGTACCAAAAATTATATCCCAGGTTCTTGAGTTACAGTTAGGCAGACTTATTGATGGGGATTCATTTCGTCTTATTGTGGAAATGTTAAAAGAATTCCCACAAGAAATGCCCGATTTACTACAACATAGAAGACCTGAATTGTTAAGTAGGAATGATCCTCCAGTTGATGTTCAACATGTTCTGGATAATTTGCAGCCATCTTTGTCAGTAGGCAGTATTGAAAGTGTAAAGGTATCCTCTGCATTGAGCCCAAGTAAATTTTATTGTCAACTAATTAAATGGATTCCAGAGTTAGAAAATTTAACAGCGTGTATGACTTTGCATTATGATGCTATCGGTCAAGTAAGTAGTCCCACATGTGATAACTTTGGACTACTTTGTGTTGCCAAAAGAAGAAATGGACAGTGGTATAGAGGAATTCTTCAGCAGCTCTTGCCCAATAATCAGGTGAAAATTTGGTTCATGGATTATGGCAGTACTGAGGCTATACCTTCAATCCACGTAAAGAAACTTAAACAGGATTTTATTTTAGTACCATTATTTTCATTTCCATGTTCTCTGACATATTTCAACAGTCCAGATAGAGATGCCAGAAAATCTCAATTGAGTGTATTTAAACAAGCCTTGTTAGGACAAACAGTATATGCACACATCGATTGGTTCAATAAAGATGAACATTTGTTTTATGTAACACTACAGACTCAGGAGTCTACAATTAATTCTAAGTGTCTGCTGAAGACTATAGGCACACAAGTAATCTGTCCAGTGTCTGAATCAAAAATCTCTAGTATGTTTAAAGAGAATAGTGCTGCTGATGTAAATGGCTTTGCAGTTGAGCGTTTTGTTGGAAATACTGAATTGTCAATAGACTATCTAAATAAAAACTCTTTGAAAGTAGGTTTTCCTATTAAAACTGTAGAGATGGAGATAGAGGCTGCCTATATAGCTTTTGTAGTATATGTATTAAACCCATCAAATTTCTGGATACGTACTAATGAACATCAGAATGAACTTCAAGATATAATGAAAAATATAAACAAATTTTATGATTTGTGTGAAAATAGTGAACTGATTCTAAGAAATCCAGAACCTGGATTATTTTGTTGTGCTAGATACAGCAAGGATGGACATTTTTACAGAGCTGTCATCACTGAAATTAATGGCTGTAAGATTAATGTTTATTTTTTAGATTATGGAAATACTGATTCCATACCATTTTTTGATGTAAAAGTTTTGCTTCCAGAGTTTTGTGAGTTGCCTGCCTTAGCCATGTGCTGTTCACTTGCACATATATTTCCTATTGAAGATTTATGGGTGAAGGCAGCAATTGACTATTTTAAAAAAATTGTCTTGAACAAAGAAATTTTGCTGCAGGTTCTAGCAAAAAAAGATGACAAATACATTGTAAATATTCAGAGTATTGAAGCCTCAGAAATTATTGATGTTGTCCCTCTTATGTTACAAGCTGGATATGCAGAATATTGGGAAGTAGAGCCAGAGTGTTATCCCAAATCTGCAAGTGAATATTCAATGTTAAATTTAAAATTTAAAAACAAAGTTAATATTAAAGTCCTATCTGCCTTTCTTGAAGGACCTAAACTTTACCATTCAAATAAGCTAAAAGAAAGTAGCTTGTCTTTGGTAAAAACCCCAGCTGTTAATTTCTCAGACTTAAAAAGTCCTTTCACCTTGTCTGTGGGGACTGAGTCACCACGGCCTTATAAAGAATATATGTTTAAACCAGGAACAGTCCTTGAAGTTAAGTGTTCTTCTTACTGTGGCCCAGGTGACTTCTCATGCCAGCTTCAATGTAAGTTAGAAGACCTAAAATTACTAATGGAACAAATTCAGAATTACTATAGCATTCATTCAGATCCTTATCAGATTGGGCAGATTGCTTGTGTTGCTAAGTATTCCAAAGATGGGAAGTGGTATAGAGCTGCTGTTTTGACTCGAGTATCACGAAAAGAATTTGACATAGTATTTGTTGATTATGGTTACCAGCAAAGAGTTTTAATTAAAGATCTTTGTGCTATTAACCCACATTTTCTTATGTTAGAAAGCCAAGCCTTCAGATGTAGTCTTAATCATTTAGTTGAACCCATTAGTTGTAAATCATTCAGTTGGACAAGAGAAGCATGCAGAGACTTTGGGAATTTTATTTCTTCATCTAAAGGATTGACTTGCACCATTTATGCCTTAGTTCTTACACATCCAAACTCTTTATGTCACTTAGTGGATTTGCAATCTCCACTTACTAGTGCAAAAGAATTTCTTATGAATCATGGCTCTGCACAGTATACTACATTATCAAAGCCATTCCCATCTTCAGTTAGTCTTTACAGTTACTGTTATTCTTCCTTTAACATAAAAATTGGAAGTGAGGAAGAAATATACATATCTCACATATATAGTCCCAGAAGGTTTTATTGCCAACTTAGTAGAAATAATAAAGACCTGGAGATGATAGAAACAAAAATCACAGAGATTAGTAATCTCAAAAATTGTCCAAAATATGATCCTAGTAAAATGAGACTGTGCATATCTAAGTATGTGGAGGATGGTCTCTTTTATCGAGCTTTAACAATGCCAGCAGATTCATTAACTGACTTTCTGGTCTATTTTGTGGACTTTGGAAATAAGCAATTAGTAGAAGGAAGTACATTGAAGGCTATTTCAGATCAGTTTCCAGAGTTGCTGTTCACACCTATGCAAGCTAGTAAGTGTTTTTTGTCAGATCTTAGAGATGTAGATGTTCCAGCAGAAATCAATAGCTGGTTTAAAGATAATTTTTTGGGAAAACGATTAAGGGCAATAATATTGTCCAGGGAGTCAGATGGCCAGCTTGGTGTAGAATTATATGATGGATATCAACATATAAATCAGAAAATTAAAATGTTGCTTCATGCTTATGGAAAAAAACATTGTGATCAAGCACGCTGTGTGGAAAAGGGTCATAAAATAAGTGAGAATAAGAGACTTACTATTTCTTTGAAAGGCAAAACAGAAAACCACTATCCCAATAATATAAATAAGACTCATGTAGTAACATATTCTGAAAGCAAAACAGATCAGTTAATGAATCCCAGAAGTACATATGCCAAGCTTTTGAAACCATCGGCCTGTTTTAAAATTGAACCTGTGTCAAAAAACAAAGTGAAGTCTTTGAGTGATGGATTCAAAAATAAAGGTGTAAAAATTGTCCCTGGATCTGCACATACTCTTGATGAAAATGATGTGGGCCAGAAATCAGTAAGGGTTGTATCACCATCTTTTATCCAAGAATTAAATCAAGCAGACTTTCAAAACCCATATAATCTTACTAGACCACAGATCAAGGATCTTCCTCAACCCAAAATTTACTTGAATGCCAAAGTTAAAGGATATGTTTCTAGTGTCAGTAATCCAGCAAGTTTCCATATTCAGCTTGTTGATAATGAAAATGTAATCATCAGACTTGCAGATGCTCTAAATGAAAGAAGAACAAAGATAGTGAAAGAGAGAAAATCAGTTAAGCCTGTGGTGGGAGACCTTGTAGTTGCCGAATACTCTGGTGACCATGCCATTTACAGAGCAGTCATTAAGAAAAATTTGCCAGGAAATTCTTTTGAAGTGGAATTTATTGACTATGGTAACACTGCGGTAATAAGCACATCAAAAATTTATGAATTTCAGAGGGAATTCTTAACAATTCCTCAGCTAGGAATCCATTCTTTTCTTAGTGGAGTCAAGTGGAATGAGCCTGATGAAATATGGGACAGTAAAACTGTGGATTATTTTGCATCAAGAGTAAGTAACAAAACAGTTGCATGTGAATTTTTGAAAAAGCATGAGCAGAAATGGGAAGTAAATATCATTTGTGATGGAACATCTGTTATTAATGAACTACTGAAATGGACAGCATTTTCAAAACTTCAGCAAACAGGATTGCAGATGCCAGCGGTTTTCTCTCAAAAAGTGAGTTCTGGTGAGGATAATGAAATTAAGAAAGGAAGATCAAATGAATATGAAGGTTCTATGATCCTTCAACCACCCTACCAACAGCTGGGTAATATTCCTTTTGAAGAGTTAAAACCTGGCCAACTGGAAAAGGCTGAAATACTTTATGTCTCAAAAAGTGGGACATTTTATGTGAAGTTATCAAAAAATAAAAAAATCTTATCAGATTTAACAGTATTAATCACTAAAGAAGTAAAAAAACCTTTATCAATGGGAACTATTAAAAAAGGCCTAGAGTGCTTGGCAAAATCTAAAAAAACCTTGAAATGGTATCGATCAAAAGTAGAAAAGTGTGTTGATGATAAAGTGCTTGTTTTTTTAGTAGATCGTGGTAGGTATGAAATAGTACCTTTAGGTAATACCAAGGTGCTTAGTAATGAAATAAGAAATATTCCAAGACAGGCTGTGGCTTGTAAATGGATTTGGTTTGAAAATTTTAGAAACAGGTCATTTGAGTCTATTGTGTGTTTATTTGGTCATCTGGAAATAAATATTCTTTTCCTGAAATATTTAGACTCTGTGTGGGAAGTAGAGATTTTGGTAGATGGCCTGTTACTTTTTGAATATTTAAATTTAAATATAGTTCGTGCTGAAAACAAGCTTAGATCTTCAGGAACGATTTTTAATATGGAATCTAAGTCTCCTATGTCATGTACAATAAGATCATATACTTGGGCCCAACTCCAAAATGGAAAGCAGTATTCTGGTATTGCCACTGCTATTTCTGATCCATCAGATTTCTGTGTTCAGTTAGAAGATTTCTTTGACACAATGAAATCTCTCTTTGTGTTGCTTTCTGATCTACCAGAAAACTTACAAACAGTGCCTCAAGAGTGCATATTTCCTGGTGCTAGTTGTTTGTTCAAATATGAACTGGAAGATCAGTGGAATCGAGTAGAAATTTCTGAAGTCTCTAATCAGTCTTTACTACTTGTGTTGATCGACTATGGATTTTCTGTTTACATCCCTTATTCAGATACAAAAAATCTCAAAGTTGTTCCTGTGGAACTTCTGAATTTACCAAGGTTAAGTTATCCTTGTATCTTAGGTGGTATCTTACCTGCTAAGGGGAAGCATTGGAGTGAAGAAGCCAAAAGCTTTTTTCAAGATCAGCTAAGTAAACCAGGCTTAGTTTTTCAGTTGAGGAGGTATAATTTTGAAACAAAACTGGAAGTAGATGTCATTCATGAGAAAAACAGTTTGGCAGATATGTTGGTTGTATGTGGTTTTGCAGTATATTCTAAAGATTCAGATCATCTTAATGATGGAGTTAGTACTAGTGGATCTACTGAAATCCAGTATCAATTACAGAGTAAGCCTGTTTTCCCATTGTTAGATCAAAATTGTTACAAAAGAGAAAATACAAGCTGTATATGCACTGAGAAACAAAAACTAAAAGAGAAAACCGTAAAGAAAGAGGTCTATAAGAACTTAAGGAAAAGCAATATCAGTATGCGATTATCTTCTAGAAATTTAACTCTGAGGAAGGCTGACATTGGAAAACATAATCCCCGAAGTACCATCACATTTGATACATGTACAGCAGCTTCATTTTGGGAACTACTGAATGATTTGAAGAATAACACTAATTTCATTGAAAACATTTTTGAAAAACTACCAACTGAAGAAATACAAGAAAATAACACAGTGGATTTGAGAACAAGGATAAAAGCACTGCGTGGTAATGAAAAAATTATGTCTGAGGAACACTTAAAAGGTAGGTACCTATTTAAAAAAAAACAGCTTTTTTTGTATATTGTTTTTATTCCTTGAAAGTTTATTATATGCTAAGATTATCCAAATTGAAAAAATCATAGTGCAAGAAGCTCACTAGACAATCAATAAATGGATAAACTGGGAGTGATTACTTAATTATAAAATGATACTTGAGGATATTTTCCTGTTTTGAATGGTAACCTTTGAGAATGTAATGAAAGTGGAGAGAATTTTTAACCATATGTGCATGTACACATACATGACATTTTATAGATAGTTTCAAGGGTTTCACAAAACTAAAGGCCCATAGATCTCTAGTTAATAAATCTTGCTATTAGTGAGCTCCTGGGCTCATTTTGGAGAACCAATTTTCTGTTATGTGTTTATCAGATGAAATATATCTTTATTTAGATTTTTTGAGTGTACTTTTAGCATATTGCTAATAAAGTTAAATTTATAGTATAAACTGACTTGAACATATTTCCTCTTAAATTTTTTAGATGTCAAACTGATTCTATAATAAATTTTAATGTTTTATGTTATCTGATTTTGCTTATGCACATTGTATTTTATTTTCTGTATGGATTAGTTACTGAGGATTTCGTAGGCTATAAATGTTCCCTGCTTTTAATGAATGTTTGTTCTGACTATAAATCTGTTATTCCATATTATCTCTAGTATTATAGCCGGTTACATTCTTTCAATGAGGGGAGGGATCTTGTTTTTATTGATGTATTTTAGAAGGAGTATTTCATTTGAATTCATATTGAGGTGTTTTATAGTTAATTGATAAAGGCTTTAAAATTGGTCCTCTTATTTTTGAGTATTTTGTTATTAGCAGTTATGGTAGAGTGCTTACTATGTTCTAGGTACTGTGCTAAGATTTTTTGATGTATGATGTCTTTTAAAGCTTACCAAATTCTATGAAGTAGGTGGATATTAAGGTTTAAATGGAGTCCAATAACTAGTACCCATTTCTTTGCCTGAATTCTAAACCATTTTAGAGATGGACAAGGAGAGAAACCATTGATGAGCAAAATATCACATTAAAAACAAAACAAAACCGCCAATGGGCACCTGGGTGGCTCAGTCAGTTCAGCTTCCGACTTTGGCTCAGGTCGTGATCTCGCGATTCGTGAGTTTGAGCCCCACATTGGGCTCTGTGCTGACAGCTTAGAGCCTGGAGCCTGCTTTGGATTCTGTGTCTCCCTCTCTCTCTGCCTCTCCCATGCTCGTGCTCTGCCTCTGTCTCTCAAAAAATAAAATGTTAAAAAAACCCACCCCAAACCAGTATTGATGGATGTGGGTTTGTATCAATGGGAAAGGGGTTTACCAACACCAAGTCAACAGTTTAGACTTACCCACAGAGGCGAATTTCTCCATATTGGGGGTCTACCCATGTAAAACTTACAGGTTGAGGCGTTTATCTCCAAAAAAGAAAGGGGGGAAGGAGGAAGAGACTAAACTGACCTATACCTTTGTCCTTCTGCATGGCCCTACTCCAAGTGTAAGTAAGGGAGTGAACAAACCAGAGTATTAGGCTAGGAGAATACCTCACCCGTGAATACTTGTACATGGAAGGAAACCCCAGGAATGGGAAGAAGCACCCCTCCCCCAAATTATTACTATTTTATGAATGATGCTCAGGGAAATTAAGTAAATTGCCAATGGCTCTAAAGAGAAAAATCTCAGTTCCTTGTTTACTAGCAACTCTGATGTTTCCACATCCAAAGTCTTTTATTAATTACTGATACTGCCTTTTGGAAAGGAGTTAGATATTTGAGGAAGAGTTTTCTATAAGCTTTTGACCATCAGCCCATACACTTTGGCATTTCTATACCTTCTGTTGTTACTTTACGTGTGTTTATTTCCACCATCTTTGTTTTTCCTTAAGAACCCACTCTTGGTCCCCATCTCTATCCTACCTCCTGCATTCCTAGTACAGAGTGAACCAGTAAGTGAATTAAGTAAAAGTAGCTATTATGAAAACAACCAAACATTAAATTAAAAAATCTTCACTAGGGAAAAATCATAAATTTGAGTGAGACAAATACAAGAACCATGGTTTCATGGACTAAGAATTTTCTAATACGCTTGCCATGATCCATGTAAAACAAAAAAATAAGAAAACATCAAGTGGTTTCATTGCCTTGTGTACTGTCCAAACTCCTAGCCCCGATTACTTGTCCACTAGTGGTAGTGTAGTAGCCACTGCTGTTTTTTACTATTGCCTGCACGTGCTTTGAATCTAGGGCAAAATGGTTTTAGTTCTTGGTTGAAGTTAGCAATATTTGAAATTGTTGCCTATTAAGGAAACTGGAAAAGTGGCTCTAATGGCCATGCTGTTGAATTTATACTTTGCACTGACATTAAGAAAGAAAGCTTTAAAAAATTCTGATGCCTGGGTCTCACTTTGAGATTGTTTTAATTGGTCAGGCTACCGCCTCCATGAGGATTTTAAAACCCCCTGGGTGATTGTAATGTACAGAGAAGGTTGAGAACCACTGTTTTAGAGACGATTGTGGATAACTTTCTGAATTATTTTGTGAGAGAAAACAATTCTGGACTTTGTGAAAAGTCTTAAAATCTATTCCTCCTGTATTTGGAGGCCAGACTATACATAGTGAATTACAGCAATTCTGTGCTAAACTTAATTTGAAATAAATATAGTAAAAATGCCACGATGTTAGAAATGACCTCAAAGTATAATACATTTATTTTGCCTTGCCCAGGTATTGTTTTAATTATAGAAGTTGCTGCCTCTTATGTTTAGAAAATTGGCTTAACTTTCCCCTAGTTTCACCCTACTGTAACATATCAGTATTAAAATATTCAAACTAGTTATTTTTGTTTGCAGATTGTTTTCTTAAAAGTTACTAGTCTTTTCCCAGGATGTTTTTGCAGGTTTTTGTTGTTGCTTGTTTGTTTTTCCTGGAAGTCCTTGAATAGATAATTATGGGAACTAAAGAATGTAACAACCCTTCAAAAAGCACAGAAGTATCTAGTCACTCTTTGGTAATGAAGTACTGCGTTATGTTGATTTGTGCTACCTTCCTATGCTTCCTTATTTAACTGGAGGACACCTTTGAAAGAAATTTGGAATGGCAACCAACTTTAGAGGAGAATTTTGTCTGACATTTTACATTTGAAATAATACACCTAGATATCCAAGGAGAATGGCTGACAGGCATGTAAAATGTTAGACTGAATTTTGAAAATACGAGACTTGTAGGTGATAACACACTTATGAATCACTTGCATCGGATGTAGCATGGTAGTTAAAAGTAAGGTCAGTGAGGCCCCTTGCTCCTTGAGTTTGAATTCCTGCTTAATCCCTTCTTAACTGTGAAACTGTAGGTAAGCTTTTTAACATGGCTGTGCCTCAGTTTTTTCATCTGGAATATGGAAATAATAACTATGCATTTGGCTTCTTGTGAGGACTGAATAAGTTGAAATGTGTAAAACCTTTTCACTAGTATCTGGTGCAGAGTAAGTGCTCAGAAATTTTAGAAATATCAGCCATCCCAATAAAGCTCTAATGTATTTGTTTTGTAAATCTTTTGTGAAATTGCAATTTGAAAAATTGCTGATGCTGCTCTGCAAGAAACTGAAATATGTAGGGCAGTGTGTGTGTGTGTGTGTGTGTGTGTGTGTGTGTGTGTGTATCTATAGTACAATGGTTAGATTAACAGTTAAATTTCTATTTGGAAGATAGGATTTATGATTGAGATAATTACAGTTCTAAATAAAGATTAGAACAGGCTATATGTATTTTTTCCAAAATGGGTATATATTAGTGATTGTTTAAGAAAAGATCTTTTCAGTTGTTATGTACAATTATATGTATATATTATAGTATATGTGTAATCTGATTATGCCATACTTCACTCCTCCTTTACCTTTTTCAATTGTGACTTTTAGAAATTGTTAACTAAAAAAATTCTGTTCATAGAAGGTATTTTCAAAATAAAATCTTGACTATGAATTAGACCCATAATACTTGGAAAATTATATTACAGCATATTAATTATTACTGTTTTTGCTTGTGTTTCAGTGAAGGGAGATGAAAGCTCAGATCCTCTATGTATCAGTTTGGCAACAAATAATACATAGGATACCGAATAATTACTGTTTTGTTGTAGATGCTCCAAATATATAATAAAAGTGGTAAGCATATGACAATTTCTAATATTAAAGGTATCTTCAAGGCATCTAGATTGTTCAAATTATTTCCCTAGGAGACAATGATTAGAATGCTACAGAAATTCTATGTGACCAGGAATTGTGATGATTTGTTTGTAGAAGATTACTTAGGAAATGTGGTTCACTCCTAAAGTATTTTAAACATTTGATAAACCATTCTTTGCTTGTGTTTCCACAGTCATTAGATAATATTTTACCATTATCTGTATTTTTCAAGTGTCTTTCCTGACTGAAACCTTTGTTTCAGTTGCTGCTTTGTAGGGACATCACTGAAATCATGGAAAATACATAGAGAGTTAAGGCATTCCCAGGAAAATATGGGTGCTTTTAGGACTGGCACTTATTAATAGGATATGGAAGAGAAGTCAGAGTTAATCCTATTCTTCCCTTTCTTTAGATCATACAGTGGGATTTTTCTTTCATTTTATTTTGCAGTCATACCTTTTTTTAAATTTGGTTTTACACTTTTGGTTGTTCATTAGTTGTAGATATTTGTGCCATTCAAGAACACTGCTGTTTGGTTGGGGGGGGGGGTAGATATTTTGTCAGTGTATTTAACTGTGAATTAGAATTTATTTTTCAAGTAAACATTTATTGAGCAAATTTAGAGTATTGTTTTGGTGCCTGGATAGAACCATAAAATCATGCAAATGTACTTAAGAGTCAGTGTCCACCAGATAGTTTTGAAGAACTAGAGATTTGGTGATTTAGAGAATATTTGGGGAAATTTAGAAATTTCCTAAGCTAGGTATGGAGAATCCAGTTTATCATTGTACATGTATATTGAATGTATTAATACTGTCATTTTTTTGAGGTTAGGAAGTAATTTCCAGAAATGCTGTTGTTTATGAATATATAGGAGTTTAAGTTGGGTATCTTGAAAGTTTATTCAGTGCAGGGAGGCTTCATATTTTTACGCTCCAAATTAATCTGTGGCTTGTGATTATTTTAGAGCAGAGAATTTAATATTTACTCTTTATAATCGAATTTCTTTGAATACTTTTGTGTCATTTTCCTCCAAACTTCACCAGATCTCACAGATTATTTTGTGCAATTTAGAAAAGTACTTCTATTAGAAAATGAATTCACTTTATACAACTTCTGTGACTATTTAATACTGGGTTGCTTTTGTTGTTTTGTTACCATAAAACATGGCAAAGTAATGATTTGGATAATTAAACAAAAGAAATGAATAAAGTAAGATAAAGTAGTATTAATGGGTGTTTTTTGGTACCAGTTTTATCATGAAGGGCCTCATACCTCTTCAGTTTTTCAGAGTTCTGTTAACTTCATTTATGTGTCTTGAGGTACAGTATTTTATGTTTAGAAATAGACAAACTTCACAAATTTATTTATAGCATTTGTTATTAAATACTGTAGAAAATGTTTTTACAAGACTACGTTTCAGTTAATTCCTAACTGATTTTTTATTAGACGGAAGCCCAATCTAGAAAGTAACTGAAGAAAGGATTAAAATTGTTTCCTTTTAAGATAAAAAGAGCTTAATTTAAAACCATTTTCCTCTTTTTTATGGAGCTACATTATTATTTTTGTTCTACATTAGCTAGTTTGTTATACTGTAAAATTACAACATGGAGGATGTATAGTAATATAGTTATTCAGAGTACTTTCAAGCAAAAACAAATAGCATATTCACCTTAAAATTTATATTTTCTTAGGATTAAGTTTTATTAGATTTTACAGATAAGTCAATATTAAAATAATGCTTTTTCCTACTCTAAAACACTTGTATGAATTTAAGTTCGTAGAAGCTGTTATTTTATGAATGTTGGCAATAGACTATTGATTCAAAATTTGGGAAGTAGTAGCACATTTACATTTTTAGATTAAAATATTTCAAAGTTGAGGATTGCTAAGCTTTACTTTTTAAATTTATTTTTTTAAAATTGTTCTCAGAAACATACTTGATAATTTTTTTAAGTGTATTTTGAGAGGGAGCACTTGTGCATGCTCAAGCAGGGAAGGGATAGAGAAAGAGGGAAAGAGAGGATCCCAAGCAGGCTCCATGATATCAGCATAGAGCCCTGTGTGGGGCTCGATTCCATGAACCATTGAGATCATGACCTGAGCTGAGATCCAGTCAGATGTTTAACTGACTGCACCCCTAAATTCATTTGTAATTTTGCTTTACTCCTATAAATTTAAAAATGTTAGTTTTTGAACTCATGTAAAATTTTATAAGAATAGAAAAAGTATTCTTCAGAAATGATAATTGATTTGGTTTTTAAAAAATATTCACGTATGCATTATTCAAATATGTGTGTGTATTCAATTTTTTTAAAACATTTATTCATTTTAGAGTGAGAGAGAGCATGAGTGGGGAAGGGGCAGAGAGAGACGGAGACAAAGAATCTGAAGGGCCTCCAGGCTCCAAGCTGTCAGCACAGAGCCTGATGTGGGGCTCAGACTCACAGACCACGAGATTGTGACCTGAGCTGAAGTGGGACGCTCAACCTGCTGAGCTATCCGGATGCCCCCCTTTTATTTTTTTTAACTTTATTTCTTTTGAGCGTGGCGGAGGGGCAGAAAGAGGTGGGGGGACAGAGAGAATCTCAAGCAGGTTCCATGCTCTCAGTGCGAAGCCCGATGTGGAGCTCGAACTCTTCATGAACTGTGACATCATGACCTAAGCTGAAATCAAATAACAGCTGAGCCACCTGGACACCCCTATAACTTTTTCTGACTTTTATATGTGTATTTAACTCTGCTATTGCTTAAAAACTTCTTTTGGTCTAGTTGTGTACGCTCAAGGGAAATTATTTTTGTTTTGTATATTGAGTATTTTGAGTTACTTTTTCACAGTAAAACATTATAAATATAGTTTGCTAAAATCTCAATGAGTATGTTTTAAAAGGGCAATATAGCATTAACAGAATCATACCTTGTGCATATAGTGATGAAAAATTGAATTCACTTTAACATGTCCTTTAACCAAAATTAGTCCTTACTCAGACACTCGGCACAATTTTTTTTCTCTTTAAAGGTATTTCTAATTCTCAAAACAGTTTTTAATTTTTCATTTTTTTCCACTTTTGAAGGAATGCTGGAGTTTTAAAAATTATAAATCTTTTTATTTGGCCTATAATTTGGATATATTTCTCAACTTTTTAAGAGTCTCCTGCATTATATTTATTTTCTACATTTGACTTCTAGAATTTTTCTTAGGTTATATCATGATAGCCATACTAAGAGTATTTAAGATTCTTATAGAAGTTCCCCTTTGATGATACATGAACATCTTATTTAATGGTTTTAATGTATTTTCTTAGTTTTCTCATAATTTTTCATTAATCACAAAGTGATCAGTTATTGACTAATGTTATAATGCTATTTCATAATATATTTGTCTCTGTGTCCTTGAACATATTGATAATCTCTGAAAATCTTCTCCTTAGTACTAAAACCTTATCTTTTATAATCTTGTTATAGTCTTCTATATGGTACATTCATTCATCAAACTGTGTTAGATATAGGAGATACAAAAACGAGTCAAATTCTGGTTTTTAAGATACTTACATTATAGTGGTGGAAGCAGATTAGTAATTATAACAAAGAATGGTACATGGTATGTAATAAAGGTATATAATAAGGTGCTTTAGGACCACAGAAGACCGTGCACTTTACTTCCTGGGATTGGGGGACCAGTTGGAAAAAGACTTTAAAAATATGACCTGTGGCTCATATTTTGGGTGGCTCAGTAGGTTAGGCATCCAACTTCAGCTCTGGTCATGATCTCACAGTTCCTGGGTTTGAGCCCCACGTCAGGCTCTGTGCTGACAGCTCAGAGCCTGGAGCCTGCTTCAGATTCTGTGTCTCCTCCTCTCTCTGCTCCTCCTTTGCTTGTGCTCTGTCTCTCTCTCAGAAATAAATATACACTAAAACAATTTTAAAAAATGACCTGTGAGCCTGATTCTTCAAAGATATGCTAGGGAACTTAGACCTACAAGGAAGGAAATTAGAGGCCACATGGTACAGCCACGCACAACTGACTCAGTACAATCACCCTATTTTGTTTTGATCGCCAAGGCCTGAGGGGAGTTGGGAATATAGAAAGGGACTACTCATGGGTGTGGAGTTTCTCTTTGGGGCTCTGAAAATGTTCAGAAGTTAAATGGTGACAGTAGTTACACAATTCTTTAAATATACTAAAACTTATTGATCTGTACACTTGAACAAGGTGAATTTTATGACCCCTGAATATTTCAGTAAAGCTTTTTAAAAATTACATGTATGAAGCTTATGTATAGCTTATGAATTCAATAAGCTATTCCTTGAGACTGTTTAGAGAAGAACAGAGAAATGTAATAAAATTCTGATATCTAGTTTAGGGATTTCAAAATTAAAGGGAATAAAATCTCAAACCTCAAGAACCAAAAAATAAATGAAAAAGGAGATCGCTAGGGTGGGGAGAATGGCATCCTTAGTCTAGATCATTCTATGCATGTCATTATTAGCTATTGGTCATAATAGCTATTACTAGCTATTAGCATTTTTAAACCTTTGTTATTTAAAAATTTTTTTAATGTTTAGTTTTGAGAGAGAGCAGGAGACAGAGTGCAAGTGGGGGAGTGGTAGAGAAAGAGGGAGACAGAATCTGAAGCAGGCACCAGGCTCTGAGCTGTCAGCGTAGAGCCGGATGTGGGGCTTGAATTCATGGACTGTAAGATCATGACCTGAGCCAAAGTTGGACACCTAACTGACTGAGCCACCTAGGCACCCCTAAACCTTGTTATTTTCTTAAAAAATGTTTTTAATGTTTATGTTAGACAGACCTAGTGTGAGTGGGAGAGGGCAGAGAGATAGAGAGGCACAGAATCTGAAGCAGGCTCCAGGCTTTGAGCCTCTGTGCTGACAGCTCAGAGCCTGACACCGGGCTCAAACTAACAAACCATGAAATCATGACCCGAGCCCAAGTTGGATGCTTAACCGACTGAGCCACCTTAGGCACCCCTAAACCTTGTTATTTTTAAGTGTAGACCTAAAAGTGTACAAAACCAAGATATATAGCTACAGGCTTTCTGATAAAACACCTGTGTAACTGCTACACAGTGCAAAAATGGATCATTACCAGGACTCCAGAAGCTCTTCTCCTGTCCTCTCAAATATTTATGCCCTCCTCTCCAAAGGAACTACTACCCTGACTTTTGTGACACTATGTTCCTTTTTTTTGTGTCTTTAAAGTAGTTTTACCACCTAATTTTGCCAACAACCAAGAAATAATGCCTTTTTCTTTTAATGGTTATATATGGAACTGATAGTATGCTTTTTTTTTTTTATTTAAGTTTTTACCTGAGCCAAAACCAAGAGTTAGACACTTAACTGAGCCACCCAGGCACTCCAGTAGTATGTTTTTGTTTCTCTTTGCACAATTTTTAAGTACGAGATTTATCCATTTTTTGTGTGTGTGTAGTTATGGTTCATTTATTTTAATTTCTTAAAATTATGTATTTATGTATTTATTTATAACACAAGCAAAAAGGGGAGGGGTGGAGAGAGAGAATCCCAAGCAGGCTCTGTGCTGTCAGTTCAGAGCCCTATGTGGGCTTGAACTTATGAACCATGAGATCATGATCTGAGCTGAAACTGAGTCAGACACTTAACCAATTGAGCCACACAGGCACCCCATTCGTTTTCATTTCTGAATAAATAATTTTTATTGTAGGGTATAAATTTATTCATTCTACTCTTGACAATTTTTCTAGTTTTCAACTATTGTAAATAATAAGGGAAATAACTGCGTGCCATTTCATGAACATGTATGTGCATTTCTGTTGGCTGTGTCTGGGTTTCATTGCTGGAATTGTTGGGTCGTTGTACACTAGAGGTAGAGAATAGAGGTAGGATGAAACCCTCTGGATGGGTAATTCTCTTCATCTGGTTGAGTGTTACTCCTGTGGAGGATGCCTATGATAAGCATTGAGATGAATCACCAAGATTGATATGCCAAGATTCACATGGTCATTACCACTGGCTCATCCAAATGCCTCTTCTGCAGGTTTCCTTATCTTTGTCTTCCATACTTGTACCTTCTGAGCCCCAGCCAACCAACTTAACCAGTTACCACTGTGTGGCAGTCTATATGTGGTTACCTTAGGTTTCTTCCATTGCCATTCAGAAAGGATGTAGGGTGTGCCCAAAGGGAAAGTTTCTTCTTAGCATTGTTCCTTCAGGGATGTCCCTGAATGGGCATGTAGTCAGGCAGTAGTGCATGCTGGCTTGCAATGGCATACTGTGTTGACCAATTTATGGATCATACTTGATTGTTAAAATATCCTCTGTCAGCTGGTCATAGGAAACCTTCCTGGGAAGACCAAAATATGATTTTTGAATGTTAAAACACCCTTGCATTTCTGTGATGTCTCATGTAGGCATGTTATGCAATCTTTTTAATGTCTTGCTATATTTGGTGCTAGTGTTATTAAAGGAATTTTGTTTATAAGGAATATTGGTCTATGGTTCTTTTTTCCCCACTTTGTTATGTCTTCTCTGGATTTGGTATCAGGGGAACAGAATGAGTTGGGAAAGGTCTCCTCTATCATCTGAAAGTTTTTATGTAGGATTATATTTCTCCTTTGAAAGAAATTCCATTTTTTCCCCATGGTTCTTCCATTTTCTGTTTCATTTCTGCTTTGACTTTTACTGTGTTTGATTTGCTTTTTCTAGCTTCTTAAAGTAGCTATTATTTTAGATCTTTGTCTTTTGTAATAGAAGTGCTTAATGCCAGAAACTGCTATAAAGTTTGTATGTTGAGAGAGAGAGAGTGAGAGAGAGGATGAAGAGTAGGGAAGGGGTAGAGATAGAGGGAGAGAGAGAATCCCAAGCAGGCTCCGTACTGTTAGCACAGAGCCTGATGCAGGCTCACACCCATGAACCGTGAGATCATGACCTGAGGCAGAACCAAGCATCGGACACTTAACTAATTGGGCCACCCAGGCACCCACAGAAACAACTTTTTAAGTGTTCTTCAGGTGCAGCCCATATATTTTGAAGTGTGTCCATTTTTTAGGTTATTTTTTAATGCCCCTTTATTTATATTAATTTGGATCCAATAACAGTGATTTTCTCAGCTTTTGTTTTCCTCTGAATATCTTTAACTTTAGGCATATTTTCATATCATATGATAAGCTCTTTTCTTTTTTGATAAGCTCTTTTCAGATGTACAATTCAGTGTTTGGTATTTGTCACAAGTTGTGCAACTATCCCCATTAAAAACTTTTACAACATCTTATTATTCAATATTCCTACATACATTTACTGTTAATTCCCATATCCTTTTCTACCCCCACTCCCTGTTTCAGGCAAACATTAATTTCTGTCCTTAACACTTCTCTTTTCTGGACTTTTTATATAAATGGAATCGTGATATTTGGTCTCTTATGTCTGGCTTCTTTCACTGAGTAAAATGTTTTTGAGCTACATCCATATCATAGTGTGTATCAGTAGTTCATCCTTTCTTATTGCTTAATAGTATTTCATTGAATAAATATACATATTTCTAAGTTTTGACTGTTAGGATTAATGCTGCTAAAAATATATATGTACAAACCTTTATGTGAATGTGTTCATTTCTCTTGGATATATACCTAAGAGTGGAATTACTGGGTCTTTTGGTAAAGTCATGTTTAATGTTTAAAAAATCCAAACTGTTTTTCAAAGTGACTGTACCATTTTTATATTCCTATTGACTATATGGAGGTTTTGCTGATTCTCTGTATCCTTATATCCTCGTCAATATGTTGTGTCTTTCTTTAAAATCCACCCACCCCGCACCGGCAACCACTGTTTCTCTCCATTTAAGGTCTTTTTTTTAATTCATTTTGGCTTAATCTCTGACCTATTTCACTTAGCATTATAGCCTCTAGGTCCATTTGTGTTGTGTACCTGGGAAGATTCTGCCTTTTTTTTTCTTGAGTGACTGATATTTCATTGCAGATACATGTACCAGATTTTCTTCATCCATTCGTCTATGGATGGACTCTTGGGTTGCTTCCATTTCTTGGCTATTATAAATCATGCTGAAATAAACATAGGAGTGCATGTATCTTTTTCAAATTAGCGTTTTTATTTTCTTTGGGTAAATACCTGGTACTGAAATCATTGGATCATATGGTAATTCTGTTTTTAATGTAAGAAACCTACATACTATTTTCCCTAGTAGTGGAACCAATTTACATACCCTTCAACAGTGCATGAGGGTTCCTTTTTCTCCACATCCTTGTTTATACTTGTTATTTATTCCGTTTTTGATGTTAGCTGACAGATGTGAGGTAATATCTCATTGTGATTTTAATTTGCATTTCCCAGCTGATTAGTGATGTTGATCATCTTTTCGTGTGTTGGCCATCTGTATGTTGTCTTTAGAAAAACTCTATTCAAGTCCTCCACTCCTTTGTAATTTGATTGTTTTTTGGTGTTGAGTTATAGAATTCCTTTATATATTTAGGTTATTAGCCCCTATCAGATATGTCATTTATAAATATTTTCTCCCATTCAGTAAATAGGCGGTGGTCTGCTTTGTGATGGTTTCCTTTGCTGTGCAAAAGCTTTTTATTTTGGGGTAATTCTAGTAGTTTAATTTTGCTTTTGTTGCCCTTGCCCAAGGTGACCTATCTAGAAAAATATTTCTATGGCTGATATCAAAGAAATTACTGCCTATGTTTTCTTCAAGGGGTTTTATGGTTTCAAAGTTTCACATTTGGGTCCTTAATCCATTTTGAGTTTATTTTTCTGTATGGTGTAAGAAAATGACCCAGTTTTATTATTTTTCATGTAGCTCTCCAGTTTTCCCAGCACCGTTTGTTGAAGAGACTGTCTTTTCCCCATTATATATTCTTGCCTTCTGCATTGTAGATTCATTGAACATATAAGTGTGGGTCTGTTTCTGGGCTCTCTATTCTGTTTCATTGATCTGTGTGTTTGTTTTTGTGCCAATACCATACTGTTTTAATTACTATAGCTTTGTAGCATACATTGAAATCTAGGATTATAATACTCCAGCTTTGTTCTTTCTGAAGATTGCTTTGGCTATTTGGGGTCTTTTGTGGTTCCATACACATTTTAGGATTATTTATTCTAGTTATGTAAAAAATGTTGATTATTTTGATAGGGATTGCAGTAAATCCATAGGCTGCTTTAGGTAGTATGAACATTTTAACCATGTTGGCTCTTCTAATCCATGAGCATGGAACATCTTTCCATTTGTTTGTGTCTTCAATTTCTTCCATCAACATTTTATAGTTTTTGGAATATAGATCTTTCACCTCCTTGGTTAAGTTTATTCCTAGGTATTTTTGGTACAATTGTAAGTGGGATTGTTTTCTTAATTACCCTGTGCTATTTCATTATTAGTGTATAATAAGTAGATTTCTATATATTTTGTATCCTGTGACTTTACTGAATTCATTTAACAGTTCTAGTAGTTTTTTTTTTTTCCTGGAGTCTTTAGGGGTTTCTTATACACATTTTAATATAATCTGCAAATAGTAAAGTTTTACTTCTTCATTACCAATTTGGATGCTTTTTCTTTTTCTTGTCTAAATGCTGTGCACAGACTTCTATGTCAAATAAAAATGGTGAGAGTGACCATCCTTGTTCATGATCTTAGAGGAAAGGGTCCCAGTTTTCACCATTGAGTATGATGTTAGCTGTGCATGTTTCATATATGGCCTTTATTATGTTGAGATGTGTTCATTCTACATCGACTTTGTGGAACATTTTTTATCATGAATGGATGTTTTACTTTATCACATGTTTTTTCTGAATCTGTTGAGATTTTTCTCTTCTTAATGTGGTATATCATTTTGAATATATTTATGAATATTGAGCTACCTTTGCATATCTGGAATAAATTGCACTTGATGTGAATGATTTTGTTTAATGTATTATATTTGGTTTGCTAATATTTTGTTGAGGAATTTTTTATGTTTATCACAGATATTGACCTGTAGTTTTATTTTTTTGTAGTGTTTGTGTTTGGTTTGGTCTCAGGGTAATGTTGCCCTGCTAGAATGAATTTGAAAGCTTTCTTCCTCTTCTGTTTTTTTGGAATATTTGAGAGGAATGGGTACTGATTCTTCTTTAAATTTAAATCCTTTAAATCATGTAAATGTTTAGTAGAATTCACCTGTGAAGCTGTCTGGTCCTGGATTTTGTTTGTTGGGAGATTTTTTGACTACTGATTCTATTTCATTGCTAGTAACTGGTCTGTTCAAATTTACTGTTGCTTCCTGATTCAATTTTGGAAGGTTATGCTTCTAGGAATCTATCTATTTCTTCTAGGTTGTCCAATTTGTTGGCATAATAGTCTTACCTTTTATTTCTGTGGTGTAGTTTGTTATTTCTCCATTTATCATTTCATTTGAGTTCTCTTTTTTCTTGATGAGTCTGGCTAAAGATTTATCAGTTTTGCTTATATTTTCAAACAACTATCTCTTGGTTCTTCATCTGTCATTTTCATTCTTGCCATCCTAGTGGATGTGAAAATGTATCTTTTGGTTTTAGTTTGTATTTCACTAATGATATTGAGTATTTTCTATGTGCTTCTAAGCCATTTGTATATCTTCCTTAAATAAAAGTTTTCAAAAATTGTTACCATTAATATTTTTTTTGTCTCTTGTTGAGTAGTAAGAGTTTGTTTCTGGATACAGGCCCCTTATCCTGTATATGGTTTATAAATATTTTCCCCCACTTTGGGTTGTCTTTTCACTTTGATCTCCCTTTGAAACACAAATTATTTAATTTTGATGGAGTCCAGTGTGTATCCATATTTTTGTTGGTTTTGCATTTGCTTTTGGTGTCATACATAGGAAGTCATTACCTAATCCAAGATGGCGAATATTTATAAAAGTTTTTCCTAAGAGTTTTAAAATCTTAACTTATATTTAGGTCTCTGATCTATTTTGAGTTAATTTTTGTATGTGGTATGAGGTGGGATATAACTTTATTTTTTTGCAGGTGGATTTCCAGTTTTTACATTACCATTTATTTTTATTTATTTTTTCAGTATATGAAATTTATTGTCAAATTGGTTTCCATACAACACCCAATGCTCATCCCAAAAGGTGCCCTCCTCAATACCCATCACCCACCCTCTCCTCCCTCCCACCCCCCATCAACCCTCAGTTTGTTCTCAGTTTTTAAGAGTCTCTTATGCTTTGGCTCTCTATCACTCTAACCTCTTTTTTTTTTTTCCTTGCCCTCCCCCATGGGTTTCTGTTAAGTTTCTCAGGATCCACATAAGAGTGAAAACATATGGTATCTGTCTTTCTCTGTGTGGCTTATTTCACTTAGCATAACACTCTCCAGTTCCATCCACGTTGCTACTAAGGACCGTATTTCATTCTTTCTCATTGCCACGTAGTACTCCATTGTGTATATAAACCACAATTTCTTTATCCATTCATCAGTTGATGGACATTTAGGCTCTTCCCATAATTTGGCTATTGTTGAGAGTGCTGCTGTAAACATTGGGATACAAGTGCCCCTATGCATCAGTACTCCTGTATCCCTTGGGTAAATTCCTAGCAGTGCTACTGCTGGGTCATAGGGTAGGTCTATTTTTAATTTTCTGAGGAACCTCCAAACTGTTTTCCAGAGTGGCTGCACCAATTTGCATTCCTACCAACAGTGCAAGAGGGTTCCCGTTTCTCCACATCCTCTCCAGCATCTATAGTCTCCTGATTTGTTCATTTTGGCGACTCTGACCAGCCTGAGGTGATATCTGAGTGTGGTTTTGATTTGTATTTCCCTGATGAGGAGCGACGTTGAGCATCTTTTCATGTGCCTGTTGGCCATCCGGATGTCTTCTTTAGAGAAGTGTCTATTCGTGTTTTCTGCCCATTTCTTCACTGGGTTATTTGTTTTTTGGGTGTGGAGTTTGGTGAGCTCTTTATAGATTTTGGATATTAGCCCTTTGTCCGATATGTCATTTGCAAATATCTTTTCCCATTCCGTTGGTTGCCTTTTAGTTTTGTTGGTTGTTTCCTTTGCTGTGCAGAAGCTTTTTATCTTCATAAGGTCCCAGTAGTTCATTTTTGCTTTTAATTCCCTTGCCTTTGGGGATGTGTCAAGTAAGAAATTGCTACGGCTGAGGTCAGAGAGGTCTTTTCCTGCTTTCTCCTCTAGGGTTTTGATGGTTTCCTGTCTCACATTCAAGTCCTTTATCCATTTTAAGTTTATTTTTGTGAATGGTGTGAGAAAGTGGTCTGGTTTCAATCTTCCGCATGTTGCTGTCCAGTTCTCCCAGCACCATTTGTTAAAGAGACTGTCTTTTTTCCATTGGATGTTCTTTTCTGCTTTGTCAAAGATGAGTTGGCCATATGTTTGTGGGTCTAGTTCTGGGGTTTCTATTCTATTCCATTGGTCTATGTGTCTGTTTTTCTGCCAATACCATGCTGTCTTGATGATGACAGCTTTGTAGTAGAGGCTAAAGCTTGGGATTGTGATGCCTCCTACTTTGGTCTTCTTCTTCAAAATTACTTTGGCTATTCGGGGCCTTTTGTGGTTCCATATGAATTTTAGGATTGCTTGTTCTAGCTTTGAGAAGAATGCTGGTGCAATTTTGATTGGGATTGCATTGAATGTGTAGATAGCTTTGGGTAGTATTGACATTTTGACAATATTTATTCTTCCAATCCATGAGCACGGACTGTTTTTCCATTTCTTTATATCTTCTTCAATTTCCTTCAGAAGCTTTCTATAGTTTTCAGCATACAGATCTTTTACATCTTTGGTTAGATTTATCCCTAGGTAATTTATTCTTCTTGGCATCACCATTTATTTTAAAAGGCTATTCTGTGTTCACTGAGTTGTTGTGGAACCTTTGGCAAAATCACTTGACCCAAAATGATTTATTTATGGACTCTTAATTCTCTTCTGTTGATCTATGGGACTAGTCTCTTGCCTGTACTTCACTGTTGTGATTACTATAGCTTTGGAATATTTTTGAAATCAAAGGGTAAGTTCTCTCTCTCTCTCTCTCTTTTTTTCCGGATTGCTTTTGCTGTTTTGGGTCTATTACATTTCCACATGAATGTGAGGATCATTTTTTATTTCTAAAAAAAACAAAACTAGATTTTACAGCAGTTGATTCAATCTATAGATTCTTTAGGGGAGACTTGCTATCTTAACAATATTGAATCTTCCAATCCATGAACAGGGAATATCTGTGTGTTTATCTTTAATTTCCATCTACAATGTTTGTAAGTTTTAGTGCACAAGTCTTGAAACTCTTACTCTTTATTTCTAGATATTTTCTTCCTTTGTTGCATGAAATATATTGATTTAATTCTCTAA
Organism: Puma concolor; assembly: GCF_028749965.1. Classification (NCBI taxonomy): domain Eukaryota; kingdom Metazoa; phylum Chordata; class Mammalia; order Carnivora; family Felidae; genus Puma; species Puma concolor. Next base: position 16,679,687 of record NC_141669.1, read on the forward strand.
TTCATTGTTTACCGGAATACAATTGATTTTGAATTTTAACCTTGTATTCTGTAACCTTTCTGTACTTGTTTATTCTAATTTATATGTGTATGAGTATAGTTCTTTGGATTTTCTGCATATAGAGTGTTGTATGCAAGTAAAATTTAAGTTTTCCCTTTCCATTTGGATCCTTTCCCCCTTTTTTTTCTTGGCAGAGAGTACTCCAGTATAACGTTGAGAAGTGGTGAAAGCAGGCATCCATGTCTCATCCATGTTAGGAGAAAGGCCTTCTGTCTTACACCATTAAGTGTGATATTTGTGATAGGTGTTTTAACCTTTAATCAGGTTGAGGAAGATATTTTCTAGTCCAAGTTTGAGAGTTTTTATCATTAATGTCTACTTTAATAATTTCTCTTGGTTATCTGTTGCTTTTTCCTCTTTCTTCCCTGGTTTTTAATTACATGGAAGACACTGTGTATGTAAATTGTAGTTTTGGATTATGTTATCCTCTTAAGATTTAAAAGTTTTGTTCTGGTAGGTGGTTAAATTGCTAATGGATCACTTGGATTTTATCAAGATCTAGTTTAAGGGCACATCTATTTAATTTTGTTTTCATGCTTTTTGTATCTTCTATGGCATAACTTTTCTGGGGTCTCCGCTGAATGCCTGGGTTGTTTTTCCAGGGTGCTTCTATTCTGGCTTGGCCCAAACTGCAAAATCTCCCAAGCACTCTGTTGCCTCCAGAATCTCTTCTCAGCTTTCAACCTCTTAACATAGCTACACTAACTATGGAGTCTTGCCTTGTAGCTTTGTGGACTAGGAATTCACTGAGGACCTGGAGAATTACCATGCGGGCTTCTGAGTTTCATCCTCTGTGGCTCTAACTGTGGCACACAAAACCCAGTTGCTATAAATAGCCTTGACCTTTGATTTCTGCATCCTTAATTCAGTAAAACTGCTCCATGCTTGACCTCACTTCCTGCCCATGGTTCAAATAATTTTGGACGAATCACGCATGTTACCTTTCTCAAGGATTGTAGCCCTTCCATGGGTGCTGTGCAACGCCCGCAAACAGTTTTATATGTTCTCTAGGTTTTGTGTCCAGTTGTTTATCATAGGGCAGTTACTTTTGCAGCCAAGACAAGACTTCCCTAGTTTGTCATTAAACTTCTACCATTCAATAAGGAAGCACTTGAAGGTAATACAGGCAATCATTTGGATTCTGGGAATAGTCTTCTCATCTCTTGTTTAATTTCTACCCTAGTTCTCTAGTAGAAGCTGGATCAGGCGCCTCAGTCAATATATACAACTCTTCTTCCTTGTTCAGTGCATGAGGAACCCAAAGTGGCTTTTTTTCCCATGTTATTTTTTTCCATGTTATTTTAATAGGATTTTGAGAGACAGAAAAAACACATGTGTTACAAGCATTCGTGTTCCCTCCTGTCATTGTGCGTATTGCCTGTAGTACTTTGTTTTCATCACTCATTTCTAGATAAACTGACAGAGAGGATTTTAGTTTCTGAATTTGGCCACAACACTATCTCCTGTCTCCATACTCTTTTTAAAGAGTATGGAGAAGTGATGGTGCTTGATTTGTGAGGTACATGTTAGGCTATGTACCTCTGACTTGTTCACTAGAATAGTTATGCTTAATGCTGCATTGCCATGTAAGTAATCCAATTACCTTGAGGCCTCCATGCTTTGAGGGAACTGAAGCTACGTGAACAGGTTATGTTTAGATCCTTTTTTTTTTTTTTTTTTTTGATAGTTCCAGTGTAGGACCATTTGAGTCTCCCTAGATAAGGCCCAGACATTGTGGAACACAGATAAGCCAACTTTTCGATGTTTTCTCCAAATTTCTGTCTCATAGAATCTGTGACATAATATTATTATTTTTATCACTGGGTTTCAGAATAAGTTGTTACATGGAAATAAATAATAAATGGAATAGACTTTGGTACCAGACATGAGATGTTGCTATAACTTTTGGACTGAAGAGTGGGCAGAAACTGGAAGGAAGCCTGAAGGTCCTCAAGGAGGCTGTCAGTGAGGGCTTTAAGGAAGTTGAGGAAAATGTTGAAACCTGGAGGAAAGGAGACTGGAAATCTTTGTTATATATATTAAAGAAAATCTAGCAAAATTGCCACTGCCATAGTATGGAAAACATGAAAATCTATCTAATGAACTGAGGATTTAGTTTCCAAGCAATTTGGAAATTCAAGAGATTTCCAAGCAATTACTGCATGTGTTCTGATTCTTAGTTTTGAATGAGTGTGCCTATAGAAGTTGTTCTATGCTTGCCCCACAGTGGTATGTTGGATGTGTGTGGGCTAACATGCCACTTTGTTTCATAGGTCTTCAGATCAAGAGGATTGTCCTTGGGGAACTACTTCTGGGAGCCTAATCTACACTTGGACCTGATTTAGATGATGAGGTCTGAGACTGTTCTGATGCCATAATGGATTGAGACTTTGGAGGTCTTGGGGGAGGGTGTAGTATATTCTACATATGGGAATGATATGAACTGGGGCCAGAGGGCAAACTGCGTCACACTTTATTATCCAAAGATTATCTCGGTAATATTTTCTAAGCTTTCATCTACTTTGACTTAGCTGTTCCCATCAAGAAGGGGAATATAATTATCCTTCCCTTGGATCTGTGCAGGCTTATGAGTGCTGTGACCAAAGCATAGAGTAGAAGTGATGCTGTGTGATCTTAAAAAGGTAGTTCACAAACAGTAACGTAGCTTTCACCTTATTTTCTGGAGCACTTGTACCTGGTGTCTTGGACCATCATGCAAGAAATCCAAATACCACATCCAGGTTGTAAGGAAACCCAAGCCATGTGGGGAGGCAATGTGTAGGGCCTCCTGTCAACAGTTCCAGACCCCAGCCATTTGAGTTTTCCTTGCTGAAGCCATGGGTATTGTACAGAGACAAGCCAGCTCCATCATGTTCATATCCAAATTCCTAAGCTTCAGGACCCATAAACTTAATAGAATAGTTGTGTTTTATACACTAAGCCTTGAGGTAGTAACTGGAACAACTGGATAACTTATAAACCATGTTATAAAGAATCCTCAGCCCTCTTGGTGTATAGTAAGAGTAGAGGCCTGGTAATGAGTAAAGTGAATTTCAGTGAAAAAGTCTGACACATTTTATCTGCCTAATGGCTTGCTTATTCATTTATTTGGTTTTGGGATGCTAAGTCCTTTGGCTATCTGAATTCCAGAGAGTAGATGTGCCACTGTACTAGTTTATTTGTAAACGTTCCGTTTAGTTTGCATTGTGTTCTACTTGATTTAAAACTCAATAAATATGATTCTTTCAGTTTGCCTCAATATTTTACACATAGATTTGAGATGAATACATATTAAATATTTTGTCAACTTTTTCGAGGGCATTATTCATGAGTTTTAAAAAATGAAAATGACTTATAGATGACCTAGGATATAGGTAATTATATATTAATGTTAACCTCTTTTATTAATAAGGGTTAAAGTCTATATTTTAAGGGACTTTATTCGTGATCTATATATACATAACTTGAATACTTTTATGAGATGAAGATAAAAGCAAGTTTTTCTAGCAGATAAGAAAATATTTCCATAATTTGAGGGTTTTACTGCCATCTAGTGGCATTCATTTCTGTGGTTTTAAATTCCTTTTAGCTTTATTTCTACTCCTCTTTTAGGATTATTTTCTCAATACTTAAGACTTTTTTTTTTTAAAGGAAAAATATATTTCAGCTGCCTAAAGAGACGATAGATTTTTTTGAAGAAACATTGTATTCTACAGAAGCCTCATATATATGTGTATATATATAAATTTATTATAAATAAATAAATACGACCATGTTATTCATTCTTAGGTATGTTTTTTTTTTCCTGCACTTTATTTTCATTTGCTTGGGTTCCCCTTATTTTTCCATCCATAGAATTTCTGACTCCTGCCCCAAGGTAGGTCATAAGTCTAGGTTTTCTTCATGTGCATATAATTCAGTGAATGAATGAATATAATTATGTAAACAAACACAATGTACATGCTTTTGTTATGTTTTAGAAAAAAGATCACGTGTAATTTTCTGCATGTTACTTTTCTTAGCACATCAAAAACCTAAGTAATGCAGTTCTGTTAAATGGGTGCGTGATTTTAAAAAGTACAGATGTATTTTAATTTTGTTTCAGCAACTTCTCTTTTGATAGACATTTTTTTTGCCACCTTGAATATGACTGTGATACATATCTGTGGATGTATATCATTATATAGGGGTAACTTTGTTTCTCTGAGATAGCTTTTTAGTAGTGAGATTGCTGGGTGAAATAACATATTTTTAATCGAATACATGTTTGAATAGATGTTACAATATTGCTTTTAAAAACTGTGTATGAGAATACCTTTTTCCCTACATTACCATTAATACATTTTATAGCATTTTAAACATTTCTGCCTGTATTAGAAGGTCAAATGATTATTTTAATTTCCTGATTACTAGAGAATTTGAACAACTTTACATGTGTGTTGATCCTGAATTTTTCTGAGTTTTCTGACTTTAATGCTTGCACTTTGTATATTGTAAGATGTTAACCCCTTGTGTATCACCTCAGTTTACAAATATTTTGTACACAAGCCAACAAAGTTTTAACACTTCATACAATTAAACAGGTGTATCTGTTTTAGGCACTGAATTTCCTAGGCATGTAATTAAAGTCTCTCTCACACATGGATTGTATATTCCAAGTTCCTTCCCTGCTTTTTTTTCACTTTGCAAAGTTTTTATTGTTTGAGTTTTAAGTTTAAATCTTAATCCATCTGGAGTTATTAAACTTTTCAAAATTGAAAGATAACACATACACAGCAAAGTACAGTATTAAAGGATTATCCCAAAGTAAACAGACCCATGTAATCACCAGCCAGTCACTGAGAATAATTTGTATTTTTTTTTTAAAGTTTGTTTATTTTGAGAGAGAGCACACATGCATGTGTTGGCTCTTGTGGGGGAGGGGCAGAGAGAGCTGGACAGAGAGACAATCTCAAGCAGGCTCTGTGCTGTCATTGTAGAGCCCAAAGCGGGACTCGATCCCACAAACTAGGACATCATGACCTGAGCCCAAACCAGGAGTCAGATGCTTAAACAAGTTACTCAGGTGCCCCTCTTGTCTCTTTGTAATTATTAAAACTGCATTATCCTCGATATCCTTGTCATGATATCTATGATCATTGCCTTCCTGGTTTTCTTCCTATTTTTGCCTCCTAAACTGGATCCCTAAACATAGTTCAGTTTTTTTGCTCATTGACCTTAATATAAATTAATACAATATGTATTTTTTATATTCAATATCTTCTTAAAATTTCATTGGTGAGTGTTATCTACATTGTGGTGTGCAGCAGTTCTCCTTGCTGTGTGGTATTCCATTGTATGAATATGTAATTATTCCACTGTTGATGGATATTTGGATTTCTGTTTCAGTGAATGGCTACATGGAATATGGCTATGAACATTCTTGAACATTACTCTTGATGCTTTTGTGCATATGTTTCAGTTGGATATATATTTCAGAGAGAAACTGATGGCTCATAGAACATGTAGATTTCTAGCTTCATTGGGTCAGTAATTATTGTCCCAGAAGTTTTCCAAAGTCATTGTACCAGTTTATTCTTCCACTAGTGAGTAAGAATTCCATTTCACATCTTCACCAACACTTAGCATTGCCTTTATGTGTGGTTACAGGTATCTGACTGTAGTTTTGGTTTCCATTTCTGATAAAGTAGAACAACTTTTCATATGCCCAGTGGTCACTAAATTAAGAATTGTTCATTGTTCTTTCTGGGCCACTTTCTTATTAGGCAGACATTTTCTTATTGATTTGCAGGAATTGTTTATATATTTTGAATCATGCCCTTTGTCTTCCACTTTTGGTCATCCTTTTCTTTTTTAACTTCTTATGGTTGTACATATTTTATGATTATTGCAAGCTCTTAATTCTACATTTATTTTCCTTTATTTTTTTTTTATATGAAATTTATTGTCAAATTGGTTTCCATACAACACCCAGTGCTCATCCCAAAAGGTGCCCTCCTCAGTACCCATCACCCACCCTCTCCTCCCTCCCACCCCCCATCAACCCTTAGTTTGTTCTCAGTTCTCAACAGTCTCTTATGCTTTGGCTCTCTCCCACTCTAACCTCTTTTTTTTTTTTTTTTTTGTTCCCCTCCCCCATGGGTTTCTCTTAAGTTTCTCAGGATCCACATAAGAGTGAAACCATATGGTATCTGTCTTTCTCTGTATGGCTTATTTCACTTAGCATCACACTCTCCAGTTCCATCCACGTTGCTACAAAAGGCCATATTTCATTTTTTCTCATTGCCACGTAGTACTCCATTGTGTATATAAACCACAATTTCTTTATCCATTCATCAGTTGATGGACATTTAGGCTCTTTCCATAATTTGGCTATTGTTGAGAGTGCTGCTATAAACATTGGGGTACAAGTGCCCCTATGCATCAGTACTCCTGTGTCCCTTGGATAAATTCCTAGCAGTGCTATTGCTGGGTCATAGGGTAGGTCTATTTTTAATTTTCTGAGGAACCTCCACACTGCTTTCCAGAGCGGCTGCACCAATTTGCATTCCCACCAACAGTGCAAGAGGGTTCCGTTTCTCCACATCCTCTCCAGCATCTATAGTCTCCTGATTTGTTCATTTTGGCCACTCTGACTGGCGTGAGGTGATATCTGAGTGTGGTTTTGATTTGTATTTCCCTGATAAGGAGCGACGCTGAACATCTTTTCATGTGCCTGTTGGCCATCCGGATATCTTCTTTAGAGAAGTGTCTATTCATGTTTTCTGCCCATTTCTTCACTGGGTTATTTGCTTTTCGGGTGTGGAGTTTGGTGAGCTCTTTATAGATTTTGGATATTAGCCCTTTGTCCGATATGTCATTTGCAAATATCTTTTCCCATTCCGTTGGTTGCCTTTTAGTTTTGTTGGTTGTTTCCTTTGCTGTGCAGAAGCTTTTTATCTTCATAAGGTCCCAGGAATTCACTTTTGCTTTTAATTCCCTTGCCTTTGGGGATGTGTCGAGTAAGAGATTGCTACAGCTGAGGTCAGAGAGGTCTTTTCCTGCTTTCTCCTCTAAGGTTTTGATGGTTTCCTGTCTCACATTCAGGTCCTTTATCCATTTTGAGTTTATTTTTGTGAATGGTGTGAGAAAGTGGTCTAGTTTCAACCTTCTGCATGTTGCTGTCCAGTTCTCCCAGCACCATTTGTTAAAGAGACTGTCTTTTTTCCATTGGATGTTCTTTCCCGCTTTGTCAAAGATGAGTTGGCCATACGTTTGTGGGTCTAGTTCTGGGGTTTCTATTCTATTCCATTGGTCTATGTGTCTGTTTTTCTGCCAATACCATGCTGTCTTGATGATGACAGCTTTGTAGTAGAGGCTAAAGTCTGGGATTGTGATGCCTCCTGCTTTGGTCTTCTTCTTCAAAATTACTTTGGCTATTCGGGGCCTTTTGTGGTTCCATATGAATTTTAGGATTGCTTGTTCTAGTTTCGAGAAGAATGCTGGTGCAATTTTGATTGGGATTGCATTGAATGTGTAGATAGCTTTGGGTAGTATTGACATTTTGATAATATTTATTCTTCCAATCCATGAGCAGGGAATGTCTTTCCATTTCTTTAAATCTTCTTCAATTACCTTCATAAGCTTTCTATAGTTTTCAGCATACAGATCCTTTACATCTTTGGTTAGATTTATTCCTAGGTATTTTATGCTTCTTGGTGCAATTGTGAATGGGATCAGTTTCTTTATTTGTCTTTCTGTTGCTTCATTGTTAGTGTATAAGAATGCAACTGATTTCTGTACATTGATTTTGTATCCTGCAACTTTGCTGAATTCATGGATCAGTTCTAGCAGACTTTTGGTGGAGTCTATCGGATTTTCCATGTATAATATCATGTCATCTGCAAAGAGCGAAAGCTTGACTTCATCTTTGCCAATTTTGATGCCTTTGATTTCCTTTTGTTGTCTGATTGCTGTTGCTAGAACTTCCAGCACTATGTTAAATAACAGCGGTGAGAGTGGGCATCCCTGTCGTGTTCCTGATCTCAGGGAAAAAGCTCTCAGTTTTTCCCCATTGAGGATGATGTTAGCTGTGGGCTTTTCATAAATGGCTTTTATGATCTTTAAGTATGTTCCTTCTATCCCGACTTTCTCAAGAGTTTTTATTAAGAAAGGGTGCTGGATTTTGTCGAAGGCCTTTTCTGCATCGATTGACAGGATCATATGGTTTTTCTCCTTTTTTTTGTTAATGTAATGTATCACGTTGATTGATTTGCGAATGTTGAACCAGCCCTGCATCCCAGGAATGAATCCCACTTGATCATGGTGAATAATTCTTTTTATATGCCGTTGAATTCGATTTGCTAGTATCTTATTGAGAATTTTTGCATCCATATTCATCAGGGATATTGGCCTGTAGTTCTCTTTTTTTACTGGGTCTCTGTCTGGTTTGGGAATCAAAGTAATACTGGCTTCATAGAATGAGTCTGGAAGTTTTCCTTCCCTTTCTATTTCTTGGAATAGCTTGAGAAGGATAGGTATTATCTCTGCTTTAAACGTCTGGTAGAACTCCCCTGGGAAGCCATCTGGTCCTGGACTCTTATTTGTTGGGAGATTTTTGATAACCGATTCAATTTCTTCGCTGGTGATGGGTCTGTTCAAGCTTTCTATTTCCTCCTGATTGAGTTTTGGAAGAGTGTGGGTGTTCAGGAATTTGTCCATTTCTTCCAGATTGTCCAATTTGTTGGCATATAATTTTTCATAGTATTCCCTGATAATTGTTTGTATCTCTGAGGGATTGGTTGTAATAATTCCATTTTCATTCATGATTTTATTTATTTGGGTCATCTCCCTTTTCTTTTTGAGAAGCCTGGCTAGAGGTTTGTCAATTTTGTTTATTTTTTCAAAAAACCAACTCTTGGTTTCATTGATCTGCTCTACCGTTTTTTTAGATTCTATATTGTTTATTTCTGCTCTGATCTTTATTATTTCTCTTCTTCTGCTGGGTTTAGGCTGCCTTTGCTGTTCTGCTTCTATTTCCTTTAGGTGTGCTGTTAGATTTTGTATTTGGGATTTTTCTTGTTTCTTGAGATAGGCCTGGATTGCAATGTATTTTCCTCTCAGGACTGCCTTCGCTGCATCCCAAAGCGTTTGGATTGTTGTATTTTCATTTTCGTTTGTTTCCATATATTTTTTAATTTCTTCTCTAATTGCCTGGTTGACCCACTCATTCGTTAGTAGGGTGTTCTTTAACCTCCATGCTTTTGGAGGTTTTCCAGACTTTTTTCTGTGGTTGATTTCAAGCTTCATAGCATTGTGGTCTGAAAGTATGCATGGTATGATTTCAATTCTTGTAAACTTATGAAGGGCTGTTTTGTGACCCAGTATATGATCTATCTTGGAGAATGTTCCATGTGCACTCGAGAAGAAAGTATATTCTGTTGCTTTGGGATGCAGAGTTCTAAATATATCTGTCAAGTCCATCTGATCCAATGTCTCATTCAGGGCCCTTGTTTCTTTATTGACCGTGTGTCTAGTTGATCTATCCATTTCTGTAAGTGGGGTGTTAAAGTCCCCTGCAATTACCACATTCTTATCAATAAGGTTGCTTATGTTTATGAGTAATTGTTTTATATATTTGGGCGCTCCGGTATTCGGCGCATAGACATTTATAATTGTTAGCTCTTCCTGATGGATAGACCCTGTCACTATTATATAATGTCCTTCTTCATCTCTTGTTACAGCCTTTAATTTAAAGTCTAGTTTGTCTGATATAAGGATGGCTACTCCAGCTTTCTTTTGGCTTCCAGTAGCATGATAAATAGATCTCCATCCCCTCACTCTCAATCTAAAGGTGTCCTCAGGTCTAAAATGAGTCTCTTGTAGACAGCAAATAGATGGGTCTTGTTTTTTTATCCATTCTGATACCCTAAGTCTTTTGGTTGGCGCATTTAATCCATTTACATTCAGTGTTATTATAGAAAGGTATGGGTTTAGAGTCATTGTGATGTCTGTATGTTTTATGCTTGTAGTGATGTCTCTGGTACTTTGTCTCACAGGGTCCCCCTTAGGATCTCTTGTAGGGCTGGTTTAGTGGTGACAAATTCCTTCAGTTTTTGTTTGTTTGGGAAGACCTTTATCTCTCCTTCTATTCTAAATGACAGACTTGCTGGATAAAGGATTCTCGGCTGCATATTTTTTCTGTCTAGCACACTGAAAATCTCGTGCCAATTCTTTCTGGCCTGCCAAGTTTCAAAAGAGAGATCAGTCACGAGTCTTATAGGTCTCCCTTTATATGTGAGGGCACGTTTACCCCTTGCTGCTTTCAGAATTTTCTCTTTATCCTTGTATTTTGCCAGTTTCACTATGATATGTCGTGCAGAAGATCGATTCAAGTTACGTCTGAAGGGAGTTCTCTGTGCCTCTTGGATTTCAATGCCTTTTTCCTTCCCCAGTTCAGGGAAGTTCTCAGCTATTATTTCTTCAAGTACCCCTTCAGCACCTTTCCCTCTCTCTTCCTCCTCTGGGATACCAATAATGCGTATATTATTTCTTTTTAGTGTATCACTTAGTTCTCTAATTTTCCCCTCGTACTCCTGGATTTTTTTATCTCTCTTTTTCTCAGCTTCCTCTTTTTCCATAACTTTATCTTCTAGTTCACCTATTCTCTCCTCTGCCTCTTCAATCCGAGCTGTGGTGGTTTCCATTTTGTTATGCATTTCGTTTAAAGCGTTTTTCAGCTCCTCGTGACTGTTCCTTAGTCCCTTGATCTCTGTAGCAAGAGATTCTCTGCTGTCCGCTATACTGTTTTCAAGCCCAGCGATTAATTTTATGACTATTATTCTAAATTCACTTTCTGTTATATTATTTAAATCCTTTTTGATCAGCTCATTAGCTGTTGTTATTTCCTGGAGATTCTTCTGAGGGGAATTCTTCCGCTTGGTCATTTTGGATAGTCCCTGGCGTGGTGAGGACCTGCAGGGCACTTCCCCTGTGCTGTGGTGTATAACTGGAGTTCGTGGGCGGAGCCGCTGTCAGACCTGATGTCTGCCCCCAGCCCACAGCTGTGTCCACAGTCAGACTGGTGCGTGCCTTCTCTTCCCCTCTCCTAGGGGCGGGATTCACTGTGGGGTGGGGTGGCCTGTCTGGGCTACTTGCACACTGCCAGGCTTGTGATGCTGGGGATCTGGCGTCTTAGCTGGGGTGGGTAGGCAAGGTGCACAGGGGCAGGAGGGGCAGGCTTAGCTTGCTTCTCCTTAGGTGATCCACTTCAGGAGGGGCCCTGTGGCAGCGGGAGGGAGTCAGATCCGCTGCTGGAGGTTTGGCTCCGCAGAAGCACAGAGTTGGGTGTTTGCGTGGAGCGAGCAAGTTCTCTGGCAGGAACTGGTTCCCTTTGGGATTTTGGCTGGGGGATGGGCGGGGGAGATGGCGCTGGCGAGCGCCTTTGTTCCCCACCAAACTGAGCTCTGTCGTCCGGGGGCTCAGCAGCTCTCCTTCCCTTTGTCCTCCAGCCTTCCCGCTTTCTGAGCAGAGCTGTTAACTTATGACCTCCCAGACGCTAAGTCGCGCTTGCTGTCGGAACACAGTCCGTCAGGCCCCTCCGCTTTTTGCAAGCCAGACTCGGGGGCTCTGCTTGGCCGGCGAGCCGCCCCTCTGCCCCGGCTCCCTCCCGCCAGTCGGTGGAGCGCGCACCGCCTCGCCGCCCTTCCTACCCTCTTCCGTGGGCCTCTCGTCTGCGCTTGGCTCCGGCGACTCCGTTCTGCTAATCCTCTGGTGGTTTTCTGGGTTATTTAGGCAGGTGTAGGTGGAATCTAAGTGATCAGCAGGACGCGCGGTGAGCCCAGCGTCCTCCTACGCCGCCATCTTCCCTCTATTTTCCTTTATATTTAGTGCTTTTTGTGTCCTGTTGAAGAAATCTTAAAATATCCCAAATTAATGAAAAAGTTTCCTAGAAGAATTTTATTAAGTTCAATTTACAATTCACTTAAAATTTTTGATGTTAGTTATGGGAAAGTGGTCAATATTCACTTTTTACATAAAGAAATTCATTTGACTTCATAGCATTTATTGAAAAAGGCTGTACATGCTCTGTTGAACTGATAAATCCTCTTGAACATAAATCAAGTGTTTACTATCCTGGATGTGTTTCTGGACTTGGTGTTTCTTTCATTGACAATACCATAAAGTTAAGGACCCTACTGTATTTAATTACTGTAACCTTACACTAAATCTTGAAAGCTGCCTGTATTCACTAGCTTTTTAAAGATTGCCTTAGCCCTTGTTGGCTTTTGCATTTCCATAAACATTTTAATGATAGCTTTTTAATCTTTTCTTTTTTAAAATAAATTTTTTTTAACATTTATTCATTTTTGAGAGGCAGAGACAGAACATGAACAGGGGTAGGGCAGAGAGGGAGACACAGAACCTGAAGCAGGCTCCAGGCTCTGAGCTGTCAGCACAAAACCCCATGTGGGGCCCAAACCCAGGAACCTGGAGATCATGACCCGAGCCGAAGTGGGATGCACCCGACTGAGCCACCCAGACGCCCCTAGCTTTTTAATTCTCTATAAAAGTACACTGTTGTGATATTTATTGAAATTTCATTCAATCTCTAGATCATTTAGAGAAGAATTACAGCTTCATAATAATTAATTTTCAAGTCTGTGAATATGGTATGTTCTTAAACTTAGCTTCTTTAAAATCTTCTAAAAACATAATTTTCATAAGAATCTTGTACATCTTTAAATAGACATTTCTAGGTGTATTTCGTATATTGTTATAATTTTTAAGGTTTTTTTCTGTAGAAGATATTTGTCTTTTCTCCCCCATTTTAAATATTTCATCATTCCTTTTTATAAGTGTGGACTCATGGATATTTACTTCATACTGTAGGTTATATTCCAGTGATGTGTACTTTATTATTCTAATTGTTCTGGCTTTGGCTGTTGAACCCTCTTTCACTTGCCTCTTGTGTTCCTTTGACATAATCCCATTGTTTTGTTCTTAAGCACTTGTTTATTTATTTATCTTTAAAAGTTACTTATTTATTTACAACCAAGTTAGTTAGCATATAGTGCAATAATGATTTCAGGAGTAGATTCCAGTGATTCATCTCCTGTGTATAACACCCAGTGCTCTTTCCAACAAGTGTCCTCCCTAATTCCCCTTACTCATAGCCCATCCCCCCATGCACAACCCCTTCAGCAACCCTCAGTTTGTTTTCTGTATTTAAGAGTCTCTTATGTTTTGTCCCCCTCCTCGTTTTTATATTATTTTTGCTTCTGTTCCCTTATGTTCATCTGTTTTGTATCTTAAACTCCTCTTGAGTGAAGTCATATGATACTTACTTTTTCTGTCTAATTTCGCCTAGCATAATACCCTCTAGTTCCATCCATATAGTTGAAAATGGTAAGATTTCATTCTTGATTGCTAATACTCCATTGTACGTATATGTGTGTATACATATATACACATACATATATATATACACACACATATATGCTTATATACACACACATACATGTATACCACATCTTCTTTATCCATTCATTCATCGATGGACATTTGGACTCTTTCTATACTTTGGCTGTTGTCGATAGTGCTGCTAGAAACATGGGAGTGCATGTGCCCCTTCGAAATAGCACACCTGTATCCCTTGGATTAATAGTCGTGCAATTGCTGAGTTGTAGGGTAGTTCTATTTTTAATTTTTTGAGGAACCTCCATACTGTTTTCTAGAGTGGCTATACCAGTTTGCATTCCCACCAGCAGTGCAAAAGAGATCCTTTTTCTCCACATCTTTGCCAGCATCTGTTGTTTCCTGAGTTGTTAATTTTAGCCATTCTGACAGGTGTGAGGTGGTGTCTCATTGTGGTTTTAATTTGTATTTCCCTGATGAGGAGTGGTGTTGAGCATCTTTTCATGTGTCTGTTAGCCATCTGGATGTCTTCTTTGGAAAAGTGTCTATTCATGTCTTCTGTCCATTTCTTCACTGGATTATTTGGTTTTGGGTGTTGAGTTTAATAAGTTCTTTATAGATTTTGGATACTAACTCTTTAATATGTTATTTTCAAATATCTTTCCTCATTCCATCAGTCGCCTGTTAATTTTGTTGATTGTTTCCTTTGCTGTTCAGAAGCTCTTTATCTTGAGGGGTCCCAATAGTTCATTTTTGCCTTTACTTCCCTTGCCTTTGGAGACAGGTTGAGTAAGAAGTTGCTGTGGCTGAGGTCAAAGAGGTGTTGCCTGTTTTCTCCTCTAGGGTTTTGATACTTTCCTGTCTCACATTTAGGTCTTTCATCCATTTTGAGTTCATTTTTGTTTATGTTGTAAGAAAGTGGTCCAGTTTCATTCTTCTGCATGTTGCTGTCCAGTTCTCCCAGCACCATTTGCCGAAGAGCTCATTCATTTTAATTGCTGTATGATACCCTACTATATGGATATACCACAATTTTCTGTTTGGACATTGGTATTTTTTCTAGTTTTGGTGTTCTACAAACGATGCCATAAGACATTTTTGTATACGTCTCTGCACATATGCAAGAGTGTCTTGAGTTTATTCCTAGGACTAGCTGCCAAGCCATACTGTGTGGCAATGTTCAATTTTACTAGTTACTGCCAGACTATTTTACAGACTTTTAAAATTATACTAGCAGTTTATGAAAATTGGTATTTCTTAATATGCTCACCAACACTTAATATTGATAGGTATGTAATGTTTACTAATTTGGATGTAAAATGAATCTCATAATTTATTTTGAAATTTTAAAATTAAATACTTCTACAAATTTTTCCTTTTAAATCTTCACCCAGATTTCTCAATTTACCATACTTGCCCTGTATTTCTGAGTTTGTATATGTATGTATGTATATGTGTACATACATATATGGATTTGTGTGTATGTATATAGCATATGGATGTATATAAATATACTTAGATATGCAACCTATTCTCAAATGGTTAATTTTAATGCTTCAGTGTATATTTCCTGTAAACAAGGACACTGCATAAAATCAGGAAATGGACATGTAATCCCTACAATCCAATCCATAGACCTACATTCACAATTTGCCAATTATTCTAATGGTGTTCTTTATAATTGCTCTTTTTTTGATCTTGGATTAAATCTAAGTCATGTGTCGCCTTTGGTAGTCCTGTTTCTTAGTCGTCTTCATTCTGGAGCGCTTTCTCAATTTTCTTGACATTCATGACTTTGAGAATTTTGAAGAACACAGGCCAGTTTTTGTAGAATGACTCTGAATTTGGGTTTGATGTTTTCTTGTGATTAGATTTCTGGTATGCATTTTGGCATGGCATGAATTCCATAGGAATGATGCTCTGTTCTTCTGTACTTCTATGAGGAAGCACACAATATTAGTTTGTCCCCTTACCGATGATGTCAACTTATATCATTTTCCTCATATCATTTTCCTAGGGTAGTGTCTCCCAGATTTATCTGTAATTTTTATGTTTGATTAATGAGTAGTTGTAATTATTTTATAAGGTTGTATAAATAGCCTCTTACTCATCATTCACCTACTAGTTTTGGAATCCTTAATTCTTGTTTAATCAAATATGACTATAATGGTTGTCAAATGATTTTCTAATTCCATCATTCCTTCTAGATACACAGATTATTAACTTATTCATTCCTGTACTCATATCAGTAATGAGTCATGGATTTCTATTTTATTTTAAAAGTTATAATCCATTACTATCATTATGCATTTTGATCCCTAAATTGTCACAGGAATGGCCAGTGTGAACTCCTTTGAACTGATTGCTCTATTTTAATATGTACCCATAATACTTTGAACCCTTCCTTACCATAGAGTACCTTAACCTTAGAATCAGCCATTTCAAGGAGTCCTGCTATCTTTTAGTGAATAATAATTATAAACTGAGATCTGGACTTTTGTGTGTTGATTTATACTGTCTGTCTTGTTTCTACCCCTTTCAGTTGGTAGTTATATTTGTATTAACATGTATATGTCTACATATACATTCATATCTACTTCTACATATATCTTCTCTAAATATTGAAAGTCACAAGTATTTACTGAACTCTAATTATACCTTCCCCTTTTTCATAATTGTAATGAGATACCGGCCTCCACTAATTCTCAGTATATTTACTTAATTGTTCAGTCCCATTTTAAGTAACCAATCACTTGACCAGCAGGTCATGTTCACCACCCCAGTTCTTCTGATATGGTGGCCACAAAGGCCCAACTCTCCATCTTCTCACCATGGCTGTGTTCCCACTGTTGTTTTAGTGGGCAATTTCTTAGATAATAAATTAGTTACACCTTTGGCTTATTGCCTATTTATGCTACTGCCTTAATAAAATCCCTGTTCCTTTATTCCCCCCACTGCCCCCCACCTTCTAGTTGGGTTGTTGTCTTTTCTGTATTGATTTTAGATACTAATACATTTTTTTTTTAAAGCTTACTCATTTATTTTGAGAGAGTGCAAGGGGAGGAGGGGCAGAGAAAGAGAGGGAGAGAGAGAGAATCCCAGGAAGGTTCCTTGCTGTCAGTGTGCAGGCCAGTGCGGGGCTCAGTCTCATGAACCCGTGAGATCAAGACCTGAGCCAGAATCAAGAGTCAGATGCTTAACTGACTGAGCCACCCCAGTGACCCTTGGATACTAATACTTCTTAATTTGCATTGCAGTTATTTTCTAGATTCATTGGTGTTCTTGAATTTGTAAATTGGTGTCATTTGTAAGTCTGAAAAATTCTCACCATATTCTCTTCCAGTATTTCTTCTCCATTCTCTCTTCCTTTAGGAAATTCATTTAGATACAAATTAGATATTCTCATTCTAGACCCTTTTTCTTTTAAAAACCACCTTCTATGGTTTTAACTTCTTTGTTTGTTCTGGATAATTCTAGTAGTGACTTTTGATCATCATTTCTTTCTTCAGATGTTAAAACCAAGCCATTCAGTTTTGTCACTGATGACAAATGTCATCATTTTGGATGATGGATACCTGTATCCATCTCTCTTCCTGTCTCTATCTCTATCCCTCTGCCTCCCTTCCCTCATATGTCCTTTTTCCTCTTCCTTTTCCACAGTTCTTTAATGAATCCTACATGTTCCAGTGATGGATCTTGGTGATAATTTTTAGTATATGTCATGAATAGGATTTCTGAGAAGGAATACATATATTTGAGAAGTGTTAGATTGCTTTCCAGAATGGCTTCCCTAGTGTACGCTTCTACATGATTGTTCCTGTACCTTCACATTCTCGTCAATACTTGACATTGCCCAACTTTGATTTTTTTTTTTTTAGTATTAATGGTATAATAATGATATACAGTATTTTAGGTTTTAGTTGTGTTATTACTACTTTTGAGCATTAAAAAAAAATTCTTGTTAACCTGTACATGTCCTTTTCCTAGTTTGCTATTGGGTTTCCCCCCTACCCCCTACTGATTTGCAGGAGTTTCTTGTATACTCGGGATCAGAAATATCCAATAGAACTTTCTGTGATGTTGGAAATGTTATTCTGGTATTTCCACTACAAGGATCACTAGCTACGTGTAAGCTATTGAGCCATAGTAACTACTGGATTGTGGAGTTGACTTTTAAATTTTAATTAGTTTAAATAGCCACATGCAAATAGTGGCTCCTGTACTGGATTAGTGCAGGCATGGATATTACTTCTTTGTCATTTTGGGACACTGTAAATATCTTCTGCTTGGTAGTGAACTACATTGTACAAAAAGGATTCATTTTATGTAACATGTATTTTACTTTCTGTTTATGCTTTGGGATTTTCATCATACAGTTCTATTTTAGTCCTAATTTAAAGTTAACATACTATAGTGTATTTGACCATGAATGGGGTTGTAGGAGTGTGGGCATACTTAGTTTCAGAAAACATTATCAGATTGCTTTCCCAATGGTTGCATCAGTTTACACTCTCAAATGAAAAAGGGTTCCTTTTCTCTGTATCTATGGTAGCCCCTGTTGTTGACCTCCTGATTTTTGCTTACTATAAACGTGCTCTGGGTTTCCTCTTTTTTATAGAGTGTAGTGATGGATATTTTCAGGGATAGCTCAAAGTCATCAAAAATGTTTGCAATTTGTTCATTATATCCCACTTAAGAGATTTTTGTTGGGAATCTGAACTAAGTTGGACCTTTGGGGCAGGCACAAAAGAAACAAGAAAAGTTTTATTTGGAGACTTTGCACCAGTAAGCTTTCCTGTAAATATCTCTGGACTGCTTGGATCAGAAATGCAAGGAAAAAAAAAAAAAAAAAAAAAAAAAGGACCATCTGCTTGCTATATCTTTGTTCTCCAGGCTAAACTCCTTATGGGAAGGTTCCCTAATTCCATGCTGGATATTATCTACCTGATTATAAAAATGGCTCCTCCTTTACATTCTGAATATCGCCCTAAACCAAAGAAAGAGACTCAATTAACTGTTCATTCAGCAAACATTTATTAATTGAGGTCCTACCCTACCCCACTCTAGATAGTGCTAAGAATGCAATATAACTTATTAGTATACCTAGTTATGTTTATTAAGGATACAGACTATCATATCAATCTCTAATACTTAAAAAGTATCACCTCAAATTTTAATACTTAATATAGGGCTCAGTATATAGTGAACATTCAACAAATATGTCGAGCAAAAATATGTGTTGACTTAAATGTATACCATGCAGCAGGAATTTTATTAGCCACAATGTTGGTCATTCTTTGTCAGAAAACTTGATCTACTTTATCTCCAAAGGAGAAATCTGCACAGTGTGCTGAGATTTTCAGTGTTTGGAGTATAACCTTTTTATCATGAATTTACTGGTAATATTATCTGTACATAAAAGTTTACATTATGAGTATGAAAGCAGCTAGCCAGAACAACAAATGTAGTCAAGTCCAGAAATATGAATCTCATATGACTTAAAAATTCACTTATCTGGGATGTTTTTACTTGACTATATTACAGAATTGGGATGTTCATGTGACTTACTATTTGAAATACTTTTCCTAAATGTGAAATGGAATTCTTAGATGGAAAGCTTAGATTTTAGCTTTTTATTTATTTTTTTATTTTATTTTTTTTATTTATATATGAAATTTATTGTCAAATTGGTTTCCATACAACACCCAGTGCTCATCCCAAAAGGTGCCCTCCTCAATACCCATCACCCACCCTCTCCTCCCTCCCACCCCCCATCAACCCTTAGTTTGTTCTCAGTTCTCAACAGTCTCTTATGCTTTGGCTCTCTCCCACTCTAACCTCTTTTTTTTTTTTTTTTTTCCTTCCCCTCCCCCATGGGTTCCTGTTAAGTTTCTCAGGATCCACATAAGAGTGAAACCATATGGTATCTGTCTTTCTCTGTATGGCTTATTTCACTTAGCATCACACTCTCCAGTTCCATCCACGTTGCTACAAAAGGCCATATTTCATTTTTTCTCATTGCCACGTAGTATTCCATTGTGTATATAAACCACAATTTCTTTATCCATTCATCAGTTGATGGACATTTAGGCTCTTTCCATAATTTGGCTATTGTTGAGAGTGCTGCTATGAACATTGGGGTACAAGTGCCCCTATGCATCAGAACTCCTGTGTCCCTTAGATAAATTCCTAGCAGTGCTATTGCTGGGTCATAGGGTAGGTCTATTTTTAATTTTCTGAGGAACCTCCACACTGCTTTCCAGAGCGGCTGCACCAGTTTGCATTCCCACCAACAGTGCAAGAGGGTTCCCGTTTCTCCACATCCTCTCCAGCATCTATAGTCTCCTGATTTGTTCATTTTGGCCACTCTGACTGGCGTGAGGTGATACCTGAGTGTGGTTTTGATTTGTATTTCCCTGATAAGGAGCGACGCTGAACATCTTTTCATGTGCCTGTTGGCCATCCGGATGTCTTCTTTAGAGAAGTGTCTATTCATGTTTTCTGCCCGTTTCTTCACTGGGTTATTTGCTTTTCGGGTGTGGAGTTTGGTGAGCTCTTTATAGATTTTGGATACTAGCCCTTTGTCCGATATGTCATTTGCAAATATCTTTTCCCATTCCGTTGGTTGCCTTTTAGTTTTGTTGGTTGTTTCCTTTGCTGTGCAGAAGCTTTTTATCTTCATAAGGTCCCAGGAATTCACTTTTGCTTTTAATTCCCTTGCCTTTGGGGATGTGTTGAGTAAGAGATTGCTACGGCTGAGGTCAGAGAGGTCTTTTCCTGCTTTCTCCTCTAAGGTTTTGATGGTTTCCTGTCTCACATTCAGGTCCTTTATCCATTTTGAGTTTATTTTTGTGAATGGTGTGAGAAAGTGGTCTAGTTTCAACCTTCTGCATGTTGCTGTCCAGTTCTCCCAGCACCATTTGTTAAAGAGACTGTCTTTTTTCCATTGGATGTTCTTTCCTGCTTTGTCAAAGATGAGTTGGCCATACGTTTGTGGGTCTAGTTCGGGGGTTTCTATTCTATTCCATTGGTCTATGTGTCTGTTTTTGTGCCAATACCATGCTGTCTTGATGATGACAGCTTTGTAGTAGAGGCTAAAGTCTGGGATTGTGATGCCTCCTGCTTTGGTCTTCTTCTTCAAAATTACTTTGGCTATTCGGGGCCTTTTGTGGTTCCATATGAATTTTAGGATTGCTTGTTCTAGTTTCGAGAAGAATGCTGGTGCAATTTTGATTGGGATTGCATTGAATGTGTAGATAGCTTTGGGTAGTATTGACATTTTGACAATATTTATTCTTCCAATTCATGAGCACGGAATGTCTTTCCATTTCTTTAAATCTTCTTCAATTACCTTCATAAGCTTTCTATAGTTTTCAGCATACAGATCCTTTACATCTTTGGTTAGATTTATTCCTAGGTATTTTATGCTTCTTGGTGCAATTGTGAATGGGATCAGTTTCTTTATTTGTCTCTCTGTTGCTTCATTGTTAGTGTATAAGAATGCAACTGATTTCTGTACATTGATTTTGTATCCTGCAACTTTGCTGAATTCATGGATCAGTTCTAGCAGACTTTTGGTGGAGTCTATCGGATTTTCCATGTATAATATCATGTCATCTGCAAAAAGCGAAAACTTGACTTCATCTTTGCCAATTTTGATGCCTTTGATTTCCGTTTCTTGTCTGATTGCTGATGCTAGAACTTCCAGCACTATGTTAAACAACAGCGGTGAGAGTGGGCATCCCTGTCGTGTTCCTGATGTCAGGGAAAAAGCTCTCAGTTTTTCCCCGTTGAGGATGATGTTGGCTGTGGGCTTTTCATAAATGGCTTTTATGATCTTTAAGTATGTTCCTTCTATCCCGACTTTCTCAAGGGTTTTTATTAAGAAAGGGTGCTGGATTTTGTCAAAGGCCTTTTCTGCATCGATTGACAGGATCATATGGTTCTTCTCCTTTTTTTTTGTTAATGTGATGTATCACGTTGATTGATTTGCGAATGTTGAACCAGCCCTGCATCCCAGGAGTGAATCCCACTTGATCATGGTGAATAATTCTTTTTATATGCCGTTGAATTCGATTTGCTAGTATCTTACTGAGAATTTTTGCATCCATATTCATCAGGGATATTGGCCTGTAGTTCTCTTTTTTTACTGGGTCTCTGTCTGGTTTAGGAATCAAAGTAATACTGGCTTCATAGAATGAGTCTGGAAGTTTTCCTTCCCTTTCTATTTCTTGGAATAGCTTGAGAAGGATAGGTATTATCTCTGCTTTAAACGTCTGGTAGAACTCCCCTGGGAAGCCATCTGGTCCTGGACTCTTATTTGTTGGGAGATTTTTGATAACCGATTCAATTTCTTCGCTGGTGATGGGTCTGTTCAAGCTTTCTATTTCCTCCTGATTGAGTTTTGGAAGAGTGTGGGTGTTCAGGAATTTGTCCATTTCTTCCAGGTTGTCCAATTTGTTGGCATATAATTTTTCATAGTATTCCCTGATAATTGTTTGTATCTCTGAGGGATTGGTTGTAATAATTCCATTTTCATTCATGATTTTATCTATTTGGGTCATCTCCCTTTTCTTTTTGAGAAGCCTGGCTAGAGGTTTGTCAATTTTGTTTATTTTTTTCAAAAAACCAACTCTTGGTTTCGTTGATCTGCTCTACCGTTTTTTTAGATTCTATATTGTTTATTTCTGCTCTGATCTTTATTATTTCTCTTCTTCTGCTGGGTTTAGGCTGCCTTTGCTGTTCTGCTTCTATTTCCTTTAGGTGTGCTGTTAGATTTTGTATTTGGGATTTTTCTTGTTTCTTGAGATAAGCCTGGATTGCAATGTATTTTCCTCTCAGGACTGCCTTCGCTGCGTCCCAAAGCGTTTGGATTGTTGTATTTTCATTTTCGTTTGTTTCCATATATTTTTTAATTTCTTCTCTAATTGCCTGGTTGACCCACTCATTCGTTAGTAGGGTGTTCTTTAACCTCCATGCTTTTGGAGGTTTTCCAGACTTTTTTCTGTGGTTGATTTCAAGCTTCATAGCATTGTGGTCTGAAAGTATGCATGGTATGATTTCAATTCTTGTAAACTTATGAAGGGCTGTTTTGTGACCCAGTATATGATCTATCTTGGAGAATGTTCCATGTGCACTCGAGAAGAAAGTATATTCTGTTGCTTTGGGATGCAGAGTTCTAAATATATCTGTCAAGTCCATCTGATCCAATGTATCATTCAGGGCCCTTGTTACTTTATTGACCGTGTGTCTAGATGATCTATCCATTTCTGTAAGTGGGGTGTTAAAGTCCCCTGCAATTACCACATTCTTATCAAGAAGGTTGCTTATGTTTATGAGTAATTGTTTTATATATTTGGGCGCTCCGGTATTCGGCGCATAGACATTTATAATTGTTAGCTCTTCCTGATGGATAGACCCTGTCACTATTATATAATGTCCTTCTTCATCTCTTGTTACAGCCTTTAATTTAAAGTCTAGTTTGTCTGATATAAGTATGGCTACTCCAGCTTTCTTTTGGCTTCCAGTAGCATGATAAATAGTTCTCCATCCCCTCACTCTCAATCTAAAGGTGTACTCAGGTCTAAAATGAGTCTCTTGTAGACAGCAAATAGATGGGTCTTGTTTTTTTATCCATTCTGATACCCTAAGTCTTTTGGTTGGCGCATTTAATCCATTTACATTCAGTGTTATTATAGAAAGATATGGGTTTAGAGTCATTGTGATGTCTGTATGTTTTATGCTTGTAGTGATGTCTCTGGTACTTTGTCTCACAGGGTCCCCCTTAGGATCTCTTGTAGGGCTGGTTTAGTGGTGAGAAATTCCTTCAGTTTTTGTTTGTTTGGGAAGACCTTTATCTCACCTTCTATTCTAAATGACAGACTTGCTGGATAAAGGATTCTCGGCTGCATATTTTTTCTGTCTAGCACACTGAAAATCTCGTGCCAATTCTTTCTGGCCTGCCAAGTTTCAAAAGAGAGATCAGTCACGAGTCTTATAGGTCTCCCTTTATATGTGAGGGCACGTTTACCCCTTGCTGCTTTCAGAATTTCCTCTTAATCCTTGTAATTTGCCAGTTTCACTATGATATGTCGTGCAGAAGATCGATTCAAGTTACGTCTGAAGGGAGTTCTCTGTGCCTCTTGGATTTCAATGCCTTTTTCCTTCCCCACTTCAGGGAAGTTCTCAGCTATTATTTCTTCAAGTACCCCTTCAGCACCTTTCCCTCTCTCTTCCTCCTCTGGGATACCAATTATGCGTATATTATTTCTTTAGTGTATCACTTAGTTCTCTAATTTTCCCCTCGTACTCCTGGATTTTTTTATCTCTCTTTTTCTCAGCTTCCTCTTTTTCCATAACTTTATCTTCTAGTTCACCTATTCTCTCCTCTGCCTCTTCAATCCGAGCCGTGGTGGTTTCCATTTTGTTATGCATTTCGTTTAAAGCGTTTTTCAGCTCCTCGTGACTGTTCCTTAGTCCCTTGATCTCTGTAGCAAGAGATTCTCTGCTGTCAGCTATACTGTTTTCAAGCCCAGCGATTAATTTTATGACTATTATTCTAAATTCACTTTCTGTTATATTATTTAAATCCTTTTTGATCAGCTCATTAGCTGTTGTTATTTCCTGGAGATTCTTCTGAGGGGAATTCTTCCGTTTGGTCATTTTGGATAGTCCTTGGCGTGGTGAGGACCTGCAGGGCACTTCCCCTGTGCTGTGGTGTATAACTGGAGTTAGTGGGTGGAGCCGCAGTCAGACCTGATGTCTGCCCCCAGCCCACCGCTGGGGCCACAGTCAGACTGGTGCGTGCCTTCTCTTCCCCTCTCCTAGGGGCGGGATTCACTGTGGGGTGGGGTGGCCTGTCTGGGCTACTTGCACACTGCCAGGCTTGTGATGCTGGGGATCTGGCGTCTTAGCTGGGGTGGGTAGGCAAGGTGCACAGGGGCAGGAGGGGCAGGCTTAGCTTGCTTCTCCTTAGGTGATCCACTTCAGGAGGGGCCCTGTGGCAGCAGGAGGGAGTCAGATCCACTGCCGGAGGTTTGGCTACGCAGAAGCACAGAGTTGGGTGTTTGCGCTGAGCGAGCAAGTTCCCTGGCAGGAACTGGTTCTCTTTGGGATTTTGGCTGGGGGATGGGCGGGGGAGATGGCGCTGGTGAGCGCCTTTGTTCCCCACCAAACTGAGCTCTGTCGTCCGGGGGCTCAGCAGCTCTCCTTCCCTTTGTCCTCCAGCGTTCCCGCTTTCTGAGCAGAGCTGTTAACTTATGACCTCCCAGACGCTAAGTCGCGCTTGCTGTTGGAACACAGTCCGTCAGGCCCCTCCGCTTTTTGCAAGCCAGACTCGGGGGCTCTGCTTGGCCGGCGAGCCGCCCCTCCGCCCCGGCTCCCTCCCTCCAGTCCGTGGAGCGCGCACCACCTCGCCGCCCTTCCTACCCTCTTCCGTGGGCCTCTCGTCTCCGCTTGGCTCTGGCGACTCTGTTCTGCTAATCCTCTGGTGGTTTTCTGGGTTATTTAGGCAGGTGTAGGTGGAATCTAAGTGATCAGCAGGACGCGCGGTGAGCCCAGCGTCCTCCTACGCCGCCATCTTCCCTCTCTCCTCCGATTTTAGCTTTTTAAAAAAGTGACAAGTTTTGTTTTCTAATTAGCCTTCTGATCATGTAACTACCATTGTCCTTCTGGCCTTTGTCACTTCATGTGATTCATGCTTATTGTCGTGGATTTTCTTTCCCTGCTATCTTGCTCATTCTTATTGCTTGTTTCATGTTTTTTTTTTTTTTTAAATTTTTATTTATCTTGTCAGCTTACCAGAACTGAAAGCTTCTGTGTAGTGACTGAAACTTTTCTTTCCACATTATATTGCCTGACATTATATAATGGTCAACACGTATGAGGTGCTTTGAAACTAATCAATAGTAAAATTTACCCACATGTCCTGAATTATTTTGCCATCAATTTGACATGTGTTCAACTCATTCTGGTAGATTATACTGAGTGAGCCATTCGTGGTTTCCCATTGATTAACAACACAAGTTACAAAACACTTGCTTGAGGTTTGTATCTCCATTTTTATATTTCCCTTGCATTGTAGACCCATATATCCTACCACATATTTGAAATTTTCAACTGGATGCCTAATAGTCAATTCAAACTTAGCATGCCTAAAATTCTTCTTTTTCTTCCCAAAGCTGATGTTCCCCAGTGTTCTTCATCTTAGTAATTGACGTCTGTTCACCTACTTGTCATGAGAAGAAAACTTTGATGTTATCCTTGATTGCTCTTCTTCTCCTCCTTCACAAACCTCCCTGTTGTTCTGCCTCTGAAATGCATCCCTCTTGTACTCTGTGCACTGCTACCGCCAGAGCCGGAGCTGCTGCATGTCTGACTGGGACTATTGCAGCAGACTTGTAACTGGTCTCCCTATTGCCTCTTTTGCCCTCTCCCCTGTATACCCATTCTGTCTTACAAAGCTGGTGGAGTGAGCCTATTAAAACCCAATATGATTAGGTCCAAAATCTCCAGTGGCTTTCTTCCGAATTTGGAATAAAATTCAAAATCTTTGAGTGGCCTCTAAGACTATGCAAGATCTGGCGAATTGCTGCCTCTCCTATCTTTCCTTCTTCAACCTTTGTCATCACTCAGTCTTCTCCGGCCACGCTGTTCACTTAATGATCTTGAAGCATGTTTCTACCTTAGACCCTTTGTGCATACTGTTCCTTGGCCTAAAATACTTTTCCTTAGGAGTGTATACAGTTTTCATTTCATTCAAGTCTCTTATTCCAATATTGCCTGATAGAAGCCAATCCTGACCTTTCTCTATAAAAGAACATATCCTCACTTGCATAACTCCCTATCCTCTTACTCTATTTTATGTCATAACATTGATGGCAGACTGATCTTATGGTGTATACTTGTTCATGTTTCTCTCTCCACAGTAAAACATAAGCTCTTTGAAGGGAAGAAATTTGCTAATCTTCACTATAGTCCCTATACTCGGAGGGAATTGTCGACCTATGTGCCCCATAAATATTTGCTAAATAATAAGTGCAATTTCTGTGATAGAATTTCTCAATTCTGTGCTCAATTCAGAACATACTTATGTTTTTGTTTTTCTTGCATGAGATTTGGCTCAATTCTTAAGAGTTGTTGGGCTTTATTTTATAAGTATACCTTTAAATTGTATATTATCAAATTTATAATCTTCTGAATTATTAACTACATGAGTTTGTCCATTCTTTTTAGGATAATTAATCGTGTCTTTTATCTTCTGTAATTCGCTGTCAAGAAGATAGACCAAAAAATAATGAGGTCCTTTAGAATTTAAAAATAGAAATTTTGGCCACCAGGTGGAGACCCAGTACTAACTTTTTACGATGAGCTGACTATCCAAGAAACAATCATAAAAATAAAAATTGCTTAAACCAAATGCTTTAATTTTTTTCCTTCTCTTTTTTGTTTCTGATGATTTTTATTCTTTAGATATATTCTTCCCAGTATTCAGGAAGGTTTGGTGTGGCTAGCAAGTTGTAGTGAAAAAGGAATCCTAGATTATGATTCATTTAAATCTCATTCAAGATCCATACAAAGATCAGGGTACTTGGCTAGTTCTGTGGTCAGGCTGGAAGAACAGGCTCTTGAAGAAAGTCAAAATGTGTGAGTAATGCCAAGTGATAAAACTTCAGGAGTCAAGGGATTAATATTACTGGGAAAAACGGCCAGTCAGGGAAAAGTTTAAAAGGGAAAGTAACTCATGATAAAGTCAGTATAACTAAAGTGTGTTTTCCTGGTACAGCAGTGTGGAGAGGCTATGAAAGTCACAAATGGAGGAGGCTTCCAGAAATTTGTGAGCAGCAAGATGTTTTGAGGAGTTGTCTAACTGGGCAGGTTGGATTGTTTGTTCTTTCCTAAAGGAGTGGAGGAGTTGATGCTTCTGTCACTTTTTCTTTCTTTCTTTCTTTCTTTCTTTTTTTTTTTTTTTTTTGAATTTTTGGTACCATTTTTATGTAGTGCCATTTAATTTGGAAAGTACACATGACACATTTGAAATACCTAGAACAATGAAAAGGTTTTCCTGGTATTTCTTAGCAAACGTGGTTTCCTCATACCTGAAAGAAGAAATACCCCAGAAGGGAAATTTAAAATAATTTTTCTGGTTTTCTCACTGGATTTCATTTAGCTGGCTTCTGGAAGTGCCCCCCCAAAACACTCCAAAAAATGTAGTCTTTTTTTAAATGTTTATTTTTGAGAGTGAGAGAGAGAGAGGAGATACCAAGTGGGCTCTGCACTGACAGCGGAGAGTCTAATGTGAGGCTTAAACTCATGAACCTTGAGATCATTACCTGAGCCAAAGTTGGATTTAACCAACTGAGCCACGCAGGTGCCCCCAAAAACTTGAAGCCTTTTTATGGTAATGCTAAGAGAAGAAAAACATTTCATGGCCTATGTGCTATTTGACCTGAACTTTAGAGGAAAGTTTTGCTTTGTGTTTCACAGTCACCTCACAGAGGTTGATGAACTCTGCTCTAGTTTGCCCTTTGCAGGGAGTGAAAGAAATCACCTCGTAACTGATTTTTGTTCTCTCTTGTGTCCCATTAGCCTTTTATAATCTTGTCAATCTAATGTGCCTAAAACAAAGGTGACCTGCCCATGTCTGTCAAAGACAGCATTCAGTGCGAGCTAAAATCCCAACTCTTCAGCATGGTAGAGTCCTTTATTACCTGACCCTGGCTCAACTCAAGTTTAGCTTTTAAAGCCTGCCTTAACTGAACAAAGGCGACACAGTGCCCTCTTTGGTGCTCCCATGTTTTTGTTTGTGCTGTTATATTATCACTTGCCTTGTATTTAACTTTATTGATTTAGATCTTACATAGATTTTTGAGTTACCGGAAGCATGGAATTGTGTCTTATTTCTCAGGATCTTCACCAATGTAAGGACAATTAGTAAACTAGTGAATTTGTCATTGACTCTGTGTTGTTTCTGTAGAAACATGTAGAATCATTTCTTTCCTGCCATGGCATACAAAAGACTTTAGATAACTAATTTGATTGTTTTTAATTCCTGCTTTTTAATGCTCAAAACTAATATAGCCTGTTGGACAAGATGACAAACCAAAGAGGATATTATCATTTTAACCTCTTAAAATGTAAATAATTCGTCACTTTTATATCCTACTATGGATAATAGTTAATAAAATGTATTTCTCTTTTGAAAGTTACATGCAACTTAGACATCAGTGAAGTCCATTCATAACCTCATAGGATTCCTGAAAACAAAGAATGCATGGTCTCCTCCAAAATACCTACACAAACACACACAGAACAACAGTATACATATTAATTAAAGTATAGGGTGACTTTCTTGGTAAACTCAATATTGAAGAGTGCTTTAAGATTCATTTATTCATTTATCAAAAATTTATTAAGTGCCTACTGTTCGTCCAGCAGTATCCGAGGTTCTGGAGAATATAAAGTGGCCAACTTTTAGCACTTGTGGAGCTTATCACCTTATGAAGAAGAAGACAATAAGTAAACAATGAACAGTATGATTTTGGATAATGGTGATTGTTACTAGGAAAATCCAACAGAGTAGAATAGAATAGCTGGAAGATTGAGTGTTTTAACCTTTTTTCTCATTCGAAAGATTATTTGAGCAGTGATGATAGTTTACTGTAATGAGGCTTAATACCAGAAAACAGTATATGTAGAATATATTTTGGAGGTTGAGCCACCAAGTCTTGCTGATGGATTGGATGTGAGAGGTAAAGAAGAAACAAAGATGGTTGAAAGTTTATTTTTTCTTCGGGGCACCTGGGTGGCTCAGTCAGTTAAGCATCTGACTTTTGTCTCAGGTCATGATCTCGCCACTCATGGGTTCCAGCCCTACGTAGGTTTCTGTGCTGACAACTCAGAGCCCTGGAGCCTGCTTCAGATTTTGTGTCTTCCTCTCTCTCTGCCCAGAGACTATGTCTCTGTCTTTCTGTCTCTCAAAAATAAATAAACATAAAAAAATCAAGTTTGTTTCTTTTGCTGGAGAACCTACAGACTTTAGAAAACTAATTTGATTTTGAAATTCTTGTATTCTTGCACACAAAACTATGAAGATGTAGGGGCTGTTAACTGGGAGGACATTCCTTAGAGAAAGAGTGAAAGAGTACCATACAAAGTACTCTTCAGCCTAAATACTCTTGCTTACTCTTCAAGACCATTTTCTTTCTTACCTAGGCAGTGTTGTATCTTTGTAGTATTATGAAAAAATGCTGTAAATTTTGGTATCTTAACCCTAATACCTTTTGCCATATAAACCTGAAAATGAACTGAATGACTAATAGAGGATCTGAATGACTAATAAGAGATCTAGAGTGTGCTAGATATTTTCATTTTTTCCCTCCAAATTTATTCTCCACTATTCTCCAACCTGCTCTATTTTCCAAAGGATGACCTTCATAGACTGCACCAATAGGCTGTTTTGCCCTCTGGCATTCAGTTAGGTTTGACCAATGGGATGCACTGGCAGGAGATTAAAAGGTGGGAAGACAGCAAGATTCCTGTGTTTATTTACTGTCTTCCCTGACTGCTATCTTGCTGTAAGTTGGGTGTGTCCCTCTACTGAAGGCCACAGCTTCAACTGAATTGTCCTGTCATACAGCTACTCTCTCTAGGATTCAATATCCACTCTGTGTCCTTGTTCCTTCACACTTTTTGTTGCTAGTCCCAGGATACTGCACCATTCTTTTTTGATTTCCTTAACCCTTTAGAAAAACCTTTTTAAAAAGTCTCCTCAAAGACCTTGAAACCATTTGTGTCCTTTTAGGATGCTAACTGAATCATAGTGTTCTTATTTGAAAGTCACAGACACACTGGCTGAATTAAAAAGCATAAATTAAAAAGGGTATTACATATCTAGTAGTTATCCAAAATCATATTGCCTGATTTGCCCGATGAGAAAATGTCCACTGTTGCCCTTGTTTCCATGTAGCCGTAGATTAAGTTGTTGAATGTTGTTTCCTACTGATGCTAGTTTTGCATCAGGAACAGAACCTTATAATCAGTGATAAATGGCCACTCCTGCCACTGCCACTCATGTAAACCCAAAATCTGAAGTTTTCTGCAGTGTAAGTTTTCTCTTATTGTCCTTTTCTGATCGGTCAAAAATACTATATGCTCCTTCTGTTGATGTGCCTTTTCCTACACTTTCCATTTCTAATCCTCAAATATCTTATTTCAAAGATTTTGATCAGGCATGTGGACATCTTAAATTCCTCACAACATCTTACATCTCCATTGTTCTCTGCAAGGCTACTTGAGTAATAATGCTGCATCAATCTGATCTTCCTCTGTCAGCTGGTCACTGGGAACTTAGCCCTAGGCCATAGGGGTGGGTTAAGAGGGAGGTGGCAATGCAGTGTACCATGCCTGTTGCCTCTGGAATCCAAAGAAACCCTCCGAGCAGTCAGTATACTTGCTTTTTGGAAGTGGAGACGAAATGTATGGATATTTGCCTTTTGCTTTGTTAGGGAGTAGCCTGACCTGCCTCAGATCACTGGAGTCCACAATTGTCACTGATGTTTCAGACCTCTATATTTTCATGGAATTTTTCTCAGGTTCTTTGCCACATGTGTCTTATCAAGATGAATATTTCATCTGATGCTTCCTGCTTTCTAGAATCCATCAGTGTGTTAGTATACACTAAAGCCTTACTCTGTGGAACTAGGAAAAAATCAAGGTTCCTATAGATTACTTTGTTTTGCAGAACCTGAGTGTTGGCCTGCCCTGAAACAAAACCGTGAAAAGTTGCTGCTGTCACTGTTAAGTGAGCACAAGCTGCCTTGACTACTCTGTCTGTTGGATGGTAGAAAAAGAATTTGCCAGAAAAGTAGCTGCATGCCAGGTTATAGGAGTTGGGTTGACTACTTTAATGGCCACAACTGGACCAGCAACTTCAATTGGAAAAATCACTTGATTAAACTTTCCTTCTTTAAGGCCTGTTGTGGGGGGTAAGTGGGGATGTGTTAGAAATCCTTACTTGAGCTACTTGGAAGAATTTGGTGGTGGTGCTAATCTCTCTAATTCTCCAGAGCTGTCTGGTGTTTCTATAAATGTACTACTTAGGTAGATGGTACTTGACGTGTCCACTTTGTCCTTCCCGCTATAAAAGAGTTTTTTACTTCGTAAGAGCTGGTGCAAGGATTCTTCTATTTCCTAGTATATCTGTTTCAACTGTCTACATTAAGGACCTGGGGAAATGATCATAGGATGAATCCATTGTTACGCTGATGTATCTCTAAGACTGGCTTATGTCTGACTTTGATTCATCTTTGATTAGTTGACCACAGTGGCTTTCTGAATTCATAGGGTTTAACATTAACTCAAAGCTACCATGCAGCAGTCCTCTGAAGATCTAGGTATATCCCTATGCCTAGTGCCTCCTGTTCCCTTGGGGAAATGTATGGAATGTAGTAACCCCTTCATTTAAGTGGCTTGGGGTGTGTGGAGTAACTCAGAAGTATTTTGTGGAGGGCTATTGCTCTATTTTGGTGGCTCATGTCGGTTATGCTCACCAGACTCAGGTTTTTGAGTTCTGTAAATCATGTATAATCTTAGCAGGCTACTCATTCATCTTAGTCCTCTCATTAATTATCTGATACCAAAGGTCACTACTACTCAAACTTCTGACTGCCACTGTAACAATAACAATGTTCTCTTTCCTTCGAGTGGTCAAATGAAGCTCCTACCCTTACACCATCCCGAGATCTCATCATTCCTATTGACATCATAGCACCTGTGTTACTTGTGGGCATTATCACCAGCAGCCTTGCTCAACAGAGAACAGATACTGACTCTTTTCAATGATACTGGTATTTTCCTCAACCGATACATTTCTTTTTTTAAATTTTTTTTTTTCAACGTTTATTTATTTTTGGGACAGAGAGAGACAGAGCATGAACGGGGGAGGGGCAGAGAGAGAGGGAGACACAGAATCGGAAACAGGCTCCAGGCTCTGAGCCATCAGCCCAGAGCGTGACGCGGGGCTCGAACTCACAGACCGCGAGATCGTGACCTGGCTGAAGTCGGACGCTTAATCGACTGCGCCACCCAGGCGCCCCTCAACCGATACATTTCTAAATTCCTCAACTGAGTATCTTCTGGATTCTCTTGGGGGATGTAGGAGCGTGGGTGAGTAGATCATTCATAATGAACTCTGGCATTACTATTTTCCCAAGTTTTTGGATTCTTTCCTGTGTATCATACCAAGAATTTTCTGACACTTCAACTTCATTTAATGTAACCAGTTGAGAGCAGCAGGGGTTTTTGTTTTGTTTTGTTTTTCAGGGTAGTGGGAGCTCTACCAATATAATTAGCTGCAAACCACCTGTAAATAAAGGATGCCTAGAGTACTGGGAAGTGGGGTGGAAGAAGTCGGGAGGGTTCCATACTGGACAAGTATCAAGTATTTAGTAGCCAAAATGGATAGTCTCAGCTTCTGGCTGCCACTCTTTCTTTAGGCTGTCTGGAATTGTAAAGGCATAAATATTCAAACCAGCCAAATGGAACTGTTTTAACGACAACCACTTAAAAATCACTGGGTTGGGATGAAATCTGGGGTTCCTTCTTCATTATTGAAATGGTTATAAATATAAATCAAACTATTCATTTAAATTGATCTGGAACTCATCTCTCTGTATCATGGCTGTTTCTCCAAGTCAGTGGATGCAGTGGAGGAGTATGGCTCCGAGAGAATAGGTAAACTGTTCAGTTTTTGACACAAGGAAGATTACTCTTCCACACCTTGAAATTTAACAGTCTTTGGTCCACTTCTGAATTTTTCCCCCTGTTTCTGCAACCATACTATCTTCTGTTAAGTATTATAGACTTATGTGTTTTCTTTTTTGTTTTAATGACTGTCAGTATAAATCTTAACTCACTTTTTATGGAAGATTTTTATGCTTATTTTCACCTAGTTATGCTTCCAGGTTTAATTTAAAATTTTATTCATATTTCCAAAAATTTGAATCTTAAGATTAATTTCAGAAATTTGTATGGGAATAGTTTTCATTTTCCCTCTTTTGTGGCCATTGGGCAAAAATAATAGAGTTTATATTATTTCTCAACTCATAACTTATTTCATTGATCCTTGCCTTTCTCTTTGATTTCATGCTTTTTTCCCCTTTGATTTTTTTTATTGCTACTTCCATTCCTTTCTCCTGATAGGTACACATCCTAATATGTTTGACATATGTCCTCAAATGCATGTATTTTTGTATATTTCTAGTGACATTTTGGGTGTATGTGTTTTTAAACACATTACAAACATTACATATTTCAAACATAGTACAAAAATAATACTGTACTTTAGATTCTTTTTTCACTCATGACAGTACCTTTGGGATCAATCCATGTTGCTGTGTGTGTCATCTAATTTGTCATAGTTAATTGAAGAACATCTAGTTTTTACTATTGGGTAATATATTTTTTTACACATCTGCATGTTACTCCATTTTCCTGCTAGTGGATACTCACCTTCATTTCTCTGTCTAAAGTGCACCGCAGGGAATGACCATGTATTTCTTTCTTCATGGCACTCTGGGAACAAGGATTTATCTGCGATGCATCATCAGATGTGGAATTGTTGGGTTGTAGCGTAAATAGATACTGCTAGATTGTTTTGGGGTAATGACTACCAGCAGTACACGAGGTCTGTCCTTTGAATGGTGTTGTCAACCAAACACTTGGTGTTTGCCTCCTTTGAATTTTTTGTAAATTTAATTGTATAGGTTGGTAGCTCATTATTAGAATTTTCATTTCTCTGGTAACTAGAGAGTTTAAGCATATCTTCATTTGTTAGCCTTTCTGGCTTTTCATATAATTGTTTATTATTCTTTGGCCATCTATAAGTTTTCCTTTTTTTATTCCCTTCCTGATCTTGGTGTATAAGTATTTCCCAGATATTCTAGATATTAATCCATTATTAGTTTTCAGTGTTAAAATTCTCTTCTCTCAGTCAGTTAATACTGTTGATGGTGTTCTTTGTTGAAGAGGGTCTAATTCTTCATCGTTTCTCAGTAGTACGATTTTTCAGTTTTATTTAAAAAGTCTTTATCATTAATTGATGTAGGTGTTTATTAATGTTTCCTTCTATAATAATTTCCACACTTTACATTTTTATTTTTGCCTTAATATTTAGATCTTTGATCTATCTGAAATTCACCTTTGGTTATGATATAATGTAGGGAACTTTTTTATATTTTTTCTTCTTTTAATTTTTTTACTCTTTTTTGATTATACCCATTTATATTCCTGTTAACCTTTTATCCCACACCATGGCCAATTTTTCGTTTATTTTTAACATGTTTTTGTCTGACTTCACTAAATGATAAATGATGCTTTATTGCAGTTGAACACTTTTCCTATGTTTATTGAGAAATTAAAATTTCTAAGTATGTCTGATTTACCATTCATTTCTTTTGCCTGTTTTGTTAAAATGTTACCTACTCAATGAGTCCTACCTTAACTATCCTGTTTTAAAATTGCAACACCTCGCCTTGCACCCTTGATCCTCTATAAACTGCTTTTAGTTTTTTTCCCATAGTGCTTATCACCTTCTAATATGTAACTCATTATGTTTACTGCTTATTGTCCATCTCTCATGGACATCTCTGTAGAAGTCAGCTCCATAGGGCAAGGATTGTGGTCTGTTTTGTACATGGATGTACCTAGAAAGTTGCATGGCAAATAGTAGATACTTCTTACAGGCTGTCTTCCCTCCTCCTCCTCCCCACTTCTTCCTCCCCCTGTTCCTGGGCTGAAGTTCTGAGTACATCAGAATGGGACTGTATTTGGAGAGAGGTTCTTTAGTAATTAAGTTAAAACAAGGTCATTAGGGTGGGCTCTAATCTAGTGTCCTTAGAAGAGGAAATTTGGACACAGACATAAACAGAAGGAAGTCTATGTGAAGAAATTGGGAGAAGACAGCCATCAACAAGTCAATGAGAGAGGCCTCAGAAGAAATCAGTCCTGCCAAAACCTTGGTTTTGAACATCTAGCCTCCAGAATTGTGAGAAAATAAATTTCTGTTGTTTATGCACCTCGTGTGCTGTACTTTATTATGGCAGCCCCAGCAAGTGAATACAGTGGGCTTAATATATATTTGTTGAGTTGAATTCTATATTTTTTCTGTTGGAATGTTTGCCTTCTGTTTTTTAGGAGCTTTTTAAACAATTTGTTTTAAAGTTTATTCATTTTGGGAGAGAGTGAGCATGAGCAGGGGAGGGGCAGAGAGAATACCAAGCAGGCTCCATGTTGTCAGTGCAGAGCCCAGTGCGGGGCTTGCTCTCACCATGAGATCATGACCTGAACTGAATGCTTAACCAACTGAGCCACCCAGATGCCCCTAGGAACTCTTTATGTTGCAAGAATATTTACTTTATCATATTAAAAATTTATTTTTCTAGTTTCTTCCCCTTTAGCTTTGTTTACATTTGATTACCTTGGAACTTTGTTTAAAGTGAGGTTTTAAAGTTGGTATACGGAAATTTTTAATGTCCGTGTAAAACCAATTATTGCTTGATATACTTAGGGTTATTTCTGGGATTTTTATCCATATTTGTTTATTCTGGTGCTAGTATTCATACTTTTTGTAAATTTATAGTGTGTTTTAACATCTGTCTCTATTCTTTATAGATGCAGTGTTTGAAAATTTGCCTGAGAATACTGAATTAAGATTTAATAATATGATTTTTGCTCTAAATCTTCATAAAAATGGATTTGTTTAAATTCCTTTAGATTGGTCATTTTCTTTTACATTACAAAATTCTCTCATGGCTGCCTCTTTTTTTTTTTTTTTTTAAGTTACTGTTGTTCATTCTGTTATTGATGGTTGTGTTTGGAGTGGGAGAAGTGTATATTTGTTCAATGTTGGAAGTTAAGTAATTTATGTGAGAAAGAGTAGAATTATTTAAATTTTATCTAGATTAGAGATCTAACGACTTTTAAAGGTGTAGAGAAAAAGAGTAGGCAGTAGCCTCTTGGCAGTAATCTCACCAAATATGCTGATGGGCATCTTTTCAGTGTTTTATTTTTTAATGTGGCCCAACTGGTCAGACACTTAGAGAACAGTGTGAGGCAAGCGAGCTGCCTGGTGGGCAGACCCTGAGAATGGGTGTCTCCTTAAATTTTGTGCCCTGGAAGCTTCTCTTGCCTTAGTCTTGACTCTTCTAAGGGTAGGCTGGGTGTGAGTGTCAAGGACCACCCTTCTATCTGTGGGAATAGGTGCCTGCCTTTGGAGCTGCTGGCAGGATTTGCTCCCTACTCACTACTTCATAGTCCACTCTCCCCTGCAGTCGCTGCCACCCCAGGATTTAGAATGGATAGTGGAGATTCTGCTCGGGGTAGCAGTGCTATCTATTTACCTCCAAGTTAGGAATTTACTTCATATATCATAATTTAGAATTTGCCTTTTTCTCATTCTGGTCTTACAGGATGTTTTACAGAAATTTCTGGCGTGTGGATGTATTCCCCTTCCTACTTCAAGAATGAAGTGGGGGCATGGTCTTTTTGCATTTAGTCATTTCAGTTTCAGAGAGGAGTTAAATATATTTGATCATTTTGTGATCTTAATGGTTAATACTTTGGTGTATTTTCTTTTAGTTTTTTTTAATTCAAAATATATATTTTATATATAAACTGAAATCAAAATTCTGTGCTATTTAGTGTTCTTATTTTCACCTAACGTTATATCATTATATACCAAATTTTGGTAAGCATATTTTTAATGGCTGTGTAATTCTCTGTTAAAAAGGCATATTGAATTTTGCTCCTCCATTTGACTGCTGGTTGTTCCTGTGTAGGAGATCTTACAGGCTTATTGAGAATTGAGTTTGCTATAAATGAGTATATACTTTATGTAACACTATATTTTATGACCCTGGTGACAGTGGTGGGGGGATGTGTAAGTGGCAGATTTAATTATAAATTGTAATGAAATGTATCGAAAATGCTTTTGGAACATTGATGAGGAAATAATTTATTTGGCCTTGGTATTTGGGGATATGGTCTCACTGATGAGTGGCATTTGAAATGACCTTAGGGACTTAGTAGAATTTTCAGAGTTAGAAAGAGCATTCAAAGTAAAAACAACAGCATGAATAAAGGCATGGAGTAAAATACTGTATGTATGTGTGTATGTGTTTATATATATATGTTATATATATATATAACAAAATATATATATAACATATATATAACATAAAAATATATATATATGGAATTCAGTGCTGACCTGTTTATATGTGTTTATAGCAATCTACTGATAAGTCTAGATATATCCTAGGAAATACTGTAACCATATCCCTTTTTAGACCTTTATTACTGCTAACAAAATTTAGTCAATTATGTTATTTATACATTATGTCTACATATTTTCCCTTCTTTCTCTGATGGCAGCTGTGGAAACTAAAAGGTTTAGGCAGCTGGTTGGGTATGTGTCTTTTGTTCTCTTGTATTCAGCATTTAAATCCATTAGTCTTCTAAGAAATTGTTTTGGGAAAAGACAGTAGCCATCAGAAGATAGAAACCAACTTGAAAATGTCTTCCAGGTCTCTCATGGATATGGATAATTTCTCCAGAAACTGTGGTGTTTTTAGCTAGTGTGAAAACGAGAATATAAAATAGAAATAACTTTTGACTTTCCTTACTTGTGTACTGTTCCCTTAATGTTGAGAAGATTCGAGAACTGCTGAGAGTGCAGAATTCTGAGAACAAAGAACTACTACATATTTTAAGCTTAAAGTGGGGATTTTATATGTTTTTTAATGTTACCAGCATATACATTAGGGGTGGAAATCACCAACTCTGGAAACAAGGAGGCCCTTTATCAAATAAGTAAAAGGGCAGTGAGATTTGTTAAGGCTGGAGATATAATGGTTAGTTAATATGTCAAGTCTGTGGAAAGCACTAATTACAGCAAGAGATTAAAGTCTCTTGAAATCACTTAAAACTCCGAAGATTTGTTGAAGTAAATCAGAGCAATGTCCCATGTCTCAGTGATGTCAGCACCTGATGCATGAACATCATAGGCTGCTGCTTTCTGCCTTGGGTGTTTCCACAATTGTCTTCAGGACACAGTGGCTGTAGTTAGCATTCTGAGTTGGATCAAGAGCTTTGCACCTTTGATAGCAAACCTCCAATTACCTGATGGGGAAGGATACCACAGATGCAGCACAACAGGGAGATCTGATTCCACTTAGTTTACCCAAGCCACCAATCTATTGAAGCTACTTAATTAAATAATTCTGAAATTTACACCAAGATAAGACTTTATGGCAGTCATCTTTTAATTTGAAAACTAGTAAACTAGCCTTTCTAAGATAACCGTGGCTGCCTTTTCCTTCCCTTACTCTAGAAGTGAGATGCTCTCTAGGGTTAGATATAAGTGCATCGTGTCTTAGATGAATTTTGGTCACTTTCTGGTAGACTGAGTGACTAAGAATAATTTTCCTGTACTAGAAAATATAAGACTATTGACAGTCACACTCTGAAGTTAAGGTGCCGGTAATACAAATGTTAGGTGTTCTTTAATTGTGAGCTTTGTAATTCAGAAGATGATGTGTCAGGAAATTTTAGGATCAGAGGTGTAGAATAGCAGTCAACTTGAGAGACATGGGGAGAAATGGGTATTTTTTAAAAATAAATTTTAGATAAAATTTAAATGTGTGAAATTTTTATTTTGTGGACTTAGAATATTTGTGTTCATAAATTCACAAAAATCTTTTTTTTTTTTTAACGTTTATTTATTTTTGAGACAGAGGGAGACAGAGCATGAACGGGGAAGGGTCAGAGAGAGGGAGTCACAGAATCTGCAACAGGCTCCAGGCTCTGAGCTGTCAGCACAGAGCCCGACGTGGGGCTCGAACTCACGGACCGCGAGATCATGACCTGAGCCGAAGTCGGATGCTTAACCGACAGCCCCCCAGGTGCCCCAACACAAAAATCTTTAAACCTATGTTAAAGCAGGGCTTATAAAATTATACTTTTTTCTGTGGAGATCTAAAGGTCTATTGTCGTATAGAAATATTTCATAATTTTTCCTAACTTGGGGAAATACTGTACAAACTTCTCTTAAAAAATATAAAACTCAGGGAACCTGGGTGGCTCAGTTGGTTGAGCATCCGACTTTGGCTGAGGCCATGATCTCACAGTTTGTGAGTTCGAGCCCCACGTAGGGCTTGCTGCTGTCAGTGCAGAGCCTGTTTTGGGTCCTCTGTCCCCCTCTCTCTTTGCCCCTCCCCTGCTCGTGCTCTCAAAAATAAACAATATATATATATATATATACACACACACATACATATATATATGTATGCGCATGCAAGGTGTGTGTGTGTATATATAAATACCCAAATGTTTTTCATGATTTTTACCTAATAGGGCTTTTTTTTTTAACTAATTTTTTTTTCTTAATGTTTTATTCATTTTTGAGACAGAGAGAGACAGAACATGAGCAGGGAAGGGGCAGAGAGAGAGGGAGACACAGAATTGGAAACAGGATCCAGGCTCTGAGCCATCAGCACAGAGCCCGATGCGGGGCTCGAACTCACAGACTGTGAGATCATGACCTGAGCCGAAGTTGGATGCTCAACCGACTGAGCCACCCAGGCGCCCCCTAATAGGGCTTTTTAAAGGCAGTGACTCCATTTTTAGTAAAACAAATTCCAGAACTTAAAACTTGAGGGGCACCTGGGTGGCTTAGTCAATTAAGTGTCTGACCCTTGATTTGGGCTCAGGTCATGATTTCATGGCCCATGAGATGGATCCCTGAATCAGGCTCTGTGCTGACAGTGTGGAGCCTGCTTGGGATTCTCTCTTGCTCTCTCTGTACCCTTCCAGTGCTCACGGGCTCTGTCTCTCTCTCAAACTTAAGGGTGCCTCAGTCGATTAAGCATCGACTTCAGTTCAAGATCTCATGGTTTGTGAGTTCCAGCCCCCCCCCCATTCAGACAGACTCTCTGCTGTCAGTGAAGAGCCTGCTTCAGATCCTCTGTCTCCCTCTCTCTGTCTCTGCCCTTCCCCTACTTGTTTGTGAATGTACATGCTCTCAAAAAATACTAAAAAAATAAACTTAAAAAAAACTTGAAAGAAAAATCTTGGGTATGGAGGTATGGTAGGAATTAGATTGTTCCTAATTTTGTCCCTAAAATTATTTTTCTTTGGGACTCTCCTTGGACTACTACCTTGCTGGTTAAAGAGGGTCTGTCTCCAGCTACAAGACTATAGAGGCCCTAAATACTAAAAATATTGCAGGGGCAATGGTATGTAGAGGGTTTTATGTCATTATTAAAAATAAAGAGTAAGGGAGGGGCGCCCGGGTGGCTCAGTCCGTTAAGCGTCAGACTTCCGGCTCAGGTTATAATCTCATAAATGAGTTCAAGCCCCGCATCTGGCTCTGTTCTGACAGCTCAGAGCCTGGAGCCTGCTTTGGATTCTGTGCCTCCCTCTCTCTCTCTCTGCCCCTCCCCCATTCATGCTCTGTCTCTCTCTCTCTCAAAATGGACATAAAAAAGTAAAGATGTCTAATTGTTTTTCTAATGACCATTTCAATGCTCTTTATGTACACACAAATATATATGTATGTATATATACATATACATTTTGTATATGTAGGAGAGAAAATTTATTTAAAATATTTTTATGCCTATTTTTGCATGTGCTCAATCACTGGCTGCCTCCTAAGAACTCAGGCACTGGATTATTTTTTTTTTTTCACATTTTCTGCCTAAAACTTTCTCAGCATCACACTGATAGCCTTTAAGCTATCAGCCCACTGTACATATAGATGATATACACACAGACACAAAAACACATAGTACAACTTTATTTTATGTGTTTATTAGGACCCCCAGTGTTTTCAAAACTATATATTATAACAGCAATATATTTGGGATAATTTGGAGGAAGATAAAAAAAAAATCCTTGTGTTACCTTTCTAGTTTGGAAACATGAGGATTTTATTTTAAATGTCCACCTTGTTTCCTTTCCTAAATTACTACTAGCCAGCGAGATTTGTTACTTGTGTAAATACACTACACTTGTCTCAAATATCCTGACTCTATAAAAGATCTTGTTCCCATATCATTTTCCTCTGGGACTCTGAATTGATTCATTCTGCAGATATTTTGGTGTGTCTGCTGGATGCAAATCATTCCATAAATATTTATGCAAGATCGGTGTTTGGGACGCAAATGAATATCATTCCTGACCTCAAGATGTTTGTTTCTGACTGGGGAGACGAGAAAATTACTTATCTGTAATAAAAGGTGGGCTAGAGTAAGTTCTGCATTGATGCCCCCCTAATATTTAAGGAATAGGACAGAGTAGGATTTAGTGTCACAAATGCATTTTAATTTTAGCTCAGACCAACAAAGACATTGTTTTTTTAATCCTTGTACTCCATGGGCTTGGAGGTGAATTTATTTCCAGAAAGTCACTTTGTCATTAAGAGACAAAGCAATTAGATGGAGAGTTTGAAATTCTTCTGTGTACTTTGCCTTATAGGAAGTTACCTTGCTCTTCCCACTCAAATAACAAAAGCAAACAAACAAAGGAAAACACCTGCGTATTTCATCTCTAATTGTGTTTTCTTTCATCTTGGGCCCCAGGGGCCAGATTTAGTCAACAGCTGTGCACCATGTGTGCCCAGAAATCTGTAGAAATTTGTGCCATGGATCTGCAGAGCACAGTCCCCCCCCCCCCCATATAGTAGATTGAGTTTAGTTTTTCCATTTTTGTGTCTATGCGTGATGAGAAATAATTGCACACATATACACACCTAAAATTAGCTTTCAGAGTGCAGTGGAAATACCGTTACACCCATGTCTTAAAATTTGGCAGCTATAAAGATACATGAAAAACTGCCCTCTGTATGCCTGCCTCTTCATAGGGAAGGGAAGAGGTCTCGCTGTTTACACAGTGATTAATTTGTAGACTGTAATGGGGGAATCATACAGTTATGGAATGTTTATAGTCAATCAGGGAAATGAAATCTTCATCTTTGGAGCAGGACATTGCTGAGGAAGATGGAGCTATGCAGGGGCCACAATTTAAATAGTCCTATTTCTTGAGTATTTTTGGTTGTGTGTGGGGTAAAGCTAGATATTCTTCATCAAGGGTTTAAAAGTGTTACCAGTTTTTTTTTATTATGAATCCTCTGGTTTCATATGGAGATACAGAGCTGATTAATCAACTAAATGTGCAGTAAAAGAAAAACAGCCTTTCTGATAATTTTCTGGTAACTTCATCCATATTTGGAATTTTGCCTTATTGGTGGAGACTCTCAGTTATGTTCAGGTGCTTCAGTAAACTGCTGGGCCACAGCACTTTTGCTAGGTTATAAGTGAGCTTACTTATTTTAAGTATGCCTTATTTTAAGATAGCCTATATTCTTTTAAAACAATGCTCCCACACCAAATAATAGATGAGAGCTCAAGATATTATCAGTCCAGTTTGTCGAAGTCCTGATGTTGTCATGGTGAGAAAAAGCAGCCAGTTAAGATGACGAATGACAAAAATAAATGGCTAAATTAGTGTTGTTCCCTTTTAAAATTATGTTTATAACTTCATGTATGGGATTAGATCTTGGTTCTGGTAATTCATCAAACCCACTATGCCATATGGACTTACGTTTTCACCAAGAAAGAACGTGTAGTCTTGAAATTAGTAAGAAAATAGTTGATTGCTGTATAGTGAAATCATAAAAGTCTTTATTTTACTCTTAGTTTCAGTTATTTGTTCCTTTGCCTGATGTTTAGGTAGTCTTTGAGGGACTTTTTGCACGATTCATTTTTGAGCTTGTTTCTTATAAATGATGCTTCATGCCTGTGTCAACACTAGTGATTGCTGCAGCATGTGTCTCCTCTCCTTCTGGACTTTGGCCAGAGGCACACCAATGCGGAATATTAGTGTCCCCCTCTGTCCTGCTGGTCATCTTCCCATCCTGGCCAGGCACAGCCCACTAGGGTTTTCCTGCATCTTATGATGAAGGTTGGAGATTATTTTCATGAATGATCATGAGACTGCTGAAAGGAAACTACAGGGCACAAGTTCTGCAGATATTTTCCTTAACATAAGTTATATGAAAATACAAGTTGTAAACGAAGTGAAGCCTACTGGCTTCATTGCTCAAGACATTTCTAAACTTTGTATTAAGTAAATGGACTTGAATTTTATGGGACTGTGGCCTACGAAATTAAATGTGGTAATGAAGATTATTAAGATAATTAGAGATATTCTGGTAGAGGTTCTCAGTTGATGTATACATGAATCATTGGTAAACT
This sequence comes from Puma concolor, assembly GCF_028749965.1. Lineage (NCBI taxonomy): Eukaryota > Metazoa > Chordata > Mammalia > Carnivora > Felidae > Puma > Puma concolor. Next base: position 16,723,453 of record NC_141669.1, read on the forward strand.
CCCTTCGGTTTCTTCCCTGCCCATAAAATCCCCCCAGACATGCATTGTTCAGGAAACTACTCTTTAAACTGCCCATCGTAGCCAAAATGTTGGATTATCCTTTGGGCTGCTATAGTGTCTATGTTTGTGATTTGAAAGATTTCATACCCTTGATGAAATAGAAGTAGTAGCAACATGGCTAGAGGGATCCTCTGTCCGATGATATTATTACTTGTTCATGTCCCTATTCACACATAGATGCTATCATGTCATGGAGTGTTTCACATAGACCACACTATTGGATTGTTAGCACATGCCATTGCTTACCTCTTTCTTGGGATAACCAATACACTTTCAGAGAAAAAATGGCGCCAATAAATTGGCATTGATTTAAATTACATTTACTCTTTTCATACTGTCATGTTTATTCCTTCAAATACCAGAACATTTGTTAACAAAAAAAAAGTTTTCATATCTTACCAGTTTTGCTCTTTGCTTCGACTTTTTTCTAGTTGCTGATGTCACTTCTCAGAAGATTAAGGGCAGTTCTGCACAAACTTCTCTTTGTATTCTTTGCTGAAAAAGTGTCTTTTGATAAAAAAAAATTTACCTAGAATTTTTTTTGTCAAGCTTAGGATCAGCCTCTTTACTAGGATACATTTTCGCAGTTGTGGGGAAATGAACATGCTGAGCTTACATCTCAGATTCTTTTGAAAAACAAATACTTATAAAAAGCAAGCCATACTGAACATTTGAATGTTTCTTTTTTGATTTATAGTTTTATGGCTAATATAAAACTTAAAGTTCAGTCTTTATCATTCAAACATTTGATCTCCCTGTTTTTCTTATTGAGTGGGTGGGTTGAGTTGGGGGAAAATAAAAATATACCCCTTTAAGAGGAGATTCTAAATAAAGAATATTGCCAGCACTGAATCTCTCATCCAGCTTAGAGGTTTCAAAATTTATGGTTTATTTCAGTGGTGTATTGTTACTATGTAGTATCTCTCTCTGTAAGAAAAGGAAGCATCTTGTAAGGTCTGGGCTGTTTTGTCAGACTATTTGTAGCAGAAGCTTGTGTCTGGAGAAGGAAAAAAAAGTTCTCTTAGTCTTTGCTTAATTATGAATGTATTTTGACAGTTTGAATGTTGCTAGTTCTTATTAAGGAATTTCATGACTTTAAAAATCAGATTTATTGTTTAAATATTTAGAAAACAGGTTGGTAGGTTTTCTGTTTTCACTAATAACAATAAAGAAAAAAAAATTCCTGCCTTGAGAAACAAAGCCCCGTCCTAATACATCATTCTCTTCCTGTTAATGTAACTATATTTCTGATTTTCATCATTAATATTCCAAAGCTTGTCTACATTTGTATCTGACTCAAATTTATGCTATTTAAATTTTCATTTTTCAGTTTTTATATAAATGACTTTTTTCATTGGATAATATATTACAGAAGTTCATTCATTTTGATGAATGCAGCTATAATTTCCCAATATTGATCATTTGTATTTGTTTTTATTTGGGTGATTTTCAACTTTATTGATCTTTTCAAACAATTGGCTCTCAGTTTCTTGGATTTTCTCCATTGTTGTCTGTTTTTCAAATTTATTGATTTCTTATTTTCTTCTGCTTTTTTATTTTTCTAGTTTTTAGTGTAAATATTCAGGTAATTGATTTGAAACCTCTTCTTTTTTTATATGAGCTATGTATTATCTTCTAAGCCCTGCTTTGTCTATGCCCCACACATTCTGTTCCATTGTGTTTTTATTTCATTTAATTCATATTTTCATTAAAAATTTTTTTAGGAGAGCCTCGGTCGTTCAGTTGGTTAAGCATCTGACTTCAGCTCAGGTCATGATCTCACAGTTGGCTGACTTCCAAGTCACAACTCTGGCTGTGTGCTGACAGCTCGGAGCCTGGAGCCTGCTTCGGATTCTGTGTCTCCCTATCTCTCTGCCCCTCCCCTGCTCATGCTCTGTCTCTCTCAAAAATAAACGTTACAAAATACTAAAAAAAAATTTTTTTCAGCACAGAGCCAGACATGGGGCTCAAACTCATGAACCATGAGATCATGACCTGAACTGAATGGATGTTCAACTGACTGAGCCACCCAGGTGCCCCTAATTCAGCATATTTTCTGAATCATATTTTCTTGTGATTTCCTATTTGGCCCCTGGTTATGTGGAAATATATTTTTAATTTCCACGTATTTGGATTTTTTCCAGATATCTTACTATTGTGGATTTATAGCTTAATTTTTTGTGACCAGAAAACCCACTTTGATGATTTAAATTTTTAAAAATGTATTGGCTAGAATATGTTTTATCTTGGTCAGTGTTCCATGTGTGCTTAAAGAGACTATGTATTCTGTTGTTGTTGGGTAGAATATGTTATAAATATCAACTAGGTTAGGTATCCTGTATCCTTAACTGATGTTTTATTTCCTATCTTTATTCATTATTAGAACGATTGAAGTTTCCAACTGTAGTTGTGAATTTTTCTATTCTTTTTTTGCTTTATGCTTTTTTCTCTTTTTAATTTTTTTGAGGCTCTGTTCTTTGGTACGTACACATTACAGATTGTTATATCCTCTTGATGAATTATCCTTATTAGAATAATGTAATATCTCTTTTACACCTGTTAGTGTTCATTTATAGAAGGTCTAATTTGTCTTCTAAAAGTGATTCATTTCTTTTGATTAGCATTTCCTGGAATATCTTTTACTTGTAAATTCTCTGTTTTTATAGTTATTCTGGTGGACAAAATATAGTTTGATCTTAATAATTTTCCTTCAGTCCTTCAATCTATGTCTTTTAATTGGTTTTTAAACCATTTATACATAATGTATTTTTTTATATGGCAGGATTTAAAAGCTACCATTTTACTAACTTTTCACTTATTTCTTCTTTGTTCCTTTTTCCCCTTCTATCTTCTCTTGGATTAATTCAGTATTCACTATGAATACAATTTACTTCCACTATTATCTATGTTTAATTAGTTATATATCTCTGTTTGCTTTTTTTTAGTTGGCTGCTCTATGGTTTGAAATACATATTTTTCACATTGTATTAACTATTTTATATTCCTCTTTTACATAGTAATTTTATTAAAAGAGCCCTTTGAATTTTATCAAATATATTTTTGGTATGCATGATTATATTGTGTGCTTCCTTTTTGTTAAGAGACAATTCATTTGATTGACTTTGTGAAGCTGAACTTCATCATAATGTATGTATCCTTTTGCAACTTTCTTCATACATTCAACATTTTGTTTCTCAGATTTGACCGATACATGAAGATATGATTTATTCATTTCAGCTACTTTATAGTGTGGAACCAAAAAATTGGTGCAACTCCAAATAAAAGTAATAAGCCTATTTACCTCATTTATACTCACTGCAATATTTATCCTACTTCTACCTATCATCATGTCCAACACTCAGTTATACAAAAATAGCCTATATCCCCACTATGTAAAAACCACAATCTCTTACGCCTTTGCCATTAGCATAGTTCCAACTATAATATTTATCTCCTCCGGACAAGAAGCAGTTATCTCATATGAGTAAATTAGTTTGTGTATCTGATTTCTCTACTTCTGGGAAAATTAGTTCTTATTTTTCCTATTCTAATCAGTGATGCAATGAATATTTTTTTTTTTTTTTTTTTTTTTATTTTATTTTATTTTTTTTTATTTTTTTTTTATTTTTTTTTTATTTTTTTTTTTTATATATGAAATTTATTGTCAAATTGGTTTCCATACAACACCCAGTGCTCATCCCAAAAGGTGCCCTCCTCAGTACCCATCACCCACCCTCTCCTCCCTCCCACCCCCCATCAACCCTTAGTTTGTTCTCAGTTCTCAACAGTCTCTTATGCTTTGGCTCTCTCCCACTCTAACCTCTTTTTTTTTTTTTTTTTTTTTTTTTTTTTTTTGTTCCCCTCCCCCATGGGTTTCTCTTAAGTTTCTCAGGATCCACATAAGAGTGAGACCATATGGTATCTGTCTTTCTCTGTATGGCTTATTTCACTTAGCATCACACTCTCCAGTTCCATCCACGTTGCTACAAAAGGCCATATTTCATTTTTTCTCATTGCCACGTAGTACTCCATTGTGTATATAAACCACAATTTCTTTATCCATTCATCAGTTGATGGACATTTAGGCTCTTTCCATAATTTGGCTATTGTTGAGAGTGCTGCTATGAACATTGGGGTACAAGTGCCCCTATGCATCAGTACTCCTGTGTCCCTTGGATAAATTCCTAGCAGTGCTATTGCTGGGTCATAGGGTAGGTCTATTTTTAATTTTCTGAGGAACCTCCACACTGCTTTCCAGAGCGGCTGCACCAATTTGCATTCCCACCAACAGTGCAAGAGGGTTCCCGTTTCTCCACATCCTCTCCAGCATCTATAGTCTCCTGATTTGTTCATTTTGGCCACTCTGACTGGCGTGAGGTGATACCTGAGTGTGGTTTTGATTTGTATTTCCCTGATAAGGAGCGACGCTGAACATCTTTTCATGTGCCTGTTGGCCATCCGGATGTCTTCTTTAGAGAAGTGTCTATTCATGTTTTCTGCCCATTTCTTCACTGGGTTATTTGCTTTTCGGGTGTGGAGTTTGGTGAGCTCTTTATAGATTTTGGATACTAGCCCTTTGTCCGATATGTCATTTGCAAATATCTTTTCCCATTCCGTTGGTTGCCTTTTAGTTTTGTTGGTTGTTTCCTTTGCTGTGCAGAAGCTTTTTATCTTCATAAGGTCCCAGGAATTCACTTTTGCTTTTAATTCCCTTGCCTTTGGGGATGTGTCGAGTAAGAGATTGCTACGGCTGAGGTCAGAGAGGTCTTTTCCTGCTCTCTCCTCTAAGGTTTTGATGGTTTCCTGTCTCACATTCAGGTCCTTTATCCATTTTGAGTTTATTTTTGTGAATGGTGTGAGAAAGTGGTCTAGTTTCAACCTTCTGCATGTTGCTGTCCAGTTCTCCCAGCACCATTTGTTAAAGAGACTGTCTTTTTTCCATTGGATGTTCTTTCCTGCTTTGTCAAAGATGAGTTGGCCATACGTTTGTGGGTCTAGTTCTGGGGTTTCTATTCTATTCCATTGGTCTATGTGTCTGTTTTTCTGCCAATACCATGCTGTCTTGATGATGACAGCTTTGTAGTAGAGGCTAAAGTCTGGGATTGTGATGCCTCCTGCTTTGGTCTTCTTCTTCAAAATTACTTTGGCTATTCGGGGCCTTTTGTGGTTCCATATGAATTTTAGGATTGCTTGTTCTAGTTTCGAGAAGAATGCTGGTGCAATTTTGATTGGGATTGCATTGAATGTGTAGATAGCTTTGGGTAGTATTGACATTTTGACAATATTTATTCTTCCAATCCATGAGCAGGGAATGTCTTTCCATTTCTTTAAATCTTCTTCAATTACCTTCATAAGCTTTCTATAGTTTTCAGCATACAGATCCTTTACATCTTTGGTTAGATTTATTCCTAGGTATTTTATGCTTCTTGGTGCAATTGTGAATGGGATCAGTTTCTTTATTTGTCTTTCTGTTGCTTCATTGTTAGTGTATAAGAATGCAACTGATTTCTGTACATTGATTTTGTATCCTGCAACTTTGCTGAATTCATGTATCAGTTCTAGCAGACTTTTGGTGGAGTCTATCGGATTTTCCATGTATAATATCATGTCATCTGCAAAGAGCGAAAGCTTGACTTCATCTTTGCCAATTTTGACGCCTTTGATTTCCTTTTGTTGTCTGATTGCTGATGCTAGAACTTCCAGCACTATGTTAAACAACAGTGGTGAGAGTGGGCATCCCTGTCGTGTTCCTGATCTCAGGGAAAAAGCTCTCAGTTTTTCCCCGTTGAGGATGATGTTAGCTGTGGGCTTTTCATAAATGGCTTTTATGATCTTTAAGTATGTTCCTTCTATCCCGACTTTCTCAAGAGTTTTTATTAAGAAAGGGTGCTGGATTTTGTCAAAGGCCTTTTCTGCATCGATTGACAGGATCATATGGTTCTTCTCTTTTTTTTTGTTAATGTGATGTATCACGTTGATTGATTTGCGAATGTTGAACCAGCCCTGCATCCCAGGAATGAATCCCACTTGATCATGGTGAATAATTCTTTTTATATGCCGTTGAATTCGATTTGCTAGTATCTTATTGAGAATTTTGGCATCCATATTCATCAGGGATATTGGCCTGTAGTTCTCTTTTTTTACTGGGTCTCTGTCTGGTTTAGGAATCAAAGTAATACTGGCTTCATAGAATGAGTCTGGAAGTTTTCCTTCCCTTTCTATTTCTTGGAATAGCTTGAGAAGGATAGGTATTATCTCTGCTTTAAACGTCTGGTAGAACTCCCCTGGGAAGCCATCTGGTCCTGGACTCTTATTTGTTGGGAGATTTTTGATAACCGATTCAATTTCTTCGCTGGTTATGGGTTTGTTCAAGCTTTCTATTTCCTCCTGATTGAGTTTTGGAAGAGTGTGGGTGTTCAGGAATTTGTCCATTTCTTCCAGGTTGTCCAATTTGTTGGCATATAATTTTTCATAGTATTCCCTGATAATTGTTTGTATCTCTGAGGGATTGGTTGTAATCATTCCATTTTCATTCATGATTTTATCTATTTGGGTCATCTCCCTTTTCTTTTTGAGAAGCCTGGCTAGAGGTTTGTCAATTTTGTTTATTTTTTCAAAAAACCAACTCTTGGTTTCATTGATCTGCTCTACAGTTTTTTTAGATTCTATATTGTTTATTTCTGCTCTGATCTTTATTATTTCTCTTCTTCTGCTGGGTTTAGGCTGCCTTTGCTGTTCTGCTTCTATTTCCTTTAGGTGTGCTGTTAGATTTTGTATTTGGGATTTTTCTTGTTTCTGGAGATAGGCCTGGATTGCAATGTATTTTCCTCTCAGGACTGCCTTTGCTGCGTCCCAAAGCGTTTGGATTGTTGTATTTTCATTTTCGTTTGTTTCCATATATTTTTTAATTTCTTCTCTAATTGCCTGGTTGACCCACTCATTCGTGAGTAGGGTGTTCTTTAACCTCCATGCTTTTGGAGGTTTTCCAGACTTTTTTCTGTGGTTGATTTCAAGCTTCATAGCGTTGTGGTCTGAAAGTATGCATGGTATGATTTCAATTCTTGTAAACTTATGAAGGGCTGTTTTGTGACCCAGTATATGATCTATCTTGGAGAATGTTCCATGTGCACTCGAGAAGAAAGTATATTCTGTTGCTTTGGGATGCAGAGTTCTAAATATATCTGTCAAGTCCATCTGATCCAATGTCTCATTCAGGGCCCTTGTTTCTTTATTGATCGTGTGTCTAGATGATCTATCCATTTCTGTAAGTGGGGTGTTAAAGTCCCCTGCAATTACCACATTCTTATCAATAAGGTTGCTTGTGTTTATGAGTAATTGTTTTATATATTTGGGCGCTCCGGTATTCGGCGCATAGACATTTATAATTGTTAGCTCTTCCTGATGGATAGACCCTGTCACTATTATATAATGTCCTTCTTCATCTCTTGTTACAGCCTTTAATTTAAAGTCTAGTTTGTCTGATATAAGTATGGCTACTCCAGCTTTCTTTTGGCTTCCAGTAGCATGATAAATAGTTCTCCATCCCCTCACTCTCAATCTAAAGGTGTCCTCAGGTCTAAAATGAGTCTCTTGTAGACAGCAAATAGATGGGTCTTGTTTTTTTATCCATTCTGATACCCTATGTCTTTTGGTTGGCGCATTTAATCCATTTACATTCAGTGTTATTATAGAGAGATATGGGTTTAGAGTCATTGTGATGTCTGTATGTTTTATGCTTGTAGTGATGTCTCTGGTACTTTGTCTCACAGGGTCCCCCTTAGGATCTCTTGGAGGGCTGGTTTAGTGGTGACAAATTCCTTCAGTTTTTGTTTGTTTGGGAAGACCTTTATCTCTCCTTCGATTCTAAATGACAGACTTGCTGGATAAAGGATTCTCGGCTGCATATTTTTTCTGTCTAGCACACTGAAAATCTCGTGCCAATTCTTTCTGGCCTGCCAAGTTTCAAAAGACAGATCAGTCACCAGTCTTATAGGTCTCCCTTTATATGTGAGGGCACGTTTACCCCTTGCTGCTTTCAGAATTTTCTCTTTATCCTTGTATTTTGCCAGTTTCACTATGATATGTCGTGCAGAAGATCGATTCAAGTTACGTCTGAAGGGAGTTCTCTGTGCCTCTTGGATTTCAATGCCTTTTTCCTTCCCTAGTTCAGGGAAGTTCTCAGCTATTATTTCTTCAAGTACCCCTTCAGCACCTTTCCCTCTCTCTTCCTCCTCTGGGATACCAATGATGCGTATATTATTTCTTTTTAGTGTATCACTTAGTTCTCTAATTTTCCCCTCATATTCCTGGATTTTTTTATCCCTCTTTTTCTCAGCTTCCTCTTTTTCCATAACTTTATCTTCTAGTTCACCTATTCTCTCCTCTGCCTCTTCAATCCGAGCCGTGGTGGTTTCCATTTTGTTATGCATTTCGTTTAAAGCGTTTTTCAGCTCCTCATGACTGTTCCTTAGTCCCTTGATCTCTGTAGCAAGAGATTCTCTGCTGTCAGCTATACTGTTTTCAAGCCCAGCGATTAATTTTATGACTATTATTCTAAATTCACTTTCTGTTATATTATTTAAATCCTTTTTGATCAGCTCATTAGCTGTTGTTATTTCCTGGAGATTCTTCTGAGGGGAATTCTTCCGCTTGGTCATTTTGGATAGTCCCTGGCGTGGTGAGGACCTGCAGGGCACTTCCCCTGTGCTGTGGTGTATAACTGGAGTTGGTGGGCGGAGCCGCAGTCAGACCTGATGTCTGCTCCCAGCCCACCGCTGGGGCCACAGTCAGACTGGTGTGTGCCTTCTCTTCCCCTCTCCTAGGGGCGGGATTCACTGTGGGGTGGGGTGGTCTGTCTGGGCTACTTGCACACTGCCAGGCTTGTGATGCTGGGGATCTGGCGTCTTAGCTGGGGTGGGTAGGCAAGGTGCACAGGGGCAGGAGGGGCAGGCTTAGCTTGCTTCTCCTTAGGTGATCCACTTCAGGAGGGGCCCTGTGGCAGCAGGAGGGAGTCAGATCCGCTGCCGGAGGTTTGGCTCCGCAGAAGCGCAGAGTTGGGTGTTTGCGCCGAGCGAGCAAGTTCCCTGGCAGGAACTGGTTCTCTTTGGGATTTTCGCTGGGGGATGGGCGGGGAAGATGGCGCTGGCGAGCGCCTTTGTTCCCCACCAAACTGAGCTCTGTCGTCCGGGGGCTCAGCAGCTCTCCTTCCCTTTGTCCTCCAGCCTTCCCGCTTTCTGAGCAGAGCTGTTAACTTATGACCTCCCAGCCGCTAAGTCGCGCTTGCTGTCGGAACACAGTCCGTCAGGCCCCTCCGCTTTTTGCAAGCCAGACTCGGGGGCTCTGCTTGGCCGGCGAGCCGCCCCTCCGCCCCGGCTCCCTCCCGCCAGTCCGTGGAGCGCGCACCGCCTCGCCGCCCTTCCTACCCTCTTCCGTGGGCCTCTCGTCTGCGCTTGGCTCCGGCGACTCCGTTCTGCTAATCCTCTGGTGGTTTTCTGGGTTATTTAGGCAGGTGTAGGTGGAATCTAAGTGATCAGCAGGACGCGCGGTGAGCCCAGCGTCCTCCTACGCCGCCATCTTCCCTTTGTCCCTGCAATGAATATTTTTGTATATGTCTCCTTATACTTATTTTTTTGATGAGAAGTGCAAATAGTGGGCAGCTTCATTCTATAAATGTCAACTAAGACAAGTTGGTGAACCATGTTGTTCAGCTCTTCGAAATGCTATTAATTTTCTGCTTACAATCCTAAATGTTTATGTTCTTAGAGAGCTTCATAATAAATGAAGGAAAAAAAACCCAACAAAACTAGAAAGGAGAAATAAATCCAATAATTATAATAGGATATTTCAGTATTCCAGTATTAGTAAGGATATAGAAGAGTTGAGAATACAATCAACCGCTTTGACCTAGATGATATTCATAGAGTAATTCATGCAGTAAGAGCAAAGTACATGTTCTTCTGGAGTGCACATAGGATATTTACCAAGACAGATTCTATTCTGGTCCATAGGACAAACTTAGTATTTATAAGAATTAAAATTATACTAAATTTGTTCTTTGACTACAATGAAACTAAACTAGTAATGAATAATAGACACCTGGAAAATCTTCAAAATAAAAAAATCAACAATACAAACTATAGTTAAAAATTATGTGGAATATTTAAAAATATTTTCACTTAAGTGAAAACAAAAGTACAGTGTATCAAAATGCTTAGGTTGCAACTGAAGCAGTTTTCAGAGGGAAATCTTTAGCATTAAATATTTATATTAGAAAAGGGGAAAGGTCTCAAATCAGTGATTTAAGATCTACTCCTAGGGGCGCCTGGGTGGCTCAGTCGGTTGGGCGTCCGGGTTCGGCTCAGGTCATGATCTCACAGTCTGTGGGTTCGAGCCCCGCGTCGGGCTCTGTGCTGACAGCGCAGAGCCTGGAGCCTGCTTCAGATTCTGTGTCTCCCTCTCTCTCTGCCCCTCCCCTGCTCATGCTTTGCCTCTCCTTGTCTCAAAAATAAAAAAATAAAAACATTAAAAAAAAAAGACCTACTCCTAGAAAAAATGAGAAAATAAAACCCAAAGCAGATAGAAGAAAGTAATATAAGATCAGAAATAAATTGGAATCAGAGAAACAATAGAGAAAATCAATAAAAATTAAAGCTGGTCTTTAGAAAGACCAATAAAAAAAAGAGTGATTAAGAAAAGGCAGAAAAGGATTAAAGAGGAACACCAGTATAGGTCTTTCAAATATTGAAAAGACAAGGGAATATTATCTATCAACAGTTTCATGCCTATAAATTTGACAATATTGATGAAATTGACCGATTTCTTCAAAGACACAAACTACAGAAGTGCTTTTAAGAAGAAATAGATAACCTAAGTAGTTATTCATTAAAGAAAATGAATTCATAGTTAAAAACATTGTAATATTGAAAATTCCACACTTAGTTTCACTGGTGGATTCTTCAAAACACTAAAGCTGAAAACAAAATCAATTCTACATAAATTCCTCCACAGAAAATGGAAGACAATTTAAACACTCCCTAACTAGTTTTTCAGGGCCCCCCATTACCCTGATACGAAAGCCAGACAAAGACATTACAAGATAATAAAAGTGTAGACCAGTATCTCTCATGTACATTTTTGAAATTATCATCAAAATGTGTACTGTCATTTTAGCAAGTGTCTTCTGTCATTCTCCCAAAATATGTACTGTCATCCTGGTAAGGATTTGAGGGATGGAAATTTAATCAAGAGAATTTTTAGCATCACACATGTTAAAATTGTTTTGCTCTATTTAAAGCTTGTCTCAGATTTTGACATTTGGACTTTCAATTAAAGTCAGACCTTTTGTTGAGTTTGAGTTGATTAACCTTTTGCAGTAGATAACTTTCCTTTAAATAGTGCCAAGAGATCTCAGAAATGACTCCAATGAAGACTTATTTATAGCCTAATATTGTGATTAATCAGTGTCCAGTTTTTATATTTTAGATTAAAGAATTAACTATCAAGGAAAATTAAGCTTATTGTAAAGTTTTTTTTTTTTTTTTTTTTTAACAAAACCAGCAAGAGTCACTTACTTGGCATTGCATGTAGAGAATTTGAAATTCTGAGATATTTGGCTGAGACCATATAGCATCAACTTCTTATGTTGGAGCTTAGGTGTAGACCCTACACTTAGTCTATAATAATGTGCTATGTCAGGTCATACAGATATATTCTGATTTTAGACCTGACATTAAAGTCAGAATGATAAATGACTTTTCAGTTGGCCCTTAGTTAAAACTATCTTTGTCACAACTCTAATCAATAAAGTGTCTTGGTGGCCAACTACCCCATTTCCCCAGGGCTGTGGTGTTTTCAGTATCTGAGAATAAAACTGGGAAAGACCTGGTTAAACTGTAGGAGTTGAACACCCATATCATTATAAGTTTTTTTTTTTTTTTAACGTCCCTCCTTATGATTAACACATTCTTTTCCATGTCATACATGAAAAACAAGTAATATGTGAATCATTGAACCTACACCTTTATCCTTAAGATTTTTCAAATGTAATACAACATCACTTTTATTGCTTGTTACATACTTGTTTTCTACATGTCCCATCTATTCTTTGTTCTGTTTTTTCTTTGTTTCTGCCTTCTTTTTGGATTGATTCCATTTTATCTCCTTTGTTGGCTTATTAGGTATAACTCTTAGTTTTGATAATTTAGTGGTTTCTTTATGGTCTATAGTTACATCTTTAAACATATCAGTTTACTTTCAAGTGATATTACACCACCTCAGATATAGCATAAGGATTTTCAAGTTGGATACTTCAATTTCCTTAACATATTATTTTAATACATTTTACTTATACATATTTTATAAACTCCACATTGCATTATTTTGTTTAATCACATTTTAAGGAGATATAAATCATAAGAAAGAAATCTTGTATATTTGTCCATGTAATTACCATTTCCAGTGTTCTTCATGGTTTTGTATAAAACCATATTTCATCTGTTATCATTTTTCTGCTGCTTGAAGAAAATGCCTTCTTTTGCCTACTTTCTTTAACATTTTTGGTAGTGTGGGTCTGTTGGTGATGAATTCTTTCAGCTTTTTTAATGACTGAAAAATTCTTCATTTTACTTTCCTATTTGAAAGATACCTTTACTGGATATAGAAAACTAGGTTGACAGGTTTTTTTTTTTCTTTCAGCACTTAAACGTGACAGTGCTTTCTCATTTGCAGTGTTTCTGATGAGATATTGCTATCATGATGATATTTGTTTCTCTCTACTTAATGTATTTTTTTCTCACATCCTTGGCTGTATTTAAGACTTCTTGTATCACTAATATAGGTCAATTTGATAATGTGCTATGGTGTAGTTTTCTTCATTTTTCTTTTGTGCTTGGAGTTAGTTGGAATTATTGGATCTGTAGGTTTATAGTTTTCTTTATTTGGAAATTTTCTATCCTTTATTCACATATTTTTTTCCTGTTCCCATTCTCTCTCATCCTCTTCCCCCCAACATTGAAGTTGATATAAGAAATGGCTTCGGTGAAATCTACCATTAGTTTGGCCCTTTAGATTTGACTTAGGATCCCACCTATATTTCCTGGAATTAAATACTTTTTTTTTTTTTTTACCTGAAAGATATTTACCAACATTACCAACTTCCAGTGCTCTTGCAACTTCCTTTCTCATTCTGAGATTTTCTTTTTTTTGGTGCATTTTGACAAGTAAATGAAAAATGATTGAGTGAAAGTGCTGCTATCTGATGTAACTTTTTGGTGTTAACTTAGAAGTAAATTTTTATAATTTTTCCTGGGCTCTAATGTTGTTTCATTTAAATTTAGGACTATCTGGGGGCGCCTGGGTGGCGCAGTCGGTTAAGCGTCCGACTTCAGCCAGGTCACGATCTCGCGGTCCGGGAGTTCGAGCCCCGCGTCAGGCTCTGGGCTGATGGCTCAGAGCCTGGAGCCTGTTTCCGATTCTGTGTCTCCCTCTCTCTCTGCCCCTCCCCCGTTCATGCTCTGTCTCTCTCTGTCCCAAAAATAAATACACGTTGAAAAAAAAAATTTAAAAAAAAAAATTTAGGACTATCTGATTACTTTTGAATCTTAATGATTTATCTCGTGTGGAGCTAAATTTAGAAGGCTACAGTAGAAAGAGTTGGAGTAGGTTTGCTGCTCATTGAATTCTAATATTGTAAAATGTGGTTTACTTTTCTGTTTTAAAAGGCCTGATTTAAATTCCATAAGTATCTGTGCCTTCCAGGTTATATGATAAAATTAAACTAAGTTCTGGTAAACATAATGCTATAAACTACGATATGAATGGAGTATTAATTTTTGAGGAGTGGGAGTCACTAACATGGATATAGTGATTTCTCATTTAGACTAACAACTTCAGACTTGTTTTTACATTAGATTAAAATAGTAATTTAGCTGCTTAGTAAATAATTAAATGTGAAGAGTGTTATGTAATCTGTTCACTAAGGGTTGGTAAATGTTTTCAAGTACAAATGATTCATTTCCTTAATAACATGAGGGATTATGAGGCCATAAGTTTCAGTTAAGGAGGTTATGTCAGGAGTGGACTTGGCACTCGTGCGGAAGCGGCAGAGTGAAGTGGGAAGAACATAGCCATGTCTGCAGGTATAGAATTGGATCCTGGTAGTTACACAACCATGAGCAATTTCATCTCTCTGAAAGCTCAGATTTCCTTCTGTTAAATGCCCTAACACATTGTACAATTATAATCATTGTAAATAAACAGCATATGTACTTAGTGTGTACTTATATGATTGTTAGGGGTTGAACTACAGTGTATCTCAGGATTGCTTTCTGTTACGTCTAAGATGGGATTTTTCTCAAGAAAACAATACTTTATAGGGAGGGAGTGGAAGAAATTAGTATTTGTTGCAGAGATTTTGAGGGGAAGATGAGGCACCCTTACATTATGATCGATTTTTAAAAATTTCTACTTGTCTTAATAATGAATAAATTCAAAGGAGAAACTAGGAAACAAAATGTCTAACTGCTAGTTTTCAACAAACATAGTATGGAAATTAAGAACAACTTGTTTTGTTGTTAAATGTATCTTAAATTAGGGAACTTAAGGTTTTCTCAAATAGTAGCAGAATGAGAAATGGGCTTGATTTTATTTTTAGGTCTAATGGCTGCATCTTTTTTTTTTACCACTTGGAAAGTCAGTGGATCCAGGTTCGGCAATTTGTGTTTAGGAATTAATGGAGGACGGTGGAGCTAATCTGAATTCAAAGTATAGAATAATCAGTTTCAAATAGTCTTTTTTTTTTTTTTTTAAAGAAAAACAAAATGCAACCACAAAAACTAATTGATAGTGGCTGCAGCCTAGGGTGTAGGGTATGCAAGTAGAATGAATAAAAAAAAAATAGTGATTTGAATTCTTGTGAAGTTACAGATAAAGAATCTTTATTTTCAGAGGAGGCCCCTAATCTTAAATTCTGTCACTAGTACAAAGACTGTCAGTGGTTGTTTTGGTGCTAAAATCACATAGTCTACACAGTGTTAAGACTATTGTGCACACTAATTTTTTTGAGTGTTAATTCTTTTAATGAACATTTACGAGTACTATTATGAATTAGAGAATGAAGATATAAAAGTATATAGACAGACAAAAATCTCTGTTGTAATTGAGCTTATATTATAATAATGGAAGGTAGACAATAAAAATGTTTACTATGTTGGAAGATAATAAATGATCTGAGGAGAAATAAGGCAGGAAGGGGTATTGTGTGTGTGTGTGGGGGGGGCACTCATTGAGAAGGTCCTATTTGAGCAAAACACCTGAAAGATGTCTATAAGTTAGCCATGAGTGTCTAGAGGAAGAACAGTCTTCCATATAGAGGGATCAGCAAGTATAAAAGCTTTGAATGGGCTTCTAAGTGGCCTCTTCTATTTGAAGAACAGCAAGGAGGCCAGTGTTCTTGGAGCAGTTGGTGAGGGGAGAGGAGGAGATGTCAGAGATCATGGGGGGTGGGCAGATCATAAAGGCCTTATAAGCCATTGTTGCTTGGCATGAAATGGGAAGCCAAGACAGGGCTTTGAGAGAAGACAGATATGATCTAACATATTTTTAAAGGTTTACTGTGGCTTCTGTATTGAAACTAGAATGTAAGAGTACTAGAGAGGAAACCCAAAGACCAATAGTTCATTAAATAGAACTAGGTTAGTGAGTTGCTGACTTGCTTCCTTATATGTGTTGTGCCAGGGAGAAGATTAGGAGTACCCATTAAACCTCTGAGATTGGAAGGGTTGGCTTCCTTGAGGGAACTGTGATTTTCTCTTGGCAGTTAAGGAAATATCCTAGGTATTTGCAGAGGCATCCTTTCTCCTATTAGTGATGACTTGGTGACAGGAAAGTGAACTTGCTGGCTCTGGCCCACCTGGATGTTTCAGATCTATTTCTGGAATGCAGGTTTTATAAGGTATGCATGGAGCTTCTTCCTTTTATTCCAACTTAAAAGTTTCCTAATTGGGTTGAGTTCAGATTCTGTGTCATGGTTCTGTTTTGCTGGGAGAAGTTAATAAAGAAGGAAACTATGTATTCTTAGGTGTTGGACAAATCTTGTATAGTAATTAGACAGGATTGCTCCTCAATGGGACAAAAGCCTTAAGAAGCTCAGGCAAACACCAAACAAAAACCTGGCCCATGAATTTAGATGTAGATACCTGATGAAATCTTAGAAAATGTGCTCACATTTATTCTCCAGCAGTGATATTCTTCTCACAAAGCATTGCACACTGTGATAGCTGAATTAGCCTGATAATCTCAAGTTAATTCTCAATTGCTTTTTACATGGTTTGCTCTGTAGTATTGGTTAAAAGAAGAAGGCTAAACAGCTTAAAGAGATTGGTCTAAGAAATTGCAGATTAGGTGGGAAAAGAAAATTAGAACATATGTCTAATAGTCTTCACATTTTTAGGGAATTTATAGAAAGGAAAATAAAGGTGATTTCATACTTCTTAATTTAGAATGAATCAGGCTAAAAGCAGGAAATATTTTTTCTATACATACATTAAAAGTTGCTAATTTTAAAAGGTAATCACTTTGATGACTTTAGATGAAACAAGATATGTGAATGAAATTGAGCAGGTCATAAATATATATATTTAAATTATCTCTATGACAATTGAAACAAGACTGATGTTGGCTTCTATTTTGTGTTAACTAAAAGAATAGAAAAATGAAAAGCCCATAGCTAATATCATCTTCAATGGGGAAAAACTGAGAGCTTTCCTCCTGAGATCAGGAACATGACAGGGATGTCCACTCTCACCACTGTTGTTTAACATAGTGGTGTTATGTTAGCCTCCTAGCCTCAGCAATCAGACAACAAAATGAAATAAAAGGCATCCAAGTTGGTAAAGAAGTCAAACTTTCACTTTTCACGTATGACATGGTAACTCTACATGGAAAACCCAAAAGACTCCACCAAAAAGCTGCTAGAACTGATACACTACTTCAGCAAAGTCACAGAATACAAAATTAATGTACAGAAATTGGTTGCATTTCTATATACCAATAATGAAGCAACAGAAAGAGAAATCAAGAAATTGATCCCATTTACAGTTGCTCCAAGAACCATAAAATACCTAGGAATAAACCCAACCAAAGATATAAAATACATGTATGCTAAAAACTATATAAGGCTGATGAAATAAATTGAAGAAGACAAGGAAATGGAAAAACATTCCATGCTCATGGATTGCAAGAATAAATATTGTTAAAATGTCAATACTACCCAAATAAATCTACACATGCAATGCAATCCCAATAAAAATTGCACTGGCATTCTTCTCAAAGCTAGAACAAACAATCCTAAAATTTATATGGATCCACAAAAGACCCTGAATAGCCAAAGTAAAGTTGAAAAAGAAAACCAAAGCAGGAGGCATCACAATCCCAGGCTTTAGCCTCTACTACAAAACTGTAATCATCAGTATGGTATTGGTACAAAAACAGACACATAGACCAATGGAATAGAATAGAGAACCCAGAATTAGACCCACAGATGTATGGACAACCAATCTTTGACAAAGCATAAAAGAGTATCCAATGGAAAAAAGATAATCTTTTTAGCAAATGGTGCTGGGAGAACTGGACAGCAACATGCAGAAGAATGAAACTAGACCACTTTCTTATACCATACACAAAAATAAAACGGATGAAAGAACTAAATGTGAGACAGGAAACTATCAAAACCCTAGAGGAGAAAACAGGCAACAACTTCTTTGACCTCAGCTGCAGCAATTTATTGCTAGTCACATAGCTAAAGGCAAGGGAATTAAAAGCAAAAATGAACTATCATCAAGATAAATGGCTTTTGCACTGCAAAGGAAACAATCAACAAAACTAAAAGGCAACTGATGGAATGGGAAAAGGTATTTGCAAATGACATATCAGATAAAGGGTTAGTATCCAAAATCTATAAAGAAGTTATCAAACTCAAAACCCAAAAAACAAATAATCCAGTGAAGACATGAATAGACACTTTTCCAAAGAAGACATCTGGATGGCCAATAGACAAAAGATGCTCCACATCACTCATCATCAGGGAAATACAAATCAAAACCACACTGGGATATCACCTCACACCAGTCAGAGTGGATAAAATTAACAAGTCAGGAAAGAACAGATGCTGGTGAGGATGTGGAGAAATGGGAACCCTCTTGCACTGTTGGTGGGAATGGAAACTGGTGCAGCCGCTCTGGAAAACACTGTGGAGGTTCCTCAAAAAATTAAAAATAGAACTACCCCATGACCCAGCAATAGCACTACTAGGAATTTATCCAAAGGATACAGGAGTGCTGATTCATAGGGGTACATGTACCCCAATGTTTATAGCAGCACTTTCAACAATAGCCAAATTTTGGAAAGAGCCTAAATGTCTAACAATGGATGAATGGATAAAGATGTGGTTTATATACACAATGGAATACTACTTGGCCATGAGAAAGAATGAAATCCTCCCATTTGCAGCAATGTGGAATGGACTGGAGAGTATTATGCTAAGTGAAATAAGTAAATATATAATATGTTTTCACTCATATGTGGAACTTGAGAAACTTAACAGAAGACCATGGGGGAAGGGAAGGTGAAAAATAGTTACAAACAGAGAGGGAGGGAGGCAAACCATAAGAGACTCTTAAATACAGAGAACAAACTGAGGATTGATGGGGGAGCAGAGGACAGGGAAAATGGGTGATGAGCATTGAGGAGGGCACTTTTTGGGATGAGCACTGGGTGTTGTGTGTAAGCAATAAATCACGGGAATCTACCCCCAAAACCAAGAGCACACTATATACACTGTATGTTAGCCAACTTGGCAATAAATTATATTAAAAAAATTACTTGCTCTGTAGTGAAAAAAACATTCACATGAGAAACAATGGTGTAGCTTCTGTAATGATTTGAGGGAGGAAACCCCTCTAAGCATCCCAAATATTAAAAAAAATCATAATTTTAAAGTTTTTTCTTTTTTTAAGTTGATGAAATATCGTTTATTTTTTAATTTTTTTAAATTTACATCCAAATTAGTTAGCATATAGTGTAACAATGATCTTAGGAGTAGATTCCTTAGTGCCCCTTACCCATTTAGCCCATCCCCCCTTCCACAACCCCTCCAGCAACCCTCAGTTCTCTATATTTATGAGTCTCTTCTGTTTTGTCCCCCTCCCTGTGTTTATATTATTTTTGTTTCCCTTCCCTTATGTTCATCTGTTTTGTCTCTTAAAGTCCTCATGAGTGAAGTCATATGATTTTTGTCTTTCTATAATTTTGTTTAGCATAATACCCTCCAGTTTCATCCATGTAGTTGCAAATGGCAAGATTTCATTCTTTTTGATTGCTGAGTAATACTCCATTGTGTGTGTGTGTATATATACACCATATCTTCTTTATCCATTCATCCATCAGTGGACATTTGGGTTCTTTTCATACTTTGGCTATTGTAGATAGTGCTGCTATAAACATGGGGGTGCATGTGTCCCTTCAAAACAGCACGCCTGTATCCCTTGGATAAATACCTAGTGCAATTGCTGGGTCATATTTTTAGTTTTTTGAGGAACCTCCATACTGTTTTCCAGAGTGGCTGCACCAGCTTGCATTCCCATATAAAGTTTTTTTCTATCTCTACCAGCTTTATAATTTAATAACTACAAGGGGGAAAGCACATGGGAAAATATTCTCATTTGTTAGTTATGAAATGTTTTTGTTGAATTAGCAAACTCCACAAAGTTGGTAGGACCCAGAGAACTTAGAGACATTCCTGACTTATTAGGGATGTTGTAGAGTAGTACTTTTTGAAGATGTTCACACCACCCAAATGAGAAACCTGTGGAATGTTAGATCTTAGCCCCATCTCCCCATGGTATCTATGAGGCTCCTGAGGGCTGTCACAGGCAATCGAGAATCCATCATGGCTGATTTCTGCGTGACTTGAAATGGCACATCATGCGGTCAAACCTTGGCAACCATCTCAGGCTGCTGCCCATCTACTGAGATCATGTGATCTGGGACCATCACTCTTCTTAGATCTCTGTGGCTTCCTTATACTTACTCATTTACTTTTTCCCTCCAGTAACTTTTACAAAATATACCATTTCCTTCTTGAATATTACAGCATTCTTCTTTGAAGTTACAACATTTTTCCGTGTACTTTGTGTGGTTATATTTTGTCCACTCATTGTTAATTAAGAGATGTTTTCCTAGATCTAGCATTTTCTGATGCCTACATAGAATTATTTCTTCTGTTCTTACTACCTACTTACTTTTAAAAACTGCTTAATTTTACTAGTGTATTTTTCAAAATTGAAAAATTAATAGGTACAATAGTAAAAAATTAAAGTGGAACAGGAAGATATACAATGAAAGTGTCAAAGGAAGAGCATGGAATTTGAAGTTAAGACCTATCTTGTTCATGCTCAAGTACACCATTTACTGCTGCATATGTCTGAACAAGTTACTTAAACTTTCTGAATCTTGGTTTATCAATATGGAAATGCAGATCAAAATGCTCATTTTGTAGCATATTGTGAAAATTAATTTTAAAGTAATAGTGTTATATAAATGGTAAATTGCTATTTATATGTAAATTATTACTAATTGTTACTAATGAAAAAAATTAGCACTTTCCCCCCTCATATTTTGGAATGAAGGCTGGGGAGATGGTTCCAGTTGCTTAAGTGCCATTTATGTATGCATGTACATATGTATATATTAAATATCAATTTTTCTGGGAAATATGGAAATCTTGAATGTAGAATTTGAGGGCCAACTTTTGGACATACCTGTGAAACAATCAGTTTTAAAAAATTGGTCTTTCAAGTTATAAGTATCACCACTGTTCTTTGTATATCTTTTTTTAACATTTATTTTTGAGACAGCATGAACAGGGGAGGGTCAGAGAAAGAGGGAGACACAGAATCTGAAACAGGGTCCAGGCTCTGAGCTGTCAGCACAGAGCCTGACGTAGGCCTCGAACCCACGGACCGCGAGATCACGACCTGAGCCGAAGTCGGGTGCTTAACCGACTGAGCCACCCAGGCACCCCTGTTCTTTGTATATCTTACAGAACTCTTTTATTTACAGATGAACTATAAGTGAATTTTTGTGTGTTTTTTTAAAACTTGAAATGTTTATCTATTTTGAGAGAGAGGAGGGGAGGGGTGGAGAGAGATGGAGAGCAAAAATCCTGAACAGACTCTGCACTGTCAGTACAGAGCCCAATGTGGGACTTGAACCTACGAACTGTAAGATCATGACTTGAACTGAAATCAAGGGTTGGATGCTCAGCTGATGGAACCACCCACGCAACCCATATGAATTACTTTTAAAAGAAGCTCACATACTGTGGACATACCATACACTTTCTGAACTTCAAGCACGGAACACTGTATTTTTGGAATCACTTTTATAATCATATGAATCCAGGATAAAGAAGATGTGATGTATATGTACAATGGAATAATACTCAGCTATAAGAATGAAATATTGTCATTTTTAATAGTTCTACAGCATTATTTTATATGGATGTAACCATAATTTGAGTCTACTCATTATAAGTTTTTATATTAATGCTGCAGTGAATACCACATACCTTAGTACATATCCACCAATAACCCAAAAATCATGCAGAAATGCTGCATCAAAGAGTATGGGATTTTTACGTTAGAATATGTGTTGCCAAGTTGCCCTCCAAAGAGGCTGAACAAATTTTCTTTCCTGCTACCAGTGTGTGAGAGTATCTTTTCCCCTTGAACTTGCAAAACTCATTTCCTATCAAGTTTTGATCTTTGTCAAAATAATTTATTAAAAAATTTCTTATTTTAGGGGCGCCTGGGTGGCGCAGTCGGTTAAGCGTCCGACTTCAGCCAGGTCACGATCTCGCGGTCCGTGAGTTCGAGCCCCGCGTCAGGCTCTGGGCTGATGGCTCGGAGCCTGGAGCCTGTTTCCGATTCTGTGTCTCCCTCTCTCTCTGCCCCTCTCCCGTTCATGCTCTGTCTCTCTCTCTGTCCCAAAAATAAATAAACGTGGGAAAAAAAATTAAAAAAAAAATTTCTTATTTTAATTATAATTTATTTAATTATAACTTCCGTTAAGTGTCTTTTTTAAGTGTTGATTTCTGATTTTTTTCTATGAAGTATTTTATACACTTACCCATTTTATTCTTTTGTTTTGAGCTACAATTGACATGCAACGTCATATTAGTTTCAGGTGTATAACATAGTGATTTGACACTTGTATACATTGTGAAATGATCACCACAATAAAGTCTAGTTACCATCTGTCACCATACAAGGTTAATACAGTGTTACTGACTGTATTCCCCATGATGTATATTTTATCCCCATGACTTACTTGTTTTATAATGGGAATCTTGTACTTCTTGATACCCTTCACTCATTTCACTCCAGACCCCAAGCCTCCCCTGACAGCTGCCAATCTATTTTCTGTATATCTATGAATCTGCATTTTGTTTATTTTGTTTTTTAGATTTACTATGTAAATGAAATCAGGCAGTATTTGTCTTTCTCTGACTTAACTTCACTTAATGTAATACCTTCAAGGTCTATCCATGTTGTTGCAGATGGCAAGAGTTGATTCTTTTTATTGTATGTATACACATACCCCATATCTTATTTATTCATTTATCCATCAATGGACACTTAGGTTGTTTGTAGGTTATTGTAAATAATACTTCAGTGAACACAGGGGTGCATGTTTTTGAATTAGTGTTTTCCTTTTATTTGGATAAATATCCAGTAATGGAATTGCTAGATCATATGGTAGTTCTATTTTTAATTTTTTAAGGAATCTCCATACTCTTTTCCATAGTGGCTGCACCAGTTTTCATTCCTACCCACAGAGCACAAGAGTTCCCTTATCTCTACATCCTCACCAACACTTGTTATTTCTTATCTTTTTGATAATAGGCATTCTGACATATATAAGGTGATATCTCATTGTGGTTTTGATTTGCATCTCCATGCTGATTAGAGTTGAACACCTTTTCATGTACCTGTTGGCCATCTGTATGTCTTCTCTTAAAAAAAAAAAAATGTCTATTCAGATCTTCTGCCAATTTTTAAATTAGTTTTGTTGTTATTGAGTTGTATGAGTTCTTTGTATATTTTGGATGTTAACCTCTTATCAGATATGTGATTTGCAAATATTTTCTCCCATTCAGTAGGTTGTCTTTTCATTGTGTAAGATGGTTTTCCTTAAATGTTCATAAGCATTTTAGTTTGATGTCATGCATTTGTTTATTTTTGCTTTCATTTCTCTTACCTTTGCAATCTAACCCCAAAAAAGCATCACTAAGACCAATGTCATGGAGCTTACTATCTATACTTTCTTTTAGGAGAGTTTGGTTTCAGGTCTTATGCTCATGTCCTTAATTGGTTAGTTTTGAATTATTTTTTGTGTTGGTGTAAGGTAGCAGGCCAGTTTCATTTTGTGCATGTGGCTGTCAATTTTTCCTGACACCATTTGTTTAATAAATTGTCCATTCCCCATTGTATATTCTTGTCTCCTTTGTCATAAACTATTTGGCCTGAATTCAGGGGTTTATTTCCAGGCTTTCTATTCTGTTCCATTGATCTGTGTGTCTTTTTTATGACAGTACCAAACTGTTTTAATTACTATAGCTTCATAGTATAGTTTGAAATCAGGGAGCATGATACCTCTGGCTTTTTTCTGTCTGAAGATTGTTTTGGCTATTTTGGGTCTTTTGGTTTCAAACAATTTTAGGATATTTTGTTTTAGTTCTGTGAAGAAGATCATTGGGATTTTGTTAGAGATTGCATTTAGTCTGTAGATTGCTTTGGGCAATATGGACATTTTAATAATATTCTTCCATAAGCTCAGAATATCCATCTGTTTGTTTCATCTTTATTTTCTTTCATCAGTGTCTTACCGTTTTTAGTGTAAAGGTCTTCCACATCCTTGGTTAAATTTATTCCCACGTAATTTATTCTCTTTGATGCAATTATGAATGGAATTGTTTTCTTGATTTCTCTTTTTGATAGTCTGTTTCTAGTGTATAGAAATGCAACTAATTTTTGTGTATTAATTTTGCATTTTGTACCTTTATTGAATTCATTTAATTTTTTTTACATTTATTTATTTACATTTATATATTTACATTTTTTTAATGTTTATTTTTGAGACAGAGACAGAGTGCGAGTGGGGGAGGGGCAGAGAGAGAGGGAGACACAGAATCTGAAACAGGCTCCAGGCTCTGAGCTGTCAGCACAGAGCCTGATGCGGGGCTTGAACTCATGAACCATGAGATCATGACCTGAGCCGAAGTCGGACGCTTAACCGACTGAGCCACCCAGGCACCCCTGATGTCACATTTTACATCTTTTTATTTTTGGATTCCTTAACAAGGTTTTATAATTTTAGTTAAATTTACTACTTTTGTCTTTTAACCTTTGTAATCTACTACCTTTACTATATACTTTTCCAGTGCGATTTTTACTTTTCTCTGTTTTCTTATTATTAATTAGTGCCATTTTTTTTTTCAGCTTAAAGAAGTCCTTTTAATATTTCTTGTAAGTCGAGTTTATTAGTGATGAACTCTTTTAGCTTTTGTTTGGAAAACGCTTTATTCCTCTTTCAGTTCTGAATGAAAATTTTGTTTGGTAGAGTACTCTTGGTTGGTAGTTTTATCCTTTACAGCACTTTGAATATGTCATGCCACTCCCTTCTGACCTGCAGTTTCTGCTGAGAAATTTGCTGATAGCCTTATTGGGGTTTCCTTTGTATGTAAAATATGGTTTTCTCTGCTGCCTTTAAGTTTCTCTCTTTAATTTTTGACATTTGAATTATAATGTGGATTTATTTAGGTTCATCTTCTTTGGA
Source organism: Puma concolor (assembly GCF_028749965.1). Lineage (NCBI taxonomy): Eukaryota > Metazoa > Chordata > Mammalia > Carnivora > Felidae > Puma > Puma concolor. The sequence goes on from NC_141669.1 coordinate 16,748,404, forward strand.
ACTCTTTGGGATTCCTGGACCTGAATATCAGTTTCCTTCCCTAATAGGAATTTTTCAGTCATTTTTTTTAAAGTTTTCTTTAAAACTGCCCCTTTCTATCTCTCTTCTCCTTCTGGAATCTCTATAATGTGAATGTCATTCCACTTAATGTTGTCCCAAAGGTCTCTTAAATTATCATTTTTTAAAAATTAAATATTTTTAAGTATAATTAACATACCATGTTATATTAGTATCAAGTGTATAATATAATGATTCAACAGTTCTATACATTTCTCAGTGCTCATCTTAATTTTTTTTCTTTTTGCTGCTCTATCTGGGTGAGTTTCATTGCTTTGTCTTACAACTCACTCATCTGTTCTTCTGCTTCATCCAATCTATTGTTGAACACCTTAAATATATTTTTTCAGCTCAGTTACTATGCCAGCTCTGTGCCTTCTGTTTGGTACTTTTCTTATATTTTCTATCCCATTATGGAAATTCTCATTGTGTTCATCTATTCTTCTGAGTTCAGTGAGAATCTCTGTGACCACTACTTGGAATTCTGTATCAGCTAGATTACTTACCTCAGAACAACTAAGGTCTTTTTCTGAGGTTTTGTTTTGTTAATTTAGAATGTATTTCTCTGTCTCTCATTGTACTTGACTCTGTGTGTTTATTTCTGTATATTACCTCTCGTAGTCTTGAAGGAGTGGAGTGGCCTTGTGTAGGTGATGACTTTTCTTACTCAAGTTTGCCCTAGCTTTTGGATGTCTCTTTAACTTTTGTGATTATCTAAATTGCCTGATTTATTTTTAATATGTCCCTGTTGTTGAGGGTGTGCCAAGACCTGTCAGTGATCCAAGGGGAGGGATTTCATTTGGTACTTAGTTTCAGGCTGGTTGGAAGCCAGTCCTCCAAGTAGCAGCTTTAAGAGTATGAAAATGTATACAGTTCTGTGCAATAATAATCTCTGTTGGTTTCCAGACCAGGAGATTTGGAGGTATTCGCTGGGCGATAGTTGCAAAAATTGGGGCTGCAGATAAGTATATGAGCTCCTTTTTGGGAGATGTAATCAAACTGTGGTGAGGCCAAGGGGGTATGCAAGGATGGTGTCTCTGCTTATGTTTCCTAGGAGTACCTCCTTAGCCTTTAGATGTGGGACAAACCTGAGCCTGTCCCTCAGGCTAAAGCTTTAGGTTAAGTAAATAATTATCTTTCATAGAAAGACTGGATTTGTGTTTCAGTATGCTGTATCCACAGTACCCTGGGATAGTGGCCTGCCAAGAACTGTCACTGGTTGTTACATTCACATGGAGTTCAGGAACTTCACCCCCCATGGCCACCAGAGCCAGGCAATCAAGAGGTGTCTTCTATATGTATTATGCCTGCTGGTTGTAGCTAGGCAGCTGGTGAAAGTAGGGTGTGGGGCATGTTTGACTGCTTCAGAAAGGCAGTGGGATAGTTGGGCCTCTGCTTGCCCTTAGCTGTCTTAATAAGGTGACAGGAGGGTGCTGCATCTGAACATGCCTACCTGTGCTAGCAGGATAGGTGGGGAGTGGAAAAATGGCATCTGCCATTGCCCCTGTCTCTGGGGAGAGGTTCACCTGCCCCTTTGCCTCCAGCAGATGCTTTTATATTAGCAAATGAATCTCCATATATAGCCTAGGAAGTTTTCAAATTGCTATGTTTTTTTTTGTTGTTTTGTTTTGTTTTGTTTTTGCTGGGTCTTAGGGTGAACAAAACCATAGTTAAGCCTTATAAAAGGGGAATCTTAGTTTCATGTGGCACTTTGGGTTTCTTGTACATAAGCCCTTTTGGTTTTCTAAAAATCAGACTATTTTGGAGGCTTGTATCTCTAATGTAGATCCCTTATGTGAGGAACCAACCCTTTGCTCCTCCAAGGGAATGTGGCACTGGTGAGATCCTTTCCTACTGTAGGTCGCACTTCTGGGTGTGAGGTTTTTGCTGAGACTGTATCTTTGCCACTCTTGTGCATGTCAATGTGATATTTTTATCCTTTGTGGTAGAGAAGCAGTTCATGTAGTTTTCAGATCTTCCTCAGGGGGAAATGATTCATATGTAGCTGTAGATTTGGTGCATCTGTGGGAGGAGGTGAATTTAAGATCTTCCAATGCTGCCACCTTGCACAAGTCCCACTTGCCCATTTTTCTATTGGAGGTTTGGTTATTTTATAAGTAGACTTTGGAGGAAATATTCTTATGTATTTTATAGAAATTAGACTTCATTGTATATGTTTCAGTTTGATATTTGTCCTAATTTTATTTTTTCCAAGTTGAATTTAAAAATATGTATAGTTAAATTTCTTGATTTTTTTCTTTCATGATTTCCAGGATTTTGATTTTATCCAATCTAAGATGTTTTCTTCTTATTGTTTTATAATCTTTTTTTAAACTTTAATCTCCATTTCCTGGTTTTAATAATGTACTATAGTTATATAAGATGTTAGCCCTATGGGGAGCTGGGTGGTTGGTAGGGGGACCTCCTCTCTGTATGATTTTTGCAACTTCTTGTGTTTCTGTTATTTCAAAATAAAAAGTTAAAAAACAAGGTAAAACAAAAGGTAAAAAGCACTTTAAACCATAAGTGATACATAGGAAAATTTGGTAACCCTTGTCTGTACTAAGTGCTCAAAGAAGACATCTTTTGTGCTTTAAGTAGTGGTGTGATTTGTTGGGTTTTCCAATAGAGATAGTGGATAAAAACTAAAAAGAGCAACCAATCTGCGCCTGGGTAATACTAATAACAATTTCCTCATTTGTGTAGTACTTTGCAATTTTCAAGCCACCTTTACATAAATACTGTCATGTAATCATCAAAACATTCCTGTCACCACAAGTGTGTTGTTCCCTCTGTGTACATGTGGCAACAAGCTCACAGTTTAGTGACTTGTATAAGGTACTGGATTCCCAGGTGACAGAATTGAGGTTGTCTGCTGTGCTGGTGCTACTTCTAGTAGCATTGGACTTTGACGATTCTCTTTCAGAGAAGAAAAGGTCTCTGCCTCTAGTGTAGGACACAGCCAGTTGGCCTGATAGGAGCCATGTGGGTTTTGCTGTGAGGAGTGCCATAGGAGATGGAGAACATGGGCGGGGGTTGAGGGCAAGATGAACCCGATCAAAAAGGCACAACTGCTGTATCCATACAACTGCTATTATTTCTGTTAATGAACTACTGACAAATAACTGGAGTACATAATACGTCTAAGTGTTATGCTTAGAATTTAGTAGGTGTTATTATATGTAAGCTATGTAATGTAGTTTTACCTTCATTTTATAGTTGAGGAAACCAAAGCTTAGAAATAGTAAGTAATAGGCCCGAGACCACGGAGAGTGGCCAAACTTAGATTGGAACTTTGGGCTACCTGATTCTAAAGAGTCTGCAGAGAAGGGAAGAAGTGAAATGGCATTCAATAAATGTTCACATTCTTCTGTGCTTCCTTTCCAAGAAACTTGACTACTCTATTTTTACTAATTTGCATATGACATGATGATGTGAAAGCACTTTTCTAGGTAGTTATCACTGTCTTTCCGACTAGACACAAAGTTCCTAGTGCTGTCAGATTTTTATCTTTTTTTTTTTTGTTGTTGACTTTCTCCCCTCTCTGGAGTCTGGCAGCAGGCTCTTCACATAGTGAGCTTCACTATCAATTGCCTTTGGGCTCATATACTTAGAACCACAACAGTTGATGATCTAATACTGGAATGTATTAATGTATTTTAGAAGGACTTGTTTCCTTATTCTTAGCCTCCTGTCCTTTTTTTTTTTTTTTTTTTTTTTTTTTTTTTTTTTTTTTTTTTGGTAGATGATCACTGTAATCAGAGATCAGATTAGAGAGAAGCGAAGTCTGCAGTTAGGTAGGTTAGTGACCTCTCTTGTCTAAGAATTGTAAGGCCTTAGAGGGTAGGCATTCCAATACAATAATTCATTCAGATTCAACAGGCATTTGCTAATAAGCATTACTATGTACTAAACACAGTGCTAAGCTCTTTATATCTGTAATCCTTGGAATAATCCTGTGAGGTGGAGGTATTATTTTCATTTTGCAGATGAAGAAAGTCTGAGTTCACTTGAATCTCCCAAGATCACATCCCTTGTCCTGATAGGCATAGGATTTTAACTCAGATCTCTCTGGTCCCAAGTGTATCTCCCTTTTTTACAGAACTGATAGGTGAATCATTAGGCATACAGGAATATTTATGAATTATAAGTGAATTAATTTTGATATTTGGGAATTCTGCTTTTCTGAAATTCAGTTACCTATGGTGCACAACCACTGGCAGGGATCTTCTTAGGTTTCTTTTCAGCTACCCAACTGTCTATCCATTCATATCTGAGTAGTATTTATTCATTTTTGAATATGTTTTATATTGCTCTGGGTGAGAGGTTCTTAGGGGCCCGTCTTCACTACATGCCCCTTATTTCTTCTTATTCTTTTAGCCAGTGCCTTTTAGTTTTATTGGCAGGTACCTTTTCCTTACTGGATCCCCTCAGAGTGAAGGCTTCTCAGGGTCTTGTTCTCTCAGTCTCCATACTCCTGCACTCTCCAGTGGCAATATCATTCATTTCAGTTACCACCTATAAGTGACACGATTCAAAAGGCTCTCCAGGGCTTCAGCTCTCATGACTTATTAAGGATCTTCATGAGGATATCGCATAGGCATTTCAAAACCTATCCTTCCCTACTTCTATGATTGTGTCACTTCAAATTCTCCCTCCCTCCCTTCCTACATCCAGCAAAGCACCACATCTTATTTATTTGACTTCTAAATATTTTTCAAAATCAACTCCTTTATGTCTTTCTCTACTGTCAATCCCCAGGGAGGGCTGCCACTATCTCTTGACTTTTTTTATGTCTTTGGACTCCTTATTTCATTCCATCCCCATACTACAGATAGAACATCCTTCGGGGGATCTGGGTGGCTTTGTCAGTTAAGTGTCTACGACTTCGGCTCAGGTCATTATCTCACAGTTTGTGAGTTCGAGACCCACATTGGGCTCTGTGCTGACAGCCCAGAGCCTGGAGCCTGCTTCGGATTCTGTGTCCCCTCTCTCTCTTCCCCTCCCTCGCTCTCTTTCTGTCTCAAAAATAAAATAAAAACATTTAAAAAAAGAACATCCTTCAAAAAATTTGGGCCATTATCTTCTTTAAAATTCTGCAGTAACTTTGCATTTCTTTCAAGGCAAAGTCTAACTTACTCATATAACCTATAAAGCTTCCTGTCTCATTCTGTTACCTTTATCTCTTCCCTGTTCCTCCAAAAGAGCCACTAATGTTTTTTGACCTTATGATCGGTCTGAGTTAGGGTCCCTTATTTGCGTCCTGCTTTCCTTTTTAATAGCATTTACTATATAGAATTGTAGTTGTTTATGTGACTGTATTCCCCCACCAGATTAGAGATGCTTGAGCCCAGGAACTACCATTTTCACCACCTTACCACCGGTGAGCACAGTGACTGGCACATTGTGTATGGTCAACAAACATGGGTTGAGGCTTCTTTTGACAGCCCTGAATCTAATACCTTGTAAAATCAGGCATATAGACATTTACTTCTATTTGGAAGCTGTAATGGAAAGCTCAGAAGATTCAGTCATGTAGAAAACAAGAAAAGCTCTTTGTTTAGTAGTAATTGTCTCCTGCTTCTTATATTCCCTTAGTGAAATATAGGTGGTGTGATAAAAATAATTATTATGTCATACAAAGTGCAGCATCTGTCTCATCTTTGCCATACGTCAATCTTGAAATTTCTTGCAGATAAGTGTGCATTTTGTATTAAAGAGAATTCAAAAGATCAAGAACAGTGACTTTTTTAAACTGAAGAGACTGATTTCAAAGAAACGATGTTATAAATTTAGCAAGAAGTAAAGCATCAGATTATCTGTCAATTTACTTTAACTGATTAAAATATGCCCAGGGCATGACTTCTCAATATAAGGGTCAAATGCCATAGGAAGAGTTTGCAGAGTATTTATGAGAATCTGACCAGAAATTCAAATCACCTTTTCATGTAGAAAAATGCACACTGCTGGTTGGGGGGGGGGGGCAGGCAGGAGATTAGAGCCACTGTCCATGTACAAGTAAGGTGAAGATCTGTTTATGGAGAGTGAGAATGTAGTGCAAAGGTTAATGATGTTCTTTGTCCCCACGGAGAAGCCTCATGAATGGTGCCTCAGTTTTTCTTTATCTGTCTCAGGTTTTTTGCAGGCATAGGAATAAGGTACAGTGTATCAATATTAAATGCAAATTAAGAAAATTCAGGAAAGTATAATCCAGTTTCAAACATAACTGGATTGGGGAGTAGTTATGAAACTGCTGCAGCATTCTCTTAATGCTTTCAAAATAAAAGAAATGTATTTGAGTTCAGTTTCCACCTAAATGTGAAGAATCTCCCCTTGGGTTAGTGATGTACAATGCGAGTGAAGAGAATGTGGCTCAGTGCAACAGTTTAATCCTTGAGCTTTTGGGAGAATGAGATAGTATGAGAAATACACAAAGGGGGCAGGGAGAATTGGGCCACTTACAGTAGAAGCCTTTGCCTGTAAAGCAATGGTACTCTGTCTTGAGCCAGATGTAAAAGGGGTAGAGGGAGCTGAAGAGTGGAGAATAGAATAGGAAAAATTACAGTTGCAGAAGGTATCTTGGCCACAGAGGAAAGATCCTAATAGCCTTCAGGTTCCAATTTCTCTCTCTCCCCCTCTTTTTCCTCATCTTCCTTTTTGACTGACCTGGTTGCATGTGAAATGTATATACACTAATGTAGAGCCTTTGCTATCTCCCAGACACTTGCAATCAGAGACAATAATATTTCAAAACCCTTTCCTGTCCTTATGTAAACTTTGAAAGCCCTGTGTAGACACGTCAGGACTGTGATGCCTATCTGATAGACAAAGAGAAGGGCTTAGAGAGGCTACGATGACTTCTCTGAGGCCACTTAGTGATTTATGTCAGAGTGGGGACTGCAGCCAAAATCTCCTACCCTCCTGTTTTGTTAAGCAGCATGTTTGTGAAATATGTGACCATTATATAGTAGATGTTTGTAAGAGTTGGTACTGCCTTTCATAAACACAGGATCCCTGCCAGGGTGGAAAACAGAGGGTGATCTGAACAGTTTGTGTGCCTTTATCTTCTAATATTTTGAGAGAGATTTTTTTCTACTAGAGGAGGCTATCTTCCATCATAAATGATGCTCACAATAAGACTAAAAGCTTCATTAAGCTAAAAAAGAAAACAGAATCACATTTCATGGAAGCATTTGTGGAGAATACATTAAAATTAATGATTATTAGGCTACTTAAATTATTTAAAAGGCTTGAAAATTCTAAATATTTGTGTGGAAATGTAAGCTTGTTACTGCCCATATTCTGATCAGTCTCCTGGATTGTAGGCTGGCTGGCCATTTTCTCTGGGCTTTGAGGGAGGTACCTAAATGGTTTAAGCTTAGAGAAAATAAACATCTGGCTCTAGCACACTGTCAGATGTTTATACAAGAGTTCCACATCCTGCATCCCTTTTCTTCTACAAGTCACCAATTCTGGGCCATTCTCAACTCACTCTGAGCATTGAAAGTTTCAAATCTCCTGTAGATACTTTCCTCTTCTAATAGAATTCACCGTAGAAGGCAATGCTGAAATCAAAAGAGTGATTCTTTAATGGTGGGGTCTCAGGCAATGTTATACATACATTTGTAATCTACCCTCCTGTCCAAGTATGAATGTTCATCTAGTTGGCCTCTTCCATACTCTCTGCGGATTGTCACAGTGTCGCTCCTGTCTGGGTCAGGCAGATGCACCCAAGATCACACTTTAAAATCCTTGTGAAGAGTATGGTGTAGAAGAAAAGGGCTTATCTGGGAATCAGGAGACTGTCCTTATTCTATTTGTATTCATAACCCACTCTGTAGCTATGAGGAAGTCTAGTTTTCTTTCAGGATGCAAGTTTCTGCAATTGCAAAACGAGTTTTGGCCCATGTAGAAAAGAATTGTTAAATCACATTAGCTATAAGGTTCATTCTATCTAACTCTGGTACACAAACACAGGACTTTATTACAATATATTTTAAACATATAAAGCTAATTATAAACACACATTAGCCAGTATTAAAAATTGCCATCTTTGCTTCTGATTTTAAATAAAACATCGTGCATGAAGTTGAAGGCTATTGGTGCCACAAACTAATCCCATTCTTCTTTTTCCCCTTTTCCGATAGTAATTACTGTTCTGAATTTTGTGTTTAATATGACCATCTGTGGTTTCAGTTTTCAACATAAGTATATATACATAAAAATATATAGGATTGTTTTTAATGTTTTAGAACTTTATACAAGTGGCATTATATTGACACACCAATCTACAACTTGCTTTTGCTCCTATGTTTTTACATGTACTTTGATATTTCGTAGAGCTAGTTTATGTATTTTAACTGCTGTATTACTCCATTGTATAATGCACCACAATTTATATTATCATTGTTTTACTAATGTGAATTTGCATTATTTTTAATTTTTCACCACTCTACAAGCAATATTACAATAAACATTCTTCTGTAAACTTGTCTCCCAGTGAATGTAGGTGAGTATTTCTCTAGTAGAGGAACCTAGAAGTGGAAATTGCATCATAGGTCATCTACGTCATCAGTTTCACCAGATGTTGCCTGGCACTCAAAGTAGTTAGTCGCTGAAACTCTGACCAATAGTAATGAGATTTCTAATTGCTTCACTTCATTGACAACACTTATCGTGGCTCGCTTTAGAAGTTTTGCCAATCTGATGTTTTTGAAATAGTTTCTCATTTTTATATTTCCCACATTACTGTTACTGAGGTTGAACACATTTTCATATTTTTATTGATGTTTGGGCTTCCTGTTCTGAAGGAAGTCTATTTGTATCGTTTACTATTTTTTCTATTTAGTTGTTTTTGAATTTTAATATTTATATGGGATCTTTATGTGTTGTAGGTAAATACTTTACAGTAGCATGTGTTGAAATTTTCACCTAATCTGTAGCTGCTTTTAATTCTGTGAAGTTTTTTATTTTTTTATTATTTTTTTTTTTAAATTTTTTTTTCAACGTTTATTTATTTTTGGGACAGAGAGAGACAGAGCATGAACGGGGGAGGGTCAGAGAGAGAGGGAGACACAGAATCGGAAACAGGCTCCAGGCTCTGAGCCATCAGCCCAGAGCCCAACGCGGGGCTCGAACTCACGGACCGCGAGATCGTGACCTGGCTGAAGTCGGACGCTTAACCGACTGCGCCACCCAGGCGCCCCAATTTTTTAAGTTTATTTATAATATACAGTGTATTATTAGTTTCAGATGTGCAATACAGTGATTCAACACTTGTATTTTCCAAAGATATAGCCACGTTGTGTGTCTTGTCTAACATGCTCTTCTAGAACTTTGCTATTCCCTTAGTTAAGGGATGGAATCAATGTCACTTGTACTTAAAATTGGGAGGGACTTTGTGACTGCCTTGATATAAGGTTTGGCAAAGGTGATGTTATATGACTTTGAAAACCAAGTCTCAAAAAATGTCATTCGTTTCTGGGTGCCTGGGTGGCTTAGTTGGTTAAGTATGGCTCAGGTCATGATTTCATGGTTGGTGAGTTCAGCACTGGGCTCTGCACTGACAGCACCGAACCTGCTTCAGATTCTCTGTCTCCCTCCCTCTGCCCCTCCCCCACTTGTGTGCTCTCACACGTGCTCTCTCTCTCTCTCAAAAATAAGTAAACATTTAAAAAATGTCATTCATTTCCGTCAGGTTATCTTGGGATGCTTTCTCTTGGAATCCAGCCATCATTCTGTGAAGAAGTACAAGCAGGCTTTAGAGAGGCTCACGAAGGTGAAGAACCTAGGCCCCTGGTCCACAGCCCTGGTTGAGCTCCAATCGACAGCTAACACCAACTTGCCAGTCATGTGAGTAAGCCATCTTGAAAGTGGGTCCTTTATGTTTCCTGCAGCCTTACTGAAGCATAATTGACAGTAAAAATTTAGGTATATTTGAGTTATACAATGTGATGTTTGAAGTATTAATTGTTTGAAGTAATTAATTTATCTAGCACTGTCAAAGAGATGTCTGAATTCCCATGTTCATTGTGGCATTATTCACAATAGTCAAGTTATGGCAAAAACCTAAGTGCCCATCAATGGATGAATGGATAAAGAAAAGGTGATATATATGATGTATATGTAATATACACATGATGGAATATATATACACTCACATGCATACATACACACTGGAATATTAGTCAGTCTTAAGGAAATCCTGCTATTTGTGACAACATGGGTGGACCTAGAAACATTGTGTTAAACGAAATAAGCCAGACACAGGAAGAGAAGTACTGCATGATCTCACTTATATGTGGAATCTAGTAGAATGGTGATTTCCATGAGTTGGGGCATAGGGAAATGGGAGATATCGATCAAAGGGTATAGAATTTTAGTTTTGCAGAATTTTGCAGAATTAAGGTCTGGAGATCTAATATATAGCATGGCAGCATGGTGACTCTAGTTAATAACACTGGATATAATCTTGAAATTTGCTAAGAGGGTCGATTGTGTTCTCACCAGAGACACAACAAAATCGGAAATGGGTCTTTTACCCATAGTCATGGGACACCAGACGTAAAGGAAAAAGCCATCCCCACTGAGCTCTGCATAGATTATGTGTTTTTGTGAGCATAATAAACCATTAATTTTTTGGGGTAGTTTGTTAAGCAGTAAAAAATATCTGATATAATCAGATGTATCAGTCTTATCCTTCACCGTGTATATGCATATATGATAATATATATGGTATAACAATATATAAAAATATATATAGTCAAATGGTGCTCTAATTTTGTTTTACTATATGAACAATGTTTCCAATACAATTTATTGGCATCTATCTGTAGATTTTAATGTTACCTCTGTCCTATATATATATTTCCATATACTTGTGAGTCTAAGTTCCTTAAATTTTTCTTAGCTTTGTTTGCTTATTTCTATGCCACTATCACATTGTCTTATTTGATATAGATTTAGAGTCAGTATTCACATCTGTCAGAACTTATTTCCCTATTTGGTATTTTCTTCGTAATTGTCATGACAATTTTTGGCCTTTTGTTCCTCAATATAAATTTTAATATTAGCTTGTCAAGTTATATAAAATACTTTATTGCTATTATTTGTAGGTTATTTTAGAAATTAAATCTTGCTCTTTTTTGTTATAACAAAATTATAAATTTTAATTTATAAATTATAAATGCAAATGGACAAATACCCATATTTATAGAATAGAAAACAGAATCCACATATGTATTCACACACATGTAAAAATTACATGTTTTAATTATAAAACTGTGTATTTGTCTTTTTATTTAGGAATGATTTATGTGCCATAAAATATGCCAATCTTAAGGGTGCAGTTTGTTGAGTTCTGACAAATGTATACATGCCTATAACACACACATTAATTAGGATATTACCTTCATTTCAAAGTTTCCTCATGCCTTTTTCTGAACAATTTTTTCTCACAGAAAGGGTGGGAAAGTGTTCTGGTATCCCTCACCATAGAGTAGTCCATCTCTCTTAATCTTCATGTAAAGGAAATAATTAAATGTGTACTTATTTGAGTCTAGTTCTTTTGGTTATTATAAAGTCTCTGAGATTCATCCATGTTGCTGCAGATAACAATGGAATTTTTCATTTAATTATTGAGAAGTAATGCATGGCATAAATATACCACAGTTTACTCATTCTCTTATTGATGGACATTTGGATTATTTGTAATTTTTGACTATTACAAGTTACTAAGAACATTCTTGTACAATTCTTTATGTGGACACTTACTTTCATTTCTCTTGAGTAAGTACTTGGAGTGAAATTTCTGAGTCATAGGGTAGATGTTATTTCACTTTTTAAGAAGCTGCCAAACGGTTTTGCAAGATGGCTTTAGTATTTAAATTACTAGTAGCAATACATTAGAGTTTTAGTGGCTCTACATCCTCGCTAACGTTTGTTTTATCTTTTAATTTTTACCATTCTGGTGAGTGTGTAGTAGTATCTAACTATGGTTTTAGTTTGTATTTTTCTTACTACTAGTAATGTTGAAAGTCTTCATGTGATTATTCACTGTTTATATATCTTGTTTTGTTAAGGGTCTCTTCTACTGTTTTCCCATTTGTAAACTTTGGGTTGTCTTCTTCTTCCTGAATTGTAGGGTCTTTAAAACTATTTTCTGTATATCATTTATTGCAATAATTTGCCATTTTTTGATGATGTCTTTCAAAGAACAGATACTAAACAGTTGATGAAATCCAATTTATCATTTTTTCTTTTGTGAGCTTTGGCATGCTATCTAGGGAATCTTTTTTTTTTTAATATACTTTATTTTTTAGAGCAGTTTAAAGTTCATAGCAAAATTGAGAGGAAAGTACATAGAGTTCCTATGTACCCCATACATGTATATACATGTGTAGATTTCCCCATTATTAACATACCCCACCAGAGTAGTACATTTGTTATAATTGATGAAACTATATGGACACATAATAATCTTAAAAATCCATGGTTTACATTAGAGTTCACTTGTGGTGGTGTATATTCTATGGGTTTCAATAAATGTATAATGACATGTATCCACCATTGTAGTGTCATACAGAGTCATACTGTATCTAAGAAATAATTGCTTACCCCAATACTTTGAATATTTTTTCTTCTCTATTTTACTAATTTTAAAGTATTAGTCTTTACATTTAGGTCTGTGATCCATTTCAAGTTTGTTGTGTATGCAGTGAGGTAAGAAACAAGATTCATATTTGTTCCAAATGAATATGCAGTTTTTCCAGCATGATTGAAAAGATTCTCTTTTCAGATTGAATTACCTTGGCACCTTTGGCAAAAATCAAATGAGCATATATGTGCTATCCTGTAGATCCTTATGTCACTGCCACATTCTCTTGATTCTTATAAATTTATGGCGAGTCTTGATAAAAGGTAGTACAGCCTTCCAGCTTTGTTCTTTCTAAAAATTGTTTTGGGTAAGTCTAGGTCCTTTGTATTTTGATGTAAATTTAAGAATCAGCTTGTCAACTTGTGCTCTGACCTAAAATCTGAAACCAAAAATTTTATACATTTTATCTAGTTTTCTATTTGATTATAGTAAGAGAGTGAAACTTGTGTGCCATATCCAGAATGAAGGTTTTGATGGTTAAATTTATGTTAGCTGGGCTGGGCTGTGGTACCAAGTTGTTTGGTGTGACATTCACTTAGATATTGCTCTTCAGGTATTTTGCAGATGTAACTAACATCTAGTCTGTCAACTTTAAGTAAAGGAGATTGCCCTCAACAATGTGGGTGGGACTTATTCAATTAGTTGAATGCCTTAAAAGCAAAACTAAAATTTCTTGAACAAATTCTGCCTCAAGACTAAATTATACACCTGAAACTAATATTATACTCTGTTAACTCGAGTTGAAATAAAAACTTAAAAAAAAAAAAAAGGAAAAAAGATTGGAATGTAGAAATTCTGTCTGAATTTCTACCTGGCCAATCCTACAGATTTCAGACTTCAGATCCCTAACTGATACAGAAGGGTGAAAAACATCATTATTTTAGTCATTCACATTTCAGAGAATTTTTCCATTGACTTACTGTTAAGTGTGGCATAATTCTGAGAGAAAGAGAATGATAATCTTTTATAAAGGGAAAAATTAAGAAAACATCATGGAAACAACCCAGAAAGGGCAGCTCCTCAGTGTAGGAAGCTGTGGCTGGAATGACTGGGAATATGCAGCCTGCTGACAGTGTGCCATTTACTGAGCATTTTCATACAACTAATCATGCCTTCTTTTTATGCATCAGTACAACCTCTGGGAGAGACCCTGGTGCTTAGCACACAGACATCCTCAAAGAATTCATGGTTTAGTGAGACAGTCACATAAACAGCATGAATTGAATGCTGTGACGGGGCTAAGTCAAGGTTACTGTAAGAATATTTCAGAGGCATGGACTGTCCTTTAATTAATCAAGTACATGAAGTGTATTATCAGTGATAGGAGGTATTTAAGAGAGCAAGTAGCTGAGAATATGGTGGGAAGCTTCAGCTTATGCCATGCCCAGGACTGATAGGACCAGATCTTGTATATCCCACAAAGCTCTCTGGAGGGCAAGCCATGTGTGAGGAAAATCTTCTACATCCTTGCTTTCCCAGTGTAGAATTTTCTTGACTGTGTGGCATAGTGAAAAGGTCCCAAGGGATTTATTTCTTTGGAGAAATACCCCATGCTTATGTGTAGATCTACAAAAAAGCCTGTACCTACATACACATGCAGAACTGATCTGCCGCAACCAAGAAATTCTACTGAGAGAAATCTCATGATTAGGATCTCACCGTCTATATCTTCTCTGCCAGCCATTCCCCTTGGGTGAATGACTATGCTTTCTAGTCTATATCCCTGTGTCTTTAGGGATGCAGTGTATACTCTGAGAGCTGTACTGGTGCATGAATTACTATTCACAAGAGAAAGTGGAAACTCAGGCCAGGTGTTGTGTTCCTAAGATCTTTGAACCAATTTCAGACTTATCATCCTTGATGTAAAGATGATACCCATCCTCAACAAGAATTTTACAAGCAATAAGTAGGTTTTCTGAGGTCCTCTTGTGGCACAGTTTCTGAATTTCTCATTTTTTGAATTAGTGGGAGTGGCAATGAGGAGCCTGAAGGATATCTATTACTTCTAGGCTCAGAAGTGTGAAGGGTGGGTGTGGAAAAGTAAACAGCTATCATGTGAGTGCACTGTGGGGGAATAGCATGCCTTTCTGGGGTGAAATAGAGCAAGAATGTATAGGATTTGAAGATACCCGTGAAACCATTACCATGACCTATATAGGCAAACTCATGAAGTTGTAAACATTAAATATGTATAGCTTTTTGCATGTCAGTCCTACCAACCAACAAAAAAACCAAGACATAGGGAACAGTCACTGAAAGGGTTGAGGATATCAGGGATTTTGTTGATGATGGACCATGAGTTCCAGAGGGTTTGGTGAAAGAGAGTTAAGAATGGGTGGAAGACGGTGTCAGAGGATTTGAAGAGCCATAGAGGGGGATGGCGTGAAAGATTTTGCCATTTTTCCAGTTGCTCAGACCAAGTCTTGGAAACATAGTCTCTAGCATTGAACAAAGATGCAAATCCCACTTCATTTCACTTCCACTAAGCTAGTTTTTTCTCCCTTGGCTGGACTTCTAACTGGCCTCTCTTCTTTCACTCTTGCTTCCTCTTTCTTATTCTCCATACAGCAGCCAGAGTAGTTTTTTAGGAAGCATATTCAAATCATGTTATTCTCTTGATCAGAGCCTTTGCAGGTATTCTCATCATGTTTAGAACAAATTCAAACCCTTACCAAGACTTATATAGATGTGTATACACTGGCCCATGGCACTTCGTTCCCTAGCCTCATTTCCTACCGTTCTATTCACTTCATACTGCCAGTAGCCATGCCAGATGCTGTGTATGCTCCTGTCTTGGGGCTTTTTCTTTTACTATTACTTTTACCTCTGGATATTTGTGTGGCTCACTTCCTCATTTCATAAGATTTGTTCAAATGCCATCTTATTTGACAAGCCATCCATGGCCACCTTGCCTAAAATAGCACCTTCTTACCATTCTCTGTTTATCCTGCTTGTTTTTCATAGCACTTAACATAATACTTTGTTTATGTTTGCCTGTATACTGTCTGTTGCCCTGATTCTCTTCCTACCATGTGAATGTTCTGTGCAGAGATTGGCCATTGCTGAATATATTGTCTTGCAATAAATATTTATTAAATAAATGAATGAATGAATGAATTAAATGAATCTATATTATATAGTGTTTCCTAACATTTATATTTTAATTCCATTTGCCTCTTCTGTCATGTCAGGGAACTCTCTATGGAGTCCTGTCACTTCTTTGCTTGAGAGACTTTTTCTGCATTTTTTTGGACAGTGATTCAAGTCCATCTGCGATTTGACATCACCCTGTATATTTGTTTTTATCATCCATTACCCCAGCCAGAAGCCACTGCTCCCATATTTGTCTTATTTTTGCCACTAGAAGTTTGCAAATCTGTGTCCCTACTTGTCTCTTCTGAAAGCTGTGTGGAGCTTGAAAGCTGTGCCATGAAACTTTTCACTTGATCATGTGCTTTTCCATATATTTTGCAGATAAAAACTTAGGGGTGCCTGGGTGGCTCAGTTGGTTGAGCGTCTGAGTTTGGCTTAGGTCATGACCTCACAGCTTGTAGGTTTGAGCCCCACGTTGGGCTCTGTGCTGACAGCTCGGAGCCTGGAGCCTGCTTTGGATTCTGTGTCAGCCTCTTTCTGCCCCTCCCCTGCTCATGCTCTCTGTTTCTCAAAAATAAATAAAAAACATTAAAAAAGTAAAAAAAAAAAAAAAAAAAAAGCTTAGGTAATAGGGAGATTAATGGATACTTCAGGAGAATTTTAAGAATGTCACAAGCCTCTCAACTCTAGTACCCTAGATTTGTCTTTCCAGCAGGATTTTTAACTACATGGGGAACACGTTTTTATGTGGTAGATTTTTCTGGAGTAGAAATCATCTGCTTTCAATTTGTATTTTAGAGACCTTCTCCCAGTTTGCTCTTCAAGAGCAAATGCTTATTATTCAGAGGGGGAATAAAAGGACTGCAGGGTGGGCCTAACTTTGGACATTAGAGAACTGCCAAAACTCCCAACATTTTTTTTCTTTAGATACTGGCAAAATTTACCATAAACCTCATTCTTCTAGAAAAACTGAATAAGCTAACCAGATCTTACTCTAATTTTGTAAATCTGCAAGAACTCTATAATCTTAACTATCATCACTGATATTATGATAGTCTGTATCTGAAGGTGTAGATCCCATCATGACCACATTCTAGTGGGATGGAATTCTATCCATTATGGGGGTAACAAATATTTTAATTAATAGGAGACCTGTCTTCAACTAGGTGTCATGTTTTAACAAACTGTCATCCAATAACATGAAACAAATTTCAGTGAAGAATTAATTTGTTTTAAAATTAATGTTGAGGGGCGCCTGGGTGGCGCAGTCGGTTAAGCGCCCGACTTCAGCCAGGTCACGATCTCGCGGTCCGTGAGTTCGAGCCCCGCGTCGGGCTCTGGGCTGATGGTTCAGAGCCTGGAGCCTGTTTCCGATTCTGTGTCTCCCTCTCTCTCTGCCCCTCCCCCGTTCATGCTCTGTCTCTCTCTGTCCCAAAAATAAATAAAAAATGTTGGAAAAAAAAATTTAAAATTAATGTTGAATCTTTGGTGCCAAATGGGTATAATAATTTAATAGTAATAATTAGATTTTATTGTAATTAGCTTAAAATCAAGTATACATTGAGACATGCAAAGTAGTGCAGGAGTTGATTTTGTATTTATGTGTTCTCTACAGTAGATGACTACAGATGTCAGTTCTTACCAAAATAGTCTATAAATTTAATGCTGATTCAGTATAAATTGCAAGCTTAAAAAATATTGACAGATTGATTTTTGCTTTCATCTGGAAGAAAAAATGATTAAAATGGCCAGGAAATTTGGGGGACAACACTGGGGGGATATTCTCTTCTAGATATCAGAGTAAGCTGTGATGTACATGTAATGGTATTAATGCACTGGCAAAGGAATAGGTAGATAAAGAGAAGATTCATAAGTTTATGTTAGTGTTTTATATATGATGGAGTCAGCACTTCTAATGAGTGAGAAAAATCTTGATTATTCAAGCAATGATTTTGGAAAATATGCATTGAATTAGCAATAAATTTAAGTTGGATCTCTATCTTACATTTTACCCATTAAGAAACCCAGATGGATTAAAGATAAAATGATTTTTTAAAAAAAGTCTAATGTATTATTAGAAGAAAATTTTCTTCTAGTCATTCAGTGGAAAGATTGGCACCATGGCCAGAAACTATAAAGGAAAAGAAAGAATACAAATATGACTTCATAAAGTCTAGAATTTCTGTTTGACAAACTGTAACATCTATTATTTCAGTTAACAAAATTTACTGTGTAGCTACTATATGTAGAACTCAGATGGGAACAATATATAGTTAGTATGGAATACAAGATAACATTTTCAATGTGTAAGGAATTTTTACATAGCAATAGAAAAAAAGATGAACAACCTGGGAAAAAATGGGAAAAATACACATAAAGGTAATTTAGTAAAGTATGAAAAGCCAATAAACAAATGAAAGAAAAAGCCCATAATCAAATATGTAATTTAAAATAACAATTAGATACAGCTTTTCACTTACTGTATTCATAAAGATTTAAAGGCTTGATAGTGTCCACTATTGGTAGGAGTATAAGCAAATGGGCATCTTGATTCATGTTATGAAAATAAAAATTGTACATTTTTTTGGAGGGCAATTTGGCAATGTGTAAATTTAAAATGTGCATAACTATTCACTAGCAATTCTGTTTCTGTGTCTAGAAATGAATCCTAAAGAAATTACACAAGTGTGCAGAGGTTTTTATGCAAAAATCTTTGATTTGTAGCAATTCTTATAGTAACTAAAGGTGAAAAAATCACCTGAACATTGACCCATAGGGTTTGGTTAAATAAATTGTGTTATATCCATACAATGAAATTCTGTGAAGCTGTCCAAAATAACTACAAGGAAACGTGCCCACAATATAATGTTTAATTGAAAAATCAGTTTTACATTATGTAGAGAATGACTCGATTTTAAAGTGTATATAGGAACTCAAAAATTTATGTGTGCAATAGTAATACATTGAAGTAGCATAACATGGTAATGATAATTATCTATGAGATACAGGATTTCAGAGGATTTATATTTTCTTTATATATGTCAGTATATGTCAGATTTATTAAAGAACAAACATTCATTGCTTTTATAAAAAGAGGTATTTTCAAATATTAAATAATAAAACCATAAAAATAAACCATAAAAATTATTTTAAGGTCACAGCTCTCTCTGCGTACATTTTCTGGGAGGATTTGTAGGATGTTTAGTCCCAGATTTTTGTTGCACTGAGAAATTAGCTTTGTCAGTTCTCAGCAATCATTTTCATAAACATTTCTGTAGGGACAGAAACTGAGATTCAGAAAGACGACTAGGATAAGCCAATGGTTCTTGACATCTTATAACACGGTCAATTTAATATAGTAAGAAGAGCTTTTAGCTGGAGGAGTCTGGTCAGTTTACCAACAATAGCACCTATATGTCCTTAAGAAATGTATTTGAGGGCATCCTAAAAATTCATAATAAAGAGATTTATAACATTGGCTTCTGAGTTCAGCCCACTGCGTATCTTTGGTCATCCTGCCCAGAAGTATATTCTTCTTTCACAGAATGGACTAGAATGCACTGATTGCCTAGTGGTTCTATTAGATCTGTGTGTTCAGATCAGCCCTTAAATCCCCACTTCTGGTATCACCTCATTCTTTGACTCTCCATTCTTTAAAAAATGAAAAGTTGCCTTAACAACACTGGATAGTGGCAGGCTAGTTCTTTTGGCCTAAAGGAAAGTGGACAGTCATATGTCTAAACATAAGTTTCCTAAAGGATGGGTTAGCTTCATGCCTGGGTAGAGTTTACAGAGATTTGGTTCTTGAACCAGTGCTACCATCAGCAGTTACTGTAATTCCTCTGGACTCAGGAACTCTCTTACCTCCTTCCTGTATTGGATTACATAAAGTTCACCTGGCTTCCTGTGATAAGCAGAGCCTTTAATGCTAGTTTGCTGTGGTCTATGATAGAGGCCTGGCATTATTTTTTGGAACTCATATAGGTGAGAGTATAAATGTGTCAACCCAGAGAGACATGATTATACATGGGCTGTATTCTTTTGGAGGTCTCCCTATATCCTATGGAAATGGGGGGTTAAGCCATTCACACAGCTAACCCAGTGTGCTGTACAGAATGTGAAGAGCAGGCAGGGGACTGTGAAGGCTCAGAGAAAGGAGAGTTTTGTACCATTGTAGAGACATAGGATGCTCAAAGGAACGGGTAGGGAATGTATAAGATTTGAATGAATAGGAATGATAAGGAAAATGTGAAATGTGACCCTTTTTGTAAGGGTCAGGTGGCTTCTAGGATACAAGGTTTGCATCCTTGGGGTACTTGAAGATACCCAAAAATATATGATTGTTTCATAAGGCCTTTTTTGGAACAGAGGAACATGAAGGGGGATAAACAGAATCTGAGAAGTATACATCACTGGGATCTGAAAGATAGGTTTATAATGCTTCTTTGTCAATAGTATCAAAAAAAGAGAAGGTCATAGGACTTCAAGGACCTTCAACAGGAAATCAGAAACAACAGGATCATTGTCTGAGAAGTTTGAGATTCTGATTGAATCTTGCCACACATGCATAAAGTATTTTTTCTCAAACCATGACTTCTTTCTAGAATACCCTTTGCTGCTTCAGTTTGTTTATATCCTGTCCATTATTCAGTGTTCCAAGTGTATTTTCCATGATGTCTTAATTGATTAACCACAGTAGTGATGTGCTCATTCTATGAGCTTCTGTGGCTTTTAATACCTCTTTTATGTATAGAATAAATTATGTACTGTCTCATGGCCTCTTGATGATTGTATATGTTCCACATCCCCTAATAGGATGTAAGATCTGTGGTCCTATCCCTTAGCAATCACCATGCTGGAAACCTATTAACTATGCAATTTGTTGAGTAAGCTACAAATGAATATTCAGATTTTTGTTTAGATCCGTGGTTGTATTACAGCCTCCTTAGGGGTGTTTTGGAAATGTATGGAGGGCACTTTTGGTTATAATTATTGGGGGAATCACTGACATTTACTGGACATGAACTAGGTATGCTGGATATACCGCAATATGTGGTACTCTCCTGCATAATGAATGATCCCATGTCTTACATAATTTTTGAATGACCCACCAAATACTCAGGTGGGTTAAAAACATTTTCATAATTATTTGAGCCAAGAAGCAAACTATATTCTATATATAAACACAAAATTTATATTTGTACTAGTTTAATATACACTGAATTTTCCAGGAATGCAACCTCTATGTAAATTAAGAGATAATAGTATATTTTTGGGGTTTAGAATTTTGCCAAGTTTTCATTCACTATTTTGGAAAAATCCCATCATTGGCTGGATCACCAATATAATACATTTGTATAGATTTGTATTTATAGAGGTTTCATTCATGGGGCAACCATCTCATTATTTTATGTGTTCTTTGGTAGGCATGCCCAAGAATTCACTCATTGAAATACATGTTATTTTATGATAAATTACTTCATTTTTATTTTTATTTTATATTACTGATAAAATATTTTATTATTTTAAAATTGTGCACAGGAAGGGTATATTGTCTTTGAATTTCATCTCAGGATAGGAAAAGGGCTGTTAGGTCTGATAAGATTCAAAACTGCTGATATAGATTGTCAGTTTTTCCAAATATTAACCATGGAAAGTTTGGGTACCTTGCTGCAGTTCCAGAAGTGTTGTCTAAGGTGTTGTCAATGAAAATCAACCCAATTCACACTAATGGCTTAAGTTAAAATTTGACATTTCAACATAGCTTGATGGATATCTAGGGAGTTGTTTGCAATATAATCATTAGAAGTCACATGATAAGTTAAAAAAAATTTCGAAGTGTTAAGATGCTCAGATCTTCTAATCCGAGGACAATCCACATTTTAAGCCCTACGCACTCTCATTTTCAGGGCATAGCTCATGATTCCAGGAGCACTGGAAGCTTATCATCTGTTAAGACAGTGGTTCTCATACTCTAGCATACATCAGAATCAATGGAAAACTTATTAAAATAAGGATTTGTGACCCCTGTCCCCAGAGTTTCTAATTCAGTATTTCTTTTTTAAAAAATTTTAATTCCAGTATATTAACATGCAGTGTTCTGTTAGTTTAAGGTGTGCAATATAGTGATTCAACAAGTCTCTAATTACTCGGGGATAATCACAATAAGTGTACTCTTAATCCCCTTCACCTATTTCAGCCATTACCTTACTGACCTCTCCTCTTGTAACCACCAATTTGTTTTCTATAGTCAAGAGTTGGTGTTTATCTCTTTTTTCTGTGTTCATTTGTTTTGTTCCTTAAATTGCATATCAGTGAAATCATATGGTATTTGTCTTTCTTTGACTAATTTATTTCACTTAGCATTATACGCTTTAGATCCATTCATTATGTTGCAAATGGCAAGATTCTATTCTTTTTTATGGCTGAGTAACATTCCATTTTGTATATTTATACTATACATATATATACACACACATACACTATATATATACTAGTACATATTACTGTACACACACACACACACACACACACACACAGACACACACTACTTGTTTATCCATCCATCTCTCAATGGACACTGTCTGAACTCATAATTTGGCTTTTTTAAATAATGCTCCAATAAATGTAGGGGTGTGTATATCTTTTTGAATTAGTGTTGGAATATTCTTTGGGTAAATACCCAGTAGTGGAGTTACTGGATAATATGGTAATTCTATTTTTAATTTTTTGAGGAACCACCACACTGTTTGCCACAGTGGCTGCGTCAGTTGTGTATTCCCACCAACAGTGTACGAAGGTTCCTTTTTCTCCACATCCTTTCCAATGTTATTTCTTGAATTTTTAATGTTAGCCATTCTGACAGGTGTGAAGTGATATCTTATTGTGGTTTTTATCTGCATTTCCCTGATGGTGAGTGATGTTGAGCATCTTATCACATGTCTGTTGGCCACCTGTATGTCTTCTTTGGAGAAATATCTATTCATGTCTTCTGCCCATTTTTTAATTGAATTATTTGGTTTTTTATGTGTTGAGTTATACATGTTCTTTATACATTTTGGGTGCTAATCCTTTATCAGGCTGTCATTTCCAAATATTTTCTCCCATTCGCTAGGTTGTCTTTTAGATTTGGTGATTGTTTCCCTGTGTAAAAGATTTTTATTTTGATGTTGTCTCAATAGTTTATTTTTGCTTTTCTTTCTTTTGCCTCAAGAAACACATCTAGAAAAATGTTGCTACAGCTGATGTCAGAGAAATTACTGTGGTCTCTTTTGGGATTTTTATGGTTTTACGTTTCACATTTAGGTCCTTAATCCATTTTGAGTTTATTTTTGTGTATTGTTGTAAGAAAGTGGTCCAGTTTCATTCTTCTGCATGTAGCTGTCTGGTTTTACCAGCACCATTTGTTGAAGAGACCCATTGCATATTCTTCCTTTGTCAAAGATTAATTGATCATATCATCATGGGTTTCTTTCTGGGTTCTCTATTCTGTTCCATTGATCTATGTGTCTATTTTTGTGCCAGTTCCTGCTGTTTTTTATTACTGCAGCTTTGTAGTATATCTTGAAATGTAGGATTTGATGTCTTCAGTTTTGTTTTTCTTTTTCAAGATTCCTTTGGCTATTCAGAGTCTTTTATGGTTCCATACAAACTTTAGGATTGTTTGTTTTAGTTCTATGAAAAATGCTGTTGGTATTTTGATAGAGATTGCATTAAATGTGTATATTGCTTTGGGTAGCATAGACATTTTAGCACTATTTGTTCTCCCAAACTATGAGTATGAATTACCTTTCATTTCTTTAATTTCTTTCATCAATGTTCCATAATTATTAAAGTAAGGTCTCTCACCTCCTTAGTTAAGTTTATTCCTAGGTATTTTATTGTTCTTGGTGCAATTGTAAATGAGATTGTTTTCTTAATTTCGCTTTCTGCTACTTCATTATTACTGTATAGAAAGCAATAGATTTATGTATATTGGTTTTGTATCCTGTGACCTTACTGAATTCATTTACCAATCCTGATAGTATTTTGGTGGAGTCTCTAGGTTTTCTACGGATCATATCCTGTCACCTGAAAATAGCGAGTTTTACTGCTTCCTATCAATTTGAATGCCATTAATTAATTAATTAATTTCTGTATGATTGCTGTGGCTGGACTTCCAATACTGTGTTGAATAAAAGTGGTGATAATGGACATCCTTGTTCTTGTTCCTGATCTTAGGGGAAATGCTGTGTTTTTCACCATTGACTATGATATTAGCTGTGGGTTTTTCATATATGGCTTTTATTACACTGAGGTATGTTTCCTTCAAACCTATTTTGTTGAGGGTTTTTATCATGAATGAATGTTGTACTTTATCTTTCATCTATTGAAATGATCATATGGGGGCGCCTGGGTGGCGCAGTCGGTTAAGCGTCCGACTTCAGCCAGGTCACGATCTCGCGGTCCGTGAGTTCGAGCCCCGCGTCGGGCTCTGGGCTGATGGCTCAGAGCCTGGAGCCTGTTTCCGATTCTGTGTCTCCCTCTCTCTCTGCCCCTCGCCCGTTCATGCTCTGTCTCTCTCTGTCCCAAAAATAAATAAACGTTGAAAAAAAAAAATTTAAAAAAAAAATAAAAAAAATAAAAAAAAAAATAAAAAATAAAAAAAAAAAAAAAAGAAATGATCATATGGTTTTTATTATTTTTCTTGTCAATGTGATATATCACATTGATCGATTTGTGAATATTGAACCACCCTTGCATCCCAGGAATAGATCCCACTTGATCATGGTGAATGATTCTTCGAATATATTGTTGGGTTCAGTTTGCTAATATTTCGTTGAAGATTTTTGCATGTGTGTTCATCAGAGATACTGTCCTGTAGTTCTCTTTTTTTGTAGTGTCTTTATCTGGTTTCAGTATCAGGGTAATCCTGGCTTCATAGAATAAATTTGGAAGCTTTTCTTCCTCTTCTATTTTTTGCAATAGTTTGAGAAAAATAGATATCAACTCTTCTTTAAATGTTTAGTAGAAATCCCCCTGTGAAGCCTTCTGGTCCTGGACTTTTATTTATTGGGAGATTTTTATTACTAAATAAATTTGATTATTGGTAATTGTTCTGTTCACATTTTCTATTTCTATCCTGATTCAGTTTTGGGAGGTTATGTTTCTAGGAATTTATCCATTTCTTCTGTGTTTTCCAATGTACTGACATATAATTTTTCATAATATTCTTATATAATTCTTTGTATTTATCTAGTGTTAGTTTTTACTTCTCCTATTTCATTTCTGATTTTCTTTATTTGAGTCTCCCCTCCCCTCCTTTTCCCCACAAATCTGGCTAAAGATTTATCAGTTTTGTTGATCTTTTCAAAGAACCAGCTCCTGGTTTCATTGATTTGTTGTTTTCTTAGTTTCTATTTTATTTATGCTCTAATCTTTATTATTTCCCTCCTTTTACTGGTTTTAAGTTTTGTCTTTTTCTAGCTCCTTTAGGCGTAAGGGTAGGTTGTTAGAAATTTTTCTTGATTCATGAGTGAGGCCTATATGGCTATAAACTTCCCTCTTAGAACAACTTTTGCTACATCATAAGGATTTTGGACCATTGTGTTATTTTCATTTGTCTCCATGTACTTTTTGATTTCCTTTTTGATTTCTTGGCTGGCCCATTCATTGTTTGGTAGCATCTTATTTAACCCCTATGTATTTGTGCTCTTTCCAGATTATATCTTGTGGTTGATTTCTAGTTTCATAGCAGTGTGGTTAGAAAAGATGCATGGTATAACTTTAGTCTTTTTTAATTAGTGGAGACACTTTTTGTGGCCTAACATGTGATCTATTCTGGAGCATGTTTCATGTACCTTTGAAAAAAATGGGTATTCTGCTATTTTGGCATTGAATGTTTTGAATATATCTATTAGATCTTCTGGTCCAATGTGTCATTCAAAGCCATTGTTTCCTTATTGATTTTCTGTTTGGATGATCTCTCCATTGATGTAAGTGGGGTATTAAAGTTCCTTACTATTATTGTATCACTATTGATTATTTCCTTTATGTTTATTATTAGCTACTTTATGTATTTGGGTGCTCCTCTGCTGGTTGCATAAATATTAACAATTGTTATATCTTCTTGTTGGATTGTTATCTTTATGATTATGTGGCGTCCTTCTTTGTCTCTTGTTACAGTCTTTGTTTTAGCATCTATTTTGTCTGATACAAGTATTGCTACCCTGGCCTTCTTTTAATTTCTATTTGCATGATAAATGCTTTTCCTTTGCTTCACTTTCTTTTTTTCCCTCCAAAGGTTTTATTTATATTCCATCTAGTTAACACACAGTGCAATATTAGTTTCAGGTGTAGAATTTAGAAATTATCACTTACATACAACACCCGGTGCTCATCACAAGTGTCCTCCTTAATACTCATCACTTATTTAACTTCCCCTCCCACCCATTCAGTAACCATCAATTTGTTCTTTATAGTTAGGAATCTGTTTGTTGGTTTGCCCTTCTTCCCACCCCACCATGTTCAGTTGTTTTGTTTTTTAAATTCCACATGAGTGAAATCATGGTATTTATCTTTCTCTGACAGACTTATTTTGCTTAACATAATACTCTCTAGCTCCATCCATAACACTGCAAATGGCAAGATTTTATTTTTATGTCTGAATTATAATCCATCATGTATATTTAACACATCTTCTTTATCCATTCATCCCTTCACTTTCAATCTGTAGGTGTCTTTAGGTATGAAAAGACCTAAAGCATATAGGCACTTGTAGGCACTCGTAGGCAGTATATAGATGAGTCTTGCTTTTTTATCCATTCTGTCACCTTTTGTCTTTTGATTAGTGTTTAGTTCATTTACATTAAAAGTAATTATTGATACGTAGTTATTGCCATTTTTGTTACTTGTTTTATGGTTGTTTTACAGTTCTTCTTTGTTCTTTTCTTCCCCTGCTCTCTTCTCTCATGGTTTGCTGGCTTTGTTTAGGGATTTACTTAGATTACTTTTTCTTTACTTTTTGAACATCCTTTACCAGCTTTTGATTTGTGGTTACCATTAAGTTCATATGTAACATCTTCTGCTTATAGTAGTATATATTAAGTTGGCAGTTGCTTAAGTTTTAACCCATTCTAAAAGCACTAGATTTTTACTTCTCATTCCCCCCACCCCATGTTTTAGGTATATGGTGTCATAATTTGCATCCCTTTATTTTGTGGATCCTTTGACTGATTTTTGTAGTTACACTTAATTTTATTGCTTTTCTGCTTCCTACTTTTCTTACTCGTATTTCCTTTCCACGCAGAGTCCCCTTTAACATTTCTTGTAGGGCTGGTTTAGTAGTGATGAATCCCTTTAACTTTTGTCTGGGAAACTCTCTATCGCTCCTTCTATTCTGAATGATAGCCTTGCTGGATAGAAAGAATACTCTTGGTTGCAAGTGTTTTCTTCTCAGCACTTTGAATACATCATGCCACTCCCTTCTTGCCTGCAAAGTTTCTGCTGAAAAATGAGCCAGTAGCCTTATGGAGTTTCCCTTGTATGTAACTTTTGCTGGTTTTGAAGTTCTCTCTTTATCACTACTTTTTGCCATTTTAATTACTATGTGTCTTGGTGTAGACCTCCTTGGGTTGATTTTGTTGGGGGAATCTCTGTGCCTCTTGGATCTGGGTTTTTCTTTCCTCAGCTGGATTCAGAAAGTTTTTAGCTATTATTTCTTCAAATTTCTGGCTCCTTTTCTGCCTCTTCTCTGTGATCCCTGTAAAGTGAAATGTTAGTACACTTGATGGTGTTGCTGAGTCTATTCCAATTTTATATCATTTTTTTCTCTCTTCTGTTCATCTTGATTTCTTTCCATTAGTCTGTCCTACAGGTTGGTCATCTGGTTTCTCTGCTTCCTCTAGTCTACTATGTATTCCCTCTAGTGTATTTTTAATTTTGGTTATTGAGTTCTTCATCAGTGATTGCTTCTTTTTTATGTTTTCTGTCTCTTTGTCGAGGGTCTCACTGAAGTCTTCAACTCTTTTCTTGAATCCACTGAGTATCTTTATTACCATTACTTTTTTTAAAATTTTTTTTAACGTTTATTTATTTTTGAGACAGAGAGAGACAGAGTATGAACAGGGGAGGGGCAGAGAGAGAGGGAGACACAGAATCTGAAACAGTCTCCAGGCTCTGAGCTGTCAGCACAGAGCCCGACGCGGGGCTCGAACTCATGGACTGTGAGATCATGACCTGAGCTGAAGTCGGACGCTTAACCGACCAAGCCACCCAGGCGCCCCTATTACCATTACTTTTAATTCTCTACCAGGCATATTGTTTACTTCAATTTTGTTTATTCTATAATTTTTTCCTGGTTTTTCATTTGGGACTTATTCCTCTGTCTTTTCATTTTGTCTAATTCTCTGTGTCTTTTTTAAAAATATTTATTTATTTTTGAGAGAGAGAGCACGAGCATGAGTGGGGGACGGCAGAGAGAGAGGGAGATCAGAATTTGAAGCAGTCTCTAGGCTCTGAGATGTCAGTTCAGAGCCCAAGGTGGGGCTCAGACTTGTGAACCATGAGATCTTGACCTGAGATGAAGTCAGATGTTCAACCAACTGTGCCACCCAGGTAACCCTCTCTGTGACTGTTTTTATGTGTTAGGAAGTCAGCTACATCTCCTGCTCTTGAAGGTAATGACCTTATGAAGAAGAGTCTTTAGTGCTCTGTGTACACCGTCCCCTGTTCACCAGAACCTGGCCCTTCAGGTGTGTCTCATATGTGTTGCATGTGCCCTACTGTTGTGCTGAGCCACCTTTGCCTTAAGTTCAGTCGTCTACAATGGCTCTTTTGCCTGTTATGGGCAGGGTTTGGTCCCTGTGTTTTTACTGAGCCAGTCTGGGGCTGCCTTGGTCTTGGGTTGCGTTAGACCTGACATTTGCCAAAGCTGCACCACATGGAACTGCAGGGCCCTCTCCCTGTGTTGTCTCCTGAGAAGTTTTTGTTGGTGGGAAGGGCCATAGTAAGATCAGATGTCTGCCCACAGCTCACTGCTGGTGTTGACATGGAACTGGTAGGTGTGGTTATCTTCCTCTCTCCCTGGGGCAGGAGTAACTCTGGAGTGGTGCTGACTTGCATTGGGGCTACTTGCACACTGCCATGCTCATGGTGCTGCTTTGTATGGATTTTGTTGAGTCCAGACAGGAGGGGTGGGTTTATAGGAGGATGTGAGGGCAGGGCATCTGTGTTTGCAAGGTATGAGCAGGTCTGCTGTGGAAAGGGACCTGTAGCCATTGTTGGCAGCTGCACTGGTTCTTGTAGGTATCAGTGTATCTAGGCTGGACAGGGGGAGGGTGGGGTGGGAAATGGCATCCACCAGCTCTTTTATTCTTGGAATAGTCATCCAAAGATCTCTGCCCCTTCAGCATATGCTCTGAGATTATTAAACTAATCTCCCTCTTGTATACCCTAGAAGTTTTTCAAGCTAGTGCTTCCATGATATATATGAGCAGGGCTGTTTGTTACGCTGACTCCGTTTCCTGTTGTTTTCTGCCTCTCCCAGAACTGTGGTTGATGATATTTAAATTTCCATGTATAAATACCACTGATGGTAAGACCTTGAGAAGTTAAGCCCCTTTGTTTTTCAAAGCCAAGTGTTATGGGGATTCATGTTCCCAGTGAGGGTCCCATGTGCCTAGGGTGCCAGGTATGGGGTTTGCTTTGCTTCTCTTCCCTCTTGATGCCTACAGCATCCCTCCATCTTGGGGACAGTCCTGTGGGTCACTTTGGCTCCCCATCCAGTCTCTGCACTTCCTACCCTCTTTGATGTGACCTCTTTACATTTTAGGTGTGGAGAGTATATTCTACCAGTCTTCCTGTCATTTTCTTGGTTATTTACACTGATGTGGGTGTTATCTCAATGTTTTTGTGAGACAAGGTGAACCTAGGATACTCTCCCTTCACAGCTTCTCTAATTTAGTATTTCTGAGGTGGAGTTTGAGGTCTGGCAATTTTAACAGGTCCTCAGGTGACACTGCTGTTGCTGCTCGGGAGCCCACATACTGAGAACTGCTTAGGAGATGCTAGAAATTAATATATATTTGTCCCTGCCTTCGTCCAGTATGGGCTGAAAGTAGGTAATATACATACACACACACAAATTCAAGGATCTGATATATTTGCCGAGGGGGTGCGTTGTGCACAAATATAGTGCCAAGTGTTTTGAAAGTCTCTACTGCCAGAAATGCTGCATGTTTTTAAAATAGAATCACCTACAGCATCTGGAAAAGAACCATTAGACTACTCAGAGCTTCTTTCAGAGACAGAGTTCCCATGGCCAGCATGAAGAGTGGGCAGTCTGATACTCTATTATGAATATATTTTAAAACGATAAATATATAGGCATGTGCACATACATACATGTACATACACATATGGGATGGATTAAGTAACAGATCTACATGCACTTCAATTCAGACAGTTGTGTCATTGCCATTTAATTTTAAGTACATGACTATAATTGGAAGCTCTTTTTACAAATTTTGCTTATTCTATCAAGATAGTTCATTTTTCACTTGCAGATACTTAACTGGAAAACAAACTGGATGGTAAGTGGAGGAATTGCCAGCTTAAACTTTCTTCCCAAAAGAACAGGGCAGAATTCCATTTTATTTATTGTCCTTTATAAAATCAGTTCTAATAGTCACAATGAATCCTTTACACATGACCAAGTTATTTTTTGTTTCTCATTGTCTCCAACAGCGTTTATCTTAATGTTCTTCCATGTGTATAATTTCCCAGAAAATTTAGTACTTAATATTCTGATGGTTTTCAGTTCATGTTTGTCTCCCCACTGAGACAGTAAGTGATTCAAGGGCAAAGTTTATGCCTTACACCATTTCTTTATCTTCCAGGCTGAGCCCACATGAGGTGCTTAATAGCTAGAGCAATAGTTTTTTGTGTGGGGCAGAGGTGAGAGAACACGTCAGAATCACATAGGGAGCTTTAAAAAACACATGCACCAGAAAGTCCCATATAATTCTTAAGGTACATGATTTTATTTTTTTATTCATATTATTTATATTTCTGGTGATAATTTCAACCTGCTTTTTCAAAATCTAGTACCTTAAATATGGAAACTTGGCTTATGATAAAGTCAGCACCACAAACCAATAAGTGAGTGATGGGTTATTTTGTAGCAAATAATAGGAATGCTAGCTCTCATTTGGAGGTAGAAAAAGCTGAACTGAATCCTTTCATTGAATCATATAAAAGTTTATTCTTTCATTTATTTAGCTGAATATCCTACATATGCCAAGCACTTCTCTAGATTTTGAGGAAACAGGAGTAAGCAAAAGAGACAGTGTGATGTTGGTCTCAGGAAGCTTTCACTGTAGTGGGGTTTTATGGACAATTAACATACCTGTATACAAATACACATGTATATTTATATACATACACACATTAGATTTCAGCTTTCCCTAGTCAAAGTGTGATAAACAAAACAAAGGCAAGATAAGGAAATGGGGGCAGATAGGGGAGATAAGGTATGGGGAAAGCCTATTTGAGAAAGTGACAGCTGGGCAGAAATTTTAACAGAGGAAGAAGTGGGACATGAAGCAGTTGGAGAACAGGGAATTCTGGGTGGAGGGAACAAGTGACTGCAAAAGTCTTCAGGAAGGAAGGAGCTTGTTTGGGTCTTTGAGGTACAGCACAGAGGCTGGGGGGTGTAGCTGAATGAGTGAGTAGAAGTATATTATGAGGGTGGGGAGGTGTGTGTGTCTTTGTCCTTGATGGTTGAGAGTAGGAATTGGGAGAGTGACCCAGGGAAAGGTGAGGTACTAATAAAAATCCAGGAGTGGAGACATAGTCTTTTCCAAATATGTGAGTGGCACATCCATAACTCCTTTCATAAGAAGGCCACTGGACTCCACTCAGAAAATGTTAATTTCCATGCCTCAGATGTTAAGCTGAGTGATGTAACTAATTGTATTGAGCAGGATGTGATAAGTGCACCAAGCACAAGGAGATTTTAGTGCCTGCCTTTGGGGTGCTATGACAAAATAACACAGACTAGGTAGTTTATAAACAACAGAAATTTATTTCTCATTGTTCTGGAGGCTAGAAATCTTATAATAGGCCACTGGTACGGTCTGGTGAGAGCTCTTTTTTGGGTTGCAGACCTCGTATTATATCCTCACATGGCAGAAAGGGAAGAGGGAGCTTTGTGGGATCTTAGAGGTGGTGCACTAATCCCATTTATGAGAGCTCCACTCTTGTGACCTAATCACCTGCCAAAGGTCTCACTCGCTAATACCATTATCTTTGTTAGTTAGGGTTTTGGCATATGAATCCTGGAGGGACATAAACATTCAGATCATAGCTGTGTCCGAAATAGAGTAGCAAGGAACAGGTTTTTTACATTGGGCACTGTGTGAGCTGGAATTGCCTTAGGAAAACACCTCTGGATGTGGGAGAGGGCCTCATTTGTGGATCAGAGCATTGTCCAGGACTCTCTGCACACAGTATGGATAATCTTACACTTGATGGAAGTTTCCCTGGGGAAGAATATGGAAGGATGGGGTTTTGTTTCCCCCAACACCTTTTTTTTTCATTTTTTTTTTGTGTTAAAAGTACTTTTATTTTTTTTTCAATACATGAAATTTATTGTAAAAATGGTTTCCATACAACACCCAATGCTCATCCCAAAAGGTGCCCTCCTCAATACCCATCACCCACCCTCCCCTCCCTCCCACCCCCCATCAACCCTCAGTTTCTTCTTAGTTTTTAAGAGTCTCTTATGCTTTGGCTCTCTCCCACTCTAACCTCTTTTTTTTTTTTTTTCTTCCCCTCCCCCATGGGTTTCTGTTAAGTTTCTCAGGATCCACATAAGAGTGAAACCATATGGTATCTGTCTTTCTCTGTATGGCTTATTTCACTTAGCATCACACTCTCCAGTTCCATCCACGTTGCTACAAAGGACCGTATTTCGTTCTTTCTCATTGCCATGTAGTACTCCATTGTGTATATAAACCACAATTTCTTTATCCATTCATCAGTTGATGGACATTTAGGCTCTTTCCATAATTTGGCTATTGTTGAGAGTGCTGCTATAAACATTGGGGTACAAGTGCCCCTATGCATCACTACTCCTGTATCCCTTGGGTAAATTCCTAGCAGTGCTACTGCTGGGTGATAGGGTAGGTCTATTTTTAATTTTCTGAGGAACCTCCACACTGTTTTCCAGAGTGGCTGCACCAGTTTGCATTCCCACCAACAGTGCAAGAGGGTTCCCGTTTCTCCACATCCTCTCCAGCATCTATAGTCTCCTGATTTCTTCATTTTGGCGACTCTGACTGGCGTGAGGTGATATCCGAGTGTGGTTTTGATTTGTATTTCCCTGATGAGGAGCGACATTGAGCATCTTTTCATGTGCCTGTTGGCCATCCGGATGTCTTCTTTAGAGAAGTGTCTATTCATGTTTTCTGCCCATTTCTTCACTGGGTTATTTGTTTTTCGGGTGTGGAGTTTGGTGAGCTCTTTATAGATTTTGGATACTAGCCCTTTATCCAATATGTCATTTGCAAATATCTTTTCCCATTCCGTTGGTTGCCTTTTAGTTTTGTTGGTTGTTTCCTTTGCTGTGCAGAAGCTTTTTATCTTCATAAGGTCCCAGTAATTCATTTTTGCTTTTAATTCCCTTGCCTTTGTATTCCTGTATCCCTTCCCCCAACACCTTTTGTTCTTGCCTCTATTCTGTCTGGGAAGGGTTTCTTTCAGTATAATCAAACATGAAAATTATGCTTGGATTAGCATCCCACATAAGCAAGATTTTAGACAATTGGAAGACTTAAGTCTACTTAGTTGCCGTAGATCTACTCTCACCCTTCTAGGAATTGGCTCATTTGATTTTAGCGGCTGGCAAGTCTCAAATTTGTAGAGCAGGCTGAAGGGATAGAAATTCAAGTAAGAGTTGATGTTGCAAGTCTTGAGACCAAGTTCCACAGAGTAGCAGGCTGGAAACTCAGGCAGTGTTCTATGTTGCATTCTTTTATTTATTTATTTTTTTTAAATATTCTCTATCTACCCATGTTTAGCATTAGCATTGATATTTAATTTTTTCCAGCTTTAGGGAAGTAAAACTTACAAATTGTATATAATTATTTTCTATTTTTTAATCAAAACATTTTTAATGTATATTTATTTTGAGAGAGAGAGTGGGGGTCGGGGGGGAAGGCAGAGAGAGAAGAGAGAGAATCCAAAGCAGGCTCCATGCTGTTAGCACAGAGCCTGGCATGGGGCTCAGTCCCACAAACCATGAGATCATGACCTGAACCAAAACCAAGAGTTGGACATTTAACTGAACCACCAGGTACCCCAACAAATTGTATATATTTAGAGTATAGGTTGTGATGGTTTGATAGATGTATACATTGTGAAAGGATTATCTTTCACCTCAATAGTTGATTTTCTTTCCCCCTGTTGTAAAATGCTTAAGATCTACTCTCCCAATGAATTTCAAGTATACAATGCAGTCTGTATTGCATTCTTGAAGAGAATTCCTTCCACTTTGAGGAATCTTAGTCTTTGCTCTTAAAGCTTTTGCTGTTTAGATGAGGCCCAACCGCATTATGGAGGTCATCTGATAATTTACTCATTTATTTACTTTTTATTTGTTCACTGGCTTACTGATTTTTTAAAGTCTACATCTAAAAAGTACCTTTACAGAAACATCTAGACTGGTGTTTGATCAAATAACTGGGCACTGTAAGCTAGGCTAAGTTGATACATTAAGTTAACCATCACAGTGCACTAAACTGTCTTATGTATCAACTGAACCAGTGTTCCTTGGGTGTAGAGATTGTTCTTTGGATATGCAGTATAAGAGAGTAGTTCAAACCATCATCTCTGGAGTCTGACTCCTGCATCTGAGTTGTAGCCTGCACCATGTACCAGTTCTCTAAATCTTGCATAATTTACTTAAAATATTTGTGCTTTAGCTTCCCCATCTATAAACTATGAATATAATGTTACCCATATCTGAAGGATATTTAGATGATTAAATGAGTTAATGTAGATAAAGTGCCTAAAAAGGTGTTATATGGAAGTGCTCAGTAAATATTAGTTATAGTTATAAACATGAGTATCTTTATTAGATGGTTTTGGGGACAGGGTTGGGGGCCCAGGAAACAGGCAAAGACAAGGCAGTAGAAGGAACTCTGGTATGAGCAAGGGCAGACCCAAGCAAGAGGGTTAGGGCTGAGGAGGGAAAGAGTCCGTAAAGGTTGGAATGGGTTACAGCTAGTAGATTTTAGGAATACTTAAGTTTTATTTTTCGGTATTGTAATTTCTTATGACATCCTCAGGTGTTCAGAAAGTTGGTTAAGTACTACATTCTGTGTCAATAATGGTTTGCAATTGGGGACTAGGAGTAACCACGTGGTTACATTCCCAAAGAAGTGGTATGGTAGGGAAATGAAATGTGAACTCTGATGATTTTATTTGAGTATTAAAGGAAAGAATGACTCCAGAATTGGAATTCTCAAGGACATTTCAATAATACAAACATATGTCATTGCTTTCCCTCTGATATCTTGTACACCAACTGTACTCATTACTTTGTCTGCCATGTTGGCCTGTCCTTTTCTATCTCTTGGCTTTTGTGTATATGACAACATTGCCTTTGGATATTTTATTTAATGATTTACTTTATATTTTACAGACAGGAATAATAATAATAAAAGATGGAGAGTGGTTAAAATCAGGTACTTGGGATACTGTTTTGCAGCTCTGGTCAGACTAACGTTGGTAAAGAGAGGTGGTTCTAAAAAGTGGCCAAATGACCTTGGGCACATAGTGATAAGGGCCTGGAGCAAAGCAGGTAAAACTTTGATTGCTTCCCTTAATTGCCCACCCCATCCTGAACCTGTAGATTCCAGGCTTAGCCTTAGGACTGGAAAAGGCCAATTTGAGATTGGTCAGACTTGAGTACCTCACAAACAGCTCTCACAAGCCAAGTCACTGGTGCCCGGCAAAGAAATTAGCATTTATCACATTTCAGTAAAAATGATGTGGCCCAGTTAAATTAGATTTCCTTTCATTTACAATAGACTTAAAATCCTATTTAGCTATAATCCAGCTATCATAAAATTGGTTACAAGGATCCTAATTTTCTGAGATATTGAAGCCTCCCCATTCTATCAGGGCATCTTGATTTTATCCATTTTCATCCATCGTTAAATTTCTTATGGCTGAGAATGCCAGAGGCGACCTACCTTTCCATCCACTGCTGCATTCAGCAGTAACTGGATTGAGATCAGAAGCATTTATTTTATTCAATGCCTTATCTGCTCTTTTCCACTATTTTAAACACTACTGAGGGTCAGACTGAAAATCCTTCTCTGATTCTAACTGTAATCAAGCAGGAAATGGTTTTATTTTATTTTAAACTAATATCAAGCCTAAGAAGACAGCATCATTTCATACAATGGCATTGAATGGCCCATTCTGCCATTGCTGAAAACTTACAGTTTGCATATCTTAACAGCCTTCTCTCTACTTACATTGATGTGTCTCTTATTTGGGAGCCAGCTCAGGCTTTGTCACCTTCAGGAGCTTATGCTTGCAGGTGATCTCTCTCCTTCATGTGGATTTGTGCTGCTCTGAAGATCTGTGCTACCCATATAGTCTATTCATCCACACTATGATGTCCTTACTTCTGGGTGAGTCTTGACTCTACATCCACATACGGCACTTTGTGAAGGTTGAGACCATGGCTCAAATGGCTTCATCTGCTTCATTTAGTTGGAAGAGAACACCTATTAATGGACTGATTCTAACAAGAGGAAACCTTGTGTGTGCAAGGGTCTGTATGTTTCTGGGTTTCTGGCATTAGGATTCTTACGATGTTAGATAATGTGGTGAGGAGCTTCTTTTTCCCCTCTTTCCCTCCAGTTTCCTATAGGCCTCTATGCTTTCCATGGTAATTGGCTCAACAGCTCAAGGTGTGAGGTACTTTGTGACCTGGAAGATAGGGATGGGATGGAATAAGAGGAGCTGTGTCTCATTGTCCATGCTGAACTCATTGGTTTCCCAGACACTGCAGCTTCTGGGAAGCACAGAGCAAGGATTGACTGCCATGAAGAGTCACCATTCCTCCTCCCTGCCCTGCCTACATGGAGAACACTTAGGGCTTCCCTTGGGGCCATCTCTAAAGAGATGAGAAAGATAGGATTGGAACATTTGTAGGAATCTTGGGTTGCTCTAATTCAGAGAAAGAGACAGAACAGGAGATAGTGTTTGTGGTCCTGATCTTGGTGCTTGGTATTCTCAGGTAAGCTGGAGAGCTGATATACACCAAAGCATGATGCCACCACCAGCTGCACATTACTGAGACCACACTGACTGAGCACAGTCTTTGAGTCCTGCTCTGTTGGAGATGCTACTGTTTGGGGTGCAGAGACTTGTACAGTGTCCAGTATGGCCCCTGTATTTGAGTCATTGACTGTCTACCTGAGTGAAACTAAACCTGAGCCTAACACCAAGCTGAGTGTCTCCTGAGTCTTAAAACTCAAAGCAGAGGAACTCTCAGAGTCATGTAGTGGGGTAGGCAGAGAGACACATAGGAGGATCAGAGAAAATGAAACTCTATTTGTTATTCAGAAACCTGATGAACTTTCCATATGCCAAAATGTGCAAAACTGAAAATGTTTTCTTGGAGGGAGAGAAAGCAAGGGGCAATAACAATATGGTGTGATATGAGCTGTGCTGTGGAGAGCATGGGAAGTGTGTGAGCCCCGGGCAGAGGCACTTTACCAGTCAAGGCTTCTTGGAGCTGAAGGAGCAGAAGCCATGGAAAAGACCAACAAAATGCCTTTCTTTTTCGAACTTACTGAGAAGAATCATCAGAATACCAACAGGAAGAAATACTCATTGTTCCAGAAAGTTTGGGTCGAGTTTGTCTCCTTTGTTTTATTTTGTTTTTTGAATAGCCTATTATGATGATGTGAATAAGGAATCTTCTGGGGCTCTCTCTGGCCTCAGT
This sequence comes from Puma concolor, assembly GCF_028749965.1. Classification (NCBI taxonomy): domain Eukaryota; kingdom Metazoa; phylum Chordata; class Mammalia; order Carnivora; family Felidae; genus Puma; species Puma concolor. The sequence goes on from NC_141669.1 coordinate 16,786,215, forward strand.
CATACTTTATCTCAGAAAATACACGAAAGGAGGAGTTAGATGGGAGCTTAGGTTGCCCTAAATATCTTCCTCAATTACACGAGTGTTGGGATGCTGTGATTGCAGTCCTTTCCAAGGAGACCCCCCCCCTCATGTAGGGCCCATCATGGTTCCCTTCCTTCCTGTCACATGTGTCTGTCCTACTAGATGGCACACAGGATATGGAATGAGCCTGAAAGAGGGAATCATCCTTGAGAGATAGCCTTGACCTATTCTGGGATCTGGCTCACCTTTTTGTCCTCCTTGCCTACTGAGGAGGTCATGGGTCCTTCTCAGGAAGGCATTTCATCTCATTTTCCATCAACAACCAGCCCCATTCTCCAACATTGGCTAAAAATGTGGTGTTAGTGGGATTAAAATCAGAGAGCAGAGAGAGTGGCCTCAGGACAGTGTTTTTGCTCACATTACCCTTGGAGGTTATCTATTAGAGGAATATGGAGATTCTAAATATGATAGGTATGGGGTTTCTTTGTGAGTAATCCAACAGAATTTGAAGGGAGGCCCCCAGAGAGGGTCAGGGCTCTTTGGCCTGGCCATTTATACCCCACTGTCTTCTTTTTTTACATATATAATTTTTTTTATGTTTTGTTTATTTTTGAGACAGACAGAGTGAGGCAGAGCATGAGAAGGAGAGGGGCAGAGAGAGGGAGACACAGAATCCGAAGCAGGCTCCAGGCTCTGAGCTGTCAGCACAGAGCCCGATGTGGGGCTCAAACTCACGAACCATGAGAACATGACCTGAGCCAAAGTCGGACACTTAACCGACTGAGCCACCCAGGCACCCCCTATAATTTCTTTTAATGTTTTCATTTTTTTGAGACAGAGACAGAGTGTGAGCAGGGGAGGGGCAGAGAGAGAAGGTGACACAGAATCCAAAACAGGCTCCAGGCTCTGAGCTGTCAGCACAGAGCCTGATGTGGGGCCCAAACTCACGAACTGTGAGATCATGACCTGAGCCGAAGTCGGATGCTTTATCGACTGAGCCACCCAGGTGCCCCAAAACCCCACTGTCTTCTAAGCCCCTGTTTTCATGGCTCACTCCCCAAGCTCTGAGGGGCAGGGGCAATCTGGGCAGGAAGCTGTGCTATAACTGAGGAAAGTGGCAGTATATTTTTCCCTTGAGGGGGGTATAACTGAGGCAACTCCCATTTCATTAGTCTTGTGGGCCAGTGGCACTGTTACTGATCAGTAGCCCTCTTCCTCCTAGCCTCCCATAAAATAGTCTGCTGGGAAGTGATCTGAGGGAGTCATACTGAAGAACTAAGGATAAGGGAGCCCACAGTCTGATCTAAGGGAGAATCTTCCCCTTCTTGTCCAGCCTTCTTTCTCTTGACTTCTTGCCATTCAGATTCTGTGTAGCTCAGAGATGCTGTTTTGAAGTTAAGCCATCAGAGATAAGGTGAGATAAGTAAGACTCCTGTGTCTGTTTTCCAGGGACACTGAAAGCTCAGTTCTATACAAAGCTCTTCCCTAATTTTCAGTGCAGCCTTGTTACAGTGGTAACTTTTCATGGTGGTAACGTAAAAATGGTTGAAGTGAGACCCTAGAATTAGAGTTAACCACCTGGATGTTGTTTAACATAGGAGCTGGAATCCAGCCTTACTACCTGTCTCATTCATCTTTTTACTTCTGCCACCTGTCAGGCCTTGTGATATGCAGCCTCGAGAACATTATCTTACCTAATTTGTAAAGTGGGGTGATCAATCTAATCTTATAGGGTCTTCAAAAGAGTATATCAAAACAGAATATTTTATATCGTGTCTGGAACATAGTAAGCCCCTCTGAAAATAGCACTTACTAACGTAAGTTTTTGATCATGAAGACTGGGTGACCACAGCTGCTTCTGAGGGCCAGGACACTGCAGCCTCTAAGGATAGTGGCAGGGGTGGATAGGGAGATCTGACCCCTTGATATTTGACCCTATTACTCTACTCTCTCTGATTGCAGACTTGTTACACAGATGATTAGCCTTAGTCCAGCACCAAGGCTGCCTGGGATTCTGGTTTGTATTCTATTGGGGCCTGGAACAAAGCCAGAGAGGCACAATGAAGGATGTTTCCCTTTGTGTCTACAGCTGCTTTCTGGTTACAATGGGCCATTGTTGTGCTAAGTCACAATGGAAAGGAAGTGTAACTGATTGGTCAATTGATTCTGTCTCATGTTTTAGCCTCAGAGGCCCTACTCTGTCAGGGTCATCTGGGGTTTTGGAAAGTTGTCTCATATAGTAAATTAGTTATTACTGACTGTAGGTGGATTATTGATCTTAGCTCTTTTCCCCTCTATAATAGGATACCTTCATGAGCATTGCCATGTGACTTTGGTGTACCTCTCATTAGAGCAGGAGCATATGCCACATTGTTGTTGAGCATGGATTAGTCAATGAGATATTAGTATTTATGATGTGACCAGAGGCTTTGAATGTGCTTTGGTTATTCAGCTTGACCTCTTGTGTTTATGCCACCTGCCATGTAATAACATGCTCTGGATAGCTCCTGGCCAACAGAGAATAATGAGACAGATGAAACAACTCTATGCATAGTCCAGGTCCAAGCCTAGTGGAGCCTGTTTGGGACGAGCTGAATCCTAGCCTACTGACATAAGGGAGAAAAATGAATGTTTATTATAAGCCAGTGAGATTTGAATATCCTTTGTTATTCAGCATTGTTTTGAAGTAAAAGCTGACTAATGCACTGACACATGCATTGTAAGGAAAGGACCAGCAGGAGAATCTGATGGCTACAGACTGGGTGATATAAGCCCCTTGTAGAGGGACTCAGACGTTTCTGAACTAGAATGTTCAATTATCTTTTATCCTGGAAGAGACTGTAGAGAGCACAGGTTGGGTATGGTTTGTCCCCTTTCTGCTCCCAATACCCAGACTAGTGCCCTGCTCAGAGTTGAAAGTTGATAAAGATGTGTTATATCTCACAAGAATGATTTGAAACATAGGCTAGGGAGAGTTTATTTCTGAAAACTTCCTGTGAGAGTACCCAAGATGCAAATCAGAGAAGAGAACATGAAAAGAATAGACCTAACCAACCCAGGGTAAGGCCAACTCCAAGAGAAATTTTAGAAATGCCCCGAGCCTTTGAACAGTGTTGATAACTTTTGTTCTCTGAGGGTTGTTGGAGAAATGATTAGAAATGTATCATTTTCTGTCTCAGCTGTTATACCAGAATATCATAAAGATGGTAGTTTAAACAATAGGAATTTATTTCTTATAGTTCTGGAGGCTGGAAAGTCTTATATAAGCGTGTCAGCATGGTCAGGTACTTATGAGAGCTGTCTTCTTGGTTTGCATCTGGCTGTCTTCTTGGTGTCCTCTTGTGGCTAAGAACAGAAAGAGAGGGGAAGCAAGCTCTCTCTTGTTTCTTCTAAGGGTATTAATCTCATCTTGAGGGTTCCAGCCTTATGACCTAATTATCTCCCAAGGACCCCACCTGCAGATACTATCACATTGGAGATTAGAGTTTAACATTTGAATTCTGGGGGACACAAACATGCAGTCTACAGCATTTTCCCTTTTAGAAACAACTCTTAATTATGTAGTCAAATATCCTTCTCCCTCCTTTTTCTGTGTTGTCTTCTCATTCTCCCCTGCCCTCCAAAAACATCAGACGCCATGATGATGTTTCATTCCAGCAAGGGCTGGCTGTCAGCTGATCCCCACTAACCTGATGCCATAGAGACATCTATGAGATGAGAAATAATTTTTCTCTGAGATATTTGTATTTCTAAAGGGAATTATAGGAATTGCAAAAGACTTCTCTAGGCAAATAAATGAATCACCAATGATAGAATATCAAAAATTGTGTTAGTCTGTCACTCTTTTTGAGAGGAAAGTTATGTGTACTGCTCACCCTTCCACTGCAATCTCACTCTATAGGTTCCCTAAATCCTCCTGTATTAGGATGAGACCTGATCATCTGTTTCTGTGCTCCTTTTCCTCTGTGTTTGGAATGAAACAGGTGTGGACAATGTATTATACAAGCTTGTTCTATTTTAATTATTGGGTGAGGGAAGCTTAGGGCATATACCTTTTTTAAAGTAGCTGGTTGTGCTGACACCTGCTGTTGGAAGGTAAGAAGATGCCCTGGGATTTCTCCAGGAGGTGGGACCCTGGAGACTGCTTTCTGCCACTCTTGGAGAGATTGGACTTTTAGGTCATTGTTTCCAGGTAAAGGCTGACTGGAATTAATGGAGGATTGGCATTTAAAAACAACTGTGTTAGTTTGTGACTGTATAGGAAAGCAGCAGAATAATGGAAATGTAAGGTGGTAGGAGCCTAAGATTTGGGGTCTTAGGGCTGGGAGCTTGGTGTTCTCATCTGGGAATTGCAGGAAGTAAAAGCTTGTCTCACATGGTTGTTGTGAGGATAAATTAGATATGGTATGCAAAGTCCTCTGAGGGACAGAATTCGTATAAATGTTAGTTGTTAACAGAGTGATTCTAGAGATTAATACCATGTATTAAGGCTGATGCAGATTACTTCACCTTCCTCCTGCCAGATGTAGTGTCAGGGGGCAAAGCTGTGGTCAAGCAGGAATACTCTGCTACCAGATAGCCTGGCTTCTAATCCCAGCATTACCTCCTATCTTCCTTCTGTGGTGTTTGTCAGATTTGAGTTGATAACTAAAATGAATACCTAAGTTTTAATTTAAAAAAGTATTTAAACAGTACATGGCAGACAGTGATCTTTCAAGAGATACCAGCTATTTTTTTTTTTTTTTACTTATTTTGAAATAACCATAGGTATGTAGGAGGTTGGAAAGATAAATGTATAGGGAGGTTTGTGTACTCTTCACATAGCCTCCCCCAAAGTTGTCACCTTGCAGAACTATGGTGCAGTATCAGTACCAGGAAATTCATATTGGTACAATCTACAGAGCTGTTATGGATTTCACCAGTTTTACATGCACCCGCATGTGTGTGCATGTGTGTATGCATGTGTGTGGGTTCATACACAGCTTCATGTAATCACAACCACAATCTAGGTATAGATTGGAGACTGGTTACCAGTGCAGTAACCATAAGCCTCCCTCTTGCTACCCTTTTATAGCCACACCAGGCAACTATTGTAATTTGTTGAAGTAGTCAGGAAACAGAATTCTTAGAAGTGTATTTTTATAGTAAGAAATGCCTGACACTGAACTTGTGAAATTGTTAAGCTCCTTGTCCTTGGAAGCATTCAAATAGCAGCTGAATCCTTTTTAAAGAGGTGTTACAAGAGAGGGAGGAGAGAGGATAGAGGTAAATTGAATTCTGAGGTCCAGTTCTAAGCTTCCAGGATTATACAGGAAGGTACCCTAAAGGAGATGAAGTTTCACCTGGGCCTAAGGAACAGAAAGGCAATGGGGAGAGGGGAGAACATACCAGGTGAGTAGCGGGAGAGCCAGCTCTTCTCTGTTCCCTGACCCTAGGTGATAAAGGTGTACCTCTGAGTAGATAGGTTAGGTTTCTCTGAAAAAAGCTTTCTGGGCTATCTGGAGCCTAAGTAGTAGGCTTCTTTATCTTTTTTATGGGCCAAGGATTTAACAGCTGCATTGGTGCAGTAGTCAAGGTATCCCTCAAGTGGCCAACTCTTAAAGAGAGGGATCCTAGGTGAAGACAGGTTTCCTGTTCTTCTGGGTTGCCATATCGCCTGATCAAGCTGCATAGAGTGGTTCCATAATTGTTTCTTCTTTATAACCCAGTCCAGTTTTTGAAAATGAAATAGGAGCTGGCCCAAAGGATCTGCTGCTCCCCTGTAACATTGTCTTTCCCTAGAATGCATTCATTCATCCTTTTTTATTTTTTTTTTAATTTTTTTTTTCAACGTTTATTTATTTTTGGGACAGAGAGAGACAGAGCATGAACGGGGGAGGGGCAGAGAGAGGGAGACACAGAATCGGAAACAGGCTCCAGGCTCTGAGCCATCAGCCCAGAGCCTGACGCGGAGCTCGAACTCACGGACCACGAGATCGTGACCTGGCTGAAGTCGGACGCTTAACCGACTGCGCCACCCAGGCGCCCCCATTCATCCTTTTTTAAAAACAAAACAAAACAAAAAAAAACAGAGAACCTCAGCAGGTAATTTGAAAGACTAACAAACTTTGGCATAGATCACTTTAAGAGCCTGAGAGCTGGCTGGAATATTAATGAAGCTATCTAGTGATAGAGTTGCTTCCTGATGCAGGAACATATCAAAGAGGTTAGGTTCCTGAGTGTTGCTCTGCAGAGCCCCATCTCTATTATCTAGCTTTTAATTACTTCATTAAAATTCAGCAGAGAAGCTGCCCAAATCCGGTAGCTTGCCCACAGCTTGCTGGGTGATTTCCCTGCCTCTGGCCATACGAGATTTTTAGTTCTTCAGGTCTCCAGAGATGGGAGGCCAGATCTTAGGCAGATAGATCTGCTGCTGGCTGCGTTAGCTCACAGTGCTGGGGCTGCTGCCTGCCTTCTACACAGCTGGATTTCTGTCCCCTCTCCCAACAGATGCCATGACCTCTGCTTACCCTGTGCTCTTGGGGAGGAAGCTGCCCTATAAAATTGTTCCCCAGATCACAGAAGTCTCCTCCATTACACACACATACTTTCTGGAACTCTTTGGAAGAGATAGATTGTCCCCTGCCCTTTTAAAACAGCATTTGGGATACCATTTCAGCTTGGCTGGCTCATTGGGAAAGAAGTTGACATGGTGGCTTTGTAACATTTTGGCTCTATTCCTAGTTTTCTATCATCCCTGAGCCTCAGTTTTTCTGTCTGGTTTGGTCCCTCCTTAGGTCTAAATTCTCTTGGTCTTTAGGAGTATCCATTTTCTCCTAGGGCTGTAATACAGTGACACCTTCTGGCATGAAACTGTACCAGTCTGCTTCTCTCCTAAATTGTCCCCACTGGGTCTCACTTCTAATGCTGTTCCTTTTAGTGATATCCCTCATTATTGCCCTCTTTAACCCCAGGACTAGGGAAACTGCCCAAGGTATCTTTATGTTTAATAATAATTTTTTAGTCTACAGGGAATAAATAACAAGAATGTCATTAGAATCCAGGGGGTCCATTGGCTTTTTGATGGCTGTTTTTAGATCCAGAAGCTTTTCTGTTGTCTCTGGGTTTCTGTATATGCTCCAAGGGGAGTGCAGTTTTTAGAATCACACTGGGTCAGCAAAAAACAATGCATATAAACATGTCTATTGCTTAGTGGGTGCAACATGTGTTTGTTAGTAAAAGTCACAGATATTTCATCTGCCCTTTCTTGTGCTGCTTCTTCCTTCCTGTGTTTCACTTTTTTTTTCAAACCACTGTGTCTGTGAAAGGTCCTTCAGGAAAGAACAAGGGCATTCAGGATCTCCTGGGTTGTGGTTTTGAAGGGGCCCATAATGGAGATCCTGATCTGACAGAAAACTTGGCCAAGGGCTCAACGCCAGACATACTCAGGCAGGCAGTGCAAGACTGAGCCCCCAGACTCATGGAGGTCATGGAGGAGCACAGAATTTTGAAGAAGGAGGATTAAGGAGAAGAGCTTGTGCTGAAGTTGGAACCAGTCACACAAATGAGCCAGACTGAGATTTCTGTTAAACATTAAAAAAAAAAAAAAAAAAAGTAAGTATGCACCTTCTGAGTATTTCTAAGGTAAGGAGAGCCTCTGATAGGTCCAGGTCCCTCTTCCCTCTATTCTTCCCAGTAAGAGGAGAATCTGGAACCTTCCCTAACCCAGTCCTTGGCTTTTGGAGGCATCTCCAAATTCAGGAGGTAGAGATGATACTTGAGGACTTGTCATTTGGCAAGTAATTGCCTCCAGTGCCAAATACTGCTCCTGGCTTCAGGGAAATGCTAGATAGGGAAAGGATTGTTGGCCCTGGGTAGCATGGCATTAACCAGAGGACTTCTTCATGTTTCTTTTTCTTTTTCTTTGTCTGGTGGTTAAAACTTTGGGGGAGAGGATGATCTCATCATAATATTTATCTTAAATATATTCATCCCTTAAAGTGCTCATAATTCCCACAATTATATTTGGACTCTCAGATTTCTTTTAAAAAAGTAATTTTGCTTTGTTTTTTCTATCTGGCTCAGCATCTTTCATCTCTTTGGTAATGGGGTGCATATGCCATTTGGTAATGGGTGGTTTCTCTATACTGTATGATTGGTTTTAAGGACATGCGACATTGAAAGGCTGCCTGGGACCCTTCTTGTTTTAGGTATGATGGTGCCACAGTAAGGGGCCTCAACTTGGTATGAACTTGGGCAAATCATGTTGCATTTGCAATCATCGGTGTCCCTATGGGTTAGATGTCCATTAAATGGAAATGCTTTATACTTTGCTTCAGAGATCTGCTACAAGCATCAGATGAACTACAGTCTGTGTAACAGTCTTGAAAATTGTAAAAGTTTGAAAGATGATGTAATGGTAAATTTTGTGTGTCAACTTGACTGGGCAACAAGAATGCCCACATTGAATATTATCTCTGGATATGTCTGTGAGGGTGTTTTTGGCTGAGATTAGCATTTTAGTTTGTGGACATGTGAGGTAGATTGTCCCTCACAGTGTGGATAGTCATCATCCAGTCCACGGAGGGTCTATATGAAACAGAAGCAGAGGAAGGGAGGATTCATCTCTCCAACTTGGATTCATACCATTAGCTTCCCTGGTTCTCAGGCCTTCAGACCCAGACTGATTTAAACCCACCAGCTTTCCTGGGTCTTCAGCTTGCAGACAGCAGACTGTGGGATTATCAGCTTCCACAATCATATGAGACAATTCCTCATAATCGTTCATTTGGTCTCTCTCTCTCTCTCTCTCTCTTTCTTTCTCTCTCCATCTCCATACACACCATTGGTTCTGTTTCTCTGGGTAACCCTGACTAGTACAGGTAAGTATATGATACTTGATGCTTTCCAGGGCTTCTTAGAGAGCAGTCATTTGAAAAGGCAGCATTGGCAGAAGCTCAGAGGCTCATAACTCTAAGTAGAAAGAATTTTGGGGTTTATTTGGTTTATTTCTGGTTCTAATATCCTCAATTCAGTGCAATATATTTTACCTCCTTATGGAATACTTCCTATGTGCCAAGCCCTATGCTAAGCAAAGATGGGGTGATATGGCAGAGAGATAAGTTACATAGAAGTTTTGTCCCCAAGTCTCACATTTGAGCTTTGATGGGGCCTATCACAATTTACCCAACCTTCGTGTTTGGCAAAGCCGCGTGTGCTTTAGCCAGGCCCTTGTGAAAGACGTGCCTGTGGCAAGGATTAAAGTATTAACACTTTAACACTTTTGCGAAGTATAAGGCCAAGGTAATGAGAGTGAAGGCAGAAAAGAGGAAGTGAGGCAAGGAAAGATGTGAAGCAGTGCAGTGCTGTGTTCCTGTGCCAGCTGGAGACAGCTTTATGAGAAGCATTATGAGGACACATTATATCCTTAGCAGGAATGGTCACTTGTCATACTGGGCTTCTTGGGAAGGTTTGCCAGGAAAAAAAAAAAAAAACCACAACAACACATTTTGAAGCAGTTAAAATTGAGGACAAAAGACTGTATGTATATGTCCAGTTTCCTTCCATTTCTGATTCTCTTTGGTCAAGGTTACAGAGAGAGTTGACCCAGTTGAACTTCCAGGTTGTGTTGTCTAGCCCATAGAGGATGATTGGAAAGCCACTTCCCATGCTCCATGATGATGTACTTGATACAAGTGCAGGAGTGAGGGGACAGCTTGGCAGAGGTGGAGTCTGGCTAAAAGAGCGAAAGAGACATTTTGGGTTATCCGAGAAGGCCTGCAACCTTTGGTCTTAAACACTGACGTCTCCTTCTCAAGGTTAGGAAACCTTGCAGTCAAATAGACCAAGGGTGTAGTATGGCTCAGCTTCTAAATTCCTTCCTTCATCTCCATCTACTGGAAATGATTGCATCCTGCTGACAGCCTCCTAAGCTCAGAATCCTCATCCAGGGGCTTAACAGTAACAAAATGGCTTCTGTTGCCCCACCTCATCCTCCCCTGGGGACCCAATCTAGCCTTATCCTCTTCACAATCCCTTATGAGAGGGCCAGATCCTTATTAAGAAACACTATGGATTTTTAGAGTAAAAAATCTATAGAGAGACTTCAGAAACAGTCTGGGGAGATTATGAAGAAATGTGGGCCAGTTTTCCAAGGAGATTTTATAGAATATTCAATAGTACTCATGTCATAAAAGGCCTATGGAGGTTTCCAAAGCTGGAGCTGGCCCTGAATTATGATTCCCTGATGCAGAGCCCAGCGAAAGGTCACAGCATAACAGATTAGGGCTTGATTCTGAGGCGCTTGTAAAAATAGAGCCACCTCACTAAAATGCAGTGGGGATATTAATTTCCAGGGCTGAAGTTCAATTTAACAGAAAGACAGAGTAGAAAATAGAGCTGTCTTTTCAATCCCAGTGGTCATAATAGAACCCCACCCCACACCTCTCTGGAAACTGTCTCCTAGCCAGCTCCCAGACATTCTAAAATGTGCCTTGTGCTTTTCTTTCGGTGATAACTGGAGCTGAGTTGCTAGAGGGACAGCAATTACTGTTCACAGATGAGGAACCTGAGGCATTTGGAGGTTAATCTACTCTCTCACATGCACAGAACAAGTCAGGGGGTGAGCCAGTTTGCATTTAGTAAAATCCTACTCCTATCTGGGAGCAGATGACCACATGTACATTTAACTTTTATATAAGAAGGAAGGCTGTTAACATGTATCCCTACTGTGTACGAGACCCCATGTGAAGGGCTTGACATCCTCTAACTCAATATTACAGTGAATTTGATAGATTAATATTCTCTCCATTTATTAGGAACCTGAGGCTCAGGACGGTAAGGGCATTGGTCTAAGGAAATTATGTAGCTGTTACAAGGCCTGGCACAGAGAAGGACTGGCTTCACATGGTCTGACTGGTGTAGATTCACTCTCCTCTTGACCCTACAGCATCTATTCTGTCTTCTCAGCAGCTGGAAACTCCACTAGATTAGGAACTGTGTGCCCCCTCCCTGTCAGTACCTAGCTCAGGGTGGGGGCTCTTAAGGCTGCTGAGAGTAGGTGAGTTGGTGGAAACTCATGATATTTCTGGGTTCTTGGGAGGATCTGGCCTATTCTTTGAAACTGGTGTGAAACTTTAACTTGAATTTTCTCTCCTTAAGACTCAGTGAAACGTCAGTCTGGGTGGATGGGAAGAATCTGAGGGTGAATTTGTTCAGTTAAATGAGAATGGGTCAGAGCCATTTGAAGGTCAGACAAGAGACCTCAGTTGATGAGTGCAGAAAGACAAATGGAGAGGTCCTGATATTTCACCATTTAAAAAAATTTTTTTTAACGTTTATTCATTTTTGAGAGAGAGAGAGGGAGACAGAGTGTGAGCAGTGGAGGGGCAGAGAGGAGACACAGAATATAAAGCAGGCTCCAGGCTCCGAGCTGTCAGCACAGAGCCTGACAAGGGGCTCAAACTTTTGAACTGCAAGATAATGACCTGAGCTGAAGTTGGATGCTTAACTGACTGAGCCACCCAGGTGCCCCAAGATTTCACCATTTTTTTTTTAAGATGGACTCAAAGTAGGCATTTAATTAACATCTCCTGGGTTTATGACAGTTGCTTCCTTGGACTCCCACCATTGGTCAACAGTGACTACTAGCCTAGGCTGGAACCCAGTGTGATGGCCAACTCATATGCCTAGGGGTAGTGGGAAGATCTCAGTTTTGTGAGGGTTCAACTCCAGGAGTTGTTGCCCAACAGGTGTTCTATGTAGGGCCTGGTGCCCGGTGCTCTTTCTGGAGGCAGAGGGGAAACAGAGGTAGAGGCAGACCCTGGGACTATGAATGGGTCATGGATGGGTTTTGGGCTTAGCCCCACCCAATGACTGAATTGAGGGAGGCACTAATGACAAAATGCATGCAGAAGTACCACACAAAACAGAGTGCTCTTATTATCTGCCTTCCCTGCTGCCTCAATTTGCTGGCCACCACCCCCCTGGTCCCTCTCAGGGCCCGTCAACAGGATGAAGGCATTCTACTGTTGCCACAGCAGTGATGACAATGGTGAACTAATGAGGACATTATCTAAGGCAGTGATAGCTATATCTCCATGACCCTGGCCTGGGCTTACAAACAGGGACTCCAATTCGGCTGTGGTCTGTAATACTTGTTGCTATAGTATATATCACACTCCAAAAGGATCTCATTAGTGACCGGGGAAATCTTCCTCCCTGGCCCTTTTCTTTTCTATCAGTGAGCAGTTTTAATTGCGTTCAATCACCTTTTTCGATGACCTTAATGTCATCTAGCCATTTTCTTATCTTCCAACTTCTTTGAGAGCATATTTGTGCATGTAGCCTGCACTTGGTGGGTGTGAAACAGTTGTACACAGGACAGTGAGCAGGGGATTAGATTGATGTTTAATGGAATTACCCATGAAGTGTCATGGCCTCCATATTTGTGCACAATGGATAATCTATTTTCAGCTTACACCCTATCTGCAAGTTACTTTTCTAGGCAAGAAAACAAACAACAAATCCAAAAAAAAAAAACCCCAAAAAACAGAATATACCCACCTACTTCCTATTACCACATTGTGACCAGAACACAGAGGCACCTAGAGAGAACAAAAGATTTGATCAGAGTAATTGGCTCTCAAATTTCAGTGTGTGTTACACTTTGGGAAAGAGGTCTTAAAATGTAGATGCATGAGCCACATCCTTGGAAGTTCAGATTTAGTAGATCTGAAGTAGGGACCAGGCACCTGCATTTTTTTGCAGCCTATTCAGGAAATTTCCATTCCTGGGCTGTACTTTTAGAACCACTGGATTAGAAAAATGAATTAAAGGCAGATAGCAGCAGGACCCTCCTACCCTGGCCTCCCCCCCCACACAGAGAAACCTTTCCTGGGTAATAGTTAATTAGCAGCTGGGGGATATAAACCTCTTCAGTGAGTCAGTTGATAGAGTTCTACCGTCCGGTGGCCATATGCCCTTTTTTTTTCTAGGGTCATGGTTGTTGTAGATCAATTAATACCTGTTAATTATTTTTAGTGTCTCCTTTCCCCCTTGAAAAGTGTCTGGGTTTGGACGATAAATTATATAGTCACCCCACTTTAAAGTGAACTTGGAGTAAGCCTTATAAAGGAAAGAAACATTGCTTCATAAAAACATAAGCTCCAAGGATGAGCTAATCACCTCCCTGACCAGTGTTCTTGGAATTTGAGGGTGGGAGGAATAAGTATATGTTTGCTCAGTGGTCCCCTCTAATGTCCCAAACTCGGGATCACCCCAGGAAGGCTAAAAAGCCCCTAATCTCATTGACATTTCTATGGCATAAATGATTAAAAAGGGCCACAGGCATGTTTCTAGAAGCATAACAATCTTATTAAAATCATGCCTCACTCTCAATAAATTCAAATCTGTTTACATCCACTTTCCTACATATGGTAGCAACAGAAAACATTCATTTGTTCTAATCTCAACCCACTTCTGGCTTGTTCAACATTCAGATTTTATTTTCACAAATACAGAACTGCATTCTACATTTGAGGATGTCATTTAAGGCCAGGAAACTCCAATAAAAAAGCATTTATCAGCAGTTAAGTTTGTTTGAGGATTACCCACTGCAAATAAAGCCAAGCTCCCCTTTAAACTGAAGCATGCTATTTCGGGAATGTGACCCCTTTCATGAATAAATGACATGGTGACATTTACAGATAAAGCAAGATTTAACTGCTATGAAAGGAGGTGACAAATGTCAGGATGTCAATAATGATCCGTGAACATAATGGTTTCTTGCCTGAGTGCTGAGCAGATACATAATGTAACTACTGCCTGCCAGTGTTCTGCAGGGAATGAGCCCTGCAGTCTGGGAACAACCTAGAAGGCTCCCAGAATCAGAAGACCATGAGTCTTGAATGGTGGGTACATGAGATGGGGTCTGAGTGCAGTCTGGCTAATCACTGAATCTATTAATTCTTTCATATTGCTCTCATATCCGCACTCCAGGAAAGATGAAGTTTTTCTATCATCGATGGCTAAATGTTGGCAGAGGAGGATTCAGATGTTGTGAAAATAGCTTTCTTATTATGCCTTCATTTTCCTGAAGAGCCAAGGGTTTAGAGAAAGTGCCAGGAATAAGTATGCACTGTCACTAGCATGATGAGGCCAGGGCCGTGGGTGGTGCCTTGTGAGGTGGTGCAGGCATAGAGGCCCACACCAGGGGCATCTCCCTCGCCAGCACGGGGCCAGCTAGCTGTCTCAGCAGCGTGTGCCTGGTTACAGAACACACTAGCCAGATTGCAGGTGGCTCAGCTGGACCGGCTCACTCCTACAGCAACCCTTCATTCCCCTTCCTCTGAACCATTTCTCCTGGCTTGGATTCAGGGCACTGTTCCCTCCTCGTTCTATTCCTACATCTTTGAAGCTGTTTTTTGTTTTCTTTTGCTGGCCTTTATCTCTTCTGTTAAAATTAGATGCTCTAGGGCAGTGGTAAATGTTCAACAACTAGCTCTTGGAAAACAAGTCCCAGTTAGTGTGCCGTTTTCTGTGGCATAAATACTCTTTTCACCCTCCTCACCCCAGTTATTGCTCTCTTTACCAAGATGGAATTATCATTTTCATGCAGAGAACCCCAAGTGTCTATTTCCAGCCTGAGTAAGTCTCCGCAGATCCAGCCACATATAATGAATACAGAAGACAACTTCCTCTGCTCCACCTTTGCAATTGTCCTTCCTGATCCCCCACTTCTCTCACCTCCAAGGTGAGGTTATTCCTGACCTTTCTTCCTCTGTGATGCTTCCTGGGTCTGGCTCATGGTCTCCAGATCCACGGTGGCACCCAATCCCCAGGTCTAGGCATTGTTCTCTTGTCTTATAATACGTCAAAACTCATGAGTGTCCCCATTGTTACCTCATTTAACAATAAAAATGAGAAAACAGGCTCTGGGCTGTTAGACTTGCTAGAGGCCCTGTGGTGTGTTGTATCCAAGTTGTGACTAGAACCCAGGTTTCTTGATTCCCAGGACCAGTGCTTTTTCTTGTGTGACACCCCATTTTACTTTGCTCCTAAAGGCCAGGGCCCAGTTAAAATCTCTACCTCCTCAGCCTCTGTACTCCCACCTGCCCCGCAGTGACCTCCTGGCCCTCCTCTGAGTGCCTGTGACAGGGCCACTTCATTGGTGGGAGGAGGAGAAGTTGTTGACAGTTACCATTCTGGAGCCTTTAGCACCATATGGTGGCACATTTTGCTTGGCCTTCCTTCAGCCTCTTGGTACAGATGTAATTTTCTTGACAAATTCCATGGTCCTGTCCCCTGTGGGTGCCAGAAAAACTGTGAACTTTAAGAACAAGAGCAGGTCAGGAAGTGGGGTTGTCATAACTAGCACTGACAGGCCACCAGCCTCTATCAGCAGTGTTGAACAAGGCTTTGGGTTTTTTGGCTCTGCTGGGGAAAGTTTTTTTCCATATGGGGAGGTCTTTCTAAGACAAAGGGATGACATCCCTCTCTCTTTCTGTACTTTGTGGGTCTAGATTACGCTCCCTGCCTTGTGTGCATGGGTAGCCCTAGGCTCCATTATGCTGTAAGGTGAAGCCAGAGGCCTTCCCAGACCTGGAATCTGTGAGGCTGGATCTGAGTGGCAGGATTCAGTTTAGGGAAGGGAGAAGTTTTTGTTGATTGGAAGAGTCAAGGATGATTTTCTGGGCAAGGAATGTATGAGCAGAGCTTTGAAAACAGTCAGGAATTGGTGTGGCAGTGGAATCAGGACATCTGCGGTGAGGAGGAGGCTGCGGTGAAGAAGAGGCTCAGAGGAGGCGAAGAGTGGCTCTCCTCCTCAGGTCCATCTCCCATCTTAGTGAGTCTGCCAGTGAGAGCTCAGGCTGAAAAAGTGGGTCCTCTGGGGAGACGATGCAAAGGCGTAAATGACTTTAGAAATTTTCCTAAGAAGGGGAGCAGATGGGGGGCCCCTGTAGAGAATAGTCCTAACCCTGTAGGGGCCACAGAGTAGGGTGGGCCTAGGTCACAGGCCAGGGCAGCCATTCACCTGCTCACTTTCCCATATGTAGTCTGTGACCTTGCTGGTCACAGCGAGGCCCGTGCCTTGGCCATTCCAAGAAGTAAGTGGGGCCACTGTGGGCAGCACGGGTGCAGGCTGGGGGCCCTGCACATCCTTAGTAGGTTCTGAGGCATTGCCTCAGAGCCTGACTGACATTTTTCTTTCTCAAGGAAAAACTAACTCACCTCCATCTTGCTTTGCTCCTACAAGCTGACAAGATTTCAACCCAAGGCAGGAGACTCTCAACACTGTCATAAAGTACATGTGGAGTAGAGCTAAGAGGTAAATGCATTTCACTGGAAGTCAATTTTGTCTGGAAGTTTCCCTGTGGTTGGAAGTTTCTTTGAAAACTTGGTGATTATTAAGATGTCAGTGGTGGAGAGAATTTGCTGCTGCCTTCCTGCTGCCTAGCCCTGTCTGCTCTGACAGGCCTCCTCCTTGGTCCTCTCCACTGAGCAGGGCAGAGAAAAGACAAGGGACATTACAGGGTAATGGGTGGCAAAGAGCACTCGCTGAGGCCAGAGCCCTGCAGGGCTTGGTGGGGTATGTCCCGGCCACCTGTGCTGGAGGTCCTTGAAGATTTCTTTCTCTTTCCACATGTGACAGATCCCAGACAATTACCCAGCTAAAAAATACACACAGCTATTTTGTTATCTAGGAGTGGCCACAGAATCTGTCTTTGAAAGGAGCAGTGTTCTATGGCCTGAGAAACTTTTAATGTGCTCTTTGCTTATGCAGAAGCAAAGCCAGAGCCTCACATGGGAAGAAGAGGTGGCCAAAGAGGATCTAAAACTGCTCTCTCTGACAGTGGGGGCTGTGCCCTTGCTGTGTTCTGGGTAGGGACTCTGGCATTGTTATTCTGAGATGGTCTGTTTCGTTTGGGCTGGTGGAGTTGTGCAAAACAGGACAGAGGACTCCCAATTTGGGGAGCAAGGAGAAGGGTCCAGTAAACCGCCATCTGGAAGTGTCCACAGCTTCATGGGGGAGTGTGTGAGCATATATGTGTGACGTGTGTGAGGGTCTGTGTTGTCTAAAGTGAGATCTGACCTCCATGCAGGAATTGCTTTGTTGATACACTAGAAGCTGTGGGTTCTGATACTCAACTTTGAGGCTTTCCTTTTTAGCACTGTATTCCCTTGGCTTATCCTCACGCAGCACTGAAGTTCTGAAATTCTTTAGCTGAGTGTTGACCTTGGTATGGGGAATGACAGCAAAGAGGGTGCCCCCATGTGGGAAGAAGCAAAGCAGGAGGGGAGGGAACTCAAAGACCCGAGGTTAGCAGGAAGGAGCTCAGCAGATTGGTCTAGAACTAGCAGTGAGGAGCAGATCCTGCAGGGTCCTAGCCATGCATCTTTTGTGGGGTTCAGAGACAGCACTAAGGAGGCCTGCAAAGAGACATGGTCTTTTTGCAAGTGCAGAGGAGAAATTGAATTATTAATATTTATTTAGATATAAAAGGTATTGGCGACCATGGAAGATAGCAAAATTAGGAATGCTTGCATTTAACTATGTTTTTCTTCATGTAGCACTTTATCCATTTATTTTTTTAATGTTTATCTATTTTTGAGAGAGGGAGAGAGACAGAGACAGAATGCAAATGCAGAGAGGGGCAGAGAGAGAGGGAGACACAGAATCCAAAGCAGGATCCAGGCTCTGAGTTGTCAGCACAGCTGAAGTCAGAAGCTTAACTGACTGAGCCACCCAGAAGCCCCACACTTTATGCATTTAGTTGAAAACTATTTTGGGTTCAGGCTCTGTCAAGGATACAGAAGAGAAAAAGACCCAGTGTGTCTCAGAAATCTTTCCCTGGCTAGTGCTGCCGTTATTGCTTCTTGTTGTTGTTGTTGTTATTACCACCACCACCACTACTGCTACTATTAGAGTCTTACTTGATTTAGGAAATTTTCAACTCCTGAGGGGAAAGCTGGATCTGCCCAGAACTAGCAACAGTGCCGCTCTAGTCTTGTATTCTGGTCCCCGGAGGCAGCTGTGGGCTGTGGTATCCTGCTGAGAAGGGACAGAGCATTCAGGGGCAGGGGGAAATTGTACTGACTCTTATTAGGTGGAAATAATTTTACTCTGAGAACTCTACAGAGTTAAGAGCAACATACATGTTGGGCTAGAGGTGGCATTGTGGAGACAGTCTCCAGTTTCTGCTTTTGAGAACGTGGACGCTTCTCTTCATGTTCTTCTTTAATCTTGTAGTCAAGGTGTCTGGCCCACTGGACTACAGGCTTCTGGAATTCAGAAGCTGTCTCCAGAGAGCAGAGCATGGGTCTGAGCACCCAGCAGGTCCCAGTCTACATTGGCTGAGTTAAACAAAGCGCACAGAGCTCACTTCCGAGGGATTTTCTGTCTCTCCACCAGAGAGACCGCTTGAAATTAGCAGCCACTGGTGTTCATGGTTCCTTGAGAAGGACTGTTGGGCTGGCAGCCTTGGCCTTTCCTCTCTGTCTTAGGCATCCCAGCCAACATACCACAGACTGCATGGCTTAAACAACAGACATTTATTTCTCACAGTTCTAGAGGCTGGGGATCCAAAATTAGGGTGACCACCAGTTCAGTTCCTGCTGAGAGTCCTCTTTGTGGTTTGCAGACTGCTGTCTTCTTGTAATGCTCTTACATGGTGGAAAGAGATAGTGTTCAATCTCGTGTCTCCTTTTATAAAGGCACTGATCCCATCATGTGGTCTCTACCCTCATGACCTAATTACCTTCCAAAGGCCCCATTTTGAAATATGATCACATTGGGGATCAGGGCTACAACATATGGGTTTTGGAGGGATGGTCAGAAACATGTAGCCCAGAATACTCTCTGTATCCCCTTATCCCTGCCTTTGGGCCTCTTTGATTCCCTTACCTGGAGACAAATAGGAACCATGTTTTCTCTCTCATCATGCTCTGTTCCTGAAGGGCTGTAGCACCACTCAAGAGAATGGGCTTCCTAATCCAAGAGCTGTGTTCCCAGCCAGGTTTCTCAGAAGAGGGGAATATTGTTTTTTTGGAAATTATGTCCTCAGCGTCAGCCTGTGCCTCTCATTCTTTGGTCAGTTTGGTTCAACTTCAGACTCTGATGGTGTCCTTCTGACTCAGCTCCCTGGGGGTCTGTGCCCAGAGGGAATCCTGTGTCCACTGCTGCTGGAAGAGTGGGCATCCTGATAAAACCATGGCCGTGGGAATCCTGCAGGAAATGAGGCTTTTCACTCTCAGTGCTTTATCCTATTGAAACATCAGGGTTGTAATCATCCAGATAGCATGAGGGAAGTTAGGATGAAACCAAAGTGTTATGTTAACATATCTCTGAAAATAAATGTGGCTTGTGCAAGTGTTTCTGGAAGAAATGTGTATGTGTGTGTGCCTGTTTGTGCCTGTATCTGTGTGTAAGCCTGTATGGGTCTGTATGGTGTGCATTACAATGTAGTTAGAAGATTATTATTTTAACCTAAAATTTAGAAGAAAACATTGAGCTACAGTTTGTGTACCTATAGTTAATTTAAAAATATTTTCTTAACTACTATAATGAGAGAATAATTTAAACAGGACAATAAATCATAAAATTCAGTTTCCCCTTGACTAGTCCTTTGTGTTGCCCCAACGTCTGCTTCCTGCCTGTCCTGTCTCACCTTCCTGACATTTGTATGTGTGGAACAATGGACACCAGTGGGATGAGCAGGGTCTTCTCAGTGGCCTTTGCTTGACTGGGCTCTACAGTCAGAAGCATGGCTCTCTGTGACTTTTAAACTTCTAGGATGAAGGGCATGATGCCAGTTTTCGGGTGTGGCATTTCTGTGAATGAGCCAAAAGCAGCTGGGGAACTATAAACATGTGTATATTATGAAGCAGTATGTAGCAGTCAGGCCTCAAAGGCTGATGTTTTCTCATATCCCACAGTTTTATGACCCCATACCTTTAAATATTCATTTCCATTGCTCTACATGAGGACATAAAGTCAGATTGTGCTTCTACAAGTCATGGTGGGTGCCATTCCCTGTGGTCCTAACAGCCACTTCCTTGGGAAAAGAGAATTGCCTCCTGCACGAACCCAGCCCGTGAGAGAGTGACAGCTCCAGGCCAGAAGAGCTGGCCTGACAATCAGTATTTGCAGTGTCCTCTGCCAAGGGTCATGTTAAGACACTCCTTTCTCTCTTTTTTCTTCTGGTGTCAGACCTAGTTACTGCATTATATGTATGTGTCTGTGGGTTAACACACCAGGAGGATTTATACACCTTTCCCTTCAACCTGGGGCCCGCCCCACAGCTCCTGAAACATACCAGGTGGTCAATAACCATTTGTTGAACTAATGAAGGTTTCTCCCTCACAAAAGCTGCTGCTTCATTGTGGCTTTCACAAATGAATAACACTGGGGTGTAAGTAAAATATGCTGTGGGAAGAGCAAGTAATGAGGCCACACTGTCAGGTGAATTGGCAGAGTTATTCATTCACTACTTCACCTCACAGGTGAGGCCTGTGATTCAGGGGCGTGGTACCAAGTGATACCTCTGGCCAGGGCAGGCACAGGTGATTGAGCTTCCATGGCAGTTAGAGACCTTCTTCTGTGTGTGTGTGTGTGTGTGTGTGTGTGTGTGTGTGTGTGTGTGTGTGTGTGTGTGTGTGGTCCTTGGCCTGCAGTACATTTGTTGGCTGAGGAGAATTACTGGGCTTTTGAAACTGCTTACAGTTTATAAAAGTGACATAAGCTGAGTACACAGTTCATTTTACTTATGGAGTATCCTTCAGTTCTTCAGTTTCTTAGTCCCTGGGCACATAGAATCACTGATAAGCTGAATCATTTCAGCTATGTACACAATCAGTATTATTGGGTAGGGCATCAGTTCTGGAGTGATCAGGAAATCAGGATCTGGGGCAAGACCCACAATGCCCCACAACAAACACTTAACATTTTACGTCTCTGTGTTTGATTTTCTTATATCAACAATATCCTTAGTTCATCTAAGCTCATATTAATGGAACACGACCATTGAATGAGAAAGGAGGCTCCGAGTTGGGGTCATAGAATGTTGAAATGTAGTATTGTGACCTAATGTTAAACATGATGTTAGAACACCTGTCTGTTGCAACGTTTCCGCTCTCCTGTATCTCTTGCATTTTTTCATAAGAGCGAGATGCAGCCCACTGAACACACTGTCCCCGCCCCAGCGTGACTGATGACTTCCAGGTTTAATTGGAACAAAATGATGTAGAGAGTGTGGCAGGCATGTGGTCCGTGGGCCTCACATCCAGGCATTTCCCATGAAATGTGAAGAGTCACGCTACAGCCATCGAAGCCAGACTTGGCTCGTCATCTTCACTCTCTCTATGATTTAGGGGCTCACTTCTCCCCCCACATCCTTCTGTGCAACCTTCCATTATTATATGTTGATACCGACTGCATGATTGGTAACTGTCACATTGCAAGTTATAAAGCACTTGCCTATTCAATAGCCACCATGTTTCTCATACCACCCCTGTGAGGTGGGCCAGATGACTGTTGGCAACCCATTTATACAAATCTAGAAACTAAGGCTCAGAGAGGTCAAGTGACTTATTCAGAACCATCCAGCTGATAGGAGACAGGGCTGGCACCAGAACTCTGCACTGTTGAGTTCTAATCCAGTGCCATCTATGCTCCCAGCTCACTGTTGCCCTAAACCAAGAACCGCCTTTCTGAAAAGGAACAGTGTGTTTCCCCCAGTGATGCTTGACCTTAACAAATCATTTCAATCTTACTCTTTGAAATGTCTGAAGTAAATGGTGGTTTTATCCCCACACAACCTCTTTTCTAGCCTTTCAACTCCATTTTTGGGTGCTGGCCTGATGCCATTCCAGCATTGTGGATGCGATTATTTCTGATCCCTTCTGCTCTCTGCCCTCCATGTGTCCTTAGAGAGGAGCCTGGAAAGAGCCAGGCCTGGGCAGTAAGAGCATGTGGTCTGCCCTGGCTGGCTTCTCCTTGGAGAACGTGTGTGAATGTAGCTGTGCAAGGCTTGGCTCACAGCAGGGACTCGATAAACATTAGTTCAATGAAAACTTCAGAATCCAAACAGTGATACAAGGTGAGGCATGGTCTAAATGGTGAGTTAAGAGCATTTGCCTTTGGGGTCCCTGTCTCTCTGGCAGCTCCCTCAATGCTCCTGACATCTACTTTCAGAGGATTTGTGCTTTTCATTTTCTAAACATGTTCTCAGAAAAGGCCAGAGATTCATCGATTCTTAAAAATGACTGATGTTGGTATTCAGATAGACTTTGGGGATTAGAAGAAGTAAAGCCTAAATAAAGAAAAGAAGTCTTGGCAACAGAATTCTTGACATTGGGCAGCGCGTGGGGCCACAAGTGGGACCAGGAGAAAGAGTCTTTGGGTTCCCTTCTCCTGAATAAAGTTCTTCTGAAAAGGAACTGAACCAAGTTCTCCTGCCATGGCTGGAATCTGGCAGTTAGAAAAGATTTTAGATGCTGCAGCATTGCACCGGTAAGCTGTGCTTTCTGCCCAGTTCTGGGCATAGCACACTCCCTTTCCTCTCTGAGCCAACTGAATTAATTGGGAAAGGGACAGAGCCCCAGTGACTTGTGCTCTGACAAGCCTTGGTCTCTTTGAGCTCGGTGACAGGCAGCCAGACTTCAAAGGCCCTCTGTGCCCTCCTCCTTTTACCCTGCCTGTCAAGAGAGGCTGCAGAGGAGTGAGTGCTGGGGCTGGGGGAGGGCAGCCGGGAGTCTGTCTCCCTGACATTTGTCCTTCCCTTGCTGCCAACAGCCAACTCCAGACCAGCTCTGTAGCCTGCTGCCACGGCCCCTCCAACCTCTCACACCAGGGAGACAGCTCGGCCTCTAAATTTAGCAGGAGGAGAGGAAAGGGAGGTCAGCGTGTGCAGGGTGAGGGCTGAAGGTGGAAGCAGAATGAAAGCGACAGTGGACAAGCGGGGGGGGGGGGGGCAGTGAGAAAGAGAAGAGGGAACAAGGGCAGGGGCTTCATGGCTGAGTGGCTGGTAGGGACTGAGAGAGAGAGAGAGGCGAGTCTTTTAAAGAGTTTGTAAAAATGTAACGTGAATTTTCACTATTAGTAGCACGGGGCATTACTAATGTCAGTTTGCATTTGTGAGGAGGCTGAGATGGAGCCCTCTTGTCGTGCAGCGCTAACCAGCCTGTTGAAGTGGTTATAGCGGCTGTAACCAAAATGGGACCAGTAGAAAGAAGGCAAGGCAGTTCAGGGGGAACTTACTCAGCACTTACTATGAGCCAGGACTGGAATTTGCACATTTCACTGCTAACCTCATTTAATCTCACAATAGGTGGGTGGGATAGGCTTCAGGATAATTTCCTTTTTGGATTATGGATTAAAGCTGTGGCTCACCTTGCAGATTTTAGGTGAATAGTCTAGAATTCTATTAAATCTGTCAGATCATCAACCCATGCTCTTCACACTCCTATAATAAATGAATGCGATTGCGTTGAAACCTCTCCCACCAGAACGTTAGTCCGGAGCTCTGACCTCTTCCTTCAAAAAAAGTCCCATTTCTTACTTTTCTCTTTGATGGACATGAGAGTGATTTGTCCTTTTAATTCTCTGGTGATTTTGTTTACACTGTTGCTTACCTTAGCAGACCATGTGTGTCTTGGAGGGGGCTCAGATGAGTTTCAGGAAGATTACCTCATCAGATCAGAGCTGAAACTCTGAATCAAAGCACATGTGTGGCTGGTTGGGGCTATCAAAGCTTAATGTCTTCAGTAGTCAGACATGCCTACGTGAAATAACTTTGGTATATATCCTGACATCTCAAAGGGAAACTTTTGGGCAAGAGAAGCACTGAGATGGAGATGTGTCCTTAGCCAGACAGGATGCCACATTCAGCAAGGAGCAACTGTAGCATGAACACATCCTCTGAATTTTACAATTCTTTTTGTTTTAATGGCTGAATGACAAGATTGAGATTATTCTGAAGTATCTTTATCACTGCACTATTACCACCCATTGCTTGGCAGCCAAGAGTTTGAACAGTCATCAGCGAGAGGACCAGCATTTCCAGGTGCGTGTCTAGTTCTGCTTGGCACTGATGTGGGGCTTGGCGCTGGACAGCAGACGCTCAGCTGGCTTCTGTCTTTGTGAGCACATAGTCAGATGAGTGAAGGAAGGGCTTGTCCTGAAAGGATCTTCTTTTTTTTTTTTTAAGCTAACCCCTCAATGAATCCTGGAAGTAGTTTTTTTTTTTTTTCAACGTTTATTTATTTTTGGGACAGAGAGAGACAGAGCATGAACAGGGGAGGGGCAGAGAGAGAGGGAGACACAGAATCGGAAACAGGCTCCAGGCTCTGAGGCATCAGCCCAGAGCCTGACGCGGGGCTCGAACTCACGGACCGCGAGATCGTGACCTGGCCGAAGTCGGACGCTTAACCGACTGCGCCACCCAGGTGCCCCTGGAAGTAGTTTTAAAAAGGGAAAAGGTAGAGCAGGCCTCTGAAAGGAGAGAGAGAGAGAGAGAGAGAGAGTTTGAAGGAGGAGAGGGAGGGGAAAGATGAGGTCCTAGCACGTGGTGAAAGATAAATGTTTGAGGGTTCTCAGGTTCTCTTCGCAGCTGCATTCCCATCAACTACATATGCTGACATGCAGGTCAGGAACCTGGCCGCCCTCCATCCTAGCATCCTAGCATTCTCTGTAGCCTGCATGACCACTGGTCTTCCCTGGTGCCCAGCGCTGGCTGGGAAGGTGGCTGTTTGCTCTTTAACAGGCCAGGCTCTGCCTCTCCCACCCCACCTGGTAGACGACATGGTGACCTCCAGAGTGTCGGGAGCATAGGATTCCCTGCTTTGTGCACAAATGCACCCACGTGAGAAGTACAGGCCTATTTGTTGTACAAGAAATGACTGCTGTGTTATGAAACGTGGCTCATTTCTAGCTAACGTGCCTTGTTTCCCCTGCAGCTCTTTTTATGTTAAAGCCTGTCTCTCCCAGTGTTATCTGATGGTTTCCTAGGAGATGCCCTCACTGGCCAAGCTCTCTGCTGATGCAGGAGTTGGATATTATCTATAGGCACTAAATATCTGCTTTGTTCACTCAGCACTGTTCTGCCCTTTCTCCCTGGGCTGGTGGCTAGTTTCTTGCAAGGGTCCCTAATGGCTACACAGAGAGGGAAAGGCTAAATGTATCTGCCTTCCCACATCTTCCGCAGCCATGAGCTGGGCTCTGTCTCTGCTCTGATAGATTTGTTCACTAGTCATTTTTCGTTTCAGGCTAATGTAAAGAATTTGTTAGTTGCCGGTGGGTTTTCTAAGTTGAGAAAAAGTTGGCGCCCAGACATGTTGCCAGATTTCATATGGTGGAGCACAGAGACCCCTTCCTCAGAAGGGTAGGTGAAGTTATCTATTTTTATTGCATCTCAGGTTCTATCTCTATAAAATGGAACCTCTGTGGGACACCTAGAAGCATCGGCAACAGCTGCTGGAAACTTAAAGTAGGGAGCTTTGCTTCCTGTTTGTTAGTCTTCTTTGACAGAGAGGTCCAAATATAGCTCCAGGCTGGCTTTCCATAATGTGATGAGAAGACAGGGAATCCCTGAAGTTTGAGGGAGCCTGCTGTCACTGTGGGAGGAGGGCTTGACAACTTGGGCAGTATCCACACAAAGATACAATTTCTAATCTGTCAAAACTGCTTTTTCTTAGAAGCCCTGATTATATTAACACATTATCTGATCTGATTGTGCCTCTCTTAGAAATTTTCTTCTTACGACTGTAACCAAAGAGAATCAAGTTAATCTGATGTCAGGAAATAAATACACCCCTTGGGGGGAAACATATGCATATATGTGTTATTTCTGAACCTGAATTTAAAGGTAAATCACATATATCATGGTTTGGCACTAGATTTCTGAAGTGAGAAGTCATAGAAGATGACAAACAGGACCTGAAAGGAAATAAGAACTGTTAAAAGAAAATTTGACATAAATGAGTGTCTGAGAGTAAAATGCAGCTTCAACCCATTTCCTGCAACGGCACAAGAACAGGAAGTAAAAGAAAAATAGAAGGCCACTATTTGGTTAAGTGAAGCAAAATATCCTGAGAGACCAAATAAATCAGTATTTACTTTAAAAAGGCAACCTTTTTCTTATCTCCTGTCATCCCCAGCCCTGTATGGAGGGACACCTATCTGGTTGAGTTCATCAAGAGGGTCCCAAAATAGAATGAGCACAAGTGCTTGAACAGGTGACCCAGTCTGTGCCTACACTGCAGCTGTTTGCAAACAGAGTTATATCACCTACACTCTGACAGCTTCATTTTTCCATTCTTTAACTGTAGATATTTGTCTCTGGGTGGGCCAGCTGTGTGGTCAAAGTTAAATCTGACATCATGACACGTTAGATAACAAGCTTAATCTGATTCTTGTGCCCCAAATAAGGTTACATACACAAAGTGCTACTAGGAGGCCCCATTCAGGTCGTCCTTAGGCCTCTGCAACCTTCCAGTTATTGGGAAAGACTTGACTCCTGGGGCCTCTAGAGTACCATCCAAAGTAGTGGTATTCAAGCTTGTTTGATTGGGACCCACAGTTTGATTATTGGCATTGGAATGCCAACCAGGACACAAATATATAAAAATCTATACATATAGATAATAATGAAACAAACATCCCACAAAACAGTATTTTATCCCACTATGTTGGATAAACTGATATTTTTCATTCCATTCCATTTCATTCCATTGCAAATAATTGATTATGATTCTCTAAATTTCACTACCCTGACGCTGATCTAGAACCAGGTGTAGGGTAGAAAAGGGACAACTTAGGATCATGTCTTTATGGCTGTCATTCTCCTTGAAGGCCCAGTAGAGGACAGCTTCATGTAGCAGCCCCTACCATATTTGAATGACATCTGACAAAATATTGTAAAAACACACCCCATTTAAAAGCTTTGATGGAACATCATTTTGTTTCACCATAGTAGATTGAAACAAATACAAGTTATTTGAAGTGAACTTTATTTATTTTGACAGACAGTGTGAGTGGGGGAGGGGCAGAAAGAGGGAGAGAGAGAGAATCCCAAGCAGGCTCCATGCTGCTTTGACCCAAGGCTCAAACTCAGGAAACTGTGAGATCATGACCTGAGCTGTAACCAAGAGTCAGACGCTTAACCAACTGAGCCACCCAGGTGCCCTGCAAACTTTAATATTACAAGTGTTATATTGATTCATTAAAAAAAAGTAATAATCTTTTTCTTTAAATTTACTTTGGAAAGAGAACAGAAATGAATATTAGTATTTGTTGAGGTCTTATATATGCTTAATATTATAATACATGTTATTTTACTAATCCTCAGGTTTACTCTGAAAGGGGAGTATTATAATTTTTTCAGATAAGGAAACTGAGGTGCAAGGAAATTTAAATGATATGCATAACTCCATACAAGTCCTCAGTGAGGGAGCCACGATTCATATGTGGGTCTGTTTCACTGTAAAGCAGGTGCCCTTTCACCTACATTTCACTACATTCCATATAAACCTCCAACTGAGCTCCAACTTTAAGACAGATGACTGACATTTTTCTAAGAGGTCATGTGGCTGCTCCTGGGTTCAGAGATACTCTAAAAGTAACTGAAACAAGGCGTTTGTTTGTTTGTTTGTTTGTTTGTTTATTTATTTATTTATTTATTTATATTCCATGATAAACATTTCCTGGGTAAGAGACCCCGTTCTGGCTCTTACTTAGAACACAGGTTGAGTTTGCAGTTGGACTAGTGATGTTAGAATTTTTCAAACACAAAAACCTGTGAATGGTCATACACACTTGAGATAAAAAATACTCTGCTCTTCCAAAGAGCAGCCTGTGCTGGTCTGCTGAGAGGCTGCGCTGTTGCTGGATGATGTTTGGCTGGAGGATTTGATTGTTGGTCCTGGGACAGGACACGAAATAAGAGGTTAGTATTGCAGGAGGGAGGTCTGGCTCTGGACATTGGAGCTATGGGTTCCAACACAGAATGAGCCACTATGCTGCTGTGCAAAAACTACTTAATCCCCTTGAGCCTATTTCCTCATCTGGAAAACGAGGTAAATTATAACATCTATTTGTAGAACTGTTGTATGAGGATTATATAAGTAAAGCTCATAGTAATAATATTGGATTTTATCACTATTATTATTGTCACTCAGAGCATTCAACTTTGCTGTCTTCAATACTCAGTATTTGCATTCATGTCCAGTTTTGGGTGCTGGGTAGAAATGAAGCCTTTGTACCTGCCACCAGAGAGGGGTATCCATTTTTTAGGAACCCACAAGATGACCATTTGCCTATCTGAAAGCACCCGATTCTTTAGTGTCTTATGTTACTAAAAAGGGGTCTTTTTTGAAAACAGCGAGGCCTTAAGATCTTGCCCTGAATTCAAATCCTTTCTAGATTTCAATTTCCTACACTCTCCTCTTTGCCCCTCTTATCTAGAAGAGGCACATTGTGGGTTGTCACTCACTAATGGGACCAATATTAATAGGAAAGAAGGTTCAGAAGCAGAGATAAAATTCTGGTGTAATAGTAGAAAATGCAAATGGATTTGTCAAAAATGTCCTGCCAAATGTCTTTGAATCGATGAAGGCACAGTTGAGAATGTCTCCTAATGTGTAGGCTTGTTGACCATTTTGCTTTTAAAGCCTCAAAGAAGTTTCTCTGCCAAATTAGCTGAGTTGAGTAGAAATGGATCAAAGAAGGAACAAAGGCTTTAACTGAACACTGAAGGCAGATAAAAAACCCAGATTCTCAACTTGAAGTTTCCACAGGATCATTTTTCTCCCTGGTTCTTTCTGGTGCTAGCTCCACAGATGAAACCAGAAGAGATGGGTGGAGAGTTATATTGTCTCAGACCAGTCACTTGTTCCAAAGGGTCACATTTGGGAAGAGGCTCACTAGTATTTGAGACAAACGAGTCAGAAGTCGATGTCTTAGATGGGGAGGCACTGAGAAGCATTAGCTCTCAGAGACACAGTATACCACAAATCAGAATGAAGCTCCAAATTAGAGTTTGCCCTTGTTTGAGATTGGGTAGCCTATAAAACTGCCTGAAGGTGGGTGGCAACAGCAGATAGTGGGCTATGAGGCTTCCTGCTAACTGGAGTTGTCTGAGGAAGATGGACTGTCCCTAAGGGGGCCACACACTGCTCAAAAGATTTGTCATGATTCAAATGCTGCTCAGTTATTGGAAGGACAGTGGTGCCCAAGGGGTAGACCACCATTCTGGACCTTTCCTTGGGACCAATAACACAGTAATGAAGAGGCGCTCTGTCGCTTGTCAGGATACAGCTGTGGTTCCTGGCTGCTGGTTATGTCCTAATGCTGGTGCAATGCCAACAGCAAAAATGAATCATCTTAGGTTTTCATGCTGCGCCTTTTGCTTCAGGCTCTGACTTTGTCATGGGACATCTGTACATAGCAGTTGGCTGCTAATGTCACATGCTGGGCTCAGAGAACCACTTCTCCATATCTCTGTGTTACAGAATGCATAGAAACCCAAGGAAGATGCCTATTCCTCTGTCTCTTCCATCCAGGGTCATGACCTTCAAATATATCCTGTCTGCTCAGTCCTGCCTCCCTTCCTGACATCCTGTGGTCAAAGATGTGGACTCAGGCTCTCTCTAGTCTACCTCCTCATTCCAGCTCTCCCTTTCCACCTCAGACTTCAGAGTCCACTTCTGGCCCCTATTTGTCAATTTTCTACTCAATCTTGTGATCAAAAATCAATAGGAAATTCTTCCTTATAGAGGCAAATGACATACATCATTTAAAAGTTGACCTTTTCTCAAGAATATTTGTAATTCAACAGGGTGACAGTGTCCCTAACAGACCAATAGTTTCTTACTCTTTCCTCTATTCCTAATTCATGTCTTCTGTTTACCCTGTTATTTCCAAAACCATACCTCCATCCTCTACTGCATCCAAAGTGGATTTCCACTTTCTTCAATTTTCAGTTACCTGAATCAATTTTTTCACCTTTGCTCTTTATCTTTTCTTTGGTTTCAACAACTGGATGATAGTTCAACAACTATTACAGTGTGGGAACTATTTCTTTTGTCCCCAGTTCCTAAAATCTACCCATAGTCACCATGATACCCAGGTCTTCACTATCACTAAACAAACCTAAAACCTTGAACCTGAGTTAGGATCTTCCAGCCAGTCTATATACCTTTCCTTCTTCCCTACTTCCATACCCAACTGAACTTTCCTCTGTCTTGTTTGGCTTGTCAATAGTTCTACTCTTCAAATAAAATTGAACCCACTTTATATTTACCTGAGGCCTTGCATTGCCATCACCATTCATGTCAAAAATTCCCAAATCAATATCCAAGACTGCTGTGTGCCCTATCCTCCTCTGAGTCTGCCATGCCATCTTCTTCCTTTAATAGTACCATTCTTACGAAGCTGACTAATGAAGATACATGGACTAAGCAACCCACATCTCAAGGAAAGCCTGGATTTGGAGGAGCTATGGTTCTTTTGAGCAATTGGGTGGCATTATCCCACCTGTCAGAATGTTTTGTCTTTTAATCTGTCCAATCTAAGATACCTCTGTCACTTGTGGAAACTCTAAGTTGAGATTTACTGTGACTGCCACCTTGAGAGATTTAAGTGCCCCCAACTCACAAAGAGGCAGTTCAAGTGAAATAAACATTGTGACATATAAGAAGCAGAAAAAGCATTTACTTTGGACCAGATGTGTCACTGCATATCACCGTAATGGACTGCTATATGCCCACTGTGAAGTCCCAGCTGTGGCCAGTGACAGAGCTGGCCTTGAGTCTGCAGCCTTGTTCCTTTGGAGCCTGGTACCTGAATTTCTCATAGCTTATATATAATTCCTTCCCTCTGTATTGTATGTAACACATTCTTCACAATGTGGCCAATGGGGCAGTGGCCTACTACAGAGGTATCCTCAGCTCATTTAGGAACCCTAGTGAACTCCCAGTTCTGTAAAGCATGACTTTTCCTGTGGTATAAGAATACCATAGCCTTCTGGGAAGTTCAGAATGATCCTCCCCCCATTCCAAGTTGGTCATTGTTCACTTAAATTTAGCTTAATATTTAGCCTACACTTATGAAGCATGTGCTAAATTTAAAATACTGTGCTCAGCCATGTATATACAGAAAGAAAAAGACATGGATACTGAACTCAAGAAATAATTTAACCTAATGAGCTAGAGATTAATGTACACACACCTATGAATAAAGTGGAAAGCATAATAAGTACTATACAAAACTCATGAGAACACAGATGAAGGAATAAGGAATTACTTTTTTTGAGGGAGAGAGAACAAATGAGCATGAGCAGGGGAGGGGCAGAGAGAGAGGAAGAGAGAGAGTATTAAGCAGGCAACACACCCAGCATGGAGCCCAATATGGGGCTTGATCCCACAAACCGTGAGATCATACATGAGCCAACATCAGGAGTTGAACACTTAACCAACTGAGCCATCCAGGTACTGCAGAAATAAGGAATTCTGATGAAGGAAATGTCAGTCAAAGACTGAGCAGTGCTTCATAGAGAGGAGCTGGCATTTGAGCTGTGCCTTGAAGAAGAGATACATTTCAATGGACAGAGATGAGGAAACAGCGGAGAAAGGGGAGGGATTAGAAGAGGAGGGAAACAAGTGAGAAAAGAGCTATGGGTAGGATCCTGGAGGTAAGACTAGAATGCGAATATGTATGTTTGGGGATGGGAGGGGAGAGTGAGGTGGGGCATCAAAACCAGATTGAATAGGCCTTAAGTTTAATGTTCATTTAGTAAACGCCAACAGTTCTGCAAAGCACTAGGTCAGCCTCTGAGGAAGGAAGAAAGGATAACAAAGGATATCACTCCTGGAAGGCCAGGAAATAGAAGCCACACAAATTCAGTGGTGACTTTTAGAGCTGTGTGTGGACCCAGAGGTGTCCATGGCCATGGATTTTTCATTGCTTGAGTTCTCTCTGATCACCTTGCTTTTTCTTGTCATTCTGGATGCTCATTCTCAGTCTTGTCTTCATTTGTTAAACCCTGATGATGTGAACCCTCTGACCCTTCCCAGTTCCCAGTTCTTGTCTAGGTTGATGGCTCATCAATTTTCTGGCGTCTGATTCTCTGCCATAGAGGCGGTAAGTGAGTCCTTCTATTCTTTGTCCAGCTCTGAGTGTAGTTTGTCTTCATATAAATACAGACATATTTTGCCTTGGTAATTCTGCTACCGCATGTTTCCCCTGCAGGCACTAACTTTGTTGTTATATAGGCACATAGTTTCGATGCCTGGGATGGCTTTCAGTGTTATGGATGCACTAGGGGGGGAAAAAAAACAACACAAAAACTGTCACAATCAAAGGAGTTCCAACTTCAATGAGTAATGAAGTTGCGTGAGTTCCAACTTGTGGTTCCAAAAGATTTCCATAAGCCTCTTGATTTCCAAATGAGAAAATCATGATAAGCAGTTAATTAGCTCTTTAAGCAAAGGCAAGCCACCACAGACACTGCTGTGCTCTCCACATTCTCAGGAGAGGGAGGCCAGCATCACATCCCGAAGAACATGCAGTGCAAGCATGAAAACGGAGTTCATATAAATTCAAGTAATGTCCTTTGACTTTTCATTAAGCTGGGCATGTCCCAGTTACCCCTTGGGGACTTTCTTAATGTTATCATGGCAACATACAATTAAGTCAGATTACATTTTTTTTTATATGCAGGGAGAGGTGCTAAGATACCATTCTAAATTATTCATCAGTTCACTTTTCACAAAACAACCCCAGATATGACTCTAAGATGTGCAATATTAAAAAATAGCAGATAATTTGATATTTCTATATCATGTAAAGAAGCTTTTCTTCCTTTCCCCAGGGAGAACAAAAGACTTAATCGAACTCCACATGTGTCGCTGTGCTTATCACAGCTTACCGTATTACTCTGATTTATGTGGCAGATTGTGAACTCCTCAAGAATTAAAAGAAGTTTCTTCCCCAGGGCTGGAATATTCTGATTTCAGTATTATAAAGCCAGGGACAGCTTTGAAAAGGAATTAAATCATTTCTCTCTCTTTTTCTCCCTCTTCCCTACTTTGTGTGTGTGTAGGCTTGATCCTTAGTTGTCATGGTTGCTAAGGAGTCATTGAGGAGACTGATTAAATAAAGGTATCTTTAGAAGGTCACCATCCCAGTGAGCATTAAGAGGTCCCTTAGACTTCACAACAAGACCTGTGTTTCAGAGAGAGAATGCATTGGGATGCTGAGTTACGCAGCTAGAGGCCAGCCCCAGTGTGATAGGGCTTAGTGTGGGAAGACGCTCTTTTATAGGTCTCTTTTACTTCTATATATCTTGCCAGGTATGCCAAGATTGCAAGGCCCTGGGCTATTTTTCAAGGTTTGTTTGTAATAAGTAACCTTGAGGGATGAAGTAGTATCTCCTCCAAGACAGCAGGTTCTCTTACATATTCCTATAAAGCAGTGGGTTCCACAGGCTCAGTATCCCTCTCTTACAATGTACACCGCTTCCTATGCATCCATCTGGGGGAATTGGGGCTCAGTGATCTTGCTGACCCTCTGGCTACTACTTTTCTTATAACAGCTTTTTTTTCGTCTCTGACTCAAGAATGTATCCATGAGATTGTGACAAGTTAACTTGTTAGCTTACAAGTAGAATAACCTCTCAGACCCTTTGCATTAACCCTGGCAGTTAGTGTGAAATGCTTGTGGCTGCTTTCTCCTTCCCCTGTCTATTCCAAAGATACAGCTCTTCTTGTTGGAATATCCTATTCTACTATGTACAGTCCTCATAGGTAGGCCAAAGTGTGAGTAGAAACCTTCTTTCTGAAGATCTCAAGAACTATAGTCTGTCATTGACCTCTAATAAATAAAATGCCATGTTCAAATCCCTCCCTATTGTTCCAGACCTTCTTTATCATGGATGTACTTGATAAATCTTGATTCATTAACCCCTTGTGGGGAGGGTAGACAGAATCTCATGCGTGGGAAATGGTTGCTGCCTGGTTCTTCCATGTTAAAATTTATGACATCATGCATCTGGGAGGAGGTGTTCAGGTCTCTTATTTAAATGTCCACTTTTGAGCCCTGTCCCTAGATTCAGATGGAGGTTACTGAAGAAGCTGTCACTTTGGAAGTTAGTTGGTGGAGCCCCAGGCACAGTTTGTGGGCCATTGCTATTGTTTTATAGCAATATAAAATGTGGAAACACATAGCAGTGAACTCCTGAACAATTGAAGCTCTCCCTCTTAGTTCTGAGACTTCTTTCCTGTCTGGCAGGAAATAGTCATGTTGTGTGTGGTTTTTTTTTTTTTTTTTGGCGGGGGGGGGGGGGTAGTAAGGGGTGGGGGGGTAGGCGAGGAGAAAGTGACTCCTTTCCAGGTGGGAAGGCTCTTCCTCAGCTGAAATGGTTGCTGTTACTATCATATCCTGCTTCTGAGGGCTGGCCTGGCCAAGGGGGGAGTGGTAGATGGAGCTACACCTGTCCTAGCCATCACTGCTCCAGTGGTTCTTTGTATGGTAATTGTCTCCTGTGCACCAGGTACCTTCAGTCTGTGATCCTTAAAGTTCACAGCAACCATGAAAAGTGGGTGTCATGCTACCCACTCTATACCCAAGGAATCAGGAGCTAACTCCACAAGATCACATAGCCTCTGAGTACCAGAGCTAGGATTGTAACCTAGAGCTGTCTGAGTTCAAACCCTTGCCTTCTTGTGCTGGTGCCTCACAAATCCTGCTTTCTTCGTAAAGGCTCAGCAAGATGAGATGTGGTCTGCGAAATTCACAAAGACTGTCACTCCCTAGTTCAGACACCTCTGAAGGAATCCGTATCATGCATAGAATAAAGTTTAGTCTTCCTTGCCTTTCAATCAGTTTCTCTTTCCAGCTACAGTTCATCCCTAAAGAGACTTCAAACCTTAGCCAAATGTAAATATTCATAATTCCAGGTAGTGTCATCAGTTTTTCTCTCTGCTTTTGACCTGGCAACCGCAGCTTCAGACCGGCCACTTTTTCTCTAACAACCAACTAAAATCCTACCCATCTGTAAAGGTCTTAAATAATCACCTCTGTGAAACCATTCCTGATTACCACAACCGAATGTGAATCCTCCCTCTCTTTGACATGATGGTTTATTTCTATTCTTTAGGCCCTGATTGCACATTGTCTTAGTGCACCTATCACCTGAAGACTGTATACTTCTGAAAAGCAAGTTGTTCCAGAAGCCCACACCATTCTTGCACTTTAGATTCGTATACCCTGCTGCCTACTAAATATCTCCCCCTGGGAATTCTGCAGGTGTCTCAACCTCAGTACAGCCAGAACTGAATCCTAGCTCCCTCACAGTTTATGCACTACCCCCCATGCTTCTCATCTCATTGAATGGCTCTCTTGCACCATTTGCTCCAACCAGAAAGATGGGTATCGTCACTGATTTCTTTTTCTCCGTCAGCCGTTATGTCCAAATGATCATTTAATCCTTGCATTTGTTGCCTAAATATTCTCAAATCTAATACTTTATTTCTACTGTAACTCCCCGAGTCCAGGTGGCCATCATTTGCCACCCAGATTTCTGTAGCAGCCTGCCTTCTGAGGGACCTCCAGACTTGCAGGTTTGTTTGCCTCATTCACTCTGGTCCTCACTACTAGAGTCAGTGGTAGCCTTCAAAACTGCAAATCTGACATGTCATTCTCCTGCTGAGGAAACTCTCCTGCTCAGAAATTGCCCCTAGGATAAAATCTAAACAAATGGTTTATGTGCCATCTCTTCAGGCGACTCTTTTATACCTCTGTAGCCATGTCTGTCACAATACCTCCCTCTTGCCCTTTATGTTTTGGTTTTTTTAAACTCCATTTGGTTCTTCAGGTAAGCAGTGCTCATTCCCACACATTGTTTTCTTTAAGGTAGTCTGATCCTGCCCCGTCCTCGTTGCATACATT
This sequence comes from Puma concolor, assembly GCF_028749965.1. NCBI lineage: Eukaryota > Metazoa > Chordata > Mammalia > Carnivora > Felidae > Puma > Puma concolor. Next base: position 16,822,159 of record NC_141669.1, read on the forward strand.
TCTGCCTGGTTGCTCCTCTGCCGTATCTCAGTTTAGATACAACTTTTGCGAAGCTCTCACTGACCTCGCAAAGATTGGATTTGGTTGCTTTTCATTGTCCTCTGTGACTCTCTGTAGTCCTCCCATCACAATAACAGGATGCTTAATGGCCTGTCTCCCTTGCTGTATGATTAGAACATATTCATCAGAGCCTGGATATTCATGGAACTCTCTCTTGCATGGTATTTGGGGCTTTATACGATTGTGAACGTCCATGGAGTCTAGTGCATGGAAGGGATGCTGAAAACTTGTGCTTTTTTTTTTTATTTGAGAAGAAAACAGGTATTTCCCAATGTTAAATGTTTACAAGTAGTTACATGGATTATTAGAGGTAGTCTTGAGTCTTTTATTGGCATGGTTCTTCTTCTTTTTTAATCAAATTAATACCGTCTTGGTGGCAGGTAAGGGTTAATAGCTATTGAAAAAGGACTCAGGGAATGTAGGAAAGAACTTGTCTGTGTTCATAGTGACATTAATTTATGAGGAAGGGTTGGAAGAGCAAGCCAATCAAATACTGGATGCCAAATTACTATATATCACACAATTTACGAGGCAGTCAAAAGTGTTATTAAATTGGAGACCAGGACAACCTTCTTAATTCATCCTTATGACAGTGATTGTAATGACTCTAAGAACCTGGTTTAACCTGAGTTCATTTTATGAAAGGTCTTTCATTTTTAAACATTACATTTACTGAATTTTAAAGACAGCTTGCCTTAAAATGTATACAGTTAATGCATAATAAAAATGCCTCAATAATCAATCCACATTCAATACTTGAGTTGACATCAGCATCTGTGGGAGGCATGCAATGGATTCTGGTTTTCAAAAATCTGGTATTGGTGCAGCTTTCTATTTTTCTTTTTCTGTGAAACAAAATAATTAATCTTTAGATTTCACTATAGTAATCCTGCTCTTTTTTCCTTTCCTATTTTATGCTCCCATGGCCCCAGCATCTCTCACCAAATCCTGGTTTTTCTTTTCTGGTAACTCTGGAGGAGTCAATCTGCCTAGCCAGTAGTGGGCCCCTCCTTAATCATTCTGCTTTACAGGTGAAGCCAGCACTCATAAAACCCAGGAAGAGACCTGGTCCAGGATGAGGGCTTTTTCTTATCAAGTGTTATGGGTCTCACTGATCCCTAGCCTTGTGGATTCAAGTGAAAACCACAAGTGCAGCATCACCTTTATTACTGCTGTTGACTTGTAAGGTGCTGGGGCAGTGTTGGATACAGTAAGCTTGCATGGCTTCCTAGTCCAGCCTCGGCCCCTTAGTTCTAAGCACAAAATGGATGCTCAATAACTCTTATGGCATGAATGAAGAAATACTTTTATTTATTTATTTTTGACTTCTTGACTTTTATAACCCATTAGTTTATGCTGCATCAGGGTGGGATGTAGTTCTGCCAGAGCTCATGTGTGACTTGTGCTCTGGCCTCAGTTCTCAGAGCAGCCTGCTCCTTTGGCTGCAGCCAGTCAGCATGTGGTGACAGAAAGTCTAAGATGGCTCTTTGTTTTGTGCAAAAGTTGAGCACCCTGGAGAACAAGATAGCTTCTGGAATATCATAGGATATTCCTAAAATAATACATTTCAAGTGGCCTTCCAGTTTGGACATGGATCCTGAGAGGGCCATGGCTAGTACCAACTGGCTCAGATTATAGCCATATGATCTGAATACAGAGGGCCTACATGTGTCCATTGCATAAGAAGCACTTAATAATTGTCAATATAATTTCCTACCATTATTTCATCCTCCTGGATTCATGCCACCTTGTTCCCTTGGTGATGCCACCTGGCTTTTGGCTGAAGGATAGGGGAAGAAGAGAGTCCAGAAAGACTCTAAAATTTTGTTGTCTGATGTGACCCTTGAAGAGTATGTAATAATTATTCATACAAACAATATTAGAAATATGTTTTAGGTAGAAGCAAAAACTTAAACCAAGACAAGGAGATGAGAAATAACAAAAAATGATGGAAAATTCTGTGGAAATCAGTATGAGGCAGGAGTGGCTGGAATTGAGGGTAGAGGTATGGCTAAATTATTGAGGACTTGCTAGGTGTGGTGCTAAAGATCATAGACTGTTCTGAAGTCAAGGAAGAGACACTGGAGAATTTTAAGTGGTGGTGGACATTATGGCCAGATCCTCATTTTTGGAAGATCCTTCACTCTGGCTTCAGTGTGGAAGGTATATTTGAAAGCCCAAGTCTGACTAGTTTAGGAATCTGATACAGAAAGATTGTTAAGAGATAATGAATCTTGAGATAGAATAGAGGGATGGAGAGGAAGAGATACTGCTCTGGCTCTGCCACAATCTCTTTATGCTCTATGATTCTCCATTTCTACTGAGGTATTTGTGATTCCATTCTAGAATATCTGTCTGTGTTTCTGTTTCTCTCGTTGTTTCTCTTTCAACAGCAATCAAAACTTTGTGACAAAAAGTGAACCTCAAAAAAGTAAACCTCAAAAGTAGAATTTCAAGAATCAGTAATAAGTAGAGCAGCAATATCAGGAGTCAGCAGCCCTTTATGGTCTGTAATATCTTACCATGTTGCTTGTTGCCTTGGTTATTTGTTCATAAGTCCTTTCATGGCTCTGATTGAGGGTGACTTTCAGGGGCTGATCTATTGGTGCGTTGTCTCTCTACTTTTCCCTGAGCTGCTTACCCACCATGTCGGACGTCTCCAGCTACACTTAGAGCACATAGAGAGCTACCATAAAGTTGCTAGCATTTAGTCTAATATGCTCCTTGTGAGGAATGGATGCCCATTGTTGTTCTCTGCTTTCACAGGACAGGTGGCGACATTTATAAAAATTTTTTTACCATGTAGCGCTATGTTTAGAGCATTACTTTGATTCTTCCTGAGATTTGAGAATCTATGACCAGTGATTTATTCTTCTCACCTGATGTAAAAAACCCTCCAGAAATATCTTTGCCAGCATCCAGTGTATGGTTGAATATGTCTATCAACAGGGAACTTGTTATCTTTCATGGAAAACTTTCTACATTAGGATAATCTGCCTCTACTTATATTGTTAAAAAATCTCTTTGTACTTTTGATACACTGGATTTTATTCTGTTTTCTAAATCTACTAGAACATGCCAACTGAAGATACTCATTGTCAACTTTCATGTCTTTCAGAATCTTCTTTTTAAAAAAACTCCAGTGTAGTTAACATACAATGCTATATTAGTTTCAAGTACACAATAGAGTGATCTAACAGTTCGATAATATATCACTCAGTGCTCATCATGGCAAGTGCCCTCCTAATTGCCTTCACCTATTTCACACATCCCCCTCCTCCCATCCACTTGGTAACCACCAATTTGTATTTTATATTTGAGTCTGTTCTGTTTTTTATTTGTCTATTTCCTTTGTTTTGTTTTTAAAATTCTACATATGAGTAAAATCAGATGATATTTGTCTTTCTCTGCCTTATTTCACTTATCATTATACTCTCTAGATCCATCCATGTTGTTGCAAATGGCAAGATTTCGTTCTTTATTATGGCTGACTAATATTTTATTGTATGTGTATATATACCAATTATTTTTTTAAGTTTATTTATTTATTTTGAGAGAGAGAGAGAGTGAGCGCACATGCACATATGCATGAGCAAGTTGGGGAGGGACAGAGAGACAGGGAGAATCCTAAGAAGGCTCCATGCTTAGCTCGGAGCCTAAGGTGGGGTTTGATCTCAGAAACTGCAACATCATGACCTGAGCCAATATCAAGAGTTGGATGCTCAATCAACTGAACCACCAGGTGCCCCTGTATATTAATGTTGCAATAAACATAGGGGTGCATATATGCCTTCAAATTAGTGTTTTTGTTTTCTTCGGGTACATACCCAGCAGTGGAATTACCAGATCATACAATATTTCTTTTTTTGAGGAACCTCCATACTGTTTCCCATAGTGGCTGCACCAGTTTGCATTCCCACTAACAATGCACAAGGGTTCCTTTTTCTCCACATTCTCACCTACACTTGTTTCTTGAGTTTTAGATTTTAGCCATATTGACAGCTATAAGGTGATATCTCACTTTAGTTTTTGTGTTCTGATGATGATGAGTGATGTTGAGCATCTTTTCATGTGTCTGTTGGCCATCTGTATGTATTCTTTCAGGAAATGTCTGATCATGTCTTCTGCCATTTTTAATTAGATTATTTGGTTTTTTTGGTGTTGAGCTGTAGAAGTTCTTTATATATTTTGGATAATAATACTATGTTGGATATGTCATTTGCAGATATTTTCTCCCATTCACTAGGTTGTCTTTTAGATTTGGTGATGTTTCCTCATCTGTACAGAAGCATTTTATTTTGATATAGTCCCAGTAGTTTAATTTTGCTTTTGTTTTTCTTGTCTCAGAAGACATATCTAGAAGGATGTTACTGTGGCCAATATCAGAGAAATTACGTCCTGTGCTCTCTTCTAGGAATTTTATGGTTTCAGGTCTCACATTTAGATTTTTTTTTTTTTAATTTTTTTTTTTTTCAACGTTTATTTATTTTTGGGACAGAGAGAGACAGAGCATGAACGGGGGAGGGGCAGAGAGAGAGGCAGACACAGAATCGGAAACAGGCTCCAGGCTCTGAGCCATCAGCCCAGAGCCTGACGCGGGGCTCGAACTCATGGACCACGAGATCGTGACCTGGCTGAAGTCGGACGCTTAACCGACTGCGCCACCCAGGCGCCCCTCACATTTAGATTTTTAATCCATTTTGTGGTAATTTCTGTGTGTGGTGTAAGCAGTTGGTCCCATTTGATTCTTTTACATGTGAGTTTCCAGTTTTCCCACCACCATTTGTTGAAGAGACTGTCTTTTCCCATTATATATTCTTGTTTCATTTGTTGATGATTAATTGGCCATATAATAATGGGTTTATTTCTGGGCTGTTTTTTTCAATTGATCTTTATGTCTGTTTTTATGCCAATACCATACTGTTTTGGTTACTACAGCTTTGTAATATAACTTGAAGTTTGGAATTGTGATACTTTCACTTTTGTTTTTCTTTTTCAAGATTGCTTTGGCTATTCAGGGTCCTTTATGGTTCCATACAAATTTTAGAATTGTTCTAGTTCTAGGGAAAATGCTGTTTATATTTTGATAGGGATTGCATTAAATTTGTAGATTGCTTTGGGTAGTATAGAAAAATTTTTTAACAATATTTGTTCTTCCATTCCATGAGCATGTCTGTCCATTTATTTCATCATCTTCAATTTTATTTCGGTGTTTTATAGTTTTCAGAATACAGGTCTTTCATGTCTTTTAAGTTTATTCATAGGTATTTTATTATTTTGGT